>NC_053395.1:110605370-111205370 GCF_905171765.1 Bufo bufo | reverse complement strand
GCAGTTTTAGCGTTTGGGACTTTTTTGGGACTTTTTCACTCCATTATTCTGACCTGAGCTAATGATAAATCTGGCCCAGTGGGTCCACATCCGCTTCATGACGTATTTGCTCAGGCAGTGGACCTTGCTGACACACCCAAGTTAGATCTCTCTGAAGTGTATAAGGAGTCAACTCATTTACTGCATCAGCGCCACCTCCACAAGCCACAGTACCTGCACTGCAAACACTGCCAGCCCCTTGCAGATCCAGTCTGCATCTCCCTCTGCCTCCATGCTATGAAGTTCTGCCATGGTTTTCTAAACTAGTGCACTGTCAACTTTGAATTGCAGGCCCATCATTTCCTTATGAACCGGTCCAAGTTTTCCTTACAGTTTTGTACCCTCACTTCTGAGCTTGCATGGAACAATGAGGGTCTGACTGGATGCATCAAAGATGAACTGGCAGTTCGGGACATACCAACTACCTTAGATGATCTAATCTCACTGGCTACCCACATTGTTATTGCTTGAAAAAGGTTCCATTGAGAGGACCCAACGTCGCACCTGGTGTAATAAACACATCAACTGTTTTTTGGAAGTGCCGTGGATTTTCTTATTTTTATATTTGATCTGGATGTTGGATCGCTTCCGTGGCCGCTGGCACTCCGTCTTTTCATTTTGTCTGCAGTGCTGCCCAATATTTTTTTCATTGGCTAACCACATAGATATTCACTTCAGAGAATCCCTTATGAAGTCCATGCATGAGAGGAGGCCTATGCCTTTTTTTCAGAGGCCTATGCTTCCACCTTTTTCAACTACTACTCCTGAACCGATGCAGGAAACTCCAGTGCCTAGGATCTATCTGAGAGATGACTCTGGTCAAGGACAAGATCTCTCCAAAGTTAAATATATCACATGATCCGGGGTGTCCGATGAACACAATAAAATAAAAACTGGGTTAAAAAAAAGCAATTTTTGTCACCTCACATCACAAAACGTGAAACAAGTGATCAAAAAGGCATATGTCCCACAAAATGGTACCAATAAAACAGTCACCTCATCGTGCAAAAAATGAGCCCCTACATAAGAAAATTGCTCAAAAACAAAAACAAAAAAACCTATTGCTCTCAGAAGATAGAGATATTAAAAAAAATGTGTTTCAAAAATGCTTTTATTGTGTTAAAGTGAAATAAATAATAAAAAGTATACATATTGGGTATCGCCGCGTCCGTAACAACTAGCTCTATAAAAATATCACATGACCTAACCCCTCAGGTGAACACCATAAAAAATAAAAACTGTGCCAAAAAAGCTATTTTTTTTATCACCTAACATCACATAAAGTGTAACACCAAGCGATCAAGAAGGTGTATGCCCCCAAAATAGTAACTCTCAAACTGTCACCTCATTCCGAAAAAAATGAGACCCTAAGACACTCTGTCAAAAAATAAAAAAGCTATGGCTCCCAGACTATGGAGACGCTATTATTGTGTAATACTTAAATAAGAAAATATACATATTAGGTATTGCCACGTCCGTAACGATCTGCTCTATAAAAATGTCACATGACCTAACCCCTCAGGTGAGCGCTGTAAAAATAAATAAAAACTGTGCTAAAACAACCAATTTTTGGTCTCCTTGTCCCATAAAGTGTAATAATGAATAATCAAAAAATCATATGTACCCAAAAATGGTACCAATAAAAACATCAACTCTTCCTGCAAAAAACGAGTCCCTGAGCCTTCACATTTTTAACCCCAGGGCGGAACGTGACAACAAAATTAAACCTAGCAAAGAATAAAGACCATCTGGCCTGTCTCGGGTTCAGACGCTTGGCTGACTCCAAGTAGGCCGATTCTTATGGTTGGTAAACACTGTAATAGGGTGTCTGGCTCCCTCTAGCCAATGGCGCCATTCCTCAAAAGCTAATTTGATGGCCAACAACTCCCTATCCCCCACATCGTAATTTCTCTCTGCGGAGGAGAGTTTCTTTGAGAAAAAGGCACACGGTCGCCATTTGACAGGAGAGGGACCCTGAGACAAGACCGCACCCACACCCACACCCACCTCAGAAGCGTCCACCTCAACAATGAAAGGCAGAGAGACATCAAGTTGTACCAAGATGGGAGCGGAAGCAAAGCTTTTTTTGATACTAGAAAAGGCCTTACGCGCATCTACCGACCAGGAGGAAAAATCTACCTCCTTTTTAGTCATATCAGTGAGTGGCTTAACAGAGGAATAATTCAAAATGAACTTCCTGTAAAAATTGGCAAAACCCAAAAAGAGCATCAACGCCTTCTGATTCTCAGGAAGCTCCCAATCAGGCACAGCGCAGACCTTCTCAGGGTCCATGCGAAAACCAGAAGCGGAGAGAAGAAAACCCAGAAATTGAATTTCTGGAACCGCAAACACACATTTTTCCAGTTTAGCGTACAATTTATTCTCCCGCAGAATGAGCAAGACCTAACGTAGGTGGTCCCTATGAGTCTTGAAATCAGGAGAAAAAATCAAAATGTCATCTAGATACACTAGTACAAATTTCCCCATTAAATGATAAAAAATGCTGTTCCCAAAATGTTGGAGGACGGCTGGAGCATTCATCAAACCAAAAGGCATAACCAAATTCTCGAAATGGCCCTCAGGGGTATTGAAGGCCGTCTTCCATTCGTCCCCTTCCCTGACCCTGACCAGGTTGTATGCCCCTCTTAAATCCAACTTAGAAAAAACTTTGGCCCCAACAATCTGGTTGAACAGGTCCGGGATCAGGGGAAGCGGATAAGGGTCACGAATTGTGATACTGTTCAACTCCCTGAAATCCAGACATGGTCTTAAAGAACCATCTTTTTTCTTAACAAAAAAAAAAAAAAAAAACAGCGGTAACAGGTGACTTCGAGGGTCGAATGTGTCCCTTTCTCAGGCTCTCAGAGATATAAGTACACATAGCGACCGTTTCAGGTTGGGAGAGATTGTATAAACGAGATTTAGGCAGCTTGGCGCCTGGAATGAGATTAATAGGGCAATCGTACTCCCGATGAGGGGGCTGCTCCTGGACACCACTCTCTTAAAACACATCCGAAAATTCTGAGAAAAAAAGATGGTACAGTCTTGGTAGAAAGCTCTGAAAGACGCCGTGAGGCAATTCTCTCTGCAAAAGTCACTCCAACCATTTATTTGCCTTGCTTGCCAATCAATGGTGGGGTTATGTTTAGTGAGCCAGGGTAGCCCCAACACTAGAGGAGTAGGTAATCTGCTTAGGACGAAACATGACACATCCTCAACATGAGCATCACCCACAGTCAAACGGATATTGTGAACTATGCCTTTTAATGATTTTTGAGAAAGTGGAGCGGAATCGATAGCAAAAATAGGTATATCATTTCCCAAAGTGCATACCTGGAAACCATGTGTTATAGCAAATTGGTTATCAATGAGATTGACAGCTGCTCCATTATCTACGAAAATCTCACAAACAATGTTCTTGCTATCTAGCGCCACCCTGGCAAGTAGGACAAAACGGGAACTACAAGCAAACGGAAAACCTTCAATTTCCGCATCAACCTTGCCAATAGTAACAGATGGAAAGTTATTAGAGGATTTTTTTCTTTTTGTTTCTTTATTACCCTCAGAAAACTCCCTGAATCTCCTAGAGGGGCAAACATTTGCCAAATGATTTATACCTCCACAACAGAAACAAACCCTCCTCTGAGAGCTGAATCCTCTACTATCAGAGGCAAGCAAACCCAGCTGCATGGCCTCCTGCTCAGAGGGGATTGAGAAAGACTGAGGCCCCTGCAGACTGAATAAGACCGCCCCACTGTCCTTGGACTGAATATGACAGGAAGGTGTGATCTCTCCTCTCTCTCTAAGACGCCTGTCAATACGAATAGCTCGAGACATGGCAGACTCCACCGAGGCAGGTCTCTCATGAAAGGCAAATGCATCTTTCAATCCCTCCGAAAGACCATGGCAAAATTGACTTCGGATTGCAGCATGATTCCAACCAGTATCAGCTGTCCATCTCCGAAATTCTGAACAGTATATCTCTGCGGACTGTTTACCCTGGCATAAAATACGCAGTTTAGATTCAGCCAGAGCAATACGATCCGGGTCATCATATATCTGACCCAGGGCTGCAAAAAAATCATCCACCAATCGGAGGGGCCGTGCCCCCACCGGCACCGAAAAGGCCCAAGACTGAGCATTATCCCTGAGCAGCGAGATGATGATCCCCACCCTCTGCTCCTCATCACCAGAGGATGGGGAAGTAGGCGAAAAATGGAGTTTGCAATCCTCTCTAAAACGAACAAAATTTTCACTACCCCCGGAGAACGTATCCGGAAGCGAGATCTTAGGCTCAGAACAAACTCCATGTACGCAAGCAGAACCGGTCACCTGAAACTGAGATACAGTTTTACGGATATCTGCTGCCTCCAGTGAAAGACCCTGCATGCGCTCAATCAAGACTGAAACCGTATCCATGCTTAAGACCGTTTTGGCGGTTTATAATGTCACGGATGGTGTTGCAGAAAACTAGAAGTCACAAATAAAGATCCGACTGACTTGATCCCAAACTAAGGAACATATGGGTGAGCCCTATAAAAGCCCTAGAGCTCTCCCTGACTGCTCAGCCCATGCAAAGATCTTTGACAGAAAATTGCATGCCCTCGTACCTAGGCTGTGTGACACCTGAAAACCCTATAATAGTGAGGGGACACGACCATTGGCTCCCTGCACTTAATACGGAGGGAGTCAGGGTCGCCTAGAATCAAGCCAACAGGAAAACACAAATACAGGCATAGACTTATCTGAGGAACCAGGAGTTGCAGCATCTAGCAGTGAGCACAATCCAGGAAGTAATATAAACCGCAAAGTGAGGCAGTATGGGAAGGGATGCAATCAATGCAAATAGATGACAGCTGAGAGAGGGAAAAGAGATGACAAAACGAAACCAAAACAAAAGAACCTCATGCAAGAGGTACTGAAGAACGTCTGTCAGAGCTTCAGAGATCTGGCGGTGACAGTAGATATATGGGGAATGTTAAATAATATTTTATGAGGCCAATAAAACTGGCACCTTATCCCCTAGTTTCCAAAATGGCGTCACTTTTTGCGAGTTTCTACTGTAAGGGTGCATCAGGGGGGGCTTCTAATGGGACATTGCATCTAAAAACCAGTTCAGCAAAATCTACCTTCCAAAAACCATATGGCGCTCCTTTTCTTCTGCGCCCTGCCGTGTGCCCTTACAGTACATCGGTTTACGATGTGGGGTCTTAATGTAAACCGCAGAATCAGGGTAATAAATATTAAGTTTTGTTCGGCTGTTAACCCTCGATGTGTTAAAAAAATTGATTTAAAATTGAAAATCTGCCAAAAAAGTGAAATTTAGAAGTTTCATCTCCATTTTCCTTTAATTCTTGTGAAACACCTAAAGGATTAACATAGTTTGTGAAATCCATTTTAAGTAACTTGAGGTGTGTAGTTTCTACAATGGGGTCATTTATGTTTTTTTTTTTTTGTTTTTTTTTTTACTATGTAAGCCCCCACAAAGTAACTTCAGAACTGAACTGGTCCTTAAAAAAGTGGACTGGAAATTTTCTTAAAAATGTAAAAATTTTCTTAAAAAATTCTAAACCTTCTAACGTCCTAAAAAAATAAAATTACATTACCAAAATGATGCCCATATAAAGTAGATGTCACGGATGGTGTTGCAGAAAACTAGAAGTCCCAAATAAAGATCCGACTGACTTGATTCCAAACTAAGGAACATATAGGTGAGCCCTATAAAAGCCCTAGAGCTCTCCCTGATTGCTCAGCCCATGCAAAGATCTTTATGATAGAAAATTGCATGCCCTCGTACCTAGCCTGTGTGACACCTGAAAACCCTATAATAGTGAGGGGACACGGCCACCGGCTCCCTGCACTTAATACGGAGGGAGTCAGGGTCACCTAGAATCAAGCCAACAGGAAAACACAAATAAAGGCATAGAGGAACCAAGAGTTGCAGCATCGAGTAGTGAGCACAATCCAGGAAGTAGTATAAACCGCAAAGTGAGGCAGTATGGGAGGAGATATAAAGGGGTATAAACAGCTGAGAGGGAAAAGAGATGACAAAATGAAACCAAAACAAAAGAACCTCATGCAAGAGGTACTGAAGAACGTCTGTCAGAGCTTCAGAGATCTGGCGGTGACAGTAGATATATGGGGAATGTTAAATAATATTTTATGAGGCATCACTATTGGTCTTAAAAGCAGAGATTCAAATTTGGAAAACAGTGAATTCTTTCAAATTTTCTGTAACTTTTGGATTTTTTTTTATAAATAAAGGTAAAACATATTGACTCGCATTTACCATTAACATAAAGTACAATGTGTCACGAGAAAACAATCTCTGAATGGCTTGGATAAGTAAAAGCGTTCCAAATTTATTACCACATAAAGTGACACATGTCAGATTTGCAAAATTAGACCTGGTCAGGAATGTAAATGGCCCGGTCTGGAAGTGATTAAAAAGGATGGTTCCCTGCGACCTTGTATTAATTTCCATAGCCTGAATGAGATTACTGTGAAGAATAGATACATATCTCTGCCACTGATTTCTGAGCCGTTTGACAGACTTCATGGAGCCTGAGTGTTTACAAAGCTTGATCTGCATATATAGCTGCAAAGACAGTCACTGTGAATACTAGATTATACACCAACTTTGAAAAACTTGTATAAGAAGTCATCTCTTATTTGTTAGGCTGGCCCATGTCTGCTGCTGTCCAGCTGCCCCGGACAGGTGCAGGTGTTGCTCCACTCTACCTGTGTGTATTGGGACTAGTGCTTAGTGAACTTCCTCACAGCAGGCTGAGTATGTGTGATCCGATAAACAGCCAGGATCAGGCAGGAGTCAGGTCAAGCAGCAAATGGTCAAATCCAGAAAACAGACAGAAGTCAGTACACAGGCAGACACACCTGTATAACAGCACACTTTTGTAGGACACTAGTGGAGTAGAACTTACTGCTCCGGCACCCTCCCAGCCTGGCCTCAGGCTGGGGAATATTTAGGTGCGTGTGTGAGAAGCAACAAGCAGGCCGTGGCCTACAAATAACAGCCAGGAAGCTTATGTGGCCAGGGTTGCTGAGGAGTAGAGGAAATCTGGCAGGTCCAGGCGAGCAGAGTGCTGCTCGTGCCCAACAGAAAGAGTGTAGTAGCAGGAGGCATAGGCTGCTGATATAATAGTAACCCCATCTCTTTACTCCCTGTCTACTTTGGTCCAGGCAGCTCTGCTCAAGAAAGCAACATAACCCAGCAATCATGATGTGCAGAAAAAAAGTGCTGTAAAAAGTTAATTAAAATCTGGTTAATGTACTCCTCTTCTCCATAGGTCTGTGGATAATAAGCTGAGCAAATGTTCAATTTGTCATCTAGGTGTTTATAGATGACTCTCCAGAATTTGGAAGTAAATTGCACTCCTTGGTCAGACACAATGTGTAAGAGCATCTAAGCAGACTATGTGTTTTAGGAAGAAGTTGGCTAGTTGAGTAGGAAGGCTTGCCAGAGGTATGAAGTGGGCCATGTTAGAAAATCCATCAGCCACCACCCAGATTACAGTGCAGGAAGGCTGAAGATCAGTGATGAAGTCCATGGCTATGTTTTCCCATTGAGCTTCAGGTATTGGCAAGGGAAGCAAGAGTCCTGCAGGTTTTTGTTTAGGAGAGTTCTGTGTTGTCATTAGAGATCGTAGGCCATCAGTAATGTTGAGAGATCAGGGTAGTAGTTTTGTGGAAATCTGGGTGGCCAGCAAGTTTGGAGCGATGTCCCCTGCCCAGGACCCACCCCCTCTTGACCATCGAGGTGTATGTTTTGTCAGGTAGAATGTCCTTAAGTTGAACTGGAGTGGGAAATATCATGTGGGCAGAAGTGATGATGTGTTGGGGCTCCTCCACCCAAAGAGCCCATCAGTCTTGGTATTCTTGGCTGGGCACAAGTGCAGAATAAAATCAAACTGAGAAAAGAGCAGCGACAACTGGGCTTGCCAAGAATTAAGGTTTTGTGTGGACTGAAGGCAAGTTGAATTTTCATGGTCCATATAGATGACACAGGATGGCTGGTGCCCTCCAACAGATGCTTCCATTCTTCTAGAGCTATCTGAATGGCGAGCAGTTCTCTGTCCGGAATAGTTGGTCTCTGCAGGAGAAAAAGACTTGGAAAAAAGCCACAAGTGACCATCTTACCAGAGAGACCGTTTTATGTTAGGACAGCCCTGGCACGCATCCAACTCTACAGTCGTGGCCAAAAGTTTTGAGAATGACACAAATATTAGTTTTCACAAAGTTTGCTGCTAAACTGCTTTTAGATCTTTGTTTCAGTTGTTTCTGTGATGTAGTGAAATATAATTACATGCACTTCATACGTTTCAAAGGTTTTTATCGACAATTACATGACATTTATGCAAAGAGTCAGTATCTGCAGTATTGGCCCTTCTTTTTCAGGACCTCTGCAATTCGACTGGGCATGCTCTCAATCAACTTCTGGGCCAATTCCTGACTGATAGCAACCCATTCTTTCATAATCACTTCTTGGAGTTTGTCAGAATTAGTGGGTTTTTGTTTGTCCACCCGCCTCTTGAGGATTGACCACAAGTTCTCAATGGGATTAAGATCTGGGGAGTTTCCAGGCCATGGACCCAAAATGTAAACGTTTTGGTCCCCGAGCCACTTAGCTATCACTTTTGCCTTATGGCACGGTGCTCCATCGTGCTGGAAAATGCATTGTTCTTTACCAAACTGTTGTTGGATTGTTGGAAGAAGTTGCTGTTGGAGGGTGTTTTGGTACCATTCTTTATTCATGGCTGTGTTTTTGGGCAAAATTGTGAGTGAGCCCACTCCCTTGGATGAGAAGCAACCCCACACATGAATGGTCTCAGGATGCTTTACTGTTGGCATGACACAGGACTGATGGTAGCGCTTACCTTTTCTTCTCCGGACAAGCCTTTTTCCAGATGCCCCAAACAATCGGAAAGAGGCTTCATTTGAGAATATGACTTCGCCCCAGTCCTCAGCAGTCCATTCACCATACTTTCTGCAGAAGATCAATCTGTCCCTGATGTTTTTTTTGAAGATAAGTGGCTTCTTTGCTGCCCTTCTTGACACCAGGCCATCTTCCAAAAGTCTTCGCCTCACTGTGCGTGCAGATGCGCTCACACCTGCCTGCTGCCATTCCTGAGCAAGCTCTCCACTGGTGGCACTCCGATCCCGCAGCTGAATCCTCTTTAGGAGACGATCCTGGCGCTTGCTGGACTTTCTTGGACGCCCTGAAGCCTTCTTAACAAGAATTGAACCTCTTTCCTTGAAGTTCTTGATGATCCTATAAATTGTTGATTGAGGTGCAATCTTAGTAGCCAAGATATCCTTGCCTGTGAAGCCATTTTTATGCAACGCAATGATGGCTGCACGCGTTTCTTTGCAGGTCACCATGGTTAACAATGGAAGAACAATGATTTCAAGCATCACCCATGTCAAGTCTGCCATTTTAACCCAATCAGCCTGACATAATGATCTCCAGCCTTGTGCTCATCAACATTCTCACCTGAGTTAACAAGACAATTACTGAAATGATCTCAGCAGGTCCTTTAATGACAGCAATGAAATGCAGTGGAAAGTTTTTTTGGGGATTAAGTTAATTTTAATGGCAAAGAAGGACTATGCAATTCATCTGATCACTCTTCATAACATTCTGGAGTATATGCAAATTGCTATTATAAAAACTTAAGCAGCAACTTTTCCAATTTCCAATATTTATGTAATTCTCAAAACTTTTGGCCACGACTGTAAGTAGAACTGCCTAGAGGTACCATAAAATTGGTATCTCCATAATCGTACTATCCTGCAGAATAAAGCTAAAATGGCATTAGTACCACGCAGTGAACACCATAAAAACAAAATCCTAAAAACAGTGGTGGAATTGCTATCATGTCTGATAAGGCAGGTAACAGATGTGCGGAGGGGAGGGAAGGGGAGTACCCTTTCACTAGGGAGAGGGAGGAGTGGTGACCCCTAACTCACCTAGCACTGGCACCTGGCTGTCCTGACGTCCCTAGACGGGCTGCTAAACCTGTACGCCGATCACGTGCCTTGTCCCTGGCTTACCCTGAAGCCCTAGGTAGTGAGTAGGGCGGTGGGAGCACTAGTCCTCACCAATGACACCTAGGGTAACAAAAGGGAAAGGACAAACACCACAAACAATCCCAGAAGGGAGACAACAAACAGAAGAGAACCGGAGATCCGACAGCACCAGTTTCGACAGCTCCACAGCATCTCAAACTCCACCAGAGGTCAGAATAGAAGATCTGGAAAGAAGTTCTACAGGGTGGGCCATTTATATGGATACACCTTAATAAAATGGGAATGGTTGGTGATATTAACTTCCTGTTTGTGGCACATAAGTATATGTGAGGGGGGAAACTTTTCAAGATGGGTGGTGACCATGGCGGCCATTTTGAAGTCTGCCATTTTGAATCCAACTTTTGTTTTTTCAATAGGAAGAGGGTCATGTGACACATCAAACTTATTGGGAATTTCACATGAAAAATGGTGTGCTTGGTTTTAACGTAACTTTATTCTTTCATGAGTTATTTACAAGTTTCTCTTTGTTTACAGCCATTGACATGTTGCCGAGGTTAACACGTGAGGAGCTGATAGAAATTGTGTTGATGTCTGGTTAACGCAGTAACCGGGTCATTGCAGCAGATTTCAATGCAAGACACCCTACGAGACCACCCATCTCCCATGCTACAGTTAGCAAACTGCTTGCTAAGTTTCGTGAAACTGGTTCAGTGTTGGATTTGCCAAAATGTGGACGCATGAAATCTGTCTCTAATGAAGAAACATCAGTGGCTGTCCTAGCTTCATTCAGCAAGAGCCCACAGCGTAGCACTCGCCACATGTCACTGGAGAGTGGCATTAGTCGAACATCCCTTCGGCGGATATTAGCTACTCACAAATGGCACCCTTACAAACTCCAGCTACTGCAGCATCTCAACGAGGATGACCCAGATCGGCGCACTGAATTTGCAGAATGGGCAAAACAAAAATTGGAACAGGACCCTCAGTTTACGCAGAAGATTTTGTTCAGTGATGAGGCAAACTTTTATGTGAATGGTGAAGTTAACAAACAAAACCACCGCTATTGGTCTGACACTAACCCACATTGGATAGATCCCTCCAAGAGTGTTGGAACAAAATTGATGGTATGGTGTGGTATATGGGGTACAAAGATAGTGGGGCCATTCTTCATCAATCAAACCTCAAGGCCACTGGATATGCGAAATTGCTACATGATGATGTGTTTCCCTCTTTATGCACTGAAGCTGGCACGTTCCCTGAGTTTTTCCAGCAAGATGGTGCACCACCACATTATGGGTGTCGGGTCGGAGCATTCCTAGATGAACAGTTTCCTGGAAAGTGGATTGGTCGTCGTGGGCCAGTTGAATGGCCCCCAAGGTCTCCCGATCTGACCCCCTTAGACTTTTATCTTTGGGGTCATCTGAAAGCAATTGTCTATGCTGTGAAGATACGAGATGTGCAGCACCTGACACTACGGATACTGGAAGCCTGTGCTAGCCTTTCTCCTGCGGTGTTGCTATCAGTGTGTGAAGAGTGGGAGAAGAGGGTTGCATTGACAATCCAACACAATGGGCAGCACATTGAACACCTTTTATAAGTGGTCAGAAACTTGTAAATAACTCATGAAAGAATAAAGTTACGTTAAAACCAAGCACACCATTGTTTTTCTTGTGAAATTCCCAATAAGTTTGATGTGTCACATGACCCTCTTCCTATTGAAAAAACAAAAGTTGGTTTCAAAATGGCCGACTTCAAAATGGCCGCCATGGTCACCACCCATCTTAAAAAGTTTCTCCCCTCACATATTTTAATGTGCCTCAAACAGGAAGTTAATATCACCAACCATTCCCATTTTATTAAGGTGTATCCATATAAATGGCCAACCCTGTATATCTGGCAACAAGGGAAGCAGAAAGGGAGAATATATATTAGCTGGGAATGGCTGACAGAGAATGGCTGAAAGGACAAGCTACAAATTCCAAAATGGGACAAAAAAGATCGCAAACCTAAACAGGAAAACCTTGACCGGAATTCATTCCCACCACTAGGTCATAGAGCGATCTCTTGAAACCGAGCGAGTAGCCACCCGCTGCGACCTTCTGACCAGGCACTAAAGGTTCAGCGATAGGTCGTGACACCCTCGTGACAATTACATTGATTTTTCAAAGTCTTGTATAATTCACTCAAAATGGTGCAATAAAAAATTGCAACTTTTACTGCATAAAAAATAAGCCCTCATATGGCTATATTGATGGAAAAGTTAAAATGTTTTGGCTTTTGAAATGCAGAGATAAAAAAAAACTAAATCGCCTAAGGCCAGACACACACGAGTGAGTTCAATGCGAGGAACTCCTATCCTCTGACAGGATCACACAGCATTAGGTTTAATGCACACAAACTAATTTTTCTTTCATTTCCGTATGTCCACATGTCCTTTCCGCAAAAAAACATAGAACATGTTCTATTCTTGTCCGTTTTGCGGAGAAGGACAGCCATTGTTACTAGGGATGAGCAAATCGACTTAGGATAAAACATCCGAAGTCGATTCGCATAATACTTTGCTTGAATACTGTACGGAGCGAGCACTCCGTACAGTATTAGAATGTATTGGCTCCTTTGAGTCAAAGTTATTACTTTGCGAAGTCTCGCAAGACTTCGCTTAATAACTTTATAAATCAATTTCTACTGTAAAAAAACATTTCCCAAACTCTGGTTCGGTTCAAAGTATTGTGCGAATCGACTTCGGATGTTTCATCCAAAGTTGATTCGCTCTTCCCTACTTGTTACAATGGATCTGCAAAGAAATACAGATGCATCACGGACGTCACGCAGATGTCATCTGTTTTTTTTTTTTGTTGTTTTTTTTTTTTGCAGACATACATACGGCCGTGTGCATAGTCCCTTAATTATTTATAAGGCTGTGTGTTTCTGTGAGACCTGGAATCTAATGAATTACATTGACAACAGTCAAGTGAATTTTTTTTTTTCTTACCTCATCCCCAGAATTTTTTTTAATAAAAAAGCCATATTGATCATAAAGTCATATGTCCCCCAACATGGTACCATTAAACCTACAGCCCACTCCATAGAAAACAATCCCTCAAATAGCAAGTGGAAAAGGGTCATGGCCGTCAGAATATGGCAAAACAAAGCAAATTGTTTAACCCCTTAAAAATATTGCTATTTTTCACCTTAAAGGGGTTCTCTGGGAATTAAGAAAATGAAAATACTTATAGGGGTTCTTGCAGTTTGTTTAAACTGATGATCTGTCATCTGGATAGATCATCAGCATCTGATCGGCGGGGGTACGACACCCGGGACCTCCACCGATCAGCTGTTTGAGAAGGCAGCGGCGCTCCAGGCCTTCTCACTGTTTACCGCATCATCAGTTTAAACAAACTGCAGAACCCCTTTTAAATATTACTTTTTTATAAATATATTCCAAAATAAATTTTTATTATAACTGCTTGTTTTGTCTGGGGAGCAATCATTAGCAGAAATAAAATGGCCGCGTCCTATCAGTACACCGAAAACCTGTCTTAGGCTAGTTTCACACTACCGGCAGCCTTCTCCGGCAGACTGTTCTGGCAAAATTTTAATTTCTCTGCTTTTAAGGCAGATAGTGATACCTCACCAAATAGTTATTACTTTACATTTCCCATATGTCTACTTTATGTTGGCATCACTTTGTAGATGTAATTTTATTTTATCAAGACATTAAAAGGCTTAGAATTTTGGAAGCAATTCTTAAAATTTTTAAGAAAATGTTCAAAACCCACTTTAAGGACCAGTTCAGTTATGAAGTCATTTTGTGGGGCTTACATAACAGAAACCACCCATGAATGACCACATTTTAGAGAATACACCGCTCAAGTTATTCAAAACTGATTTTACAAACTTTTTTAACCCTTTAGGTATTCCATAAAAATTAAAGAAAAATGGAGATGAAATTTTGTAAATTACACTTTTTTTAAAAAGATTTTCCATTTTAATCTAAGGGTTAATCTATCGGTTAACAGCTAAACAAAATTCAAAATCTATTACCCTGATTCTGCGGTTTACAGAAATACCCCATATATGGTCATAAAATGCTGTATGGACATGCAGAAGGAAAGTAGCACCATATGGTGTTTGGAGGGCAGATTTTGCTGGACACCATGTCCCATTTGATGCCCCCCTGACGCACTCTACAGTAAAAACAACCAAACAGTGACCCTATTTTGGAAACCACAGGATAGGTATAATTGATAGTATTTTGGGGTACATATGATTTATTATCGCTTTATATTATGCATTTTGTGAGGCAAAGTTACCAAAAATTGCTGTTCTGGCACAATTTTTATTTTTATTTAAATTTTTTTACAATTTTCATCTGACAGGTTAGATCATGCCCTATTGTTATAGAGCAAGTTGTTACGAAACATTTTTTTCTGCTGATTGTCTTTTTTAGGGGCTCGTCTTTTGTGGAAAGAGTTGACGTTTTTATTGGTACCAATTTTGGGTACATGGCACAGTTTTTATTTTATTTTTACGGCTTTCACTTTAGGGGGTAGTTCATGTCAGTTTTATAGAGCAGGTCATTACGGATGCAGTGATACCTAATATGTATATATTTTTTTTTTTAGAACGCATTTTTGAAAAAATAACATGTTTGTGTGTCTCCATTTTCTGAAAGCCATTTTTTTTATTTTTTAGGCGATTGTCTTATGTATGGGCTAGAGTTGAGCAGACACCTGGATGTACGGGTTCGGTCGAACTTCACAAAGAAAGTTCGAGTTCGGGGCCCGAACTTGACCCCAAACTCGAACCCCATTGAAGTTAATGGGGACCGAACTTTTGAGCACTAAAATGGCTGTAAACAAATCATGGAAAGGGTTAGAGGGATGTAAATGGCAGTAAAATGTGGTTAAGAGCATGGCAAGTGCTCTGCAAACAAATGTGGATAGGGAAATAACATAAAATACGTAAAAATAAAAAATTATAATCTTGATCTTGGAGGACGAGGTCCATATGGTGTAGGAGATTGAGGAGGCGGTAGATGTGGCGATGTAGGTGGAAGCAGCGGTGGAGCATGAAGAGGTAGCCTACACTGCTTTTTGGTTTAAATTATTACTTTTTGTTTAAATTAGGGTACACCCCAAAACATTGGGAAATATAACCTGTTATAACCCCCTCTAGCCGTGCTAAACAAACGTTCAGACAATACACTGGCTGCAGGGCAGGCCAGCACCTCCAAGGCGTAAAGGGCAAGCTCAGGCCATATGCCCAATTTAGAGACCCAGAAGTTGAAGGGTGCAGACCCATCAGTCAGTACCTGTAGGCGTGTGCACACATACGTCCCCGTGATGTCCATGATCCAATTGGATATCTGCTCTATCAACTTTCAATGTTCTTTTCTGCGCCTACCATGTTGATCACGGTTAGCGGCGAATCAGGGTTCCACGCCAGAGAGGGAGCATGAGAAAGGGAGACCACATCCAAGGGAGGTCAATGGCTGCAATGTGATCAAGCTGAAATGTGGGACAAATTATTGAAGCCAAAGCTTCCAAGTAAAGGAGGGGGCGCGCGGCAATTACCCACTCCCGACTCGGGGAGGTAGTGACGATAAATAACAATACAGTGATAAGCGTAAATGTGGCGCACAGGATCCCACAATGACCAACCTGAGGTGCACTCAGTAAAGTGGACTCACCCCGTCCACTCCAAATGACTGAGTAGTGAATAATGCCAACAAACTTCGTCTGTCCCGAAATAAGTCCAGTACAATATGTAGTTGGGGGCAACGTCGATTATTTTGTGTCCCACACTGGAAAGTTGTAAACCAGCAAGATGTAGCGGCGTCCCGCTATATATTCAAACCAGCGGCGTCCCACTGGAATATTTACACTGCGATTTTAATAAATGTTCTGCCGGAAAAGTTCGAAAAAAGTCTTACCGTATTGCTTTTCTCACCACAAAGTCGCTCTACTGAATGATTCTATATGGGTAGAAACCAGTATTGTCCGAGCGGTAGTAGTTTTCACTTCCCACGCTGGTAAATGTTTAACACGTGTAGACCGATTTTTGCTGTAAACTGTGGTCTTTCGAAATCTTTCTCATTTACCCTTTACGCGGTAGTGAACAATATTTACTGTGAGAGTCCGGCAATATCTTCAAATTTCCAGTGTTCAAAGGTTCGGGGTCCTGTCTTAGCTAGACGTTGCCCCCAACTACATATTGTACTGGACTTATTTTGGGACATACGAAGTTTGTTGGCATTATTAAAGTCTGGAACTATTTTGTGTCAGAAGGGAGTGAGCTATAAGATCATTATAGCTATCACATTTCCTGCGAGTATTGTATATTCGAAAAATATCACGAATATTGCTGCTATTTATGCGAATATTTCTATTTATTCATCAATTTATAGCATTCATAACCTTATGTCTTTTTGTTTTTTATGCCATTTGGGTCTAATATACTGGTGCACTATCCAGACTAGGAAGTCTTATATGCCACCAATATATTCAGCTATTATAATACATGCTATTATTTGTCGAGCCTTACAGTTATTTTAACACAAGGGTATTATCCTTTTATCGTATTCTTATTACTGTTGCCATTAATGTTGTTTAATAGGTTAATACATTTCTGTGTGGTTCTAATATCTTGAGTGCCCAGTTTTTTCACTATAAATAACAATACAGGACTCTTAAGATGCCTTGTTATTGGAATGATTATTAAAAAATTATAGGGAATATCACTGGGGTATTTTGGATTTGGAAACGTTAGACAGGAGAGACCCTGCTGCCGCTTTGTCAACTCTAGATAACTTCTGCCTGATCGCACGTCCCCGTGATGTCCACAAACCAATTGGATATCTGCTCTATCAACTTTCGATGTTCTTTTCTGCGCCTACCATGTTGATCACGGTTAGCGGTGAATCAGGGTTCCACGTCAGAGAGGGAGCATGAGAAAGAGATACCACATCCAAGGGAGGTCAATGGCTTCAATGTGATCAAGCTGAAATGTGGGAAAAGTTATTAAAGCGGAAGGATCAAATGAAAGGGCCAATAATCTATGCAGAGCAGGGGTTTTTCATCGCCAGAAATGGGTTAATGTCACCCACCAATGGAACAGATGATTTTAAAAAAATTCGTTCCCTGTCACCTATGCAGAGCAGGGGTTTATTCACGGCAAAAATGGTAAAATGTCACCCAAGTATGTAACAGAAAAATTTGTTACATTTATTAACCTGTTCAATAGGTAGAGCAGGGGTATATCGCAGCCAAAAATTGGTGAATGTCGCCCAACTATGTAACAGAAAAATTAGTGAAATTTATTAACCTGTCAACTAGGTAGAGCAGAGGTATATCACAGCCAAATATTGGTGAATTTCACCCGAAAATGTAACAGACAAATTAGTGAAATTTGTTTACCTGTCTACTAGGTAGAGCAGGGGTATATCGCAGGCATAAATTGGTGAATTTCACCTGAAAATGTAACAGACAAATTAGTGAAATAAAATAAAATATAAGTACAAATTAAATCTTGATGTATGAGGTGGAGGTCCATATGGAGTAGGAGTTTGAGGAGGCGGTGGACGTAGCGGTGTAGGTGGAAGCGGCGTTGGAGGAGGATGAGGAAGCCAACACTAGTTTTTGGTTTAAATATATATTTTTTAAATTAGGGTATACCCCAAAAAAGTGGGAAATATCCAAAATACAACAATAAGCAATTGCACTGTAGTATAACAATGACTGGGTAAGGCCGGTATACATGTCTGTTCTGCACAATATATGGACAAGTCCTGTGGGATCCATGCCTGGTTCATTTTAATGAACCTGAGCTTGTCCACATTGGCTGTGGACAGGCGGCTGCGCTTGTCTGTGATAACGCCCCCTGCAGTGCTAAACACACGTTCAGATAATACACTGGCTGCAGGGCAGGCCAGCACCTCCAAGGCGTAAAGGGCAAGCCATGTGCCCAATTTGGAGACCCAGAAGTTGAAGGGGGCAGACCCGTCATTCAGTACGTGTAGGCGTGTGCACACATAATGCTCCACCATGTTGCTGAAATGCTGACACCTGCCAAGACGTTCCATATCAGCTGGTGGTGCTGGTTGTTGTGACGTGCTGACAAAGCTTTTCCACATTTCGGCCTGCCTTATGAGGTGCTGGTGGTGCCCCAGCTTCATTGGTGACCTCTTCCTCCTCCTCTGCCTTCGCCTTGTGCTTCCACTGTGCCCCTGCTGTCAGGTGGTGGGAATGCCACCAGCAGCGTGTCTACCAGCGTGCTCTTGTACTCGCGCATCTTACGAACACGCTCCAGTGACGGAATTAAGGACCATACGTTGTCCTTGTAATGGGGATCCAGCAGCGTGGCCACCCAGTAATCAGCTTAAGTTAGAATGTGGGCAACTCGGCGGTTGTTGTGGAGACACTGCAGCATGTAATCGCTCATGTGTGCCAGGCTGCCCAGAGGCAACGACAAGCTGTCCTCTGTGGGAGGTGTATCGTCTGTGTCCTCTGTATCCCCCCCAGCCACGCACCAATGATGGCCATGAGCAAGTTTGGGTGCCACCCTGCTGTGAACACGGTTCCTTTTCCTCATCCTCCGCCTCGTCATGCTCCAGAACTGTGCCCTGGCTGGACAATTGTGTACCTGGTGTTTGTGGGTGCAGGAACCCACATTTGGAGCCACTTGTGAATGACTGACTGGAAACCCTATGAAATGATCCCTCTTCCTCCTCGTCCTCCTGTGCCACATCCTCTTCCATCATCGCCAGAAGCGTTTTTTCAATGAGGCATAGAAGTGCGATAGTAACGCTGAGAACGGCGTTATCGGCACTGGCCATGTTGGTGGAGTACTCAAAACAGTGCAACAAGGAACACAGGTCTCGCATGGAGGACCAGTCATTGGTGGTGAAGTGGTGCTGTTCCGCAGAGCGACTCACCCCGTGCGAGCTGCAGCTGAAACTCCACTATCGCCTGCTGCTGCTCACACAGTCTGGCCAGCATGTGCAAGGTGGAGTTCCACCTTGTGGGCATGTTGCATATGAGGCGGTGAGCGAGAAAGCCGAAGTTACACTGCAGCACTGTATCAGCAGGGTGAGAACGCCGAAAGCGTGCACAGACGGCCTGCACTTTCTGCAGCAGCTCTGACATATCGGGGTAATTTTTAAGGAACCTCTGCACCACCAAATTCAGCAAATGCGCCAGGCAAGGGATGTGCGTCAAACTCAATAGTCCCAGAGCTGCTCCGAGATTTCGCCCATTATCGCACACCACCAGGCCGGGCTTGAGGCTCACTGGCTCCAACCACTCATGGTCTGTTGTTCCATGCCCTTCCACAGCTTCTGCGTGGTGTGGGGTTTGTCCCCCAAACAGATACGTTTTAAAACTGCCTTCTGTCGTTTACCCCTGGCTGTGCTTAATTTGGTGGTGAAGGTGTTACGCTGACCAGATGAGGAGCCGGTAGAGGATGAGGAAGCGGAATAAGAAGAGAAAGCAACAGGAGGCAAACTGAAGGGCCCTGCAATTCTCGGTGGTGAAAGGACATGCGCTAAACTGCTATCCGCCTCAGGCCCAGCCGCCACTGCATTTACCCAGTGTGCTGTTATGGAGATATAACGTCCCTGACCGTGCTTACTGGTCCACGTTTACATAGTTAGGTGGACCTTGCCACAGATGGTGTTGCGCAGTGCACACCTGATTTTGTCCCCCACTTTGTTGTTCAGGGAAGGAATGGCTCACCTGGAAAAGTAGTGGCGGCTGGGCACGATGTACTGTGGGAGAGCCACCCCATAAAGGCTTTTAAAACTCTCCGTCTCCACTAGACAGAATAACAGCATTTCAAAGACCAGTCATTTTGAAATGCTGGCATTCAGGTCCAGGGATCGCGGGTGGGTAGGGGGGTACTTTCTCTTCTGCTCCAGTGTTTGGGAGATGGAGAGCTGAATGCTTCCGTGGGACGTTGTGGAGATGCTTGGTGACCCAGGTGGTGGTGTTGCTGGCAGATCCTCTGTTTGCGGGGTAGCAGGTGGCACTGTCACTCCAGAGGTGGATGAAGAGGCCGAGACTGCAGCAGAAGAGGAAGCAGGAGGAGCCAGAGACCTTTCTTGTTTTTTGAGGTGTCTACTCCAATGCAGCTTGTGCTTTGCACTTAGATGCCTGGTCATGCAGGTTGTGCTCAGGTTGAGAACGTTTATGCCTCTCTTCAGGCTCTGATTGCACAGCGTGCAAACTACTTGTGTCTTGTCGTCAGCACATTGTCTGAAGAACTGCCACACCGGGGAACTCCTTGGAGCTCGCTTTGGTGTGCTCGGTCCCTTGCTGCATTGGGCAGTAGCAGGTGTACTGTCTAGGGGACGGCCGATCCGCTTTTGCACCCTGCTCCCTCTTCTGCTTTTATTTTTTTTATTTTTTTATTATATCTTTTTATTTTCAAAAGTATAAAGATGTACAATCTTCCATTTCAATATTACAAAACATTTATCTCATCTAATATTGAATTTCATTCTTATTTTTTAACCCCCCCCATCCCACCCTCCAACCCCCTTTTTTCCCTGGAGCTACTGTCATTGCCTTTTCCTTACACCTAATGTTATCATTTCCAATTGCCCCATATCCGCAACCTCTAATGCTTTTCTGGTGGCTCTGTGCGACCACCGCCTCTTCCTCCGAACTACACATGTCACTTGCATGACCTTGATTCCATGTAGGGTCGAGGACCTCATCGTCCTCCACGTGTAGAAAAGAAGATGGCTTCGGCAGCATTCCGCAATATCAAAAATACTTTAATCGTACCTCCAGACACAGATGGCAACGAACGTTTCGACTGTGTAACAGTCTTTGTCAAGCCTAATGACACAAAATCTGATAGGCATATATATACCCCCCTCATATAAAATACACACCCCGTTACATCATTAGTGCAGATCACTACACAATAGGATACACATGTTCATACTTTAACTCACAGCTAACGACATGTCCAACGAACTCGTGTAGTTCTCCTCGGCGTTTCCTTATCTGTAATGCGCAGTCGCGTCTCAACCCATCTAAAACCCGGAAGTATCATACGTCGCCATGGCGCCCGGAGGCGCACGTGTCTCTAGCCAATGAGCTGCCAGAGGGCCTCACTGACGTCACAGACTGCGCGTCAACCTCGTAACACTCACCCAAGAGCGCACATCCGTGCGTCGATGGCGTGGGTCACATGAGGTACGCAGCCAGTAACAACATCGCGCAGGTACCGGCGCCATGACAACGAAGACGCCACGATCCACGCTGCTTACTGTGGAGTAAATATGTGCTATCCGTATCCAAAATGAACTGGTTTGTGCAACATATAGACAACACAGATAATAGCCCGATTACAGAGGGACATCAAGCCGGACTGTACATATTCATGATCATAACAGGTATAGGGCAAAAACATATCATAGCAAGTACAGATAGCAATACAAACAGTGTATCCCATGTATACTTCACATATGGATCATCATCATAGCACTTTGACATATAAATTTGGGGACCAATCCCCCGGTGGATGCGCTACATATAGGTTAAAATCATAATGTCCCTATACTAAGAGGACAAAACAATGACACACATCAATCGATGGATGAGACATTGAACTCTAGATTCAAACCAAAGGGTTGAAGGGACCTAAGGGTATGGATCCATTTAAGTTCCTTTTTCCTCAGGATTCCCTTCCTGTCCCCACCCCTTCTCAAATATCCCACGCTATCAATAGCCCGAAATCTCAATTGATTGATAGAATGTTTGCAATCAATGAAGTGTTTGGCAACCGGTTTGTCGAGTGCACCTGTTCTTATTGTACTTTTATGTTTATTAATTCTTTCCCTCAATTCCATCGTAGTCTCCCCCACATAGATCAAGCTACATGGGCACTGTATCATGTAAACCACATCTGTGGACTTACATGTATAGTGACCCTTGATTTTGAACCGTTTACCACTATAGGGATGTGTAAAACCGTCGCCTTTCATGATGCCACCACAGTTGCAACAGGAAAGGCAAGGGAAATTACCATTCCTCATTGGTGCTAGTCTTTTCTGTCTTTCGATGTCCTTACCCCCTATATCCGCTTTCACCAATCTATCCCGTAGGTTGGGGCTCCGTTTGTATGCCATCATTGGGGGAACTGAAAATTCAGTGACTGTAGGCAATCCTTTCTGCAGGATCTGCCATTCCTGACGTAGGATGGTGGCTATATTGCCGCTATCACTCCCAAAGATGGATACAAATGGAATTCGGGGGGGTCTCATGTTTCTGTGGTTTCTTTACCAAAGTGGAACAACGTTCCATAGATGTAATCCTATGCTTGGTACGGTTAATCAATTTGGTGGGATAACCTCTCTTACTAAACTTATCGCACATCTCATCAACTCTGAATTCAAAGAGGGTGTCATCTGATACGATGCGACGTACTCTAAGTAATTGACTCCACGGAAGGGAGCTTACCATATTCTGAGGGTGACTACTGTCATACATTAACAAGGTGTTCTTGTCTGTAGGTTTTTGGAAGAGATCAGTACAGATCCTTCCATTGAGCACCTGAACTCGGACGTCAAGGAACTGCAGCTCACGGGCAGAATGCATCACGGTGAACTGCAGGTCCCGGACCCCAGAGTTCAGGTGCGCATGGAACTCATCCAACTCGGGCACAGTCCCCGTCCAAATCAAGAAAATGTCGTCGATGTAGCGCCACCAGCACAGGACTCTCTCAAAAAATGTGGAGTGATACACCAGCCGATCCTCCACCTCCGCCATGAAGATGTTTGCGTAGGTGGGGGCCACATTGGACCCCATCGCCACACCCCGCTTTTGCTGGTAGAAGGTGTCCCCGAAGAGAAAATAATTCCTCCTCAGGACCACCTCCAGGAGGGCGAGGATCAGCCGGCGCGCCCCAGGAGAGAGCCCTGTGCCGGCCAGGGCCACATCGACGACATTTAGACCATAAGAGTGATCAATGGATGTATACAGGGATACAACATCAAAACTCACAAGCAAAAACTCCGCCGGCAAATCAAGTGAATTCAGCTTTGTCAAGAAATGGCCAGTATCACTGATATAGGAGGGAGCCGTGGTCGCGTGGATCCGCAACACTTTGTCCAAAAAGATGGATACAGGATTAAAGATGGAACCCCTGCCCGACACTATAGGTCGGCCAGGGGGATCCACAAGACTCTTGTGGATCTTTGGTAATACATATATCACAGGGGTGATCGGATGGCTCACCCGCAGAAAGCGATATTGCGGAATGCTGCCGAAGCCATCTTCTTTTCTACACGTATACGATTTGGCCTGATGGATCAAGGGCCTACGGTTAGGCTGCTGCATTGACATAGACGCATTATCCTGAGACCGCACAGTGCTGCTTCTACACTACTATTTGTCTCTACATTTGATCCGAGAGGCGTGCACTGGGGAGTTGGACGCAGTGGTGATACACATCATGGAGGGTCCCCCAGGTCCAAGTAAGAATATGGATACCTCGCCAAGACACATGTATGTATATACTGATGAGGACATACAGCGACTTATCAATGTAGATGGATGTGATGTGACATTTTTAAGCTCCCCCTCTGTTGATATCCTGAAACGTAAAGTAGAGCAGGACCTCAAGAGATTGAATACTATGGAATTACATTTGATTACCTTAAGGGAATATTACAAGCAACAGAGGATACCTAGGGGACTTAGATCTTATCTTCGCCCCAATTTATTCCCGACGAATGGTGATTTTTGTAAAGCCTTTGAAGCTATCAACAATCAATATTCTTTTGAATTAATGTTATTAAACATAGACTTTTTGCAGAAAGAGGTTGACAACCTGAGGAAAACCACAGCCGAGTTGGAAGTCCAGATCCAGGACCTCATGAGTGCTGAGGATTTTACAGTATACAAAGACAAGACCACACAACATATTGCACGACATAAGTTGGAAGTGGAACACGTCAAGAGAGATAAGTGGCATAGAGACTTAGATGATTACCAGTCTGGCAAAATATACAACTGGCAGTCATCTCAGCCACAAAGGTTTAATAGGCGTAGACGGGGTAAACGCTTTGATCAAGGCAGATTTGGCTTCAGCACTGGGGAATCTGATTCCGCTGACGAATCAGGTGCGTCTAATTTTTTAGGCCCAAGCAGAAAAAGAGGGGAAGGCGATATAGAAGGGGTGGTAGGAAACACCACCGATCCAACAAGAACCCTTCCCCCAATATCGATAGAGGCCCCCACCCATATCCAGGGGAGAGTAACGAGACGCGGACAGCGGAATTGATGAACCTGGTCGTGAACATCTCTTCCTTCCAGCTTGACAAAGCACAAATTAGTGTGCTAAGCCGTGGCCTAACATTCTGCCCTACAACATCAAGGGACTGGTTCGAGTTTGAGCTCGACTTACAAAAGTTCTTTAGACGCTTGAGACTGAAGGCTTTTTTTTCAGTTAGAAATATTGATGTACCTATTAGTCAACTTGATGTTTCCACTGATACCTTAATGTGCAAAAACTTCGATTTACGCAATAAAAGTCACTTTACTCCACCGCAAAACAACCATGTGATTGAAACCTACATCAGCTTTGTCAGGAAACGGATCGAGCAATTGAGGGTGGAGGGAACCCACCAGTTCAAACACAACCTATCTCAAGATGAGAGGCGGGCTGTTCTTGAACTGGAACACAACAAGCAATTGACGATCAAGCCAGCTGACAAGGGGGGCGCCGTGGTCGTGATGGACACCTGTAAATATATTGACGAGATCAAAAGACAGGTAGGAGATATTAATGTCTATGAGATGTTGGGCAAGGATCCGAGGTGGGACATAGCAGATATCATAGGGGTGTTATTGGATGAGGCTCTTAGTCAAGGAGTCATTGACGATGAACTAAACAGCTTTCTGCGGGTGAGCCATCCGATCACCCCTGTGATATATGTATTACCAAAGATCCACAAGAGTCTTGTGGATCCCCCTGGCCGACCTATAGTGTCGGGCAGGGGTTCCATCTTTAATCCTGTATCCATCTTTTTGGACAAAGTGTTGCGGATCCACGCGACCACGGCTCCCTCCTATATCAGTGATACTGGCCATTTCTTGACAAAGCTGAATTCACTTGATTTGCCGGCGGAGTTTTTGCTTGTGAGTTTTGATGTTGTATCCCTGTATACATCCATTGATCACTCTTATGGTCTAAATGTCGTCGATGTGGCCCTGGCCGGCACAGGGCTCTCTCCTGGGGCGCGCCGGCTGATCCTCGCCCTCCTGGAGGTGGTCCTGAGGAGGAATTATTTTCTCTTCGGGGACACCTTCTACCAGCAAAAGCGGGGTGTGGCGATGGGGTCCAATGTGGCCCCCACCTACGCAAACATCTTCATGGCGGAGGTGGAGGATCGGCTGGTGTATCACTCCACATTTTTTGAGAGAGTCCTGTGCTGGTGGCGCTACATCGACGACATTTTCTTGATTTGGACGGGGACTGTGCCCGAGTTGGATGAGTTCCATGCGCACCTGAACTCTGGGGTCCGGGACCTGCAGTTCACCGTGATGCATTCTGCCCGTGAGCTGCAGTTCCTTGACGTCCGAGTTCAGGTGCTCAATGGAAGGATCTGTACTGATCTCTTCCAAAAACCTACAGACAAGAACACCTTGTTAATGTATGACAGTAGTCACCCTCAGAATATGGTAAGCTCCCTTCCGTGGAGTCAATTACTTAGAGTACGTCGCATCGTATCAGATGACACCCTCTTTGAATTCAGAGTTGATGAGATGTGCGATAAGTTTAGTAAGAGAGGTTATCCCACCAAATTGATTAACCGTACCAAGCATAGGATTACATCTATGGAACGTTGTTCCACTTTGGTAAAGAAACCACAGAAACATGAGACCCCCCGAATTCCATTTGTATCCATCTTTGGGAGTGATAGCGGCAATATAGCCACCATCCTACGTCAGGAATGGCAGATCCTGCAGAAAGGATTGCCTACAGTCACTGAATTTTCAGTTCCCCCAATGATGGCATACAAACGGAGCCCCAACCTACGGGATAGATTGGTGAAAGCGGATATAGGGGGTAAGGACATCGAAAGACAGAAAAGACTAGCACCAATGAGGAATGGTAATTTCCCTTGCCTTTCCTGTTGCAACTGTGGTGGCATCATGAAAGGCGACGGTTTTACACATCCCTATAGTGGTAAACGGTTCAAAATCAAGGGTCACTATACATGTAAGTCCACAGATGTGGTTTACATGATACAGTGCCCATGTAGCTTGATCTATGTGGGGGAGACTACGATGGAATTGAGGGAAAGAATTAATAAACATAAAAGTACAATAAGAACAGGTGCACTCGACAAACCGGTTGCCAAACACTTCATTGATTGCAAACATTCTATCAATCAATTGAGATTTCGGGCTATTGATAGCGTGGGATATTTGAGAAGGGGTGGGGACAGGAAGGGAATCCTGAGGAAAAAGGAACTTAAATGGATCCATACCCTTAGGTCCCTTCAACCCTTTGGTTTGAATCTAGAGTTCAATGTCTCATCCATCGATTGATGTGTGTCATTGTTTTGTCCTCTTAGTATAGGGACATTATGATTTTAACCTATATGTAGCGCATCCACCGGGGGATTGGTCCCCAAATTTATATGTCAAAGTGCTATGATGATGATCCATATGTGAAGTATACATGGGATACACTGTTTGTATTGCTATCTGTACTTGCTATGATATGTTTTTGCCCTATACCTGTTATGATCATGAATATGTACAGTCCGGCTTGATGTCCCTCTGTAATCGGGCTATTATCTGTGTTGTCTATATGTTGCACAAACCAGTTCATTTTGGATACGGATAGCACATATTTACTCCACAGTAAGCAGCGTGGATCGTGGCGTCTTCGTTGTCATGGCGCCGGTACCTGCGCGATGTTGTTACTGGCTGCGTACCTCATGTGACCCACGCCATCGACGCACGGATGTGCGCTCTTGGGTGAGTGTTACGAGGTTGACGCGCAGTCTGTGACGTCAGTGAGGCCCTCTGGCAGCTCATTGGCTAGAGACACGTGCGCCTCCGGGCGCCATGGCGACGTATGATACTTCCGGGTTTTAGATGGGTTGAGACGCGACTGCGCATTACAGATAAGGGAACGCCGAGGAGAACTACACGAGTTCGTTGGACATGTCGTTAGCTGTGAGTTAAAGTATGAACATGTGTATCCTATTGTGTAGTGATCTGCACTAATGATGTAACGGGGTGTGTATTTTATATGAGGGGGGTATATATATGCCTATCAGATTTTGTGTCATTAGGCTTGACAAAGACTGTTACACAGTCGAAACGTTCGTTGCCATCTGTGTCTGGAGGTACGATTAAAGTATTTTTGATATTGCGGAATGCTGCCGAAGCCATCTTCTTTTCTACACGTATACGATTTGGCCTGATGGATCAAGGGCCTACGGTTAGGCTGCTGCATTGACATAGACGCATTATCCTGAGACCGCACAGTGCTGCTTCTACACTACTATTTGTCTCATCGTCCTCCACATCATCTTCCACCCAGTCTTCACCCCTGCCCTCCTTGTCGGTCTGCACACTGAAGAAAGCCACAGCATTTGGCAACTGTGTTATGTCATCATCTGAGACGTGCTGTGGTGGTCCTCCCATGCACTCATCATGAAACATAAGTGGTTGGGCATTGGTGCACTTAGCCCTGCCCCAGAAGTGGAAGAGATTATGTGGATGGCCCTGTGAAACCCTGCTAGCAGAGTCATCAAAAAGCAAAAGAGACTGCTGCTGGGGGTGAGGTGAAAGACTGATGGACATCGGCTGCAGGTCCTAACTTTGATCTTTCAGCAGGAGACTGGGTGGGAGACAATGTGAAGGAACTGAAGGCACTGTCAGCTATCCAATCTACTATCGCCTGTCAATGGTGAGGAGAGAAGAGAGATGGGCAGCACTGCCAGACGTCACAATGTATGTGTACCCGGTCCTTAACTACCTGTCCCTTTAAAACGCCAACGGCGGTGCACAGCCTCAACAGCAAGCAATGTAACAGTATAAAGGATAATAGAATAGCATATGGTGCGAAGCAAAACAGGAAGTCGTCGGCCGTTTTGCGCTAACTTGCGCTTCGTCTGGCCAGTGACATAGTTGCGCTAACACGCGCATCTTATACACGTCACTGCATCTGGTTGTCAAAGTAACCAAGACGCTTGACTTCCTTGCGACCGCCCATACGATCCAGCCCAGCTGAATATAGTAACTCCTATGCGGCATAAGGGGAAAAGGTCAGACAAATACGCTTAAATCATTTCTATCATTGAGTCCCAAAGGGCCTCAGGCATCAGCTTTTATTATCCACTTGGATTCCCTCTGTAGGAGTGCACGGTGCCTGTCCCCACCTCGGGACCTAGATGGCACCTGTTTAATCCCTGCAAAGGAAATACACTGTGGATTACCACAATGTTCATTGCGAACGTGTTCAATGAGCCTAGTACAGCCCTTGCCTGTTTCAAGGGAATTTAGATGCTCTCTAAACCTCTCAAACAAGGGGCGGATTGTTTTCCTTATGTAGAAGGCCCCGCAATGACAGGTGATCAAGTAGACGACATAGTTACTTCTGCAGGTGATAAATTGTGTGACTCGGTGTGAAACCCGACCAAAAGACAGGTATTCCCTTTGATTGTTATAATTACAGAAGGAGCAATTCCCACATTTGAAATTGCCCTCTGGTCTACTGGATGACAGCCAATTGCTGGTCGCTTTATTCCTGAATCTACTCCTTACAATTTGATCCTTTAAAGTGTGACACATTTTAAAGGCTATAAGTGGTCTATTATTTGCAATCCCTTCCAACACTTCCTCATTTTTCAAGATCCCAATTGTTACAAATAGCAACGTTTAATGAGACTTGCTGCGGGACTGTATTTGAATGTAAAAACGAATCTCTCCATTTCACTACAAACATTTCTCCTTTTCCTGTGCAATAACTCTTGTTGGGTGAAGGATCCTGCTTTCTTTCTGGCTGTGTCTACATCCCTCTCCTTGTATCCTCTGTCAAGTAATCTACCTTTTAGTTCCTCTGACTGTCTATTGTATCCCTCTTCAATGTTGTTTATACGTTTTAGCCACATAAATTGGCCATAGGGTATAGACTTCTTGACACTGTCCGGGTGGAAGCTTCTGTGGTGCAAAAGGGAGTTTGTAGCTGTGGGCTTACGGTGGCCGCTGGTATGCATGCCAACCTCTCCAGCCTCTACATGCACATCCAAGAACTCAAGAGAATGACCCCCAAAATTGTGGGTAAATCTCATGTTCATGCTGTTGCTATTATTCAGATAAGAAACAAAATCCCTACATTGCATCTCAGTACCCGACCATATAATGAATACATCGTCGACATATCTCAAGAACAACTGTATGTATTGCAAGTATGGGTTGGCCGTAGTGAAGACATACCTGTCCTCAAATACAGTTAAGAACAAATTAGCATACGTGCAAGATACAGACGTACCCATAGCAGTTCCTACATTGATTGTGAAATGTAAAAAAAAACCATGAGAGAATGAAGGTGAGTGCTTCTGCAATAAATTGGCAATATGTATGTTTTTTATCAGTTTTGCCTAACACCTGATTGATTGCTTGAACCCCTATGTCATGTGGTATCCTGGTATATAGGCTTTCCACATCCAGTGACACCAATGCGAGTCCCTCGCGCCATTCAAAATGATTGATGGCCCGGAGGAAGTCGCTAGTGTCACTTAAATATGTGGGAGCCCTGGATAAAAGGGGTCTAAGCAACCAGTCAATATATCAATATATTGGGAGAGAGGTTCCGTTAGAGATCCTATACCCACCACAATGGGGCGGCCTGGAGGAGCTGTAAGAGATTTGTGTATTTTCGGAACAAAATACCAGGCTGGCTTATTGGGATGCTGTGGTACCAACTTCTCAAACATATTGGAGGGCAAAAAATCTGCAGCTACGTATTTAGAAACTAATTCTTTTAACTGAGACAACAAACCTATTGTGGGATCCTTCCCTAATTTTTCATAAGTGGTCGTGTCATCAAGCTGCCTATTCGCCTGACTGATGTAGTAATTCTTAGTTAGTAAAACCACATTGCCCCCCTTGTCGGCGGGCTTGACAACGACATCTTCTAATTTACCCAGCCACTTCAAAGTGGATTTTTCTTGGGGAGTAATATTCTCATACATAGCGGGATAGATGAGGACTTTTACGTCTCTCATCACACGCTTCTGGAAGATGTCGATGCCACAGCCAGCCGGCATGGGGGGAGAGAACGTGGATTTAACGCCTCCCTTAAATGTGTCCCTCTCCACAACCTCACCCTCTCTCTCCTGCAGGTTTATGTCAGTGAGCAACTCTAAACAGCCAATCTCTTCTACATTAAAAGGGTCGGCGATGTTCAACCCCAAATAACTGGTATAGGCTGGAATTTCTCCCTGTTTAATGGGTCGCTGGTGAGATGGTAGATCTTTAAACATTTTCTTTAAATAGAGCTTGCGGACAGCCCTATGCAGATCCACTTCAAATCCTACCTGTTCGAATTGTTCGACCAGACTGTCCCCCAGCCCCAGGTTGAGGGCTGAGATGCAGACCGGAGACAACTCATGATCCATAAGATTAACAACAATGTTCTGTTTCATTCGTGTGTCCTTGTTTCCAGGAGACAAAATTAACATTTCCAAGAGACTTGTCTCCTCCTTCTGGTTGATTTTCTCTGTTCTCTTATTTCTTCTTCTTACCCCTCTTTCTTACCCCTCTTCGGGTTTTCTTCCTAAAGGGTCTACTCCAGTGGTGCTGTTAATTTGGCCTCCTTCTGAGGCATTGGAGTCGGAATCTGTGGTCCAGAATTCACTTCTGATTCTACGCACAGGACGCCTCTTGCGCTGCTTCCGTTTATTCCATTCGAATACTCTTCCATTCTCATAGTCCCACTTATCTCTTAGGAACTTATCTTTTTTCCTCTCTTTTATTTCCACTTGTGTCAAAATTAACTTTTTGTTCAATTTGTTCTCAAAATTGAGATATTGGGTGTCGGTAAATCTCACTTTAAGCTCCTCTCTCATTTTTGCCAATTCCTCTTTCATTTTTGCCAAGCCGCATATTCAGCCTCGTCTTGCTGAAGCACCAGCTGTAATATTTGCATGGAGAAATTCATGTGCATGTCTTTCCATTTGGCAACAAAGGTGTCATCATCCTCATATTGCATGAGTTCCTTATAGATCCTCAGTCCTCTGGGAACTCTTTGACTTTCCTTTTATGATGTGAGTTAACCGTCCAAAAAAAGACACACCACCTTATCAGCCAGCTGTGTTATTCTAACAGGGTGGGCCATTTATATGGATACACCTTAGGCTACTTTCACACTAGCGTTCGGAGCGGATCCGTCTGATGTTTCATCAGACGGATCCGCTCCGATAATGCAGACGTTTGCATCCGTTCAGAACAGATCCGTCTGCATTATTACTTAGAAAATTTTCTAAGTCTGAAAGTAGCCTGAGCGGATCCGTTCAGACTTTACATTGAAAGTCAATGGGGAACAGACCTGCTTGAAGATTGAGCCATATAGTGTCCTCTTCAAGCGGATCCGTCCCCATTGACTTCCATTATAAGTCTGGACGGATCCGCTCGCCTCCGCACGGCCAGGCGGACACCCGAACGCTGCAAGCAGCGTTCAGGTGTCCGCTCACTGAGCGGAGCGGAGGCTGAGCGCTGGCAGGCGGATGCATTCTCAGTGGATCCGCCTCCACTGAGAATGCATTAGGGCCAGACGGATGCGTTCGGGGCCGCTCGTGAGCCCCTTCAAACGGAGCGCACGAGCGGACACCCGAACGCTAGTGGGAAAGTAGCCTTAACCACCTCCCGTCTGCCCATTGACTATAAACGTCCAGGAGGTGGATCTCTATTTCTGAAAGCACGTTTTAAAACGTCCTGCAGCTTTTCCCCCTGTGCTCTGCCCCTGTACATAGAAACTCTGTGACTCAGCTGCCTCCTGACAGCCAAGAACATGGAGCTTTACCCTGAGACCTTTTTTGCTGGTCTCCGGGCTTTTGATCGCTCTGACAAGCAGTCAGAGCGATCACAAATGCATCTACCATCTCCCTCTTATTACTGCCAGTCAGAGAGGGAGATCGGTATTTAAAGTAGGCATCGCGATCGTAATTCTTAACTGTAAGCCCTGGAGACCGATCAGCATAGTCTCCAGGGCATGTGAGCGCTGTAATTTCCAGTTACAGCGCTCTGAAATGCTTGTACCGTCTCCCTCTCTGTAGCGCTGGCAGGAGAGGGAGATCGGTACATTCACACTCCAGCAGCGATCCCCCAGCAGCTGTTTACACTGGAGACAAATCAGCAGCATTGTCTCCAGAGCATGTGTTGTGAGCGCTGTAATTTGCAGTTACAGCGCTCAGAAAGGCTTGTACTGTCTCCCTCTCATTAGTGCTGGCAGGAGAGGGAGATCGGAACATTTACACTCACCCAGCAGCTGTTTTCACTGGAGACCAATCAGCACGATCTCCAGGACATGTGACTGTCTGAGTCGGGTGAGTGCAGGAGCTGTCAGGTCTCCAGAGACCTCGATCAGCCCTGCACTGAGGCTGTACAGCAAAGTATACTGCTGTACAGCCTCTCTGGGGGGTGCATTTCTCCTGTAACTGGGGCTGCTATGTCAGCCCCAGTTACAGGAGAAATCAACAGTGAAAAAAAAAAAAGTGAAGTTAAATGTCCCCCAGAGGTCTTGTATGACCTTATGGGGGACGCAAAGTGTAAAATAAAAAAAATAAAAATAAAATGTTAAAAAAAAAAAAAAAATTAAGTTTTCACATGTAAAAAAAAAAAATTCCCCAAGTAAGAAATAAAAAAATAATTTAAAAATAGAAAAAATAAAATAAAATAGACATATTTGGTATTGCCGCGTCCGTGAGGGTCGGCTCTATAAATATCACATAATCGACCCAGTCCAATAAACACCATAAAAAATAAAAATAAATAACTGTCAAAAAAAGCCATTTTTGTCACCTTACATCACAAAAAGTGCAACACCAAGTGATCAAAAAGGCATATGTCTCACAAAATGGTACCAATAAAACAGTCACCTCATCTTGCAAAAAATGAGCCCCTACATAAGAAAATCTCTCAAAAAATATAAAAAACTATAGCTCTTAGAACATGGACACATTAAAACATAATTTTTTTGTTTCAAAAAGGCTATTATTGGGTAAAACTTTAATAAATAAGAAAAAGTATACATATTAGGTATCGCCACGTCCGTAACAATCTGCTCTATAAAAATGTACCTTGACTGAACCCCTCAAGTGAACGCTGTAAAAATAAATAAACACAAACTGTGCTAAAACAACAAATTTTTTGGTCACCTTGCCCCATAAAGTGTTATTATAAATGATCAAAAAATCATATGTACCCAAAAATAGTACCAATAAAACTGGCACCTTATTACCTAGTTTCCAAAATGGGGTCACTTTTTGGGAGTTTCTACTGTAAGGGTGCATCAGGGGGGCTTCAAATGGGACATGGCATCTAAAAGCCATGTGGAGTTCCTTTTCTTCTGCGCCCTGCCATGTGCCCATACAGCAGTTTATGACCACATGTGGGGTGTTTTTGTAAACCGCAGAATCTGGGTAATAAATATTGAGTTTTGTTTGGCTGTTAACCATCGATGTGTTAAAGAAGAAATTGGATTAGAATGGAAAATCTTCCAAAAAAGTGAAATTCAAAAATTTGATCTCCATTTTCCTTTAATTCTTGTGGAACGCCTAAAGGGTTAACAAAGTTTGTAAAATCGGTTTTAAGTAACTTGAGGGGTGTAGTTTCTACAATGGGGTCATTTATGGGGGTATCCACTATGTATGCCCCACAAAGTGACTTCAGACCTGAACTTGTCCTTAAAAAGTGGGTTTTGGCAATTTTCTTAAAAATGTGAAGAATTGCTTCTAAACTTCTAAGCCTTCTAACATCCTAAAAAAATAAAATGACATTTCCAAAATGATGCCAACATAAAGTAGACATATGGGCAATGTTAAGTAATAAATTTTTTATGAGGTATCACTTTCTGTTTAAAAAGCAGAGGAATTGAAATTTAGAAAATTGCGAATTTTTCAAAATTTTTGGTAAATTTGGGATTTTTTCATAAATAAAGGTGAAATATATTGACTCAAATTTATGACTATCATGAAGTACAATGTGTCACAAGAAAACAATCTCTGAATGACTTGGATAAGTAAAGGCGTTCTAAAGTTATTACCACATAAAGTGAGATAGGTCAGTTTTGCAAAATTAGGCCTGGTCAGGAAGGGGGCAAATGGCCCAGATGGCAAGTGGTTAATAAAATGGGAATGGTTGGTGATATTAACTTCCTGTTTGTGGCACATTAGTATATGTGAGGGGGGAAACTTTTCAAGATGGGTGGTGGCCATTTTGAAGTCGGACATTTTGAATCCAACTTTTGTTTTTTCAATAGGAAGAGGGTCATGTGACACATCAAACTTATTGGGAATTTCACAAGAAAAACATTGGTGTGCTTGGTTTTAACGTAACTTTATTCTTTCATGAGTTATTTACAAGTTTCTGACCACTTATAAAATGTGTTCAATGTGCTGCCCATTGTGTTGGATTGTCAATGCAACCCTCCTTCTCTCACTCTTTACACACTGATAGCAACACAGCAGGAGAAATGCTAGCACAGGCTTCCAGTATCCGTAGTTTCAGGTGCTGCACATCTCGTATCTTCACAGCATAGACAATTGCCTTCAGATGACCCCAAAGACAAAAGTCTAAGGGGGTCAGATCGGGAGACCTTGGGGGCCATTCAACTGGCCCACGACGACCAATCCACTTTCCAGGAAACTGTTCATCTAGGAATGCTCGGACCTGACACCCATAATGTGATGGTGCACCACCACATTATGGGTGTCAGGTCCGAGCATTCCTAGATGAACATTTTCCTGGAAAGTGGATTGGTCGTCGTGGGCCAGTTGAATGGCCCCCAAGGTCTCCCGATCTGACCCCCTTAGACTTTTGTCTTTGGGGTCATCTGAAGGCAATTGTCTATGCTGTGAAGATACGAGATGTGCAGCACCTGAAACTACGGATACTGGAAGCCTGTGCTAGCATTTCTCCTGCGGTGTTGCTATCAGTGTGTGAAGAGTGGGAGAAGAGGGTTGCATTGACAATCCAACACAATGGGCAGCACATTGAACACATTTTATAAGTGGTCAGAAACTTGTAAATAACTCGTGAAAGAATAAAGTTACGTTAAAACCAAGCACACCATTGTTTTTCTTGTGAAATTCCCAATAAGTTCGATGTGTCACATGACCCTCTTCCTATTGAAAAAACAAAAGTTGGATTCAAAATGTTCGACTTCAAAATGGCCGCCATGGTCACCACCCATCTTGAAAAGTTCCCCCCTCACATATACTAATGTGCCACAAACAGGAAGTTAATATCACCAACCATTCCCATTTTATTAAGGTGTATCCATATAAATGACCCACCCTGTATATTCCAGCGACTTAACGCTCATGGACTGGAGCGTATCTTGGTGGTTGCAATCTGTAAAAAACGCACCTGCTCCTTCTCTGCCCATATTCAGACTAGGTGTTGAATCTTGGGACGTCATGGGTACAGAATGTGTGTATGTCAAAAATATCCGGCGTGCTCTACCAACTAAAGTCCATAGAACATCAATGGTGAGGAGAGAAGAGAGATGGGCGGCACTGCCAGACGTCACAATGTGTATGTATGTGTACCCGGTCTTCAACTACCTGTCCCTTTAAAACGTCAACGGCGGTGCACAGCCTCAACAGCAAGTAATGTAACAGTATAAAGGATAGTAGAATAGGCGGCACTCACCAGCGTAGATAAGACTATCCTTTTATTAGTACAAAAGATAAAATGATGCATAGGAGTTACTATATTCAGCTGGTCTGGATCGTATGGGCGGTCACAAGGAAGTCCAGCGTCTTAGTTGCTTTGACAACCGGACGCAGTGACTTGTATAAAATGTGCATGTTAGCACAACTATGTCACTGGCCCGACAAAGTGCAAGTTAGCGCGAAACGGCCGCCGCCGACGACTTCACATGTGTTGCTTCGCACCATATGCTCCAGCCCGAAGATTTTATCTTTTGTACTAACAAAAGGATCGTCTTATCTACGCTGGTGAGTGCCGCCTATTCTATTATCCTTTATACTGTTACTATTGCCTGTACTTGTTCTGGCCTCACCATTCGTAGAGCCGCATTAGGCCCGACCAAATAACGCTGAAGGTTCTGTCGCCTACTCGCACCTGAGGAAGGTGTTTCACTTGTGCGTGTAGCTGGCACAGATCGACCACGTACTCTCCCTGCAACAGGAGCTCCACCAGCAGCACCACGACCGGGGCCACGTCCCTTATTCAACGCTCTCCTCATTCTCCGCAAATGTAGGATCTTGCCCAAACTGGGTGTTTTTTTTAATAACAGAATATAACAGCAGTATCTAATGCGTGTATTTCACACTGACTGATGCAGAAAAAGCTGCAAACTTAGTATTTTGCCCAAAATGGGTGTTTTTTTAATAGCAGAATATAACAGCAGTATCTAACACGTGTATTTCACACTGACAGATGCAGCAAAGGCCGCAAATTTAGTATTTTGCCCAAAAAGGGTGTTTTTTAAAACCCAGAAAATTATTGCAGTATTTCAAGATTATACTTCACACTGACAAATGCAGCATAGGCCCCAGATGTAGGGTATTGCCAAAAATGGGGGCTTTTTTAAACCCAGAAAATTATTGCAGTATTTCAAGCTTATATTTCACACTGATAAATGCTGCAAAGGCACCAGATGTGGGATATTGCCAAAAATGAGTGTTTTTTTAAATCAAGAAAATTATTGCAGTATTTCAAGCTTTCACACTAAGGGCTCTTTCACACCAGCTTTCTTTTCTTCCGGCATAGAGTTCCGTCGTCTGGGCTCTATGCCGGAAGAATCCTGATCAGTTTTATCCTAATGCATTCTGAATGGAGTGAAATCCGTTCAGGATGCATCAGGATGTCTTCAGTTCCGGAACGGAAAGTTTTTGGGCCGGAGAAAATACCGCAGCATGCTGCACTTTTTGCTCCGGCCAAAAATCCTGAAGACTTGCCGCAAGGCCGGATCCGGAATTAATGCCCATTGAAAGGCATTGATCCGGATCCGGCCTTAAGCTAAACGTTGTTTCGGCGCATTGCCGGATCCGACGTTTAGCTTTTTCTGAATGGTTACCATGGCTGCCGGGACGCTAAAGTCCTGGCAGCCATGGTAAAGTGTAGCGGGGAGCGGGGGAGCAGCATACTTACCGTCCGTGCGGCTCCCGGGGCGCTCCAGAGTGACGTCAGGGCGCCCCCAAGCGCATGGATCACGTGATCGCATGGCACGTCATCCATGCGCATGGGGCGCTCTGACGTCATTCTGGAGCGCCCCGGGAGCCGCGCGGACTGTAAGTATACCGCTCCCATGCTCCCCGCTCCTACTATGGCAACCAGGACTTTAATAGCGTCCTGGCTGCCATAGTAACACTGAACGCATTTTGAAGACGGATCCGTCTTCAAATGCTTTCAGTACACTTGCGTTTTTCCGGATCCGGCGTGTAATTCCGGCAAGTGGAGTACACGCCGGATCCGGACAACGCAAGTGTGAAAGAGGCCTAACAAATGCAGCATAGGCCCCAGATGTAGGGTATTGCCAAACATGGGTGCTTTTTTAAACCCAGAAAATTATTGCAGTATTTCAAGATTGTATTTCACACTGACAAATGCTGGAAAGGCCACAGATGTAGGGTCTTGCAAAAAATGGGTGATTTTTTTAAAACCCAGAATATAATTGCAGTATTTCAAGCTTGTATTTGACAAATGCACATATGCTGTGCTGGTGCACTGAACTTGCATAAAATGGCCGCCGCCGCCCACCTAAGTAACAGACGGATAAAAATTATTTTTCTGTGTCAGTGGGCTCAGGGCAGGGTAAAAAGATTGTGCACTGCACCCACAAAACAAAATCTTGGTACATCGCAGAGTTAACAAGCACTTCAGATTAAAGATTCTGTCCTATTCTCTCCCTCACAGCAGCAGCATCCTCTTCCTACACTAATCAGAGCAGAGTGAAGTGCAGCGCTACGTGACTCCAGCTTATATAGAGACTGGGTCACATGCTGCACTGGCCAATCACAGCCATGCCATTAGTAGCATGGCTGTGATGGCTTCTAAGGGCACACAAGTTAAGCGCTTGTTGATTGGCTGCTCTGCAGCTTTTCAAAAAGCGCCATTAAATCGCCGAACCCGAACTTTTACTGAAAGGTTCGGGTCCGGGGTCCAAAAATCCTAAAGTTCGGTACGAACCCGAACTTTACAGTTCGGGTTATCTCAACCCTAGTAGGGGCTCATTTTTGCGGGAAGAGATGACAGTTTGATATGTACTATTTTGCAGTACATAAAACTTTTTTGATCACTTTTAATCACTTTTTAATACCATTTTTTGGGGAAGTGAGGTGGACAAAATTTTAATTCCATCATAGTTCATTTTTATTTTTTATGACTGCCACCGTGCGGGAAAAGTTCCATGATCCTTTTATACAGTGACAAATAAACAAATACACCCAATCCTAACTAAATAAACAAAAAGAAAAACCGAATAAAAAAACCCCCACAAAACTAAAAAGACAAACTAACAATCAATCTGCAACAAAATTTCAGTCCAGAATCAATCTTCATTTATTGCGCTGTGGTCTTTATTGTGAGGTGGGCACCTTTCACAATTAACTGAAAACCAAACAAAAAGAGAAAACCGCGCTGCTCAGAATAGGTATAAATTCACATTAGGAGAGAAAAAGGAGTGTCTTTGCGATGTTATTCGTCAGTATTCTGCATGGATTATCACAAAAGTCGATGCTCTAATCTCCTAGAGAACAGAAGAAATAGCCCGATGAGAGGACGTGCACATTTTATATGATAGTTGTTTTATGGATCTTGTGAGTAGAATAAATCCTTGTATTTAAACTCAGTTGGCAGTACTTCACTATGTCGGGCTATTTCTTCTTTTCTCTAGGAGATTAGAGCATCGACTTTTGGGATAATCCATGCAGGATAGTGAGGAATAGCATTGCAAAGACACTCCTTTTTCACTCCTAATATGAACCTATACCTATTCTGAGCAGCTTGATTTTCTCTTTTTGTTTGATGATCCTTTTATAGATCAGGCCACATGTGTAGTCTATTTTATCATTTTTGATTTGTACCCAGACCCACTTGGTTCTTGAAGATCCAGTGGGTCAGATAGCTGTACAGTACACTGCGGTACATTGTATAGTGTACTGGAGTGTATTGAACTCGCACTAAGCCTGATCAGCCTCCTGCCTCTGGCAGGACCTGTCAGGCTCAGATATACCATGGCAAGCCATGGTTGCCATGGTAACCATTGGGACGCTGCCACAGCAACGGAGCGGCCTGATGAGGGAGGGAGCTACGGTCCGCAGTTTGGAAGGGGTTAAGTGGCCAACGTTGGTGCCAGCACTAATGTCTGCTGTTGGAGCAGAGTGTCATCTGTATGTTACAGCTAAAAAAGATTGCGGCAGGGGAGGGAGATATGCGTCGCTGGCCATCCTGAAGATTATTGGGGGCCCAATTAGGCAAGGACCAAATTGGGGCCAATTGCTGGATAAACTTATACCTGAATTTCCCAGAAAGCCCACTTGGTATTTTGTCCCTAAAATACACAAGTCAATCACTAAGCCCCCCGGCCGTCCAATAGTGGTGGGGATTGGGTCCGTCACAGAACCCCTTTCTAAGTATCTCGACTGGCTACTTAGACCATTACTTACTAGTGCTCCCACTTATCTAGGAGACACCAGTGACTTCCTCCGTACCATTAAAGGTTTTCATTGGCGCGAGGGGTTCAGCCTGGTGTCCCTTGACGTGGAGATCCTTTATACACGTATACCCCACAGTGCTGGTATAGAAGCTAATCTGGTCTGGCACAGAGGATCAATGCAAAGACTTTGTGGCTTACTTAGATGGCAATAATATGAACATAAAGTTCTCTCTGAATTTCGGGGAATTCCTCCTTGGAATTCTTAGATGTTTTAGTGTCCATACAAGGTGACCATCTACACACCACTTGCTATCTCAAGCCGTCAGCCACAAACTCTTTGCTGCATTTCAACAGCTTCCACCACAGAAACGTGAAACAGTCGGTCCCGTATGGCCAATTTATTTGCCTTAGGCGAACTAATAGCACACAGGGAGGCTACACAAAACAATCACATGAATTAAAGCAGAGGCTACTACGTCGAGGTTACGTGGAGGAAGAGATAGAAGATGCCAGGATGAAGGCAGGGTCATTCTCACAAGAGGAGCTTTTATATAGACAGAAACACAATGCGCACAAGAATGAAGATAGGTTTGTGTTCGCATTCAGGTTTAGTACTGCGGCTGAATTGATTAAACGCATCATTCATGAAAATTGGGACACACTGACGGATGAGGCTGGGCTGTCGGGCCTGACTAAGAGCAGACCCATAATTGCCTTTAGACGTTTCCATACTATCAAGGACAAATTAGTCCGTAGTAGAATGCTGGCGAGACCAGCCAGCAATTGGTTAACTAGTCATAAATCCATCTGCAACTACAGGTGTAATTTTTGTTCTTTTTGAAGCTTCAACAGCCAGCTTAAACATCTTATGTTTGGAGGGGTCTCACATAACATCACTCAGTTTGACATGCAGGAGTAAATACGTGGCGGGGCCTTTTACATTGGGAAGATGATATGCCCCCTCTTTGAGAGATTCAGGGAACATCCTAATTCCCTGAAAACTGGGAGAGGCTGCACTAGGCTCATTGAGCATGTTTGCAATATGCATGGTGGTGATCCGCGTTGTTTAACATTCTCTGGTATCGAACTGGAGCCTGTCATGCCCTGCGGGGGTCACAGACACAGGGCGCTCCTAAGGAGAGAAGCCAGGTGGATCATCAAGGCAGCCGCTCTCGATCCCCTGGAGCTCAACGACAAAAATGATTTGAGTGTTTTCATTTAAGTTCGTTACTTTATGTTTGCTATTGCATACTTTGTATATTTGCAACGATGTGTTTTTAATAAGGAAGAGCAACCTGTGAGCGTCGGTGTCGCCTTGACAACCGGATGCAGTGTTTAAGAGGCACTGATGCATGCTTGCGCAGTGAGGTCAGAGGCCAGACGAAGCGCAGATTCGAGCGAAACGGCCGTCGCCGCAACTATGTCCGTACTGATGCACACCTGCTCCACCCTGCTGTTTTTATGAAACTACGCGAATAAAGAATCTTTCATTACAACAGTGGTGAGTGCCGCCCTGCTTTTGCTTTTCTTCTCTGCTTTCTAAAGTAGATGAATTGATGGCCCAGGGGGAAACTAGAGACTGTCATATCTGCCAGCTATACTGCCTACATGAAGATATAGAGAACCGCAACAGGAGAAATAATGTTAGAATAAGAGGTCTCCCTGAATCTACCAAAACAGAGGATTTGATCCCAACACTTCAAGACATATTTAGCACCTGTGAGGCAGTGACAGGAGTCATTTATGATGGGAGATATGTGTCACCCAGAATGCTGCAGGAAGCATTCTAAAAGAGGTTTTGTTTGCACCAGGAACGTGTCACCAAGGTGCCCGGCCTTGGTGTAGTAAAGGCCCCTAGATTAGGTGTCCACTAAGGTAGTTGGTGGACACCATGATAGATAGCATAGCTGGTTCCAGCTAGTCTGGGTCAGGCTTTTACTGGGAACAGGCAATGTGCTGGGTGGGTGCCTCTTCCCCATGCTCCAGTCCGGGACTTGGGGCATGCTCATGTCCAGGGATTCTATTTAATCCAGCTGCTGGACTTAGGTGTGTTTCGGTCTGGGGGATAAATGTAGACAGTGTGAGGTAACACCGTCAGTGTGTGCTGTGTTTGTTGGACCCGGCTGTGATCCGGATTTATCGGCTGTACATATTTGGACAAGCCTAAATAGGGAAGACTTTGATGAACTTTGTGGTGTCCCTGCCTCTGTACACTGGTCACGTGGGTGCGGTTCCTTACACACCATACTGGAGAAACCCGTCTGAGCGCCTGGAGATAGAGTTCATTGAACCCTGGCTCCCATCAACCCAGATCCCTCCAAACCCAGAGATGTCATTTGCCATCTTTACTATTTTGCAGTTAAGGAGGAAATAATGCGAAAGGCCCGCAACTTTTCTACCATTGACTTTGATGGGGCTACTTTAACAATCCTGCAAGATCTGTCACGCTCCACCTTGGCCCAGAGTAGAGCCCTCAAACCTTTTTTAGACCTCCTCAGAGCAAATGATATCGCCTATACGTGTGGTTTGCCATTTTAGCTAGTAGTTCGCAAGAATGGTCAACGTATTGAGCTGCAAGACCCAGAGGATTTGACGGCGTTCCTCACAGCCATGGATCTCGCTATAATTCAACTACTAGATTGGCATGGTGTGCCTCCACTACCTTCTCGTTCTCTACTACGGAGACCTAGGAGCGACTTCCTGCAACACAGCAGCGCTACCCAACCCACCTGAAACTATCGGAAGATTTTGAGGAAAGCATATGTTTATTAAGGGTTCTCTAGAAGAGATAAACAGAGCTCTACCTGCTAGGCAGTGACACTTTGTTTGTATTTAAGAGAGCTCCTATCCATTATAGTTAAGCTACTTGTTTGCTTTCTTCTTTCTTTCTCTTTATTTGGTTATCTGGCTTGTCCCTGGCCTACAGCTCTCGGGGACACATCGCTACTTTGGTGGCTCTGGTTGTGGGGGGTTATATCCTGCTTGTTAGGTATCTGTTTGCTCTGTCATTGGAAGTCCGTCTCCTATTTAGGAAACTCATCTCTACCTAGTTAGAGACGTCGCACCACTCTCCGCAGAGGTTTTTTTTCTCTTCTCTTTTTTTTTTGCTTGTTTTGAGGATTTTTCCTGCGCAGATCAGATACTGCACAGGACCAGTGACACTATCTTGTCATTGCTAGGTCTAACTCTGAATTTTCACACTTTGTAGGGACACATAAGTAGTCTCTTGAGCCTTTTTTATATCCTCCACTTCTTTCTATGTTTCAATCCTTACTTTTCCTGAACCACCCCTTCATACCCTACCTCACCCTTCTATCCGTGAATATGGCTCCACCTCGTGCCAGACTCGGCTCACTAAATGTAAGAGGATTTAATATTCCTGAAAAACGCTCTACTGTTTTATACGGCATGCACAGAGAGAGGGTGCATATTCTTTTGCTACAGGAAACACATTTTAAGCAGGGCCGTATACCGGGTTTATACTCTAAATACTATTGGGCTCACAGTACCAATCCTGACTCGAAAGGGGTCTCTATTGATTTGCATAAATCTCTGCCTTATACCTTTTTAGAGTCCCAGGCGGACCCATGTGAATGGTTCCTTTTTCTTAAGCTGAGGATCCATGAGAGAATGTACACCATCGGGAACCTATACTTGCCGAACTTAACTCCGAACTTAACTCCTTAAGGACCGGGCTCATTTTCACCTTAAGGACCAGGCCATACTATACATGTTACTTTATGTGGTGATAACTTTAAAACGCTTTGACTTACCCGGGCCATTCTGAGATAGTTTTTTTTTTGTCACATATTGTACTTCATGAAACTGGTAAAATGGAGTCCAAAAAATTCATTTTTATTTATAAAAAAAAATACCAAATTTACCAAAAATTGGGAAAAATTAGCAAAATTCCAAGTTTCAATTTCTGTACTTCTATAATACATAGTAATACCTACAAAAATAGTTATTACTTTACATTCTCCATATGTCTACTTCATGTTTGGATCATTTTGGGAATGACATTTTATTTGTTGGGGAAGTTACAAGGCTTAGAAGTTTAGAAGCAAAAACCATCCAAAAATGACCCCATTCTAGAAACTACACCCCTGAAGGTATTCAAAACTGATTTTACAAACTTTGTTAACCCTTTATGTGTTCCACAAGAATTAATGTAAAATAGAGATAAAATTTCCCAATTTCACTTTTTTGGCAGATTTTCCATTTTAATAATTTTTCCCATTTACAAAGCAAGGGTTAACAGCCAAACAAAACTCAATATTTATGGCTCTGATTCTGTAGTTTACAGAAACACCCCATATGTGGTCGTAAACTGCTGTACGGGCACATGACAGGGCGCAGAATGAAAGGAATGCCATATGGTTTTTGGAAGGCAGATTTTGCTGGACTGTTTTTTTGACACCATGTCCCATTTGAATCCCCCCTGATGCACCCCTAGAGTAGAAACTCCAAAAAAGTGACCCCATTTTATAAACTACACCCCTCAAGGTATTCAAAACTGATTTTACAAACTTTGTTAACCCTTTAGGTGTTCCACAAGAACTCATGGAAAATAGAGATAAAATTTTAAAATTTCACTTTTTTGGCAGATTTTCCATTTTTATAATTTTTTTCCAGTTACAAAGCAAGGGTTAACAAATTTAACAGCCAAACAAAACTCCATATTTATGGCTCTGATTCTGTAGTTTACAGAAACACCCCATATATGGTCATAAACTGCTGTACGGGCACATGGCAGGGTGCAGAAGGAAAGGAATGCCATACGGTTTTTGAAAGGCAGATTTTGCTGGACTGTTTTTTTTTTTACACCATGTCCCATTTGAATCCCCCCTGATGCACCCCTAGAGTAGAAACTCCAAAAAAGTGACCCCATTTTAGAAACTACGGGATAGGGTGGCAGTTTTATTGGTACTATTTTAGGGTACATATGATTTTTGGTTGCTTTATATTACACTTTTTGTGAGGCAAGGTAACAAGAAATAGCTGTTTTGGAACCGTTTTTATTTTTTGCTATTTACAACATTCATCTGACAGGTTATGTGGTATTTTTATAGAGCAGGTTGTCACGGACGCGACAATAGCAAATATGACTACTTTTTTGGGTTGTTTGTTTGTTTTACATAACAAAGCATAATATATATTTTTTTTATATATATTTTAGTGTCTCCACATTCTGAAAGCCATAGTTTTATTTATTTTTTGGGCGACTGTCTTGTGTAGGGGCTTATTTTTTTTGGAATGAGATGACTGTTTGGCACTTTTTTGGGGTGCGTATGACATTTTGATCGCTTGCTATTACACTTTTTGTGATGTAAGATGACAAAAAATGGCTTTTTTTTTTTTACACCGTTTTTATTTTTATTTTTTTCTGGTATTCATCTTAGGGGTTAGGTCATGTGACATTTTTATAAATCAGGTTATTGCGGACGTGGCGATACATAAATAAAAAGTATACATATTAGGTAAGTTTTACACATTGATTTAATTTTTGAAACAAAAAAAAATGATGTTTTAGGGTTTCCATGTTCTGAGCCATATTTTGGGGATTGTCTTAGGTAGGGTAACAGTCGCGTACACACACACACACACAGGGGAAAGGGAAGTGACCACTGCGCTCCACCCTTACCCCTGGCCCTGCCTGCTTGCCTCGCGAGTCCTAATGACAGGGGACAACTGGACGGCAATCCCTAACTTGGAATAAGTGCAGGGATGACAGACAGACAAACAACAGGACGTGAACGGTCCGAGTCAATACCAGGAAAGCTACAAAGTACAAAGGGAGCAAGCAGAGAATTGTCAGGAGAAGCCGGGGTCATAAATACCAGGAGAGCAGCAAAGTACACAAGGAGCAGGCAGAGGATCGTCAGGAATTCAGCAGGAGGTAAGTACGCCAGGAAAGACCAAATCACAGGTGGAACCTAAATTAACAGGCAACCTGTGGCCAGCAGGCTGCCTGTATTTATAGTGGGGAGTGAGGGTCATGTGACGTGGCCAGCGCCACATGACCGACAGACCAACCAGTCGAGCACCGAGTGATCAGCTCGGCGCTCAAGGCAGACTTAGGAGCAGGGAGCCACCCAGCTAGTAACGCCGCCCTGGGAATGAGGTAAAACACAGATCCTCATTCCCAAAGCTAAGCAACAGGTCTGCGGGTAATGGGGGACCGAGTGCACCTTTGGAACCCCGTTACAGTACCCCCCCCCTTTTACAAGGGGCCACCGAACCCAAGACTTCAGGCGATGGCTTTTCAGCGTGTTCTATAAAGAAATTTTATGAAAAGTCTAGGAGCATGAACCTCCCTGGCAGGTACCCAAGATCTCTCTTCAGGTCCATACCCCTTCCAGTGAATCAGGTACTGCAAGGAATTACGCACCTTCCTGACATCCACTATTTTAGACACCACATACTCGACAGCATCATTAACAAGAACCGGCGGAGGCGAGGCTTTCGATGGTACTACCGGTTCAAAAAAATTTTTAAGTAGAGACTTATGGAACACATTATGAATGTGGAATGACTCGGGCAGCTCCAACCTAAAAGATACCGGGTTAATCACTTCCGTGATCTTATATGAACCAATAAAACGAGAGTTTCTTGGAGGACAACCATACATTATCCCCAACCTGAAAATTCACCCCCCTTGAACGTCTCCTATCGGCCTTGAGTTTCTGAGAACTTTGAGCCTTTTCTAAGTTCGATTGAACCCGGGCCCAAACTGTGCACAGTTCAGAGGAGAACCTATCCGCCTCAGGGTTAGAGGAGGAGACGGATGACCCAGAATGAAAACGGGGATTGAAACCATGGTTACAAAAGAAAGGTGAAACCCCAGCAGAAGAATTGACACGGTTATTCAAAGCAAATTCAGCCAATGGAAGAAATTTCACCCATAATTGCTGGTCATCAGCAACATACGACCTCAAGAATTGTTCGACAGACTGATTAAGGCGTTCAGTCTGCCCATTACTCTCAGGTTGGTAGGCAGAGGAAAAAGACAATGAAATTTTACATTTTTGACAGAAGGCCCTCCAGAATTTGGACACAAACTGCACACCCCTGTCAGAAACAATATTTTCCGGGATACCATGCAATCGAACAATTTCTTTCACAAAAATAGACGCCAAGGTTTTGGCATTCGGGAGTTTAGACAGGGGAATAAAATCTTGCTAAACCTATCGACCACTACCCAAACTACAGTCTTGCCTTCCGCCAGTGGTAGGTCAGTTATAAAGTCCATCGAGATATGGGATCAGGGTCTACTGGGAATGGGTAGGGGTCGTAGGTTACCAGCAGGGCGAGTCCTAGGTGTCTTGGACCTGGCACAAACCTCACAGGCTGACACGTAGGACTTGACATCCCTAGTTAGAGTGGGCCACCAATAAGATCTAGAAACCAGATCCTTAGTGCCCTCAACACCCGGATGTCCACAAAAGGCAGAATCGTGACACTCACCCAACAGCTGGAGACGAAATTGTACGGGAACAAACAACTTATCTGTTGGGGTGGATACCGGTGCCATGTGTTGTTCAGACCTAATGCGAGCCGAGATATCTTGGGTAAGAGCTGCTAAGAAGATTTTTGCTGGCAGGATGGATTCAGGTGGTACCTCAGTAGGTTGAAAAGCCTGGAAGCTCCGAGATAATGCGTCCGCCTTCACATTTTTACTTCCCGGCCTGAACGTAATGGAAAAATCAAAACGAGTAAAAAACAGAGCCCATCTGGCTTGACGGGGATTAAACCTCTTAGCAGACTCGAGAAACATAAGGTTTTTATGGTCAGTGACAACAGTTACACAATGCCTTGCCCCCTCCAGAAAATGCCTCCACTCCTCAAATGCCCATTTAATGGCCAGCAGCTCCCTATTCCCTATGTCGTAGTTTCTCTCCGTGGGAGAGAATTTCCTGGAGAAGAAGGCACATGGTCTCAGATTAGTGAGGCTAGCAGGACCTTGTGAAAGGACTGCTCCTGCGCCGTTCCACCTCCACAATAAAAGGTTTCTCCTGATCAGGCCTCAGTAGACCAATTCTCCAAATCCGCCCCTTTCTTATTAAGGTTGGTCAACAGTTTAGCAATTACGGAAAAATTCATAATAAATTTACGATAGTAATTGGCGAAACCTAAGAACCGTTGTAAGCAGAGGCGGACTGAGAACCCTCAGGGCCCCCGGGAAAAATAAATCAAGGGCCCCCTTACAGGCCCCACCCATGTTCTGCTGCAAGCCCTACCCTTGTCCTGCCTCCAGCCACACCCTACACAATCTTTAATAAGATTTCAAAGTTAAAGCGACACAAAAGGCACCCAGACCACTTCAGCTCATTGAAGTGGTCTGGGTACAGTGTCCCTTTTGCAAATCGAGCTGCAATGTTCTAGAGAAACTGCATTGTTTACGTTCCAGCAATAAGTCAGCCTCTAGTGGCTGGCAGCCACCTGAGGGCTTCCTGGAGTAAAACAGACCTTTGGTCTGGTATCTGACGCTGGACGTCCAGGGTCAGATTTTTCCCTATAGGAAAGCATTGATTCAATGCTTTCGTATGGGGTGATCTAATCTCAGCGTCGATTAGTGATCCTCTGTTAGAAACAGTCCCCTCCACCTTTTACTTGTTCCACTGATCTGCTACTTGCGGGCTACGTGGGCATGAGTTCAGTCACTTCGGCGCGTGATCCCGCGAGACCCGTGACCTACAGCGGCGGGTCTCGTGGGATCACGCGCTGCAGGACGGGATTGCGCACCGAAGGGACTGAACTCAAGCCCGCGCAGCCCACAAGTAGCGGAACAATTACAAGAGGGGTGGGGAATAGCCAAATAAAAAAATATTTTGAACCAAAAGGTGTGCTTTTGGTGGGTTTTGAGCTAATGGTGGTCTGTGGATGACACTGTTGTTGGGGCTCTGTGGGTGGCACTGTTGTGGGGGCTCTGTGGGTGGCACTGTTGTGGGGGCTCTGTGGGTGGCACTGTTGTGGGGGCTCTGTGGGTGGCACTGTTGTGGGGGCTCTGTGGGTGGCACTGTTGTGGGGGCTCTGTGGGTGGCACTGTTGTGGGGGCTCTGTGGGTGGCACTGTTGTGGGGGCCCTGTGGGTGGCACTGTTGTGGGGGCCCTGTGGGTGGCACTGTTGTGGGGGCCCTGTGGGTGGCACTGTTGTGGGGGCCCTGTGGGTGGCACATATATAGCACCTTATGCTATATATGTGTCATCCACAGATCCCCCCCATAACAGTGTCCCTGTGAGTGAATGACCCCCAATACAGGGTCTGGGGGCCAGCATCTGGTGTTGTAATGGCAGCGGGGCCCGATGCAGTCACTGTATTCTATCGCACCGGGCCCCGCTCACTGTAATACTAATTTTCATATGTGAACAAGAAGAGAAATCCTCTGCGATCCTCTCCCTCTCTGTACTCACAAACTCAGTAGCAGGCAGTCCGGGCGGCAGCGCAACTCACTGACGTCACGCGCCTGCTCCTCCCACTTTATGAATGAAGCAGGCGGAGCAGACGCGTGACGTCAGTGGGTTGCGCTGCCGCCCGGACTGCCTGCTACTGAGTTTGTGAGTACAGAGAGAAGGAGAGGATCGCAGAGGATTTCTCTTCTTGTTCACATATGAAAATTAGTATTACAGTGAGCGGGGCCCGGTGCGATAGAATACAGTGAGTGCACCGGGCCCCGCTCTCATTACCACCATTACCAGGCCAGCATAACACATGCCCCATGACCATGTCCGAAGTGCACGACCGGTCAGTCCGCCCCTGGTTGTAAGGCCTTTATGGATGAAGGTCTTACCCATTCCTTAATTGCTAGTACCTTACCAGGATCCATCTTGAAGGCGTGAGGAGTCAGAACATGCCCTAGAAACAGAATCTCCTGTACACCAAAGACACATTTCTCTTGTTTAGCGGATAGTTGATTCTTCCTCAACACCTCTAATACTTGTTTAACATGAGACACATGGGATTCGAAGTCAGGAGAGAATATCAAAATGTCGTCAAGATAGACAATAACAAATTTACCTAAGAACTCCCTAAGAATGTCATTCATGAAGTTTTGGAACACAGCTGGGGCATTGCTGTGTCCAAAAGGCATCACCTGATATTCAAAGGGTCCTACCGGAGTATTGAACGCCGTCTTCCATTCGTCTCCCTCGTTGATTCGGTTTAGATTGTATGCCCCTTTCAGGTCAGTTTTGGAAAACCAGGTTGACCCCAGAACCTGGTTAAATAAATCCGGAATCAATGGGAGGGAGTATCTATTCTGGACAGTGATTTTATTTAATCTCCGGTAATCGATACATGGCCTAAGACCACCATCTTTTTTCTTAACGAAGAAAAACCCCGCCCCCATAGGAGAGACAGAAGGTCTAATATGCCCTTTACCAAGGCTCTCCTTAATATAATCTTCCATGGCCTTGCGGGCATAGAAAGATTATAAATTCGTCCTTTAGGAAACTTGGCCCCCTCTACTAGCTCTATGGTACAATCATAAGGTCTATGGGGGGGGGGGGGGTAGAACCTCCGGGGTTGGTGATGAGAATACATCAGAATATTCCATAACAACAGTGGGTAAAGTATCAGACTTTACTGAGACCCCAGCCTGTACCACGGACAAGCACGCTTCACACTTAGGCCCCCATCTCACCAACTCCCCATTGGACCAATCTATAGTGGGGTTATGTAGTCTGAGCCAAGGCAACCCTAGTACCACCTCAGCCGGTAGGTTCTCCAGGACTAAAAGCGAACATCTCTCTGAGTGGCACACACCCACGGTTAGAGAAATCTCTGAGGTACATAAGCTCACCGTACCACCAATAAGAGGAGTAGCATCAATAGCCATGACATGGATAGGAGTTGGTAAGGCAAACATAGGAATACCCAATCTTACAGCATACTCAGAGTCAATAAAGCTAGCCGCTGAGCCAGAATCAATAAAGGCCTTACCTGGCCATTTATCTACTCCCAGAGAAATCGTAATGGGTACCGAAAGCTTACATTTAGAAAATTCAGGGTGTACCTGGTCTTTAGGTTGCCTTGCCTTAGGAGACTTGACAGAGAGGACCTTCTTAGGACACTGGTTGATCCAATGGTCAGGATCTCCACAGTAAAAGCATTCTCCACGTCTGTGGCGAAGATTCCCTCGGGTCATGCCAACCTGCATGGGTGGAGACCTCAGCATTGTCTCTGGGATAGGCCTCTGGCTGGACCACCATCTGGGAAGAGAACTGTTGTTTCTGTCGCCTCTCTCTATCCCGTCGGTTGAGTCGGACAACAAGGGTCATCATCTCCTCTAAGGTCTCTGAAAGTTGATAACTGACCAGAAGATCCTTTAATTTATCAGACAGACCTGACCTGAACTGACTCTTCAGGGCTGGTTCGTTCCACACCACCTTCTAAATTGGGTGCAATAATCCTCCGCTGGTAGATTGCCTGTCACGGAAGGTGTACAGCAAACTAAAAGACACAAAAGGAAAATCAGACTGACTGGATCTAAAACTAAGGAACCAAAGGGATAGCCCTGCAACAGACCTGGCTCTCTCCCTAACTGCTCAGCCTATGCAAAATTCTCAATGGTAGAAGATCGCATATCCTCGTACCTCGACTGTATAACCCCTAAACACCCTATAATAGTGAGGGGACATGACCACCGGCTCCCTACACTTGATACGGAGGGAGTCAGGGTCACCTGGGATCCAGCAAACAGGAAAATACAAATGAATGAACAAAACTTATCTGTAGAAGACTCAGTAGTAGCTTCCAGCATGCATACACTCCAGGAAGTTGTATAAACCGCAAAGTGATGCAGTATGGGAAGGGATTTAAAGGGATGCAATCAGTGCAACTACATGACAGCTGAGAGAGGCTAACGAGATGAGGAAACTAAAGCAAAACAAAAGAAACCTCAAGTGGGAGGTTCTGAAGAACATCTGTCAGAGCTTCTCAGATGTCTGGTGATGACATTGCCCTGAACCAGTGCCTTTAGAGCCGTCTCGGCTACTAGAGCCCTGTCTGGTTCATCATAGAGCGTACCCAGGGCCTGAAAGAACCCCTCCACAGAATATAAACAACTGGCGCCAGCAGGTAAAGAGAACGCCCAGTCCTGGGAATCATCCTGTAATCGGGAAATGATAATGCCCACGCGTTGACTCTCAGGGCCAGAGGACACGGGGCGCAAACGGAAGTAAAGTTTACAATTCTCCTTAAAAGAGAGAAACCTCTTCCTGTCTCCAGAAAAGGGTTCTGGGAGCTTAATCTCGGGCTCAAAATGCGGACTGGAGGCCTGAGGAGTGGAAGAACCTTGCCCTAACTCAAAAGAACTGAGTTTTTCCCCTAACTCCGGCACCCTCTGCGTCAGATTAGAGACATGGTCAGTCAGGGTCACCAGAGGATTCATAATACAGTGGTTATTGGGCCTGTTAATCTGTAACGGTCGCGTACACACACACACAGGGGGAAGGGAAGTGACCACTGCGCTCCACCCTTACCCCTGGCCCTGCCTACTTGCCTCGCGAGTCCTATTGACAGGGGACGACTGGACGGCAATCCCTAACTTGGAATAAGTTCAGGGATGACAGACAGACAAACAGGACGTGAACGGACCGAGTCAATACCAGGAAAGCTACAAAGTACAAAGGGAGCAAGCAGAGAATTGTCAGGAGAAGCCGGGGTCATAAATACCAGGAGAGCAGCAAAGTACACAAGGAGCAGGCAGAGGATTGTCAGGAATTCAGCAGGAGGTAAGTACGCCAGGAAAGACCAAATCACAGGTGGAACCTAAATTAACAGGCAACCTGTGGCCAGCAGGTGGGGAGTGAGGGTCATGTGACGTGGCCAGCGTCACATGACCGACAGACAAACCAGTCGAGCACCGAGTGATCAGCTCGGCGCTCAAGGCAGACTTAGGAGCAGGGAACCACCCAGCTAGTAACGCCGCCCTGGGAATGAGGTCAAACACAGATCCTCATTCCCAAAGCTAAGCAACAGGTCTGCGGGTAATAGGGGACCGAGTGCACCTTTGGAACCCCGTTACAGGTAGGGGCTAATTTTTTGCGGGATGAGGTGACGGTTAGATTGGTACTATTATGGTGGGCATACACCTTTTTGATCACTTGCTGTTGTACTTTTAGTGATGTAAGGTGACAAAAAATGGTTTATTTAGCACAGTTTTTATTTTTTATTTTTTACGGTGTTCATCTGAGGGGCTAGGTCATGTGATATGTTTATAGAGCCAGTCGATACGGACGCGGCGATACCTAATATGTCAACTTTTTTGGGAAAAATTACGTTGTTGTTTTTTTTTACTTGAAACTTTTTATTTTTTGGGGGAAAACTTAATTTTTTCAACTTATTTTTACTTTATTTTTTGTCCCACTTTGGGACTTCAACTTTTGGGGGTCTGATCCCCTTTACAATGCATTCCAATACTTCTGTATTGGAATGAATTTGCTGTATGAGTAATACAGTGTGTATTACTCATAAATCTTCCTGCCTGTGAGATCCAGGGGGCTGGATCTCACAGGCTTTTCTCCGGAAGGCGGTCCTGATGCCTAAGGAAGGCCACTGCACTCGCCCCCCGAACCACCCGGAAACGCCGCAAACTACAGGTCTGAATTGACCTGCGGTTTGCTGCGATCATCGATATGGGGAGGGGTCGTCACAGGACCCCCCTCGGCTTTGTCCCAGGGTGCCTGCTGATTGATTTCAGCAGGCACCCAGTTCCGGTCACCGCCCGCCGCACAGCTGTGATCGGAAATACACATGACGTACCGGTACATCATGTGTTCTTAAGTACCAGGACATCATGACGTACCGATACGTCATATGTCCCTAAGAGGTTAAGTAATTACTTACAGGTTTTCTGTCCAAATTAGACGCCTTCTCTGAAGGGATCGTACTGCTAGGGGGCGACTTTAATATGACTATAGAGCCCTTGTTGGACTCCTCCATGGGCAAATCAATGGTTCCTAGCTCAGCAATTTCTTGAGCAAAACAAGCATTACACTCTAGGCAACTGGTAGATGTTTGGCGCATTTTGCAACCTAAGGACATAGATTACACCTATTTTTCCCCAGCCCACCACTCATACAGTAGGTTGAACGTGTTCCTAATCTCACTGTGCACTGGCCTTCCACCCAAAAACACATATAGGGACTTCCAGCTGGTCTGACCACTCCCCAATATTCCTATCTTTGGAGTTACCGGGACTGGTGGCTAGGGAATGGACTTGGCACCTAAATGAGGCTCTCCTTCGTGACAGTGTGTTTTTGAGTGATCTGGAATCCGCCATTAAGGGTTTCATAATGGATCACTCTTCGGATCCTACGGCTCTTCCTCTGCAATGGGAGGCACTAAAATGTGTACTACGAGGGGTGTTTATTCAAAATGGAGCTAGATTCAAGAGGGAGCTGTCTGCCATAGTACAACAGTTATTGTCCCAAGTAACTGCCTTAGAGTATTCAGACAAACAGTTACTGGACCCTGGGCTTCTTATTGAGATTACCCTGGCCAGAGATTAGCTTCAGAAGGTCCTCACAGAATCTACCTGTAGAAATGCTGAAAGGTTTCAGAGTTTCCGGTTTGAAAACTCCCAACAAACCTGGGAAAGCCCTAGCGAGACTCATACATCCTCGCCAACAAGCTAGTCACATTCCCACTATTAAAGATACGAGGGGCACATCAGTTCACCATCCTTGTGAAATAGCTAAGGCCTTTAAATCATATTACGAATTACTATATAACATCAGGGGCGAACTGATATGCAAACATAAGACTTTGACAACCATATAAAAACTTATGTAAAAGAAATTGCGCTGCCCTCAATCTCTGAAGAGGTGAGTGCTACAATGGAGGAGGCATTCTCAGAGATAGCGATTAAAGAGGTTTTGACCTCTCTGAAAGGGGGGAAGAGCCCAGGCCCAGATGGGTTCACTGCACCTTTTTTCAAGAAATTTTGAGATCTCCTTGTACCTTTCCTCTTGAAGGTATTTAATAGCATCTCCCCTTCCTGCCCTTTTCCTAAACAAGCCTTAGAGGCACATATAGTCGTGATCCCGACACCTAACAAAGATGTGACCGTCTGCAATAATTATCGACCCATCTCGTTAATTAATTGTGACATCAAAATGTATTCTAAACTGTTAGCAAATCGCCTCAGCAAAGTGCTTCTGGAGGTTATCCACAGAGATATCAAGTAGGCTTTGTGCCAGGCAGGGAAGCTAGGGATAACACCATTTAGACTATTAGGGTCCATTCACACGTCCGTTGTTTCTTTCCTGATCTGTTCCGTTTTTTGCGGAACAGATCTGGACCAGATCTGGACCCATTCATTTTCAATGGGTCCTGAAAAAAATCGGACAGCTCAATGTCTGATTTTTTTTCAGGAGCCATTTAGAGTTGAGCGAACACCTGGATGTTCGGGTTCGAGAAGTTCGGCCGAACTTCCCGGAAATGTTCGGGATCCGAACCCGACCCGAACTTTGTCCCGAACCCGAACCCCATTGAAGTCAATGGGGACCCGAACTTTTCGGCACTAAAAAGGCTGTAAAACAGCCCAGGAAAGAGCTAGAGGGCTGCAAAAGGCAGCAATGTGTAGGTAAATCCCCTGCAAACAAATGTGGATAGGGAAATCAATTAAAATAAAAATAAAATAAATAAAAATTAACCAATATCAATTGGAGAGAGGTCCCATAGCAGAGAATCTGGCTTCACAACAGCAGAGAATCAGTCTCTTCATGCCATAGCAGAGAATCTGGCTTCACGTCACCCACCACTGTAACAGTCCATTGTCATATATTTAGGCCCCGGCACCCAGGCAGAGGAGAGAGGTCCCGTAACAGAGAATCTGGCTTCATGTCAGCAGAGAATCAGTCTGCATGTCATAGCAGAGAATCAGGCTTTACGTCACCCAATTTAGGCCCAGGCAGAGGAGAGAGGTCCCGTAACAGAGAATCTGGCTTCATGTCAGCAGAGAATCAGTCTGCATGTCATAGCAGAGAATCAGGCTTTACGTCACCCAACACTGGAACAGTCCATTGTCAGATATTTAGACCCAGGCAGAGGAGAGAGTTCCCGTAACAGAGAATCTGGCTTCATGTCAGCAGAGAATCAGTCTGCATGTCCTAGCAGAGAATCATGCTTTACGTCACCCAACACTGGAACAGGCCACTGTCAGATATTTAGACCCAACAGAGATTCAGGCTTCATGTCAGCAGAGAATCAGTCTTCATGTCACCCACCACTGGAACAGGCCACTGTCAGATATTTTTAGGCCCCGGCACCCAGACAGAGGAGAGGTTCATTCAACTTTGGGTTGCCCCGCAATATAATGGTAAAATGAAAATAAAAATAGGATTGAATGAGGAAGTGCCCTGGAGTACAATAATATATTGTTAAGGGGAGGTAGTTAATGTCTAATCTGCACAAGGGATGGACAGGTCCTGTGGGATCCATGCCTGGTTCATTTTTATGAACGTCAGCTTGTCCACATTGGCTGTAGACAGGCGGCTGCGTTTGTCTGTAATGACGCCCCCTGCCGTGCTGAATACACGTTCAGACAAAACGCTGGCCGCCGGGCAGGCCAGCACCTCCTAGGCATAAAAGGCTAGCTCTGGCCACGTGGACAATTTGGAGACCCAGAAGTTGAATGGGGCCGAACCATCAGTCAGTACGTGGAGGGGTGTGCACAGGTACTGTTCCACCATGTTATTGAAATGTTGCCTCCTGCTAACACGTTCCGTATCAGGTGGTGGTGCAGTTAGCTGTAGTGTGGTGACAAAACTTTTCCACATCTCTGCCATGCTAACCCTGCCCTCAGAGGAGCTGGCCGTGACACAGCTGCGTTGGCGACCTCTTGCTCCTCCTCTGCCTTCGCCTTGGGCTTCCACTTGTTCCCCTGTGACATTTGGGAATGCTCTCAGTAGCGCGTCTACCAACGTGCGCTTGTACTCGCGCATCTTCCTATCACGCTCCAGTGCATGAAGTAAGGTGGGCACATTGTCTTTGTACCCTGGATCCAGCAGGGTGGCAACCCAGTAGTCCGCACACGTTAAAATGTGGGCAACTCTGCTGTCGTTGCGCAGGCACTGCAGCATGTAGTCGCTCATGTGTGCCAGGCTGCCCAGAGGTAAGGACAAGCTGTCCTCTGTGGGAGGCGTATCGTCATCGTCCTGCGTTTCCCCCCAGCCACGCACCAGTGATGGGCCCGAGCTGCGTTGGGTGCCAGGCCGCTGTGAACCTGCTTCATCCTCATCCTCCTCCACCTCCTCCTCATCCTCGTCCTCCAGTAGTGGGCCCTGTCTGACCACATTTGTACCTGGCCTCTGCTGTTGCAAAAAACCTCCCTCTGAGTCACTTCGAAGAGACTGGCCTGAAAGTGCTAAAAATGACCCCTCTTCCTCCTCCTCCTCCTGGGCCACCTCCTCTTCCATCATCGCCCTAAGTGTTTTCTCAAGGAGACATAGAAGTGGTATTGTAACGCTGATAACGGCGTCATCGCCACTGGCCATGTTGGTGGAGTACTCGAAACAGCGCAACAGGGCACACAGGTCTCGCATGGAGGCCCAGTCATTGGTGGTGAAGTGGTGCTGTTCCGCAGTGCGACTGACCCGTGCGTGCTGCAGCTGAAACTCCACTATGGCCTGCTGCTGCTCGCACAGTCTGTCCAGCATGTGCAAGGTGGAGTTCCACCTGGTGGGCACGTCGCATATGAGGCGGTGAGCGGGAAGGCCGAAGTTACGCTGTAGCGCAGACAGGCGAGCAGTGGCAGGATGTGAACGCCGGAAGCGCGAACAGACGGCCCGCACTTTATGCAGCAGCTCTGACATGTCGGGGTAGTTGTGAATGAACTTCTGCACCACCAAATTCAGCACATGCGCCAGGCAAGGGATGTGCGTCAAACCGGCTAGTCCCAGAGCTGCAATGAGATTTCGCCCATTATCACACACCACCAGGCCGGGCTTGAGGCTCACCGGCAGCAACCACTCGTCGGTCTGTTGTTCTATACCTCCCCACAACTCCTGTGCGGTGGGGGGCCTGTCCCCCAAACATATGAGTTTCAGAACGGCCTGCTGACGTTTACCCCGGGCTGTGCTGAAGTTGGTGGTGAAGATGTGTGGCTGACTGGATGAGCAGGTGGAAGAAGAGGAGGAGGAAGCTGAGTAGGAGGAGGAGGAGACAGGAGGCAAAGAATGTTGCCCTGCGATCCTTGGCGGCGGAAGGACGTGCGCCAAAAACAGCTCTCCGCCTGGGGCCCAGCCGCCACTACATTTACCCAGTGTGCAGTTAGGGAGATATAGCGTCCCTGGCCGTGCTTACTGGTCCACGTATCTGTGGTTAGGTGGACCTTGCCACAGATGGCGTTGCGCAGTGCACACTTGATTTTATCGGATACTTGGTTGTGCAGGGAAGGCACGGCTCTCTTTGAGAAGTAGTGCCGGCTGGGAACAACATACTGTGGGACAGCAAGCGACATGAGCTGTTTGAAGCTGTCTGTGTCCACCAGCCTAAATGGCAGCATTTCATAGGCCAGTAGTTTAGAAATGCTGGCATTCAGGGCCAGGGATCGAGGGTGGCTAGGTGGGAATTTACGCTTTCTCTCAAATGTTTGTGAGATGGAGAGCTGAACGCTGCCGTGTGACATGGTTGAGATGCTTGGTGACGCAGGTGGTGGTGTTGGTGGTACATCCCATGTTTGCTGGGCGGCAGGTGCCAACGTTCCTCCAGAGGCCGAGGAAGAGGCCGAGGCAGCGGCGGCAGCAGCAGAAGAGGTAGCAGGGGGAGCCTGAGTGACTTCCTTGTTTTTAAGGTGTTTACTCCACTGCAGTTCATGCTTTGCATGCAGGTGCCTGGTCATGCAGGTTGTGCTAAGGTTCAGAACGTTAATGCCTCGCTTCAGGCTCTGATGGCACAGCGTGCAAACCACTCGGGTCTTGTCGTCAGCACATTGTTTGAAGAAGTGCCATGCCAGGGAACTCCTTGAAGCTGCCTTTGGGGTGCTCGGTCCCAGATGGCGGCGGTCAGTAGCAGGCGGAGTCTCTTGGCGGCGGGTGTTCTGCTTTTGCCCACTGCTCCCTCTTTGTCTTTTGCTACGCTGTTGGCTCGGTCTCACCACTGCCTCTTCCTCCGAACTGTGAAAGTCAGTGGCACGACCTTCATTCCATGTGGGGTCTAGGACCTCATCGTCCCCTGAATCGTCTTCCACCCAGTCTTGATCCCTGACCTCCTGTTCAGTCTGCACACTGCAGAAAGACGCAGCAGTTGGCACCTGTGTTTCGTCATCATCAGAGACGTGCTGAGGTGGTATTCCCATGTCCTCATCATCAGGAAACATAAGTGGTTGTGCGTTAGTGCATTTTATCTCTTCCACCCCTGGGGAAGGGCTAGGTGGATGCCCTTGGGAAACCCTGCCAGCAGAGTCTTCAAACAGCATAAGAGACTGCTGCATAACTTGAGGCTCAGACAGTTTCCCTGATATGCATGGGGGTGATGTGACAGACTGATGGGCTTGGTTTTCATGCGCCATCTGTGCGCTTTCTGCAGAAGACTGGGTGGGAGATAATGTGAACGTGCTGGATGCACTGTCGGCCACCCAATTGACTAATGCCTGTACCTGCTCAGGCCTTACCATCCTTAGAACGGCATTGGGCCCCACCAAATATCCCTGTAAATTCTGGCGGCTACTGGGACCTGAGGTATTTGGTACACTAGGACGTGTGGCTGTGGCAGAACGGCCACTTCCTCTCCCAGCACCAGAGGGTCCACTAACACCACCACGACCATGTCCGCGTCCCTTACTAGATGTTTTCCTCATTGTTACCGTTCACCACAATAAGAAAAATATTATTCGGGCCAATGTATTGAATTCAAAATCAGGCCTTTTTTTACAGACACCTAACACTATCTGGCTATCTATTTAGGTACCGTATTACACTAATACAGACACACCAGTAATGACAGATTTAGCTGAATACAAATTTGAGGCCTATTATTTAGGCGCTGGGTGACAGGTATACGTTTACGGACAGAATTAGACTTGGATCTGCACTGTAGCGTGTGTGTGAAGTTCTTGAGAATGACCCTATCAGCATCTAGATTTAAAGTAGGCCTGATACAGCAGAAACCACTAATTTTGAGAATTGCAAACAAAAACTGTGCTTTGACGGACACTAAATAACTTGACCAGCTAAAACAGTAATGACAGATTTGGATGAATATAAATGTGAGGCCTATTTTTTAGGCGCTGGGTGACAGGTATACGTTTAATCACAGAATTAGACTTGGATCTGCACTGTAGCGTGTGTGTGAAGTTCTTGAGAATGACCCTATCAGCACCTCGAATCTAATCTACCCTTTTAGGGATAGATTTAAAGTAGGCCTGATACAGCAGAAACCACTCATTTTGAGAATTGCAAAATTGGGAATTGTTTTTCAACCCAGAACAAAAACTGTGCTTTGACGGACACTAAAAATAACTTGACCAGCTAAAACAGTAATGACAGATTTGGATGAATATAAATGTGAGGCCTATTTTTTAGGCGCTGGGTGACAGGCTCAACTTGCCCCTGATGTAGTATATGGCCAAAAAATAACCACACTATTGATGGTTAAATGCACTTTGTGACAGGCTCAACTTGCCCCTGATGTAGTATATGGCCACAAAATAACCACACTATTGATGGTTAAATGCACTTGATGAAAGCTTGACCCTGATGTAGGATATAGCAAAAAATAACCACACTATTGATGGTTAAATGCACTTGGGGGACAGGCTCAGCTTGCCCCTGATGTAGTCTATGGCCAAAAAATAACCACACTATTGATGGTTAAATGCACTTGATGAAAGCTTGACCCTGATGTAGGATATAGCAAAAAATAACCACACTATTGATGGTTAAATGCACTTGGGGGACAGGCTCAGCTTGCCCCTGATGTAGGATATAGCAAAAAATAACCACACTATTGATGGTTAAATATACTTGGTGGCAGCTTGTGCTGGCGCACCACAAGCCACAAAATGGCCGCCGATCACCCCAGAAAAAAGTGACTAAAAAACGCTCTGGGCAGCCTAAAAACACTGAGCAATTGAATAGCAGCAGTTCAATGATCCACAGCTGTAGATCGATCACTGAATGAAGTCTTTTGGAGGAGTTAATCACTGCCTAATCTCGCCCTAACGTCGCAGCTGCAACCTCTCCCTACATTTGTATCAGCAGAGTGACGTGCATCGCTACGTGACCCAAGCTTATATATAGGCTGGGTCACATGCTGCACTGGCCAATCACAGCCATGCCAATAGTAGGCAAGGCTGTGATGGCCTCTTGGGGCAAGTAGTATGATGCTTGTGGATTGGCTGCTTTGCAGCCTTTCAAAAAGCGCCAAGAAAGCGCCGAACACCGAACTCGAACCCAGACTTTTATGAAAATGTTCGGGTCCGTGTCACGGACACCCCAAAATTCGGTACGAACCCGAACTATACAGTTCGGGTTCGCTCATCCCTAGACCCATTGAAAATGAATGGGTCCAGATCTGGTCCAGATCTGTTCCGCAAAAAACGGAACAGATCAGGAAAGAAACAACGGACGTGTGAATGGACCCTTAATCTTATTTCCAGGGTGCATAGACATCAGGATTCTTTGTATCTCCTATCAGTAGATGCTGAAAAAGCATTCGATAGGGTGCATTTGAGATTTATGATAGCTTTCCTGAAACAATTAGCATTAGGGCCTAGCTTTGTGGATAGAGTCTGTGCCCTTTACACCAACACCACAGCTAGAGTCAGAGCTAATGGTATACTAGTACCTTCTTTTAATATTAGAAATGGGACTCGGCAGGGGTGCCCTCTCTCACCTCTGCTGTATGTCTTGGTAATGGAACATCTAGGCAATGCGCTGAGAAGGAATTCAGTCATTCCTGTAATGCGGGTCGGGGATTGCCAGCATAAACTGGCACTTTATGCGGGTGATCTCCTCCTGTATGTCTCAAGCCCTTATACTTCCCTCCCATCTATTCTCAGTGAATTCCAGCAGTTTAAGATTAACCTCACCAAAATTGGTCTAATAGGTCATCTCTGAAACTCTAGGTCCAGCTGGAACAAGATCTCTCCCCGATGGACTTGTTGATTGCTCCATGGGTGACTCAGGACAATAGACCACCATTAGAGGAATGGCCCTTCCTAGTCCGTCATGCTCTTACTCATTGGGACAGCTGGGTCTTGAAGTTTCAGATATCACAGAGACCAGGTCCTATAACGCGCATCACGGGCAACCCTGCTTTCACCCCTGGATTAAGGGTAGATAGGTTCCTAATATGGAAGAGATCTTCGTATCCCAGGATCCGTGATGTCATGAAGAATGCAAAAGACGTTTCCTACGAATCCCTTGATCTGGATGACAGGCTTAAAGGCTCTCTGTGGCTCTCGTATGCTCTGCTTAGTTCGTACCTAAATGGCTTACTCAACCAAAAGCTTTGTCATAACTTGACGGACTTTGACACCCTTTTTCTAAAACCCAACATTCATTTCAGACTGTTATCACAGATGTATAAGATTCTACTGGACCAGAGCAACCCAGATGTAGCTCCCTATTTTTGAAAATGGGAAGTTGAACTACAACTCACTTTTTCACTGGAGGACATTCTCAAGATGTGTACGTTCTCTCATGGATTGTCTGTAGCAGCCCACACAAAATAAAAGAATTTTAAGATTCTCTCCAGGTGTTATTACTGCCCTACGAACCTTCACCGAATGTCCCCTAATGTATCCAGCTTATGTTGGAGATGTGGACAGGAGGAGGGAACCGTGTTACATATATGGTGGTCTTGCCCTACTATAAGAAAATTCCGGGACCAAGTCCTCCAGGTTTACGGCAAATTTTCAGGGAAGAAAGTGCCCAATCTACTCAAAGTGACTCTTCTCTCGCTAGTACCAGGGACTTTAGCCCAAATGAAGAAGAGTGCTCTGAGGTTCTTCCTCACAGCAGCACGATTAGTGATACCGAGGCACTGGAAACCGAGGGTTGTGCCCTCTCACTGTGAATGGGCTGCTGAGCTCCGACATTTATTTAGATTGGAAGAACTGATTGAATACTCTCATGATCAGGGGGATAGGCTCTATATTAGATGGAACTCTCTCTGTTCCTTTACTCCACAGAGTTCCCCAGGTTTTTTGGAGAGCTTTCCAAGTGATGTTAAGAAACTGACATTGTGGCATTATCATATATTGATGGGACTGGGGTGAGTGTGTCATCTAGGCATTAGCAAAAGGAGTTGGTATAAAAGATTCCTTACCTCCTCCCCCTGCCCTTCATCAGGATAGGTCATCAATATCAGATCAGCGGGGGGCCTGACTCCCGGGACCCACCGCCGATCAGCGCTTTGTGAGCAATACACTCTCTTCCAAGGCCATGTGACATTACTGTACATCAGTTACATGGCCTACATGCAGCTTAGCCCCATTGAAGTGAATGGGGCTGAGCTGCATTACTGAGCACAGCCGCTATACTATGTACAGTCGTGGCCAAAAGTTTTGAGAATTACACAAATATTAGTTTTCACAAATTTTGCTGCTAAACTGCTTTTAGATCTTTGTTTCAGTTGTTTCTGTGATGTAGTGAAATATAATTACACGCACTTCATATGTTTCAAAGGCTTTTATCGACAATTACATGACATTTATGCAAAGAGTCAGTATTTGCAGTGTTGGCCCTTCTTTTTCAGGACCTCTGCAATTCGACTGGGCATGCTCTCAATCAACTTCTGGGACAATTCCTGACTGATAGCAACCCATTCTTTCATAATCACTTCTTAAAGTTTGTCAGAATTAGTGGGTTTTTGTTTGTCCACCCGCCTCTTGAGGGTTGACCACAAGTTCTCAATGGGATTAAGATCTGGGGAGTTTCCAGGCCATGGACCCAAAATGTCAACGTTTTGGTCCCCGAGCCACTTAGTTATCACTTTTGCCTTATGGCACGGTGCTCCATCGTGCTGGAAAATGCATTGTTCTTCACCAAACTGTTGTTGGATTGTTGGAAGAAGTTGCTGTTGGAGGGTGTTTTGGTACAATTCTTTATTCATGGCTGTGTTTTTGGGCAAAATTGTGAGTGAGCCCACTCCCTTGGATGAGAAGCAACCCACATGAATGGTCTCAGGATGCCTTACTGTTGGCATGACACAGGACTGATGGTAACGATCACCTTTTCTTCTCCGGACAAGCCTTTTTCCAGATGCCCCAAACAATCGGAAAGAGGCTTCATCGGAGAATATGACTTTGCCCCAGTCCTCAGCAGTCCATTCACCAAACTTTCTGCAGAAGATCAATCTGTCCCTGATGGGTTTTTTTTTAAGAGAAGTGGCTTCTTTGCTGTCCTTCTTGACACCAGGCCATCTTCCAAAAGTCTTCGCCTCACTGTGCGTGCAGATGCGCTCACACCTGCCTGCTGCCATTCCTGAGCAAGCTCTGCACTGCTGGCACTCCGATCCCGCAGCTGAATCCTCTTTAGGAGACTATCCTGGCGCTTGCTGGACTTTCTTGGACGCCCTGAAGCCTTCTTAACAAGAATTGAACCTCTTTCCTTGAAGTTCTTGATGATCCTATAAATTGTTGATTGAGGTGCAATCTTAGTAACCACAATATCCTTGCCTGTGAAGCCATTTTTATGCAACGCAATGATGGCTGCACGCGTTTCTTTGCAGGTCACCATGGTTAACAATGGAAGAACAATGATTTCAAGCATCACCCTCCTTTTTAACATGTCAAGTCTGCCATTTTAACCCAATCAGCCTGACATAATGATATCCAGTTTTGTGCTCGTCAACATTCTCACCTGAGTTAACAAGACGATTACTGAAATGATCTCAGCAGGTCCTTTAATGACAGCAATGAAATGCAGTGGAAAGTTTTTTTTGGGATTAAGTTAATTTTCATGGCAAAGAAGGACTATGCAATTCATCTGATCACTCTTCATAACATTCTGGAGTATATGCAAATTGCTATTATAAAAACTTAAGCAGCAACTTTTTCAATTTCCAATATTTATGCAATTCTCAAAACTTTTGGCCACGACTGTACAGTGATGTGCATGGTTAGCTGCTAAGACTCCAACGTGCTCACCAGTGCTTCGGTGAGTGTGGCAGTTCCCTGGAACATCTAATTGGGTGGGGGTGATGGGACCCCCACCAATGTGATAATGATGACCTATACTGTTAGGCCATCATCATTTCCTGGATAACCCCTTTAAGTCCTTTTCTCAAAGCCTGAGCAAACCACAGCAAAGAACTGTTAAGAGACTAATAAGAAAGTTAAACTGCATAGTGATTCTGAAGTTCTGTAATTATCTCCATTGGTTCAGTTGCCTGATCACCCAGGCCTGAGGTTAGTGGGGATCAATCTGCAGTTTTATTAAAAGGGTTTTCCGGGATTGTCTGTATAGGTCATTAGTATCTGGTGGGGGACTGATACCCAGGACCCCCAATCTGCTGTGTGAGAAGGCACTGGCTCTCGCAGCAGTTCTGCGGTCTTCTCTCAGCTCACAAAGCATAGCGCTGTACATTGTATGGCGGCTGTGTTTGCTATCACAGCTCAGCCCCATTCACTTAAAGGGGCTGTTCCACAAAAAATATTCTACAGTTTTCAAACCAGCACCTGGATCTGAATACTTTTGTAATTGAATGTAATTAAACATTTAGCACATTATTCAATAAAATGTATAGCGCCACCTGCTGTTTTTTTTTTCTTATATCTTTGACTTGCTCACTGAGAAGGCCGCACATGCTCAATCTCATCCTGCAACTGCCTCCTCAGCTGTGATGGGGAGAGCTGAGACATGCCCCCTTAGCTGCAGCAGGAAAGACACTCCTCTTGGGCTGTCAGCTTGATATAGCAGAGCAAGGAGTGTGTAGACCTCTGAATTCATGTGAGGTATAGGACTGGTTCTATCTTTGTTAGGAAGAGATGGTCATGTACTATATTATGTTGGATTTTCATTTTTTACATCAGTCGTGGGATAACCCTTTTAACTGGTGCTGAGCTGCACCTAGGCCATGTGACTGATGAACTTGACATCACATAGCCTAGGCAAAGCTGTAAGAAGGAGACCGCTGTACTGCGAATGCTGATGCCTTCTCAAAGAGCTGATTGGTGGGGGTCCCAGGTGTCAGACCCCCACCAATCAGATACTGATTATCTATCCAGAGGATCAGCCAATAGAAGTTTGCAGGTCCTTAGTCTCCACATACACACAGTTTTACACTAGGTTTCCATAACAACCCAGCCATTTTTCTTCACTGCTGCAGGTCAGCTTTAAAGGTGTAGGGCGCTGTGGATGACACTGTTAAGGCAGCGGAGTGCTGTGGAGGTCACAGTTCAGGGGGTAGGTAGGGTGGCCAAGGTTAAAAGATGGACTTAAAACCCCGCCCCCAGGTCCCACTAAGCCATGTCCCTGATTGGTTAGGTCACGCCCTCCCACTCCGCAGCCGACGGGGATTGAGAAAATGAACTTCTGTCAGCTGCACGGGTGGGAGGGACAGTGACTTTCTCCCCGCAGCTCACATTCAGACAGCACAGTGCTGCTGTCTGAGAGTGAGCTTTTCAAAAGAACATCCCTGTGTCCGTCTAGGCCCTGATCCAGACGGAGGACAGGGAGTCTGAAAGCCGGACTGTCTGGCCTAAAACCGGACCTCTGGCTACCCTAGAGGCAGGCTTCTGTGGAGGTCACAGTTAAGGGGACTGTCCGCTATGGAGGTCAGTGTTAAGGGGCAGATTGCTGTAGAGGCCACTGTTAAGGGGAGAGGGGTGTTTTGGAAATCACTGTTAACGAGATGAGATACTGTGGAGGTCACTAATAAAGGGGCAGCCACTATGGAGGTCACTGTTAAGGGGGTGGACGCTGTAAAGGGCACTGTTAAGGGGGCAGGGAATGATGGAGGTCACAGTTAATGGGACGATCCGCTATGAAGGTCAGTGATAAGGGGCGGGGTGCTGTAGAGGTCACTGTTAAGGGGGTGGAGTGTTGTGGAAGTCGCATTTTAAGGGAATAGAGCTCTGTGAAGGTCACTGTTAAAGGGGCGAGTTATTGTGGAAATCATTGTTAACGAGACGGGGTACTGTGTAGGTCATTAATAAAGGGGTAGCCGCTGTGGAGGTCACTGTTAAAGACGAGGGCGCTGTGGATGTTACTGTTAAGGGGGCAGGTTGATGTGAATGTCACTATTAAGGGAGGAGGGGACTGTGGAGGCCAGTATTAAAGGGACAGCGGGGTACTGTGTGGTCATTGTTAAGGGAGCGGGGTACTGTGAGGTCGCTTTTAAGGGAGCGGGGTACAATGGAGGTCACTGTTAAGGAAGTGGGGTACTGTGGCAATCACTGTTAAAGCGGCAGTCGCTGTGGCGGTATCTGTTAAGGGGGCCAGGAATGGTGGAGGTCAGTTAAGGGGACTGTATCCTATGGTCAGTGTTAAGGGGCGGGTGCTGTAGAGGTCACTGTTAAGACGGCGAGCCCCTGTGGAGGTCACAGTCAAGGGGATGGGGTGCTGTGGAACTCACTGTTAAAGGGGCAGACTCCTTTAAAGGTCAAAGTTAAGGGGGTGGGCTGCTGTGGAGGCCCCATTTTAAGGAGACGGGGCACTGTGGGGTGGGGTCAGTGTTAAGGGGTGGGGGGCTGTGGTGTTCACTGTTAAGAGGGCCGGGGTGCTGTAGATGTCACTGTTATAGTGGATACTGTCGATATCTTTTAACGATGCACAAAAACATTCAGTGAAATAGATTAAATATACCCATGCGAAGCCGGGTCCTTCAGCTAGTTTTATCATAAATTTTAAGCCCAAATTGAACCCCTTTGCAAATTTTAGTGAAATGCAGCTGGTCTAGGGGCTCATCCACTAAGATGTTGTTTTTCAGGCGCATAGAACTGTGCAAATGTTTCATTTAAATGGTTTTTAACCCCCTCAGGACCATTTTTGTTTTTTCCCCCTCCCTACCTTTGAAGAGCCATAACTTGTTTAGTTTTTGTTCACATAACCATATTAGGGCTTGTTTTTTGTGTGACAAGTTGTATCTTAGATTAGCACCATTGAATGCACCATATTCTTGTATTAAAATTTGGGAAATAAATTCTTTGTTAGGTGAAATTGAAAAAAGCACAATTCTGACAATGTTTTTGGGTTTTGTTTTTAAAGTGCTCACTGTGGTCTATATTGACATGACCCTGTTCTATAGGTTAATACAATTACCATATTGATATATTTTTTATGTATGCTTCGCTATATTCTGACACCCTTAAACTTTTTTACAGTATTTTCATCTACAGAGCTGTGTCAGGGCTTGTTATTTTGCATGGTGAGCTGTAGCTTTTATTGGTAGCATTTTGGGTACAAAAATATTTTTTGATAAATTTTTATTCATTTTTGGGGGATGCAAAGTGACCCACAAATACACTGCGTGCAGAATTATTAGGCAAATTAGTATTTTGACCACATCATCCTCTTTATGCATGTTGTCTTACTCCGAGCTGTATAGGCTCGAAAGCCTACTACCAATTAAGCATATTAGGTGATGTGCATCTCTGTAATGAGAAGGGGTGTGGTCTAATGACATCAACACCCTATATTAGGTGTGCATAATTATTAGGCAACTTCCTTTCCTTTGGCAAAATGGGTCAAAAGAAGGACTTGACAGGCTCAGAAAAGTCAAAAATAGTGAGATATCTTGCAGAGGGATGCAGCACTCTTAAAATTGCAAAGATTCTGAAGCGTGATCATCGAACAATCAAGCGTTTCATTCAAAATAGTCAACAGGGTCGCAAGAAGCGTGTGGAAAAACCAAGGCGCAAAATAACTGCCCATGAACTGAGAAAAGTCAAGCGTGCAGCTGCCAAGATGCCACTTGCCACCAGTTTGGCCATATTTCAGAGCTGCAACATCACTGGAGTGCCCAAAAGCACAAGGTGTGCAATACTCAGAGACATGGCCAAGGTAAGAAAGGCTGAAAGACGACCACTACTGAACAAGACACACAAGCTGAAACGTCAAGACTGGGCCAAGAAATATCTCAAGACTGATTTTTCTAAGGTTTTATGGACTGATGAAATGAGAGTGAGTCTTGATGGGCCAGATGGATGGGCCCGTGGCTGGATTGGTAAAGGGCAGAGAGCTCCAGTCCGACTCAGACGCCAGCAAGGTGGAGGTGGAGTACTGGTTAGGGCTGGTATCATCAAAGATGAGCTTGTGGGGCCTTTTCGGGTTGAGGAGGGAGTCAAGCTCAACTCCCAGTCCTACTGCCAGTTTCTAGAAGACACCTTCTTCAAGCAGTTGTACAGGAAGAAGTCTGCATCCTTCAAGAAAAACATGATTTTCATGCAGGACAATGCTCCATCACACGCGTCCAAGTACTCCACAGCGTGGCTGGCAAGAAAGGGTATAAAAGAAGAAAATCTAATGACATGGCCTCCTTGTTCACCTGATCTGAACCCCATTGAGAACCTGTGGTCCATCATCAAATGTGAGATTTACAAGGAGGGAAAACAGTACACCTCTCTGAACAGTGTCTGGGAGGCTGTGGTTGCTGCTGCACGCAATGTTGATGGTGAACAGATCAAAACACTGACAGAATCCATGGATGGCAGGCTTTTGAGTGTCCTTGCAAAGAAAGGTGGCTATATTGGTCACTGATTTGTTTTTGTTTTGTTTTTGAATGTCAGAAATGTATATTTGTGAATGTTGAGATGTTATATTGGTTTCACTGGTAAAAATAAATAATTGAAATGGGTATATATTAGTTTTTTGTTAAGTTGCCTAATAATTATGCACAGTAATAGTCACCTGCACACACAGATATCCCCCTAAAATAGCTAAAACTAAAAACAAACTAAAAACTACTTCCAAAAATATTCAGCTTTGATATTAATGAGTTTTTTGGGTTCATTGAGAACATGGTTGTTGTTCAATAATAAAATGAATCCTCAAAAATACAACTTGCCTAATAATTCTGCACTCCCTGTAGAGATAGTTTACATATGGAATAAATACTTGTTTGGATGCAGCACTTTTTTTGGGATGTTTAGTTTAGTGTTTATTTTATACGCAAAAGGGGATGATTTGATTTTTCAATTTTGTGTGCTTTTATGTTTTTTTTAAATACTTTTTAATTTTCTTTTTTCATCCTCATAGGGGATTTGAATATGTGCATGTCTCATCACTTACACCAGGGATCAGCAACCTTCGGCACTTAAGCTGCTGTTAAATTACAACTCCCAGCATGCAAACGTGCTCCTTTGTTCTTCTAACTCCCATAGAAGTAAATGAAGCATTCTGGGAGTTGTAGTCTTTGAACATCTGGAGTGCCAGGAGTTGCTGATCCCTGACTTAAACCACTACAATAGTTTAGTTGAAATTAAAACAGCAAGTATTGTAAACATGACCTTCCTGAACAGGGGCGGACTGGCCATAGACCCCACCGGGAAATTTCCTATTGGGTTAATAATTAGCCCATCGGGCTGCCTATGCCCTCCTTATGGATGCAGGGGCCTCTCCTGAATTCAGCTGTATCACCTTCCTCAGGAGGGTGTGTAGTGCTTTATTCTTCTGTATGTATGGTAGTGCTGAAAAACCAGTCAGGAAAGTGCTGATGGTAGAGCTGGCTTTGCTGTTGCCTGTGTCTCATGTCCTTATCCCCTCCTTCTTATCTTAATTAGAAACAAGTAGAGAAGGAGGCTAGAACGTAGCATCTGTCACTGGACACCACAGAGGGCCACCTTCTAAACAAGAAAGGGGCTGCGACAGTATGTTATGCTGCACTGTGTTTTTTTGTTCTGCTAGAACAGTGATGGCAAGTCTGAGTGCCCAAACTGTAACCCAAAACGCACATATATATCGCAAAGTACCAAATCGGCAATTTAACCTGAATACTACAGTCCAATATAGTATATCTTCCATGTAATTGATGATTTAGATGTAATAGCCTGCCTACATTCAGTGTGCTCTCTGTGCCATTCATAGCACGCCCTGCACTGATGAATAGCAGGAAAAGTCGAAGGCATATTGGTACACCATAGACTTTTTCCAGGGTGTGAGTGCCCGTGCCAAAGGTTCGCCATCACTGTGCTAGAGCAGGATGCTGCACTGTGGTATTTGGATATTTTGCTGGGGTAGTATATTGTGCTTCATTGTGATATTGGGTTCTGCTGGGGTAGTATATTGTGTTGTATTGTGATATTTGGTTCTACTGAAGTAGTATATTGTGCTGCACTGTGGTATCTAGTTCTTTTGGGGTAGTATATTGTGCTGTACTGTGGTATCTGGTTCTGTTGGGGTATTATATTGTGCTGCACTATGGTATTTGGTTCTGCTGAGGTAGTATATTATGTTGTACTGTGATATTTGATTCTTCTGGGGTAGTATATTGTGCTGCACTGTGGTATCTGGTTCTGTTGGGGTATTATATTGTGCTGTATTGTATCTATTTCTGTTGGGGTATTATATTGTGCTGCACTGTGGTATTTGGTTCTGCTGGGGCAGTATATTTTGCTGCACTGTGGTATTCAGATCTGCTGGGTTAGTATTTTTGGCTGCACTGTGGTATTTGGTTCTGCTGGGGCAGTATATTTTGCTGCACTGTGGTATTCTGAACTGCTGGGGTAGTATTTTTGGCTGCACTGTGATATTTAGTTCTCCTGGGGCATTTTATTGTGCTACACTGTCACGGCCATGGTTATGACCGTGACTCTTCAACCGCATGCGATTGTCAGCGGTTTGGTTTTGTTGACAATCACAGGTGAGGGCAGTGGTTTTTGCCTCACCTGTGGTTGCCGCTGACAACGCTTGCTTGTGGCAGCTTTCCTGCTGGGCATGCGGTTGCACCTAGCAACCCCTATGTTAGGTGTGTGTGTATTGTGTTCACTGTGTTGTTTGTCTCTGTGTAGTGTGTTGTGTGCACTGACACTTTTCCTGCACTGTGGTTGCCCGTGGCAACGTTTGGCTGTCTGTACATGTGGTGGCAGTGTCCCGGCCTCTGGGCTATTCCCCAGGACACAGTTGCCACCCATGTCGTGGCCAGCGGCAACAACCACAGTGGGTTGCTACTGTTGGACACTTTCCCTTTAATCTTGTGTTTTCCCTTCCCGGGTGTTGGAAGGGTTAACTTCCTTCCTAGTGTGTGTGTGTGTCACTGGGTGTGTCCGACTGTGGGGTGTGGCTTCCTGGCCTATATAGCCTCACTGTTAGCATGGCTCTGGGGGTTGTTTCAGCCATGCTTGCTGGAGCAGCCTCCTGTGTTACTATCTGCCAGTGAGAGCCACCCCTGTGGTCATAAAGATATTGTCCTTATGTTTATGTCTGCTGTGTGTTGATGTAGTATGTTATGTTGAGACCTTTCTATGTGTTTGGTGCAGCTTATGGTTCTGGATTCCTGTTTGCGCAGGGATCCAGTCAGCAAGGCTGTGACAGGTTGGTGGAACTAATAGTTCGCCTGTCATTCCCGTAAGGCTGTATGTGTACCTCTTTTCCCAACAGCTTGGCCATTGAGACTCCTGCTCCTCCGTGCCTAGGAGGAGTAGGTCGTCTTACTCTGACTCCTAGCGCAGGGACCGGACGGAGGGTGAGTTAGGGATTCGAGGTTCCTGCACATGGGTCCTCCTACCTTTAAGGTCGGCCCATGCAGTTAGGAGTTAGGGTCAGGGTAGGGATGCTGTAGGAGGTGACCTGCTCCCTATCCTGTTCTCCTGGCCGAGTAGGCCTACAGCACATGGTAGCGCACGGCTGAGGATTTCCCCCATCCTCAGCCGTGACATACACACTATACTGCCCCTTTGTGACATTGCTGGCCCCATCTATTTGATTTGATCATGCCTACTCATGTTGGCCCTACCTTCTGTTAATCTGGAAATACTGACAGTGCCCGTCACGACCTATGTGGTCTGGCGAGCTGGTGGACGTGGGGAGCAAATCACAACCGGATTCGACAAGTACGGGTTTATTGAGAGACCTTGGTCTCTCAATAAACCCGTACTTGTCAAATCCGGTTGTGATTTGCGCCTCACGTCCACCAGCTCGCCAGACCACATAGGTCGTGACGGGCACTGTCAGTATTTCTAGTAATTAACGAAGTGGCGACTTGGCCCTCGCCCTTGGTTCTTTTGGACACGGCAGCTCCAACCTGATACTTAGCTAATCCAGCGGACCTTCATCACGGTTGCACCCAATCGGTGCAACCTAAACAGGTGAGCAGCACATATTCCCCTTAAATTGAAGAACGCTGTTTCATCTTTACCTATTTACCCTATGAGCGCCTTTCTCATCCTGTGGCCACAAATTTTCTGTTAATCTGGGCCTGCCTACAACATGAGGACACTTTTATCTATTTTTTTCTATTCCAGGGCCACTTTAAATTCTCAGTCCATCCCTGTTACTGAGTGACAGAGTGATAGACAGGTGCAGCCTGTTAGGGCTTACCATCGAAGGGAAGATGGGGAGGGAGACAGAAGGCAAGGTGCCTATGTAGTATAGATAGGGTTATTGCAGGTTGTATTCTTGTCTGAAGTGGTGGGTTTCCAGGTTGCTTTTGAAAGTTTGAATGGTAAGAGAGTTTTTAGCTGCAGGATGTTGTCCCTAATCCCAAGGCAGAAGCTTTATCACCCAGTACAGAAATTGAGTGAAGAATGGAGGACAAGCTAGAGGAGAAAGGGGATAAGTCGGCTCCTCAGCAATCAAGTGCCTGCGAGGAAGACACTCCCTCTTGGCTAGCGCAGACGGAGAGTGCCCCAGGACCCAGCACGGCACCATCCAGGCCTCTAGCTGCTTCCAGAGGCGATTTCTCCCTCCCCTTTTGCTCTACCCAGTCGGGCCAGATGACTAGCAATGCCTCCTGCAGAATCTCTGCTAAATACCCAGGTTCTGGAGTATTTATCTAGAGCCCAGCAGGAGGATCATTTAGACCTTTTTAGTCTGGCCCATTTTTTTCTCCGGCTGCCTCCAGATCGATTACTGAGAACTAAATCGGCTCTCAGAATTGTTCTGGATGCAGCCACTCCCCCCAACGACCCCACAGAGGTGTTTGTGGCCCTGGAAAATTGGCACCTCCATGGGCACATGTTGGCCCCTGGCCAATGCCAATTCCCAGGGCTCACAGAGTCCCCCACAGTTCCCTTCTCCAAGGGATCATTTTGGGCCACCTATTCGGCCATATGGCCCACAGTATCAGGGGGAGTCTTTTTATGGGCAGCTTTTCCCCTCCTCCTTACAAGCTGGCCCATCACAGTACTCAGGCCCCCCTTCCCAACCAGCCTACCGTGGCCCGCAGTATCAGGGTCCCCCCTCGCCATCTGGGCATTTTTTTAAATTTGTGATTTCGTTTTTTTTAGCTTTATTTATGTTATTTTATGAAAAGTACACAAAAAATAAGTTGAGTTGACTTTTTTGTCTGTGAATAAACAGTTATATTTTCATGAATTTTATGGTTAGTTCTCTTTATTATATACAGTGCATAATAATATTTATGTTGCAGCAACACATATACCACATTAATAATAGTACACTTTTACTAAACATTAAAGGGGTTGGCCACTCTCCAAGTATTTGCTACTACTGTGTGGGAGGCAGGGAAAAAGTTAATTTCCTAATATATGTCTTTAAGCAGATCTGCCTGTTTTTTCTATTATCTGAAGCCATGCCTCCTGAGCCCGCTCTGCCATGCAGCCGAATCTGTCCACAGCTGCACGCGACATGGCGGAGCTTCACAACAAACTCGTCCATGCCAGATTATCTGTGCAGTCTATCTGCGCCTGCGCTCTTCTCCCTCACCTGTAAGAGCAGAGCATGTACAGTCTGCTCCCATTACTGGTGCCCTCAGAGTGTGAAAGAAATCAGCAGCTAGTGGAGAAGGAGTATGTGCTTCCCTGAAGTTCCCTGCCTTAACACCCTCCTGAGCCCCTGCATTAAGTAGGCATTTGAAAAAAAAATATTCCGGTTACTGTCCTGACCCGAAAATGGGCGGGGCTACCAAAAAGTGGTCTGATCCTAGATTTTACCAACTATATAAATACGTGTTATATATTTACAGTATATACAAACCGGATTCCAAAAAAGTTGGGACACTATACAAATCGTGAATAAAAACTGAATGCAATGATGTGGAGGTGCCAACTTCTAATATTTTATTCAGAATAGAACATAAATCACGAAACAAAAGTTTAAACTGAGAAAATGTACCATTTTAAGGGAAAAATATGTTGAATCAGAATTTCATGGTGTCAACAAATCCCCAAAAAGTTGGGACAAGGCCATTTTCACCGCTGTGTGGCATCTCCCCTTCTTCTTACAACACTCAACAGACGTCTGGGGACCGAGGAGACCAGTTTCTCAAGTTTAGAAATAGGAATGCTCTCCCATTCTTGTCTAATACAGGCCTCTAACTGTTCAATCGTCTTGGGCCTTCTTTGTTGCACCTTCCTCTTTATGATGCGCCAAATGTTCTCTATAGGTGAAAGATCTGAACTGCAGACTGGCCATTTCAGTACCCGGATCCTTCTCCTACGCAGCCATGATGTTGTGATTGATGCAGAATCTGGTCTGGCATAATCTTGTTGAAAAATGCAGGGTCTTCCCTGAAAGAGATGACGTCTGAATGGGAGCATATGTTGTTCTAGAACCTGAATATATTTTTCTGCATTGATGGTGCCTTTCCAGACATGCAAGCTGCCCATGCCACACGCACTCATGCAACCCCATACCATCAGAGATGCAGGCTTCTGAACTGAGCGTTGATAACAACTTGGGTTGTCCTTGTCCTCTTTGGTCCGGATGACATGGCGTCCCAGATTTCCAAAAAGAACTTCGAATCGTGACTCGTCTGACCACAGAACAGTCTTCCATTTTGACACACTCCATTTTAAATGATCCCTGGTCCAGTGAAAACGCCTGAGCTTGTGGATCTTGCTTAGAAATGGCTTCTTCTTTGCACTGTAGAGCTTCAGCTGGCAACGGCGGATGGCACGGTGGATTGTGTTCACTGACAATGGTTTCTGGAAGTATTCCTGAGCCCATTCTGTGATTTCCTTTACAGTAGCATTCTTGTTTGTGGTGCAGTGTCGTTTAAGGGCCCGGAGATCACGGGCATCCAGTATGGTTTTACGGCCTTGACCCTTACGCACAGAGATTGTTCCAGATTCTCTGAATCTTCGGATGATGTTATGCACAGTTGATGATGATAGATGCAAAGTCTTTGCAATTTTTTCGCTGGGTAACACCTTTCTGATATTGCTCCACTATCTTTCTGCGCAACATTGTGGGAATTGGTGATCCTCTACCCATCTTGGCTTCTGAGAGACACTGCCACTCTGAGAAGCTCTTTTTATACCCAATCATGTTGCCAATTGACCTAATTAGTGTTAATTGGTCTTCCAGCTCTTCGTTATGCTCAAATTTACTTTTTCCAGCCTCTTATTGCTACTTGTCCCAACTTTTTTGGGATTTGTTGACACCGTGAAAATTGGAATCAACGTATTTTTCCTTTAAAATGATACATTTACTCGGATTAAACGTTTGATCTGTCATCTACGTTCTATTACAAATAAAATATTGACATTTGCCATCTCCACATCATTGCATTCAGTTTTTATTCACAATTTGTTTAGTTTCCCAACTTTTTTGGAATCCGGTTTGTACATAATTATATGTGTATATAAACTATATATATACACTCACCTAAACAATTATTAGGAACACCTGTTCTATTTCTCATTAATGCAATTATCTAGTCAACCAATCACATGGCAGTTGCTTTAATGCATTTAGGGGGGTGGTCCTGGTCAAGACAATCTCCTGAACTCCAAACTGAATGTCAGAATGGGAAAGAAAGGTGATTTAAGCAATTTTGAGCGTGGCATGGTTGTTGGTGCCAGACGGGCCGGTCTGAGTATTTCACAATCTGCTCAGTTACTGGGATTTTCACGCACAACCATTTCTAGGGTTTACAAAGAATGGTGTGAAAAGGGAAAAACATCCAGTATGCGGCAGTCCTGTGGGCAAAAATGCCTTGTGGATGCTAGAGGTCAGAGGAGAATGGAGCGACTGATTCAAGCTGATAGAAGAGCAACGTTGACTGAAATAACCACTCGTTTCAACCGAGGTATGCAGCATTTGTGAAGCCACAACACGCACAACCTTGAGGCGGATGGTCTACAACAGCAGAAGACCCCACCGGGTACCACTCATCTCTACTACAAATAGGAAAAAGAGGCTACAATTTGCACAAGCTCACCAAAATTGGACTGTTGAAGACTGGAAAAATGTTGCCTGGTCTGATGAGTCTCGATTTCTGTTGAGACATTCAAATGGTAGAGTCCGAACTTGGCGTAAACAGAATGAGAACATGTATCCATCCTCTGATGGCTACTTCCAGGAGGATAATGCACCATGTCACAAAGCTCGAATCATTTCAAATTGGTTTCTTGAACATGACAATGAGTTCACTGTACTAAAATGGCCCCCACAGTCACCAGATCTCAACCCAATAGAGCATCTTTGGGATGTGGTGGAACGGGAGCTTTGTGCCCTGGATGTGCATCCCTCAAATCTCCATCAACTGCAAGATGCTATCCTATCAATATGGGCCAACATTTCTAAAGAATGCAATCAGCACCTTGTTGAATCAATGCCACGTAGAATTAAGGCAGTTCTGAAGGCAAAAGGGGGTCCAACACCGTATTAGTATGGTGTTCCTAATAATTCTTTAGGTGAGTGTGTGTGTGTGTGTGTATGTATGTATATATATATATATATATATATATATCCAAAAGATGAGGCAGCACTCCAAAGGATCAAGTGAAAAACGGTGGACCCTTTATTGACCCCTCTGCAACGTTTCAACCGCTCAATGCAGTCTTTATCAATCATGCTTGATAAAGACTGCATTGAGCGGTTGAAACGTTGCAGAGGGGTCAATAAATAAAGGGTCCACCGTTTTTCACTTTATCCTTTGGAGTGCTGCCTCATCTTTTGGATATATATCATGTATTTAGCTGTTGAGCCTGAGGCTTGGAGGATTTTGCACCCGTGGTCGATTGGACTAGTGCTGCTGTCTGAATTTTTGTTTGTGTATACATACAGTCAGGTCCATTAATATTGGGACATCGACACAATTCTAAGATTTTTGGCTCTATACACCACCACAATGGATTTGAAATGAAACGAAGTAGATGTGCTTTAACTGCAGACTGTCAGCTTTAATTTGAGGCTATTTACATCCAAATCAGGTGAACAGTGTAGGAATTACAACAGTTTGCCTAGAATATTGAACCTTTTCACAAAATTCTAATTTTAAGCTGCATTAATGCAATTCCTTTTAATTTGCATTACTAAAATAAATAGACTTTTGCACGATATTCTAATTTTTCGAGTTTCACCTGTTTGTGTATGTGTGTGTGTGTGTGTGTATATATATATATATATATATATATATATATATATATATACACTGCTCAAAAAAATAAAGGGAACACAAAAATAACACATCCTAGATCTAAATTAATTAAATATTATTCTGAAATACTTTGTTCTTTTGACAACAAAATCACACAAAAATAAAAAAATGGAAATCAAATTTTTCAACCCATGGAGGTCTGGATTTGGAGTCACACTCAAAATGAAAGTGGAAAAACACACTACAGGCTAATCAAACTTTGATGTAATGTCCTTAAAACAAGTCAAAATGAGGCTCAGTAGTGTGTGTGGCCTCCACGTGCCTGTATGACCTCCCTACAACGCCTGTGCATGCTCCTGATGAGGTGGCGGAAGGTCTCCTGAGGGATCTCCTCCCAGACCTGGACTAAAGCATCTGCCAACTCCTGGACAGTCTGTGGTGCAATAGAGCGAGACATGATGTCCCAGATGTGCTTAATTGGATTCAAGTCTGGGGAACGGGCGGGCCAGTTCATAGCATCAGTGCCTTCGTCTTGCAGGAACTGCTGACACACTCCAGCCACATGAGGTCTAGCATTGTCTTGCATTAGGAGGAACCCAGGGCCAACCGCACCAGCATATGGTCTCACAAGGGGTCTGAGGATCTCATCTCGGTACCTAATGGCAGTCGGACTACCTCTGGCGAGCACATGGAGGGCTGTGCGGCCCTCCAAAGAAATGCCACCCCACACCATTACTGACCCAATGCCAAACCGGTCATGCTGGAGGATGTTGCAGGCAGCAGAACGTTCTCCACGGCGTTTCAAGACTCTGTCACGTCTGTCACATGTGCTCAGTGTGAACCTGCTTTCATCTGTGAAGACCACAGGGAGCCAGTGGCGAATTTGCCAATCTTGGTGTTCTCTGGCAAATGCCAAACGTCCTGCACGGTGTTGGGATGTAAGCACAACCCCCACCTGTGGACGTCGGGCCCTCATATCACCCTCATGGAGTCTGTTTCTGACCGTTTGAGCAGACACATGCACATTTGTGGCCTGCTGGAGGTTATTTTGCAGGGCTCTGGCAGTGCACCTCCTGTTCCTCCTTGCACAAAGGCGGAGGTAGCGGTCCTGCTGCTGGGTTGTTGCCCTCCTACGGCCTCCTCCACGTCTCCTGATGTACTGGCCTGTCTCCTGGTAGCGCCTCCATGCTCTGGACACTACGTTGACAGACACAGCAAACCTTCTTGCCACAGCTCGCATTGATGTGCCATCCTGGATAAGCTGCACTTCCTGAGCCACTTGTGTAGGTTGTAGACTCCGTCTCATGCTACCACTAGAGTGAAAGCACCGCCAGCATTCAAAAGTGACCAAAACATCAGCCAGGAAGCATAGGAACTGAGAAGTGGTCTGTGTTCACCACCTGCAGAACCACTCCTTTATGTTGTCTATCCCATTTGCACAACAGCATGTGAAATTGATTGTCACTCAGTGTTGCTTCCTAAGTGGACAGTTTGATTTCACAGAAGTGTGATTGACTTGGAGTTACATTGTGTTGTTTAAGTGTTCCCTTTAGTTTTTTGAGCAGTGTATATATATATATATATGTATATAGTGTTTGTATTTATATGTATAATTATTATTTTTTAAATATGTTTAACTCCTTAACGACCTGCGTCGTACATGTACGGTGCAAACGGACGTGACTTAACGCCCTGTGCCCGCCCAATATGCTGCAGGGGTCCGGCAGTCACTGATAGCCGAACCCCTGCTGTATGCGCCAGCATCGGTGAAATCACTGATGCCGGCGCATTAACCCCTGCACAGCCGCGGTCAGTGCTGACTGCGGCACGTGCAGGCTTCAGACATGTGCAGGGTGGCCATCGGGTCCCCGCGCTGCTGCGATGGGGACCTGATGGCAGGGAAGGCAGCCGGATGCCTTCCTTAGGCATCGTGCCTGTCTTCCGTGACAGCCTGTGAGATCCAGCTCCCTGTATTACACTAGTAATAACACTTACACCCAATGCATTACAAAACAGAAGTATTGTCTTGCATTGTAAAGGGGATCAGACCCCCAAAAGTTGAAGTCCCAAAGTGGGACAAAAAAGTAAAGTTAAAAAAAAAAAGGTAAATATTTTAGTCAAATTTTTTTTAAAGTTTCAAGTAAAAAAAAAAGCGTCCTTTTCCCAAAATAAAGTAAATTAATATTTTTTTTAAAATCGTGAAAAAAAGAAAAGTAGACATATTAGGTATTGCCGCGTCCATATTGACCGGCTCTATAAAAATATCACATGACCTAACCCCTCAGGTAAACACCGTCAAAAAAATAAAATAAAAAAAGTTTTTTTTTTAGCACCGTTTTTGTCACCTTACATCACAAGTGATCAAAAAGGCGTATGTCCCCAAAATAGTACCAATTTAACAGTCACCTCACCCCGCAATAAATGAGCCCCTACCTAAGACTATCACCAAAAAACTTTGGCTCTCAGACTATGGAGACACTATAACATAATTTTACTTTTGTTTAAAAAATGATATTATTGTGTAAAACTTAAATCAATGAAAAAAATAGTAGACATATTAGGTATCGCCACGTCTGTAAAGACCTGGTCTATAAAAATACCACATGACCTAACTCCTCAGGTGAACACCGTAAAAAAAAAAAAAAAAACTGTCATAAAAGCCATTTTTTTGTCGCCTTACATCACAAAAAGTGTAATACCAAGCGATCAAAAAGTCATACGCACCCCAAAATAGTACCAATCAAACCATCATGCCATCCCGCAATAAATGAGATCCTACCTAAGACAATTGCCCCCCCAAAAAAAAAAAAACTAGGGCTATGCTGTTATTGTGTAAAACATAAATGAATAAAGTATACATATTAAGTATCACGCATCCATAAGAACCTCCTGTATAAAAATATCACATGACCTAACCCCTCAGGTGAACACCGTAAAAAAAAAATTAATGGTGTAAAAAAAGCCATTTTTTGTCAACTTACATCACATAAATTGTAATAGCAAGCGATCAAAAAGTCATACGCACCCCACAAGCATGCCAATCAAACAGTCATGCCATCTCGCAATAAATTAGGTCCTACCTAAGACAATTGCCCCCCCCAAAAAATGAAACTAGAGCTCTCAAAATATGGAGACACTGAAATATGATTTATTTTTAAATTCAAAAATGCTGTTATTGTGTAAAACTTAAATAAATTTAAAAAGTATGCATATTAGGTATCGCCACGACCGTAAGAACTTGCTGTATAAAAATATCACATGATCTAATCCCTCGGGTGAACACCGTAAAAAAAAAAATATATATATATAAAATGTCAAGCCATTTTTTGTCTCCTTACATCAAAAAAAGTGTAATACCAAACAATCAAAAAGTCATACGCACCTAAAATAGTACCAATCAAACCGTTATCTCATACCGAAAAAAATGAGCCCCTACTTAAGACAGTCGCCCAAAAAATAAAAATAAATTATGTCTTTCAGAATATGGAGACACTGAAAAATATATTGTTTTCAACAATGCTTTATTATGTAAAACTGAAACAAACAACCAAAAAAAGTAGTCATGTTTGGTATTGTCACGTCCGTAACAACTTGCTCTATAAAAATACCACATGATGTAACCTGTCAGATGAACATTGTAAAAAACAAAAATAAAAAATGTGCCAAAACTGCTATTTGTTACCTTGCCTCACAAAAAGTGTAATATAGAGCAACCAAAAATCATATGTACCCTAAAATAGTATCAACAAAACTGCCACCTTATCCCGTAGTTTCCAAAATGTTTTTTTTTTTGGAGTTTCTACTCCAGGGGTGCATCAGGGGATCTTCAAATGTGACATGGCAGCTTACAATTATCCCAGTGAAATTTGCCTTCCAAAAACCATATCCTTTGCCTTCCTATTGCGCCCTGCCGTTTGCCCGTACAGCAGTTTGCGACCACATATGGGGTGTTTCTGTAAACTACAGAATCAGGGTAATAAATATAGAGTTTTGTTTGGCTGTTAACCCTTGCTTTGTTAGTGGAAAAAAATTGATTCCAATGTAAAATCTGCCAAAAAAGTGAAATTCTGAAATGTAATCTCCATTTTCAATTAATTCTAAAGGAGCACCTAAAGGGTTAACAAAGTTTGTAAAATCAGTTTTGAATACCTTGAGGGGTGTAGTTTTTTAAATGTGGTCATTTTTAGGTGGTTTCTATTATGTAAGCCTAACAAAGTGACTTCAGGCCTGAACTGGTCCTTTAAAAAGTGGGTTTTGGACATTTTCAGAAACATTTCAAGATTTGCTTCTAAACTTCTAAGCCTTCTAACGTCCCCCAAAAAATAAAATGGCATTCACAAAATGATCCAAACATGAAGTAGACATATGGAGAATGCAAAGTAATAACTATTTTTGGATTTAACTAATTTGGTATTTTATATAAATTAAAATGAAATATTTTGACTCAATTTCACCACTGTCATGAATACAATATGTGATGAGAATACAGTCTCAGAATGGCCTGGATAAGTAAAAGCGTTTTAAAGTTATTACCACATAAAGTGACATGTCAGATTTGCTAAAAATGGCCTGGGCAGAAAGGTAAAAAATGGCTTGGTCCTGAAAGGGTTAAAGGCACCGCGTCCTCTTCATACAGCTGATCGGCTGGGTGGCGTGTGCTGGACCCCTGCCGATCAGATATTGATGACCTATCTTGATGATAGGTCATGAATATATATGGAAGGACAACCCCTTTCACCCCTTCAAGACCAGGCCATTTTCCAATTTTTACTTTTGGCCTTTCCGAAGCCATAACTTTTATAATTTTCCATTCAAATAGCTGTATGAGGGCTTGGTTTTTTTTTGCGGGATAAATTGTATTTTTTTATTGTCACAATCTACTTTTGAATTTGCTGTGGTGTAAAGCTTTAAAATCCAGATGGGGTGTAATGTAAAAAATGTATTAATAAATCTGCCACAGTGTAATTACAGTGATACCACATTTGACATTTTTTTCTTTTAATACTGAAAAAGAGAATTTCAAAAAAGTATATTCTTTTCTTTGCATCTCCATATTCTGATCCCCATTTCTGTTTTAGAATTCTGTCTACGTTGATGATTGAGGGCTAATTTTTTGCATTGTGATCTGTAGTTTTATTATTTAAACCACTTTGGAGTATGTGAGTGAGTGGGTGAAATGAATGGGTCCGCATCCTATCCGCAAAAGAAAATACGGAACGGACATGGAAACAAACAACGTTCGTGTGCATGTAGCCTTACACACACTAATATTAATTTGCTTTTCACCAATATCTACAGATTTATAAACTTTTTTATAATTTTGTTATTATACATATATACATATGTTTATAAAAAATATTATGTCCTTTTAAGCACACTATAGTAAGAACAATACATATGGAGTTAAGCGCCAAGACACATGTAATGATAGTTTTTATTACATCAGAATGAGGCCAACTACAACTTTATTAATGATGAGGTGAAAACATGTATACATTTTTGGCAAAATTTTACACTTTCTATGAATGAGGTATTAGTACTTATTTCACATACCCTGTGCGAAACAATATATGTAAGCAAAATATGTAAGCTTACAAACCCACGTAAAGCGTCCTCATTATCTTGCGAGTCCCTAACTAAAAAATACAAAACCAAACTAAAAAATAACCATCCAGGTTAAAAAAACAAAAAAACTGGCAAACACAAACGTCCATGAGTCGAGTACTACTTCTGAAAAGGGAATGAACTGATAGTCGACATAAAATATTCAGAAAATAAGTCCCTCACTATCAGTCCAGCAGATCCAGATCTTCCAAGTTGGAAAGTGTCTCTTCCTGATGGCGGACTATAGACTTGGGCGTCTTCATCAGGTGTCGACTCATAGGTACGTATGTAGTTGTGAAGCACTACACACGCTTTGATGACCACATTGACATTTTCGGGGGCCAGCTGTATGGCCGAAAGAAAAACCCACCATTTACTAGAAAAAATCCCAAAGGCACACTTCACAAACCTTCTGGCCCTACTTAACCGATAATTAAAAGTGCGCCTCTTTGCATCCAAACCTCGCCTAGCTGTGGTACGTCCAGTTGGTTGGACTGAAGCCACTGACCCATTCTGGAAGCCCTGAAGATGCGAGCATCTGCAGTACTTCCATAGGACCCAATATCTACAATTATAAACCTGTAGTTTGTGTCAGAAAAGGCCACAAAACTACAGAGAAAAACTTTTTATAATTATAGAATCGGGACCCTGAGTTCGGTGGCTTCTTAAGCCTTATGTGCTTCCCATCAAGAGCACCAATACTATTTGGGAATTGAGCCCTCTCCAGGAAGCCCTAGGCAATATCAAGCCACTGCTGCCTGGTTGAATGAGGCACTGAAGCTTTCAGTCTCAACCAAATGGTGGCACATGTAGCCCGTACCATGCCAGCAATTGTGGAGGACCCAATTTTAAACTCAAAATATAAATGATGAAAAATCTGAAATGAAAAAAAAAAAATACAAAAATAAAACATTAATAGGCAAAATATCACATGTTTCAAAATCTACTACCTTACTTTACATTATTTAATGGCAATGTGTCTGGCAAGTTGAAATAAAAATAGGCCATACTCCAAGATTGGGACTCAATACTTTATATTGATATATATACACTGCTCCAAAAAATAAAGGGAACACAAAAATAACACATCCTAGATCTGAGTTAATTAAAAATTCTTCTGAAATACTTTGTTCTTTACATAGTTGAATGTGCTGACAACAAAATCACACAAATAAAAAAATGGAAATCTAATTTTTAACCCATGGAGGTCTGGATTTGGAGTCACGCTCAAAATTAAAGTGGAAAAACACACTACAGGCTGATCCAACTTTGATGTAATGTCCTTAAAACAAGTCAAAATGAGGCTCAGTAGTGTGTGTGGCCTCCACGTGCCTGTTTGACCTCCCTACAACGCCTGTGCATGCTCCTGATGAGGTGACGGACGGTCTCCTGAGGGATCTCCTCCCAGACCTGGACTAAAGCATCTGCCAACTCCTGGACAGTCTGTGGTGCAACGTGACGTTGGTGGATAGAGCGAGACATGATGTCCCAGATGTACTCAATTGGATTCAGGTCTGGGGAACGGGCGGGCCAGTCCATAGCATCAATGCCTTCGTCTTGCAGGAACTGCTGACACACTCCAGCCACATGAGGTCTAGCATTGTCTTGCATTAGGAGGAACCCAGGGCCAACCGCACCAGCATATGGTCTCACAAGGGGTCTGAGGATCTCATCTCGGTACCTAATGGCAGTCAGGCTACCTCTGGCGAGCACATGGAGGGCTGTGCGGCCCTCCAAAGAAATGCCACCCCACACCATTACTGACCCAATGCCAAACCGGTCATGCTGGAGGATGTTGCAGGCAGCAGAACGTTCTCCAGACTCTGTCACATCTGTCACATGTGCTCAGTGTGAACCTGCTTTCATCTGTGAATAGCACAGGGCGCCAGTGGCGAATTTGCCAATCTTGGTGTTCTCTGGCAAATGCCAAACGTCCTGCACGGTGTTGGGCTGTAAGCACAACCCCCACCTGTGGACGTCGGGCCCTCATATCACCCTCATGGAGTCTGTTTCTGACCGTTTGAGCAGACACATGCACATTTGTGGCCTGCTGGAGGTCATTTTGCAGGGCTCTGGCAGTGCTCCTCCTGTTCCTCTTTGCACAAAGGCGGAGGTAGCGGTCCTGCTGCTGGGTTGTTGCCCTCCTACGGCCTCCTCCACGTCTCCTGATGTACTGGCCTGTCTCCTGGTAGCGCCTCCATGCTCTGGACACTACGCTGACAGACACAGCAAACCTTCTTGCCACAGCTCGCATTGATGTGCCATCCTGGATAAGCTGCAATACCTGAGCCACTTGTGTGGGTTGTAGACTCCGTCTCATGCTACCACTAGAGTGAAAGCACCGCCAGCATTCAAAAGTGACCAAAACATCAGCCAGGAAGCATAGGAACTGAGAAGTGGTCTGTGGTTACCACTCCAGAACCACTCCTTTATTGGGGGTGTCTTGCTAATTGCCTATAATTTCCACCTGTTGTCTATCCCATTTGCACAACAGCATGTGAAATTGATTGTCACTCAGTGTTGCTTCCTAAGTGGACAGTTTGATTTCACAGAAGTGTGATTGACTTGGAGTTACATTGTGTTGTTTAAGTGTTCCCTTTAGTTTTTTGAGCAGTGTACTTTTACTCCTTTCCGACCAGCGCCGTAATAGTACGGCACAGCGGAACGTGACTTGCTGCCCAGCGCCGTACTATTACGGCGGGCTGATTGGGGCGGGTGCAGTAGCTCCACCCGCCCGATCAGCAGCAGGGGTCCACCAGTGACTGATAGCCGGACCCCTGCTGCATGTGTCGGCATCGGTGAAAACACTGATGCCGGTGCATTAACCTTTGATATGCCGCGGTCCGCGCTGACCCGCGGCACATGCGATGTATGGGGAGGGAGGGAGCAGACATCGTGTCCCCACACTGCCATGACGGGGACCAATGGCAGGGAAGGCAGCCCGATGCCTTACTTAGGCATCATGGCTGCCTTTCCTCTTAGCCTGTGAGATCCAGCCCCCTGGATCTCACAGGCAAGCAGGCTGTAAGTGTATTACACTGGTAATACACTTAGAGCCAATGCATCACAATACAGAAGTATTGTTATGCTTTGTAAAGGAGATCAGACCCCCAAAAGTTGAAGTTCCAGAGTGGGACAAAAAAAAAAGTGAAAAAAAACTAAGTGAAAAAAATACATTTTACAAAAAAATTAAAAGTTTCAAGTAAAAAAAAAAAAGCGTCCTTTTCCCAAAAGAAAGTTTTAAAAAAAATAAATAAATAGGAGAAAAAAATAATAGTAGACATATTAGGTATCGCCGCGTCCGTATCGACCAGCTCTATAAAAATATCACATTACCTAACCCCTCAGATGAACACCGTCAAAACAATTAAACAAAAACTGTGCTAAAAAAACACATTTTTTGGTCACCTTACATCACTAAAAGTACAACACCAAGCGATCAAAAAGGCATGTGCCCCCCAAAATAGTGCCAATCATCTCATCCCACAAAATTGTTACGGAGACTCCTACAGGGAGAGCGGCCAGCAGAGGAGTATTGCTCAGAGTTCCGTAGGTGGGCTATGGATACCCAGTGGAACGATCCGGCTCTGAGGAGTCCGTTTTTCTCGGAGTTATCCGAAAGGGTTAAGGATGCGCTTGTGCTGTATGAGACCCCCTTTTCCCTTGATGCTGTTATATCCCTTTCTATCAGAATAGATAGACATCTTAGGGACAGATTGAAAGATCCTGAGCAATTAGTAACCCCTCCCAAGCAGCAGCTAGTCCTTACAGACCTAGACGAGCCTATGCAGCTAGGAGGAACTACTCATCAGGTCCGTCCTCCTGAGGCTCGCCGTAGGTGTGGAGTTTGTTTTTTCTGTAGGGGGAGGGGTCATTTCATTAATGTCTGTCCTTCCATACTCAAAAACAAAAGACCGTCGGAAAACTACTAACCCCAGGCTGTGTGGAGGATGTCAGCGGGGGGGGGGGGGGGGGGATACGTTTCCTCCATACGAACATCTCAATTTGTGTTGCCAGCGGTTGTTGTTTTTGGTGTTAAGACAGAGAATATTTCTTTCTTCCTAGGCAGTGGAGCAGGAGTAAATTTGATAGATGCCCAGTTTGCTCAGACTATGGGTTTGTCTTTCTGTACGCTATAGAGACCTATTCCCATTTTCGCTATCAACTCTGCTCCTCTGTCTCAGAGAAACCTTACTCATATTGTCCATAACTTACACCTTCGGGTAGGGGACCACCATAACCAGTGTCTTTCATGTTATGTTCTGGAGGGCCTTCCCACTCCTGTGGTATTGGGTCTTCCCTGGTTGGTAGCGCACAATCCAGTGGTGGATTGGCAGGCCAGGGAGATATTGGAGTGGAGTGAGCATTGCAGAGAAAATTGCTTAAATAGCAATTGCTTAGTCGCCTCCATAGCTACTCTACCTACTTTTGTTTCGGACTTTGAGGACGTTTTCTCTGAAAAGGGGTGTCAGAAGTTACCACCTCACCGTCCTTATGATTGCCCGGTTAACCTGATTCCCGGTGCGAAATTACCCAAGACCAGGTTATATAATCTTTCGGGTCCCGAGAGACAAGCCATGAAAGATGATATCTCCGAGAGCTTGGCTAAGGGACACATCAGACCCTCTTCATCACCTGTGGCTGCAGGGTTTTTCTTTGTTAAAAAGAAAGATGGGGGCCTGCGTCCTTGCCTAGATTTCTGCGAACTAAACCGGATAACCATCCGAGACCCATACCCTCTTCCTCTCATTCCTGACCTGTTTAATCAGATTGCGGGTGCTAAGTGGTTCTCCAAACTTGATCTTAGGGGGGCCTACAATCTGATTCGTATCAAGGAAGGGGATGAGTGGAAGACAGCCTTTAACACCCTGGAGGGGCATTATGAAAATCTAGTCATGCCTTTTGGTCTGACCAATGCTCCCGCTGTCTTCCAACATTTCGTTAATGATATTTTTAGTCATCTTATTGGCAGGTTTGTGGTGATATACCTAGATGATATTTTAATTTACTCGTCTGATCTGAAGACACACGAGGTACATGTCAGACAGGTACTGCAGGTCCTAAGGACGAATAAATTATATGCGAAAATTGAGAAGTGTGTTTTCGACGTTCAGAAAATACAGTTCCTGGGATATCTATTATCTGCTTCAGGTTTCCGTATGGATCCTAGGAAATTCTAGATTGGGATCTTTCGGAGAACCTTAAAGCACTGCAACGGTTTTTGGGTTTCGCTAATTTCTATAGAAAATTCATTAAAAACTATTCTGGGATTGTCAAACCCCTTACTGACATGAGTAGGAAGGGGACTGATTTTTCTATAAGGTCTGACGCCGCCAAAATTGCATTTTCCTCTCTAAAACAGTGGTTTACCTCGGCACCGGTACTAATCCAACCTGCTGTCTCCCAGCCTTTTATTGTTTAAGTAGATGCGTCAGAGGTGGGAGTGGGGGCTGTACTGTCTCAGGGTCCGTCTCCTGGCAAATGGCGTCCTTGTGCTTTCTTTTCTAAAAAACGATCTGCAGCGGAGAAGAACTATTATATTGGCAAAAGAGAACTATTAGCTATTAAACTAGCGTTTGAAGAATGGCGTCACTTTTTAGAGGGGGCAATCCACCCCGTCTATGTGATTATGGACCACAAAAACCTTCTGTATCGCGAATCAGCTAAGCGTCTCACCCCTAGACAAGCTAGGTGGTCTCTATTTTTTACCAGGTTTAACTTTTTCATCACCTATCGTCCTGGGCCAAAAAATACCAAGGCAGACGCATTATCTCGTAGTTTCACTGGAGGGGATAATGTGGGTGATCCGGTACCCATTCTACAAAGAGGAGTGGTTGTCTCCGCTGTACATTCTGTTCTGGAGGGGAAGGTGTTAGAGGACCAGGGGGACGCCCCAGTCTCTTGTCCCTCAGAGAAATTGTTTGTACCTTTTTAAACCTGCATCTCGAATGATTAAAGGAACATCATAATTCGGCACTTGCTGGGCACCCGGTGTCGCCTCCAGTTCTCTGAGAAGGTCTGGCAGACGTTCTTGTCTACCTCTTTCATGACGTTCTTTGTTTTGGTTTCACTTTGTCATCTCCTTTCCTTCTCCCAGCTGTCGCCTATTTACACTAATTGCCTCCCTTTATATTACCTCCCATACTGCCTCACTTTGCGGTTTATACTACTTCCTGGATTGTGTTCACTGCTGGAGGCTTCTGCTGCTGCTGATTCATCAAGATAAGTCTTTTTCCTTTATTTGTGTTTCCTTGCTGGCTTGATTCTAGGTGACCCTGACTCTGTCCTTATTAAGTGCAGGGAGCCGGTGGTCGTGTCTCCTCACTATTATAGGGTTTTCAGGTGTCACATAGTATTAGGTACGTGGGCATGCAATAGTCTACCATAAAGATCTTTGCATGGGCATAGCAGTCAGGGAGAGCTCTAGGGGTTTTATAGGGCTTACCCATATGCTCCTTAGTTTAGGATCAAGCCAGTTGGATGTTTATTTAGAAGTTCCAGCTTTCTGCAACACCATCCGTGACACCCGGGTAGTAAAGCAACCTTGGAGCTATTGTCTCGTCGTTTTTGGTGGCCAAGGTTGCATCAGGATGTAATGGATTTTGTGTCTACTTGTTCTACTTGTGAACGCGCTAAAGTCTCTCATACACGTCCTGCAGGGTCTTTATTGCCACTGGTCATTCCCAATAGGCCTGTCACCGCCAGATCTCTGTGAATCTCTGACAGACGTTCTTCCCACCTTTTGTTTTGGTTTCGCTTTGTCAGCTCTTTTCCTTCTCCCAGCTGTCATCTATCTGCACTGATTGCTTCCCTTTATATCCCCTCCCATACTGCCTCACTTTGCGGTTTATACTACTTCCTGGATTGTGCTCACTGCTAGATGCTGCAACTGCTGGTTCCTCAGATAAGTCCTTTCCTTTATTTGTGTTTTCCTGCTGGCTTGATTCTAGGTGACCCTGACTCCCTCCGTATTAAGTGCAGGGAGCCGGTGGTCGTGTCCCCTCACTACTATAGAGTTTTCAGGTGTCATACAGTCTAGGTACGAGGGCATGCAATTATCTATCATGAAGATCTTTGCATGGGCTGAGCAGTCAGGGAGAGCTCTAGGGCTTTTATAGGGCAAACCCATAAGTTCCTTAGTTTGGGATCAAGTCAGTCGGATGTTATTTATAACTTCCAGTTTTCTGCAACACCATCCGAGACAAGGCCATGGACACATCTGTCAATGGATTTCATCACTGACTTAGCTTTGTCTGTGGGTAAAACAGTTATCTTAGTAGTAGTGGACAGGTTTAGCAAAATGGTACACTTTATTGCGTTACCCGCACTACCTAATGCTAAGACCCTTGCTCAGGTATTCATCAGTGAAATTGTGAAGCTTCACGGGGTCCCTTCCGATGTTGTTTCGGATCGGGGAATCCAGTTTATTTCTACGTTTAAGAAAGCTTTTTGTTCCCGTTTGGGGGTACACTTGTCCTTTTCCTCAGCTTTCCATCCTCAGTCGAATGGACAGACTGAGCGTACCAACCAAAACCTTGAGACATACCTGAGGTGTTTTGTGTCTGAAAACCAAGAGGTGTGGTCATCATATTTACCGTTAGCCAAGTTTGCTATAAATAATCGCCGTCAGGAATCCACTGGCAAGTCACCATTTCTTAGTGCATATGGTTTTCATCCCCAGTTCTGTACTTTAAAAGAGGGGGGGTCTTCTGGGATTCCCGAAGAGGAACGGTTTTCGTAATCTCTTTCATCTGTATGGCAGAAAGTGAAAGCTAACTTGAAAAATATGGGAGGTAAATATAAATGCATGGCTGATAAGAAACGGTCGCCAGGTCCGGACCTAGGAGTGAATGACTGTGTGGTTATCTACTAGGAATATTAAGTTAAAGGTTCCCTCTTGGAAACTGGGTCCTATGTTCATTGGTCCTTACAAAATAGTAGCCATCATTAACCCCGTGACTTTTCGCCTGGAGCTACCACAAACTTTTAAAATCCATAACGTCTTCCATAAGTCGTTACTCAAAAAGTATGTTCCACCTCTAGAACCGTCACCACTGCCACCCCCTCCTGTTTTTGTTGATGGTAATCTAGAGTTTCAAATATCCAAAATTTGTTGATTCTCGTCGGGTCCGCCGCTTTCCTCAATATCTGGTGCATTGGAGGGGTTACGGTCCTGAGGAAAGAATGTAGGTTCCAGCGTCCTGAGAGACCTGGTCCTGAGTGTCCGGAGGCCCCTCATGGAAAGGGGGGTACTGTCACGTCTGACTTCGTTATACCCGGGGTCAGGAAGTCGCAGCGGGTGGCTGTGCGCTCTATGTCTAAAGATAGCGCTGTTACTTAATGGTAGCTTTCTGTGTTTGCCTTGCAATCCTTTCTGTATCACTCAGGGATCCGTAGCTTCTTCTCCTCAGCTGTTTCTTGTCCGGCACTCCCAACCTCCTTATATTCCGCTCTCCCACTTCTCTGGTTGCCAGATATAGAGCTTCCTGTCTGGACTTCTATACTGACCCACTGGAGCTGAGTTGCTGTTATCCCTGGTTTTCGTACCAGAGCATTACCCTCCGGATCCCTGTTGGTTGTTTGTTCTCGCCCACCTGGGACTATATGTTTTGTCAGTATTGTCTGTCCTCTCCCTAGTGTTTCCCTTTAGTTTTAGTGGTGCGGACTAGTGTTCCCACCGCCCTATTCACTACGTAAGTCTCATCTTAGGGAAAGCCAGGGTTTAGGCACGTGATCGGTGTACGGGTGAGAAACCAGTCTAGGGATGTCAGGGCAGTCAGGTGCCAGCCTCAAGGTGAGTTAGGGGTCACCATCTTTCCCTCTCCCTTGAACAGGGCCTTCCTTTTCCCTCCCTTTGCGTCACGTATGTAATCGGCACGCCGGTCGTGATAGCATTAGAGCAAAACTGATCCATTTTGGACCGCTTGTGAGAGCCCATGATGGATCTCACAAACGGAAAGCCAAAACACAAGTGTGAAAGTAGCCTAACCTGTCATTGTAAAAAACAAAAAATTAAAACTGTGCCAGAAAAGCCATTTTTTGGTACCTTGCCTCACAACAAAACGTAACATAAAGCGATCAAAAATCATATGTACCCCAAAATAATACCAATAAAACTGTCACCTTATCCCGTAGTTTCCAAAATGGGGTCACTTTTTGCCGTAGCAGTGGTGAATCAGGGGGGGGCTTCAAATGGGACACGGTGTCTAAAAACCAGTCTAGCAAAATCTGCCTTCCAAAAACCATATGGCGCTCCTTTTCTTCTGCTCCCTGTCGTGTGCCCCTACAGCAGTTTACAACCATGTGTGCGGTATTTCTATAAACTGCAAAATCAGGGTAATAGATATTGAGTTTTGTTTGACTGTTAACCTTTGATGTGTTAAAGAAAAAAAATGGATTAAATGAAAAATCTGCCAAAAAATGAAATGTAGAAATTTCATCTCCATTTGCCTTTAATTCTTGGGGTTAACAAAGTTTGGAAAATCAGTTTTTATTAACTTGTGTGTAATTTCTAAAATGATGTAATTCATGGGTGGTCTCTATTATGTAAACTCCACAAAGTGACTTCATAACTGAATTGGTCCTTAAAAAGTTTAAATTACTTCTAAAATTGTAAGCCTTTTAAAGTCCTTAAAAAGTAAAATGGCATTTACAAAATTATGCCAACATAAAGTAGACCTATGAGGAATATTAACCCTTTCATGATGAAAGGTCATTGATGCCCCAGTGTCCAGGTCAAAATTTACAAATCTGACATGCGTCAATTTATGTGGTAATAGCTTTGGAACGCTTTTACTTATCCAAGCCATTCTGAGATTGTTTTCTCGTGACACATTGTACTTCATGACAGTCATAAATTTGAGTCAATATATTTCACCTTTATTTATGAAAAAATCCCAAATTTACCAAAAATTTAGAAAAATTAGCAATTTTCAAAATTTCTATTTCTCTGCTTCTAAAACAAAAAGTGATACCTCATAAAATATTTATTACTTAACATTCCCTATATGTCTACTTTATGTTGGCATCATTTTAGAAATGTCATTTTATTTTTTTAGGACGTTACAAGGCTTAGAAGTTTAGAAGCAATTCTTAAAATCTTCCAAAACCCACTTTTTAAGGACCAGTTCAGGTCTGAAGTCACTTTGTGGGGCTTACATAGGGGATACCCCCCATAAATGACCCCATTGTAGAAACTACAGCCCTCAAGTTACTCAAAACTGATTTTACAAACTTTGTTAACCCTTTAGGTGTTCCACAAGAATTAAAGCAAAATGGAGGGGAAATTTCTAAATTTCACTTTTTGGGCAGATTTTCCATTTTATTACATTTTTATCTTTAACACATTGAGGGTTAACAGCCAAACAAAACTAAATATTTATTACCCTGATTCTGCAGTTTACAGAAAAACCCTACATGTGGTCGTAAACTGATGTAAGGGCACACGACAGGGTGCAGAACAAAAGTAACGCCACATGGTTTTTGGAAGACAGATTTTGCTGGACTGGTTTTAGATGCCATGTCCCATTTAAAGCCCCCCTGATTCACCCCTACAGTAGAAACTCCCAAAAAGTCACCCTATTTTGGAAACTAGGGTATAAGGTGACAGTTTTATTGGTACTATTTTGGGGTACATATGATTTTTAATTGCTCTATATTATGTTTTTTGTGAGGCAAGGTAACAAAAAAAATTGCTGTTTTGTCATCTTAAATTTTTTACAAGATTCATCTGACATGGTAGATCATGTGCTATTTTTATAGAGCAGATTGTTACGGACGCAGTGATATCAAATATGTTTACTTTATTTGTTTGTTTCAGTTTTACATAATAAGGCATTTTTGAAAAAGAAATTATGTTTTTTGTGTCTATTTTCTGAACGCCATATATTTTCTATTTTTCTACCGATCGTTTTGTGCAGGGGCTCGTTTTTTGCAGAAAGAGTTGAGGTTTTTATTGGTACCATTTTTGGGTACATATGATTTTTTTGATCATTCATTATTACACTTTATGGGGCAAGGTGACCAAAAAAATTGGCTGTTTTGGAACAGTTTTAGTGTCTCCATAGTCTGAGAGCCATAGCTTTTTTATTTTGGGGCGATTGTCTTAAATAGGGGCTCATTTTTTTGTGGGATGAGGTAATGGTTTGATTGGTACTATTTTGGGGTGTATACGCCTTTTTGATCGCTTGGTGTTGCACTTTGTGATGTAAGGTGACAAAAATGGCTTTTTTTTACACATTTTTTATTTTTTATGGTGTTTATTTGACGTGGTTCATTATGTGATATATTTATAGAGATAGTCGTTACAGACGCGGTGATACCGAATATGTGTTTTTTTTTTTTGGGGGGTTTTTTTTATAGGAAAAGGCTAATTTTTATTTTATTTACATTTTTATTTATTTATTTTTACTTTTTATTATTTTCCTTTTTTTTTTTTTATCAGTTCCCTCTTGGATCTTGAAGATCCAGTGGGGCTGATGGTTGTACTATACTTTACAATGCTCTTGCTTTGCAAAGTATAATACTACCAGATTTCCTGTAGGTGACAACATCGGACACCTTTGCAAAGCGTCTGGTTGCCATGGCTGCCATGGTTGCCCCTCCCTCTATTAACCCCATGGATGCCGCTGCCGCGGCATCTATGGGGTTACAGCAGAGTGTCAGCATAGAGCTGACACTCGCTACTGATGGCGGCTGCTCAGGAACAGACCCGCCGCCATCACACACAGCAGGGGGACCGCATCGAGTGCAGGGGGCAGTGCTGGAAAAGGGGGGCGATACGGCCAGCATTGAGAAAGAACAGATCGGGGCGGGCAGGGGGCGGACCGCATCAGGGGCATGCTACATGGATGGGGGGGCGGGGACCGATGGCAGATGCAGGGCTCACGGTGATGATGGGTTGGAGGCGCACAGGAAGGGGGCACAGATCGGGGGGCTTCAGGACACATTACCTGATTGCAGAGCGCAGATCAGAGCCTGAAACCGGCATTTTAACACTGCCGCGATCCGATTGGTTAGTCTGCACAGACTAACCAATCGGATCGATTACCAGCAAGGGACCACTCTGATTGGTCCCTTGCCGGCATTACTAGACTGTATGCTGTCCGTGACAGCACCTGGGCAGGGGCAGAAGCTTTGCAGCGCTTGGATTAAAGAACTGCCATGACGTCTATACACGTGGTAGCTGCACGGGGTATGATTGTGGTCATGAAGGGTTTAAGTAATATTTTATGAGGTATCATTTTCTGTTTTAAAAGCAGAGAAATTCAAATTTTCAAGATTTTTTCATAAATAAAGGTAAAAAATATTGACTCATTTATGACTCTCATGAAGTACAATGTGTCACGAGAAAACAATGGCTTGGATAAGTAAAATGGCCTGGGCAGGAGGGTGAAAACCTGCCCGGGGTAGAAGGGGTTAAGTTCAGTGTATTTTGTTTTGCATTGGTTTTTAGTAATTTTATTTTCAACAGTATCATCATACAGATGCTTTATTTCTATAATCTAAGTGTTTTGATCAAATAGTTTGAAATACTGTAGACCAGAAAATTACATCGTTACATAATATAGCTAACGAGATAGATATTTTTAAAGCTGCCATGTTCTATAAATGTTTTATTTTGCAATTTAATATTTTTTTTTTATGTTGCAGAACAGGAGGAATCCTACCAACTGTGGCACAACAACTTCATAAAGATAACATTGATAGAGTTGTTAATGAAGCCATACTGTCTAGTGGCATCTATCTGCATGAGGTTTCAGCTATCGCCACAACAGTGAAGCCTGGACTTGCATTAAGTCTTGGAGTTGGTGTTTCATACAGCTTAAACTTGGTTAAACGTTATAACAAACCCTTTATACCGATCCATCATATGGAAGCTCATGCATTAACTATTCGATTATTGCACCAAGTGGAATTTCCATTTTTAGTACTTTTAATTTCTGGAGGCCATTGCATCTTGTCTATTGCTAATGGGGTATCAGACTTTTTGCTGCTTGGACAGTCACTAGATGAATCACCAGGTGAAGTCTTGGACAAGGTATTGTCATTTATTTTCCTATTGTCATTCCTAGTGTTTTCCATTGTCATTTAATAGCTATATATCAATGTTTTACTTATTGAAGTCCACTAGGGATAAAGATGGATTTATTTATCCTGGTGGTACAGTAGGTATATACATGTCCATCATCCACTGTAATTGATGTTCCTCTGTACTGTGTCAAGCTGATTTCTGTGCTTTCATACATACTATAGGTCCAAGACAGGGGCGTACATAGAAATCATGGGGCCCCATAGCAAAACTCAGAATTGGCCCCCCCCCCCCCAATAAAAAGTTTAATAATTAAAGCTGATTAGTGAAGGTGCGGGGTACATTAGGAGCTAAATAAAAGGTTAGGCTGTGGTCACATCACGTTTTTGCCATCCGTTTTTACTTATATGTTGGTGGGGGGGGGGGGGGATAAAAAAGTGCTGCACCCAATGCTTTTCTATCCTGCAGAGTCCAGTAGAAAACACATATAGGTTAACATATAAATTTTTCTTTCAAACTCTATGATAAAGGATGCCACTGTATGTATACATGAAACGGATGGAAAAAACGGGATATGAACTCGGCCTTACCCTTTAAGTTTTAGTTATTTTATGATAGGTGTAAATCAGAGGAGAGCCTATAGGGTTAATTACTGCAGCAGAACTGTCCACATTGGTCAATGTGACCCCTGGGACAGATCTTCTGCAGGTCCACAGCATTAGATCTCTGTCTCACAGCTCAACTTCTCCCTTTGTTATTAACAGGGAGCAGAGCTGAGCAATTTTAGTCATGTCCCATCCTTTTACCTCAGAGGTAGTCTATCTGGAGCATCCAGCACATGCCACAGGTCCCATATGAAAGAATACATATGCACTACAGTAAGCAGAGCTGAGGCTCCTGTCTGACCCTGACAGCTCTAAGTACAGTTACCCTGCTGCAGCAAACAGCCCGTCTTCCTGTCAGCTCCTCTCAGCTCCATCATGCAGAGCGCTTCTGCTTCCTGATTGGAGGAATCGGCTGCTCACTCTCCCTGCTCCTTCCCTCCTTCCAGCCTGCTGTTGTCAGCGCAGCACTAGCGCTGTGTATAATGCCAAATGAAAATCTAAATATGTAAATGGCACTGGGGCGTTTGGGGTGGCAATGCGCCCCTCATTGACACTGGGCCCAGGGCCGCCGACTCAAAAGCCCCATTGCCAGTATTTATCTCTCTGTTAACTAATGCAGCATGTATTCAGGTCGGAAAGGGGGCGGAGCCATGCAGCCTGGCCGGGACCCCTAACCTCACGGGCCCCATAGCCAGTGCGTGGTCTGCCTATATTGACGGTACGCCACTGGTCCAAGATCACTTTGGCAAATGTTTTTTTGCACATAACTGGTTGGTTATGTAATACATTGGGTACAAATATTAATTTCTTGTTAACTACATTTGACTAAATGCATTGCTTTTTTGTTGAACTTGTATTGGGTTAGGGCCTTTATAAAGCAGTCAAGCAGAACTGCCGTACTGTGTATCAAAGTTGATTTGTATCAATCATATCAATGGAAAAAGTAATGCAATAAATTAAAATACTATATCACATCTATAGGCACTCTGTGTATTGTGGATGTGAACAAAGCGCAGGCTCTGGGTTGGCATCCAGGTGGGGAGGCACAGAGTAGTCTCTCTGTGAGGGGCAGGGCTGCCATCAGAAATTTTGGGGCCCCTTACACAGCTCAAGGCCTGGGCCCCCCCCCCTCCTACCCCGCTCCTTTAGAATCTGTCCTGACTCCGCCTCCTGGCCCCCCTCCATCCCCAAGGACCCACTTTCCCAATTTCCCAATTTCATTATTTTTTTACAGATACAAAGTTAGTAAAAAGTGAGAATCAGTGATTTCAGTAAGGAATTATTTTTTGACCAAATAATATGAAGCCTGCTACCATGACAAGGTAGACTCTTTTAAGCAGGGGACCCTACACTAACACTAACTACACTACCTGTCTTAATATGCCCTAGCAATCTTCCCCTGGCACATTTAAGAAAAAACACCTTAAAAGCACAAGGTTTACTGTTTTACCGTTTGTTATATCTCCCCTAACAAATCATCTAAGAACTAAACAAAACTCCTACAATACACAAGGTACTCTTTTGAGAAGGACCCTATACCAACTACATGTTTTTTTTTCCATGCCTCCCCTAGCCATCTTCCCCATCATCTAGGACAAAAAAAAAAGAGCCCTTTAGTTTAATGCTTTGGTCAAAATTTTGTGTTTCTTTTGATCCAATCAGTTATGAACTTTTTAATTGTATAAATAAAACCACAAAAAAAAAAATTCACACTGTATCTATAAATATACAGTACAGACCAAAAGTTTGGACACACCTTCTCATTCAAAGAGTTTTCTTTATTTTCATGACTATGAAAATTGTAGATTCACACTGAAGGCATCAAAACTATGAATTAACACATGTGGAATTATATACATAACAAACAAGTGTGAAAAAACTGAAAATATGTCATATTCTAGGTTCTTCAAAGTAGCCACCTTTTGCTTTGATTACTGCTTTGCACACTCTTGGCATTCTCTTGATGAGCTTCAAGAGGTAGTCCCCTGAAATGGTTTTTTAACTTCACAGGTGTGCCCTGTCAGGTTTAATAAGTGGGATTTCTTTCCTTATAAATGGGGTTGGGACCATCAGTTGCGTTGAGGAGAAGTCAGGTGGATACACAGCTGATAGTCCTACTGAATAGACTGTTAGAATTGGTATTATGGCAAGAAAAAAAGCAGCTAAGTAAAGAAAAACGAGTGGCCATCATTACTTTAAGAAATGAAGGTCAGTCAGTCAGCCGAGAAATTGGGAAAACTTTGAAAGTAAGGGATATTTGACTATGAAGGCGAGTGATGGGGTGCTGCGCCAGATGACTTGGCCTCCACAGTCACCGGACCTGAACCCAATCGAGATGGTTTGGGGTGAGCTGGACCGCAGAGTGAAGGCAAAAGGGCCAACAAGTGCTAAGCATCTCTGGGAACTCCTTCAAGACTGTTGGAAGACCATTTTAGGGGACTACCTCTTGAAGCTCATCAAGAGAATGCCAAGAGTGTGCAAAGCAGTAATCAAAGCAAAAGGTGGCTACTAAGAAGAACCTATAATATGACATATTTTCAGTTGTTTCACACTTGTTTGTTATGTATATAATTCCACATGTGTTAATTCATAGTTTTGATGCCTTCATAGTCATGAAAATAAAGAAAACTCTTTGAATGAGAAGGTGTGTCCAAACTTTTGGTCTGTACTGTATATAAATACAATAAATTAGTTAAATATTTAACTATGGTGAGTTGACCATCTCCTCAGTTTTAAGCTTCCAAAGTCTTCAATCAAATCCTTAAAACTCAGTTTACGTGCAAGCTCATGCTCAATGGAAAGAAGTGCAAGACTATTCAGACGTTGCTCACTCATTGTTGACCGCAGATAGTTTTTAATTAAAGATAGCTTGCTAAATGCTCTCTCTCCTTCAGCAACAGAGAGTGGAATTGTGGTGAAAATTCTGAGAGCAATAGATATTTCTCCAAATATTCCTTCAAGCTGTAATTTATGTATGGAGTTCAACAAGTCAAGAGGGGCTAAGTCTCTTGTAAATGTGGCATCATATACCTTGCGAAGATGCTGAAGTTCGCCTACTAGAGAGCTTGAGAGATAGTCAGAGTAGAAGGAGATCAGGTTTTCTGTGGAGCTTACTAATTCCGCATCTGAAAGGGTTCTTAATTTCAAAATGGGAGTAAACAGGCAGCAAACCTTTTCCATTGATTGAAACCGCTGGTTGAACTCACTAATTATAGAATCAAGTGCCACAAAGAAAACGTTGATCTTGAATTCCATTTCAGCTTCTTCTGGTTCAATACATACATCTGGCTGCTGCTTTCTTGACCTATTCAGCCGCCTTGGTGCTTTCAGGATATTCGGTATCCCCATTTCTTCTGCCACAAGTTTTGCCTCAGAAAGTAGATCTGTCCACCTATCACGGAGTGCCTGCATTTCCAGCGAAAGGGATTTAATATTTTCTTTCTCTTTTGCCGATTGAAATAGATCTGGCTTGAAGAATCTTGTTTCTCTCTTCAAAACTGCAGAACTTTTAACCAGAATGTTGCAAGTATCATAGCCTTAAAAGATAAAAAAATATCTTTCAGTCCCATCGCTTCAGAATGAGCCTCACTTGAAAGTCTTTGGGATGAAATTACTTTTTCGAGGGCTTGAATGATGCCTGGAAGTCTTAAAGCAACTGGGCGAACAGCTTCCACTCTAGTACTCCATCTGGTGTCACTCAAGGCATGCAGTGAACTTCCAATTTCATCCTTCAATATTTTCCACCTTTTGTGGACTTCCACTAAACAGTACATATAAACGATTGACACATCCAAAAAACGTAATCACATCAGGGCAGCAGGATGCGGCATGTACACCAACAAGGTTTAAAGAATGGGAAGCACAGGGACAAAATACAGCTTTTGGAAACTTCTTTTGTATGTGTGCTCTAACTCCTTTTTTTTTTTCCCGGACATATTTGCACCATTGTTAAATCCTTATACATTACATTCATATATACCCTGCACGTGTAGAGGCACTTTTATTGTATATACATTTAGTCATAGACTACTGGTTGCCTACTCTTGACAAGTGCATTTGTATTTTTATTTGTTTAAAATTTAACTTTTATTTTGCCTTGTTAATAATAAATTATGAACATCTTATTATCCAACCTACTATATTAAAACTATCTCTGGACATCCATGTGTGTACTTCTATTATTTATTAATTCCCTTTTAGCACTATTAATGCAGCAGTGGTGAATAGGTTGACCTGTGCAATCATCAAGATTTATTCCATGCTCAGCCAGTCTCAATAACAGCTTTTCTGCTATCTCTTTGCCAGTCTTTTGGTGAAAATAAAAAAACTCAATAAACCTTTCTTGAATAACACAATTTTTAGTCTCTGAATTTCTATGCACATACCTTAAAACAATGACATTTTGTTCTGTATGTGAAATATCAGGTGTGGCATCACATATCAGAGAGAAATAAATTGCATTCCTCCTTTCAGACAGAATGGTGTCCAGAACATGTTTCCCACATATATTTATAAACTCATTTTGGGTTTGATAATGAGCATGAACTTTTCTTCCACTCTCTTGGCTTCTCTTTACTTTTTCCAAATGTTCATGTAGCATTGGATCATAGTGTGCTATCAATTCCAGTACACCAAGGAAATTCCCGTTGTGCAAGTCTCCAATTCTTTGAGAGCTTCCACGAAATGCCAAATTTCTTAATGCCAGAAATAAGGTAACATCCAGAAGTCGTTCTAATAAAACAGAACATTTTTTAGTTTCATTGTCCAAACTTTTCTGCAATTGGGAGTCCAAACCATGGCCTGCAATAGATTTTTGAAGCTTCCTCCAACTCCAATAGTGTTGCTTGTGATTGATGGAATTCTCATGTTCTGGCAATCGATTGTACAGAAAATGCCACTTGTTTTTTGACGGATTAAATCCCTCTTTCCGACAAAGAAATCTAGTAGCTTTGCCACGGTCAGAAGAGAATGTAAGGCAAGTCACACAGTACAAAACGTGCTTGCTGGTACTCCACCTTAGCCAGTCCCGCACTATTTTCTCACGTCCATTTGATGATTTTGCATAGAGTAAAAACTCACTGAATGAAAGTTCTTCACAATCCTTGTCCATGCCTTTTATCATTTCCTGTAGTTGTTCTTTATCTAAACCACAAATCACAATACTTTCTCTGTGTTTGTCCGTCAACACATCTGGCCAAACTGCTGGATCCTTCCAATCAGGCTCTTCTTCATTTTCCACAAGGCCAGAAATGTGCTCAGTCTGAGTTTCATCTTCTTCTTGTGGATATGTGTCAGTATGACCTTCAGTGTCAGTTACAAAAGATGTGCTGCATGAAGCAGTCTCCTCTTCTGGTTCAACAAGAACTTCTTTCTCAGATGGCTCAACAGACTCTGCAGTGGCAGCTTCCTCTGGTGATTTCTGCTTCTTGAAAAACTTTAACACATTTTTGTTTCAAAGTTTTTCTTCTTCCTGTTCTCTTTCTCTCTTCTCCTTCCGCTTCAATGAACCAGACTTATGCTGATACATTGTAAAATGTGACATAAAACCTTAAAAAATTAGAAAAGCTCAGTGTTAGGCCCCGCCCCCATACAGCTCCATATACATCTACCATATACAGGGTGAACAGATTTAGAAAAACAAAACAGGACACCTATTAGCAATACAACATTGAAAACCTTTATCCGTTGCTCTGTTCCAGAGATACTGCTCTCAATCCAAATTTGTAAATGATCTTCTTGCGTTCCCGAGCCCCGAGTGCACTGGTACACCCACACACCATCTAGACTGGCATACCAGTGCACTCAGGGCTAAGAACGCCCAATGCATTGTTAGAATCAGAATGAATCCTTGTGCCAGTGTCACGACTGAAGGTGGGGGAAACCCTCAGCCGTGCGATGTCTATATGAAGTATAGCTGCTAGGCCAGGACAGGAATCAGGTCACCTCCTATCACATCCCTAATTCTGACCCTGTCTCCTAGCCGTATGAGCCAACGCTGATGGTGGGAGGGCTCATACTCTGAAACCTCAGATTCCTACTAGCCCTCAGGGTGGCCCTGGACTAGGAGCAGGGTTCCTCCTAGACACAGAGCAACAGGAGTCTAACTGGCCAGCTGCAAAGGTAAGGGGAACAAATACAGCATATGGCAATGGCAGGTAGTGCAACTAGTACCACACCTACCTGCCACAGACACACAGCCTGGAACCCGTGCACAAGTGCTGCTGTCCACAACAACATAAACGGACAGAGCACACACCACACAATCACACAGGAACCCAGGACCATACGCTGCAATAAACATAAAGACACCACTAGACATATAATAACAAAAGAACAATAATGTCTAACATAAGATAAGTTTATGACCACAAGGGTGGCCCTCACTGGCAGATGGTATATAACCAGGAGGATGACTCCAGCTAACCATGGCTGAAGTACCCCTCAGAGTCTGGCATCCAGCAGGAGCTATATAGCCCCAAGTAGCCACACCCACACACAGACACACCCAGTGTTCACACACAAGGAAGGGAATTAACCCTTTCAATACCAGGCAAGGGATGGAAACTACTTAAAGGGGAAAAGCACAAAGAAGCACACACTCCACCTGTTACCACCGGCAACGGCATGCGTGGCAAGCATGTCTTGGGGATCAGCCAGAAGGCCGAGACACTGCCACCACATGCACACAACTCCACACGTTGCCACGGGCAACCACAAGTGAAGGAAAGTGTCACAGTGTACACATAACATAAATCCCGTGCACACCAGACATAGGAAGTGCATACATAAAAACCACACGTTGCCAGAGGGCAACCGCATGCCGTGACAGCAAGCCGCCTAGCGTCCAGCTCCGACTGCTACACTGCCAACCACATCATGTTGCCAGCGGCAACCACACGTGAGGCAACATACCAGCAGCCCTCACCATGTGGTTGACAACAGACCAAACCACAGGCAACTGCATGCGGGTCCAAAAGTCACGACCATGACCATGGTCGTGACAGCCAGTGGCTCAACCTTAGCTACAATCACGGCAAAGGTGCTCTCTCCAGCAGACACACACACCCTATTGTCTTGTGAAAATTGTAGTAGTAATATATAGGCTTCTGGCTGGCACTCAAATAGATGGACTAAGGCTACTTTCACACTTGCGTTCGGTGTTCCGCTTGTGAGTTCCGTTTGAAGGCTCTCACAAGAGGCCCCGAACGGATCCGTACAGCCCCAATGCATTCTGAGTGGATGCGGATCCGCTCAGAACGCATCAGTTTGGCACCGTTTGGCCTCCGTTCCGCTCAGCAGGCGGACACTTGAAGGCAGCTTGCAGCGTTTTGGTGTCCGCCTGGCTGTGCGGAGCCAAACGGATCCGTCCAGACTTATAATGCAAGTCAATGGGGACGGATCCGTTTGACGTTGACACAATATGGTGCAATTGCAAACGGATCCGTCCCCCATTGACTTTCTATGTAAAGTCAGATATACCATCAGATCGGAGTTTTCTCCATTCCGATGGTATATTTTAACTTGAAGCGTCCCCATCACCATGGGAAAGCCTCTGTTAGAATATACCATCGGATTTGAGTTAGATCGTGAAACTCAGATCTGACAGTATATTCTAACACAGAGGCGTTCCCATGGTGATGGGGACTCTTCAAGTTAGAATATACTAAAAGAACTGTGTACATGACTGCCCCCTGCTGCCTGGCAGGTGCTGCCAGGCAGCGGGGGGCAGACCCTCCCCCCCTCCCCTGTATTTAACTCATTGGTGGCCAGTGCGGCCCCCCCTCCCTCCCCTGTATTTAACTCATTGGTGGCCAGTGCGGCCAGCCCCCCCCTGTTTTTAACTCATTGGTGGCCAGTGCGGCCGCAACCCCTCCCCCCTGTATTTAACTCATTGGTGGCCAGTGCGGCCGGCCCCCCCCCCCTAATTAAAATGACCAACCCCCCATCATTGGTGGCAGCGGAGAGTTTTGATCGGAGTCCCAGTTTAATCGCTGGGGCTCCGATCGGTTACCATGGCAGCCAAGACGCTACTGCAGTCCTGGCTGCCATGGTTACTTATCAATTTTAGAAGTATTATACTTACCTGCGATGTCTGTGACCGGCCGTGCGCTCCTCCTACTGGTAAGTGAAAGGTCTGTGCGGCGCATTGCTTATAGCACAGACCTTTCACTTACCAGTAGGAGGAGCGCCCGGCCGGTCACAGACATCGCAGGTAAGTATAATGCTTCTAAAATTGATAAGTAACCATTGCAGCCAGGAATGCAGTAGCGTAGCGATTAAACTGGGACTCCGATCGGAACTCTCCACTGCCACCAATGATGGGGGGTCGGTGATTTTAATTAGTGGGGGCCGGCCGCACTGGCCACCAATGAGTTAAAAACAGGGAGGAGGGAGGGGGGCGGACGCACTGGCCACCAATGAGTTAAAAACAGGGGGGAGGGGGGGCCAGCCGCACTGGCCACCAATGAGTTAAAAACAGGGGGGGGTGGCCACACTGGCCACCAATGAGTTAAAAACAGGGGAGGGAGGGAGGGGGGGCCCGCACTGGCCACCAATGAGTTAATTACAGGGGAGGGAGGGGGCGGGCAGCAGGGGGCAGTCATGTACACAGTTCTTTTAGTATATTCTAACTTGAAGCATCCCCATTACCATGGGAACGCCTCTGTGTTAGAATATACTGTCGGATCTGAGTTTTCACGAAGTGAAAAATCAGATCTGAAATAAAGTTATGCAGACGGATCCATTCTGAACGGATGCAAGCGTTTGCATTATAGGAGCGGATCCGTCTGTACAGACACCAGACGGATCCGCTCCTAACGCAAGTGTGAAAGTAACCTTACATGGACTGGTTTGCCTTGTAAAATATATTGGACAGTTTTATTATTCATGTTCTATTGAATACACATGCATGCGCGTTTATCCAAAAGTTTTGCAATGTCAGCACATCTATATATATCCTTCACAACTGAGCCTGAGTAAAATTGGTGGTGTGAAGGATATCCCGTATATATAGATGTGCTGACATTGCAAAACTTTTGGATAAACGCGCATGCATGTGCATTCAATAGAACATGAATAATAAAACTTACACAAGTTTACTATAAAGGAGCGCTTGGAGAAACCACACACAAGCGGGGACTTATCACTGGAAGCATTACAGTGACCCCTAGGAGTGGTTACTCACAAGTACTATCAGTTCTATTATAGTTCAAGATTTTATGTTATTACATATATGTCCAATAAATGCCCTATATTTTACAAGACAAACCAGTAAATGTAAGTCCATCTATTTGAGTGCCAGCCAGCCCAGAAGCCTATATATTGTTAGCATCAGGGTTGCACGCACTATTACTATGTACCATCCGGTTAGTGAGGGTGACCTGCTGTCAGTTTCTTAATGAAGTCATTACGTTCTATGTTAATACAAAGACCAATATTCCCCCAATACAGTGACCATAAAGTGGTATATACCACTGTACACAAGTGCTCTGCAGACCGTACAAATTATTACAGTATAGTTTTGTTTAAAGACTCACAGGAGATGTCTTCTCTAAACGAATCACAGGGGGTGTCTTCTGTAATGAGAGTTGTCCACTTTTTCTTTTCTTCACTATTCGGTTCAGACCGCCATGAAGATTTCTCCCAGATTTCTTCTGTCTCCACAAAACCTATCAGATAAACATTTTTACAAACTCCCCATGTGTATTGCCCCACACAGTAATAGTGCCCGCTTTGTGCAACTATTAACAGAGTGGGTCCTACCCAAACTATAGGGGCAACTATTAACAGCGGGTCCTACTGAAACTATATGGGGGCAACTATTAAAAAAGGGTCCTACCCAAACATTATAGGGGCAACTATTAACAGAGGGTCCTACTGAAACTATATGGGGGAAACTATTGACAGAGGGTCCTACCCAAACTTTATAGAGGCCCCATAGTTTGGGTAGGCCCCTTTGTTAATAGTTGCCCCCGTATAGTCGTTGTAGGTCCCTCTCAGCAAAGAGGGGCCTGCTACAACAACTATATGGGGCCCCCATAAAGTTTGGGTAGGCCCCTCTGTTGTGCATGCTCTTCTTTCCAGGCGCCGCTCTACTCCTCTGTAGAGATGTCGCGAACATAAAATTTTCCGTTCGCGGACGGCGAACGTGAATTTCCGCAAATGTTCGCGAACCGGGCGAACCGCCATAGACTTCAATAGGCAGGCGAATTTTAAAACCCACAGGGACTCTTTCTGGCCACAATAGTGATGGAAAAGTTGTTTCAAGGGGACTAACACCTGGACTGTGGCATGCCGGAGGGGGATCCATGGCAAAACTCCCATGGAAAATTACGTAGTTGACGCAGAGTCGGGTCTTAATCCATAAAGAGCATAAATCACCTAACATTCCTAAATTGTTTGGAATAACGTGCTTTAAAACATCAGGTATGATGTTGTATCGATCAGGTAGTGTAAGGGTTACGCCTGCTTCACAGTGACAGACCAAACTCTCCGTTTAACGCACCGCAAACAACCGCAAACAGTCCATTTGCACAACCGCAAACTCCCCATTTGCACAAGGTTGGATACCAAGCTAGCCATGTCCTCACTGACGTCATTGAAGGTCTCTTCCTCCACCCAGCCACGTACAACACCAAGGGTCCCCGAAAGGTGACAACAAGCCCCCTGGGACTCCTGCTGTGGTTGGTCTTCCACCTCCTCAAAGCCACCTTCCTCCTCTGACTCCTCTTCTTCAGACTCCTCTCTTTGCGTTGCCGCAGGTCCAGCAATCGACGACGACAAGACTGCTTCTGGTGGTGATGGTGACCACAACTCTTCCTCTTCATGCTCATCTACGGCCTGATCCAGCACTCTTTGCAGGGCACGCTCCAGAAAAAACGCATATGGGATGAGGTCGATGATGTTGCCTTGAGTTTGACTGACCAGGTTTGTCACCTCCGCAAAAAGACGCATGAGCCTACAGCCATTGTGCATGAGCGTTCAGTAACGCGGCCAAAAAATACCCAGCTCCGCAAAGACTGTCCTCTTTTTTTTTTTTATTAAAGAAATCTGATCTTACCAGTTTAATCTCTGTTTTGTTCCCTATCAGGGGCCGTTGTATGGAATAGATTTTAGGAACTGGTAGATGGAAAAAGATGCTTAGTCGGTCCTCTTATTTCCAATTTGGGGCGCTGCGCGTGCGCTGTACAATGTACTGTGCTACCCGATATGATATGAGTACTATTCCTATCAGTTTAATCCCTGTTACGTCCCCTATCAGGGGACGTGTATGGAATAGAGTTTAGACAACCGCAAAGAGTTGTCAAAAGTTCACACACTCATTACATACATTTTTTTCCTCTATGCGTCAATCTTGGTGTAGTGATGACTGTGCTCATGCGCACGTTTGGGAGATTGCAGTCGATGGCGGTTTTTCAAAGCCTATGGTCGTGCTGAGGTAGTTCAGTGACAGTTAAGTGACCCTGAAAACAATGATTCTGCTGTGTGGGCCCATTGTTGGCCTAGTATGCTTTAATGATCACCTTAGATGATCACAAAGAAAATTAATGTTTTTTCTATGCAAAACTCTCCAGCCGATCGCTTTTGGTCTGTTCACAATGAAGCAACGACCTTATCTCATCTGGGGTGTGCCAACATTGCGCTGAAGGTCCTTTCTGACAGGACACTTGAAGCAGAGCAGGCCAGAAGTTCTATCGCAAATTGGGATAGCTCAGGCCACAGGTCAAGCCTGCACACCCAGTAGTCAAGGGGTTCATTGCTCCTCAGAGTGTCGATATCTGCAGTTAAGGCGAGGTAGTCTGCTACCTGTCGGTCGAGTCGTTCTCTGAGGCTGGACCCCGAAGGGCTGTGGCCATGCGTAGGACTTAAAAAGCTCTGCATGTCCTCAATCAACAACACGTCTGTAAAGCGTCCTGTCCTTGCCGGCGTGGTCGTGGTAGGAGGAGGATTACTTTCACCTCTTCCCCTGTTAGATTCCCGTTGTGCTGTGACATCACCCTTATACGCTGTGTAAAGCATACTTTTTTAACTTGTTTTGGAACTGCTGCATCCTTTCCGACTTCCGGTAATTCGGTAACATTTCAGGCACTTTCTGCTTATACCGGGGGTCTAGTAGCGTGGCCACCCAGTACAGGTCGTTCTCCTTCAGCCTTTTTATACGAGGGTCCCTCAACAGGCATGACAGCATGAAAGACCCCATTTGCACAAGGTTGGATGCCGAGCTACTCATGTCCCGTTCCTCGTCCTCACTGATCTCATTGAAGGTCTGTTCTTCCCCCCCAGCCACATAAAACACCACGGGTACCAGATAGGTGACAACAAGCACCCTGGGATGCCTGCTGTGTTTGGTCTTCCTCCTCCTCAAAGCCACATTCCTCCTCTGACTCCTCTTCCTCAGACTCCTCTTCCAGCGTTGCCGCAGGTCCAGCAAGCGATGCTGATAAGGCTGTTTCTGGTTGTGATGGTGACCACAACTCTTCCTCTTCATGCTCATCTACGGCCTGATCCAGCACTCTTCGCAGGGCACGCTCCAGGAAGAAAACAAATGGGATGATGCATGAGCCTACAGGCATTGCGCATGAGCGTCCAGTAACGTGGCAAAAAAATACCCAGCTCCGCAGAGGCTGTCCTAGCACACCGGTCATACAAATACTCGTTGACGGCTTTTTCTTGTTGGAGCAGGCGGTCGAACATTAGGAGTGTTGAATTCCAACGTATCGGTCTGTCGCAAATCAAGTGCCTCACTGGCATGTTGTTTCGCCGCTGAATATCTGAAATGTGCGCCATGGCCGTGTAGGAACGCCTGAAATGGCAACACTCCTTTCTGGCCTGCTTGAGGATGTCCTGTAAGCCTGGGTACTTATGCACAAAGCGTTGTACGATCAGATTCAACACATGTGCCATGCACGGCACATGTGTCAACTTGCCCAAATTCAATGCCTCCAACAAATTGCTTCTGTTGTCACACACCACTTTGCCAATCTCCAGTTGGTGCGGAGTCAGCCACTGATCCACCTGTGCGTTCAGGGCGGACAGGAGTGCTGGTCCGGTGTGACTCTCTGCTTTCAGGCAAGTCAATCCCAAGACGGCGTGACACTGTCGTATCCGGGATGTGGAATAGCCCCTGGGGAGCTGGGGGGGTGCAGTTGATGTGGAGCAAGACGCAGCAGCAGAAGAGGACTCAGCCGAGGAGGTTAGCGAAGAGGATGGAGTAGGAGGAGTAGAGGAGGTGGCAGCAGGCCTGCCTGCAAGTCGTGGCGGTGTCACCAACTCCTCTGCAGAGCCACGCATTCCATGCTTGGCAGCCGTCAGCAGGTTTACCCAATGCACAGTGTACGTGATAGACCTGCCCTGACCGTGCTTTGCAGACCAGGCATCAGTGGTCAGATGGACCCTTGCCCCAACACTGTGTGCCAGACATGCCATGACTTCCTTTTCCACAATAGAGTACAGGTTGGGGATTGCCTTTTGTGAAAAAAAAAAATTCAGCCGTGTACCTTCCACTGCGGTGTCCCAATAGCTACAAATTTTTTGAAGGCCTCAGACTCCACTAGCTTGTATGGTAAAAGCTGGCGGGCTAAGAGTTCCGACAAGCCAGCTGTCAGACGCTGGGCAAGGGGGTGACTCTGTGACATTGGCTTCTTACGCTCAAACATTTCCTTGACAGACACCTGACTGTGGGCAGATGAGCAGGAACTGCTGAAGGTGAGAGGCGGAGTGGCGGATGGTTGAGAGGGGGCAAGGAGGACAGCAGTGGTTGACGTGGCTGAAGATGCTGGACCAGGAGGAGGATGGTGGCTTTGAGTTTGTGTGCTGCTTGTACTCATCATGTGTTGATCCCATAGGCGTTTGTGATGTGAGATCATGTGACTTCGCAAAGCAGTTGTACCTAGGTGGGTGTTGGACTTCCCACGACTCAGTTTCTTTTGGCACAGGTTGCAAATGGCATCGCTGTTATCAGAGGCAGACACACAAAAAAAATGCCACACTGCTGAGCTTTGCAATGACGGCATTCTGGTGGTGGCAACAGCATGCGTTGATTGGCGTGCTGTCTGGCTGACCCCGGGTGCCGATACATGCTGTCTGACTGTGCCACTAGCTCCTTGCGACGACCTCCCCCTGCTTCCAACTCGTCTGCTCCTCCTCTCTGTCTCCCCATCTGAACTTTCCCCCTGTTCTTCTTCTCTTCGAGCGGGCACCCACGTGACATCCACGGACACATCGTCATCATCAACCGCTTCACTTGTATCTGACAACTCAGCAAAGGAAGCAGCAGGGGGTACAACATCATCATCATCACACCGTACGTCCATGTGTGTAATGCTGCATGACTGAGACATATTCCTGTTATCTACATCCTCTGGCAATAATGGTTGCGCATCACTCATTTCTTCCAACTGATGTGTAAATAACTCCTCTGACAGATCAAGTGAAGCAGCTGTGGTGCTAGTGTTGGTGGTGGCGGCAGGCGGGCGAGTGGTAACTTGAGAGGTGCCCAAAGCTGAGCTGGAGGAGGATGGTGCGTCAAGGTTCTGAGCGGAAGCTGTAGAAGATTGGGTGTCCTGTTTTAGCCAGTCAACTATGTCCTCAGAACTTTTCGAGTTCTGGGTACGTGGCCTCTGAACACTGGGTATTATTCTAGGGCCAAAGGAAATCACAGCCTCACGACCACGACGGACCCTGCGGGGTGGCATGCCTCTGCCTGTCATATTTTTTTCTATTAGTTGTACTATGCGTGCAAGCTACTGTGACACCAGATATGAGTGGTGCAACTGGGCACTGGCAGTAGTGAGCACAGTACACTCTGTGGCGGGCCTGACACACACGCTTGCAGGCAACTGCAATTATTTTACAGTGAAAAAATCGTTAGTTTTTTTTTAAATGCAAGCTACTGTGACACCAGATATGAGTGGTGGCACTGGGCACTGGCAGTAGTGGGCACAGTACACTCTGTGGGCCTGACACACGCTGGCAGGCAACTGCAATTAGATTACAGTGAAAAAATTGTTTAAATGCAAGCTACTGTGACACCAGATATGAGTGGTGGCACTGGGCACTGGCAGTAGTGGGCACAGTACACGCTGTGGCGGGCCTGACACACACGCTTGCAGGCAACTGCAATTATATTACAGTGAAAGAATTGTTTAAATGCAAGCTACTGTGATACTAGATATGAGTGGTGGCACTGGGCACTGGCAGTAGTGGGCACAGTACACTCTGTGGGCCTGACACACATGCTGGCAGGCAACTGAAATTAGATTACAAAGAAAAAAAACAGCAGACTGATGTACTAGCCCTAAAAAAGGCTTTTTGGGGAGCTGTCAGGACGCTGTCCTTACAGCAGATCAGATGAGTCTGTGAGGACTGGAGTGGACACTGAATACACTGGCCTAACTATCGATTTCCCTATTAAATCAGCAGCAGCTGCACTGTCCCTGCTCTCACTAAGGCCGAATGCACACGGCCGTGTTCCGCAGCCGAGAGAGATCCGTGGTATGCCGGGCTGGATTCCTGTTCAGAGCAGGAGCGCACGGCGTCATTGGTTGCTATGACGCCGTGCGCTTCATGCCACCGCTGCACTACAGTAATACACTCGTATGATCTATACGAGTGTATTACTGTACAGCAGCGGCGGCATGAAGCGCACGGCGTCATAGCAACCAATGACGCTGTGCGCTCCTGCTCTGAACAGGAATCCAGCCCGGCATACCACGGACCGCTTTCGGCCGCGGAACACGGCCGTGTGCATTCGGCCTAACACTGCAGCTTCCAAATTAATCTAAGATGGATGCTGTCCTTGCTTTTTGATAGGAGGTGGGAGGGTCTGGGACGGAGGGTCTGCTGATTGGCTGGAATGTGTCTACTGACTGTGAGGTACCGGGTCAAAGTTTGCTCAATGATGATGTATAGGGGGCGGACCGAATATCGCATATGTTCGCCCGCCGCGGCGAACGCGAACAAGCGATGTTCGCCGGGAACTGTTCGCCGGGAACTGTTCGCCGCCAAATAGTTCGGGACATCTCTACTCCTCTGTAGCCAGCAGACTGATCCTCTTGCCTTGCTCCTCTTCCGAGCTCCGCCACAGCGCTACTGAGGTCAGGTAACGAGTCACGTCATAGCGCAGCCCCTCCCGGCGGCCACTGCTGTTTTACAGTGGAAGCAGCCGCCGGACCCAGAGCTATGACCGGGTGCTGCATGAAAGTGTATGATGTCAGTGTGTGTGAGTGTGACTGATCGATTGACTGCACTGAGTACAAATTGCAATCAGTCAGTCAGGTCAGTAGCGACTCTAGGAACAATATATAGGGGGGGCACATAAGATACCACAGTCAAAAAGGTGGGGGGCACTAATAATTTTCAACGCTTAATCATACTACTGAAAAAAACAAAATAAGTATATATAAATAAGATATCAAAATACGAGAGTATTGCAGTATGCAGGGATGCCACATTATAGCACTACATTTACATTTATTTATTATCAAAAAGCATCATACATAACAAAAAAAAACTTTTTTACTGTCCCTTTAAGCAAAAGCCAGAATCTAATTAAAGACAAAAACAGACATTAAACTGCATTTATAATAAAGCAATTTACTTACAAAAGAAGCTATTCAGTCGTCTGCTGTGCCGTCCTCTGCTTGCTTTTGCGGATTCTTTCCCCTCCTTTCTCTCTCTTCCTCAGTGCGCAGGCGCACTGTTATGGGGGATCTGTGGATGACACACTGTTATGGGGGGGGATCTGTGGATGACACACTGTTATGGGGGGGGATCTGTGGATGACACACTGTTATGGGGGGGGATCTGTGGATGACACACTGTTATGGGGGGGGATCTGTGGATGACACACTGTTATGGGGGGGGATCTGTGGATGACACTGTTATGGGGGGGGATCTGTGGATGACACACTGTTATGGGGGGGATCTGTGGATGACACTGTTATGGGGGGGGATCTGTGGATGACACTGTTATGGGGGGGATCTGTGGATGACACTGTTATGGGGGGATCTGTGGATGACACACTGTTATGGGGGGATCTGTGGATGACACACTGTTATGGGGGGATCTGTGGATGACACACTGTTATGGGGGGATCTGTGGATGACACTGTTATGGGGGGATCTGTGGATGACACTGTTATGGGGGGGGATCTGTGGATGACACACTGTTATGGGGGGGGATCTGTGGATGACACACTTATGGGGGGGATCTGTGGATGACACACTTATGGGGGGGATCTGTGGATGACACACTGTTATGGGGGGGATCTGTGGATGACACACTGTTATGGGGGGGATCTGTGGATGACACACTGTTATGGGGGGGGATCTGTGTATGACACACTGTTATGGGGGGGATCTGTGGATGACACACTGTTATGGGGGGGGATCTGTGGATGACACTCAACCACTCTCAAACCCAACTGGTCAAACTTGTTAAATGGATCCCAAACAAAATATGCACAATAATAACACCCCCCACCCCCTCCAACACGTAATTAACCCCTTCATGGCCTAAACATTTTTTTCAAAGCAGAACACACAGCTAAATGGGGCTGGGTGGGCTGGCAAGGGAGGGGTTAATAACAATAAGTGATGGATCATGGAGGATCATCATGGCCCTGGATAATGTTGGAGGGGTTAATAACAATAATTGATGGATCATGTCATGGAGCATCATCATGGCCCTGGATAATGTTGCTCGGTCTTTGCTGGTCTTTGCTCGGGGGTAAAATGCAAAATGCTGTTTTCTGGATTATCCCACAGGGCCATGATCCTCTATCACTTATTGTTATTAACCCCTCCCTTGTCAGCCCACCCAGCCCCATTTAGCTGCGTGTTTTCTGCTGCAGAACATGATATGATATTGGGCCGGGACTTCCCCTTGTTTTGGAAGTTGTGGGAGAAGAGAAACATTCCTGCAGAATCTGTGCCTTCTCCTTTAAATAATCATTGCTATGGGGGGCCTATTGAATCCAATGGTTTAAAGGAAGAGACCATTGAAATCAATGGTGCCGATAAGGTGCAAAATGAAGATGTCATGGTAACTGAAATGTCTGATGAAAATGTGGGGTTATGTGACGTACCTAATAATGACACTTTTCCATTGCAGTTCTTAGCTAGTGAAGATGAAGCTTCCCCAACTGGGGAAAATGTGTTGGACTTAGGGGTGTCTCGGGGTAACTTTAGTACAGAGCAATTGAGAGACCCCACTCTCATGAGTGCTCATGGAAATGTTACTGTTATAGATGGTGTACCACAGGTACCAGAAGCGGACCAAAAATTTCCGCATTTTGCCATGAATGGAAACCTGCTGCATCGAGTTAATAAATGCAACAATGAAATTGTGGAGCAGCTTCTGGTGCCAAAACCCTATAGACGTATGGTACTAGATCTCGCACATAACCACGTGCTTGGGGGTCATTTGGGTGTTAGCAAAACACAGGAGAGGGTACTACAAATATTTTTCTGGCCTTGAGTATACAGGGAAGTAGATATATACTGCGAGTCCTGCCCAACCTGCCAGATAAGTGCCCCGACCTCACATTTCCGGAGTCCCTTGGTTCCTCTTCCCATCAATGAGGTACCTTTTGAAAGAATTGCCATGGACTTGGTGGGTCCCATTGTTAAGTCAGCTAGGGGACACCGGTATATCTTGGTTGTGTTGGACTATGCCACATGATACCTGGAAGCGGTACCGTTGCGAAACATGGCGTCCAAAAATATTGCCCAGGAATTATTTTTTATGTTCTCCCGTACGGGGATCCCTAAAGAAATTCTCACAGACCAGGGTACCCCCTTTTATGTCGAAAGTCATGAAAGAGTTGTGCAAGTTGTTCAAAATCACCCAAATACTTACCTCGGTGCACCACCCACAGATGGGTTGGTCGAGAGGTTTAGCAAGACACTGAAACAGATGTTAAAAAAAGTGGTAGAAAAGGATGGTCAGGACTGGGACTGCCTCCTACCATACCTTTTTGTTCTCTGTTAGTGAGGTGCCTCAGGCTTCTACAGGGTTCTCACCATTTGAGTTACTATATGGCCATCACCGGTTTACTCGATGTAGCTAAAGAAACCTGGGAGGCTGAGGCTACGCCCTATAAGAGTGTCATTGAACATGTGGCTGATATGCAAGACAGGATAGCGACAGTGATGCCTATTGTTAAAGAACATCTGCAAAGAGCTCAGGAGGCTCAAAGCAGAATTTATAACAGGTCTGCCAAGGTAAGGGACTTTAATCCCGGGGACAGGGTCCTGATTCTAGTTCCCACTGTAGAAAGTACGTTTCTGGCAAAGTGGCAGGGTCCCTATGAGGTTGTGGAAAAAGTGGGCGAGGTGAACAATAAGGTGCACCAACCAGGAAGGAGAAGACCCTACCAGATTTACCACGTAAATCTGATCAAGCCATGGGAAGATCGGGAGTCATTGGTGGCCGCACAAACCGTGAGTAAGGAGGTGTCACCACCAATTCATCCGGTAAAAATTAGTGAGGCATTGTCAGTACCCCAGAAACAAGAAGTAAAGGAGTTTCTACAGGAAAATAGAGGAAGGTTTTCTGACCTACCAGGCCGTATCCACTTGATAAAACATTCTGTGAGAACTGAGCCCCACAGTAAGGTGAATTCGATGCGTACCCCATGCCTAGAGTAGTTGAACTAATTGAGAGGCTTGGGAAAGCAAGGCACATCACGACCCTTGACCTTACAAAAGGGTATTGGGAGATACCATTATCAGATGATGCAAAAGAAAAGATGGCATTCTCCACTCCAGAGGGGCTGTTCCAGTACACAGTGATGCCGTTCGGGTTACATGGAGCCCCTGCTACATTTCAGAGGTTGATGGACCTGATCTTGAAGCCACATCGTAACTATGCTGCCGCTTACCTTGATGATGTGGTAATTTTTTCATCTGATTGGAGAAGTCACCTCTGGAAGGTACAGGCCGTTATAGACTCATTAGTGATGCTGGCCTAACCATAAACCCTGAGAAGTGTGCAGTGGGTCTAGAGGAAGCAAAATATCTGGGCTACATTATTGGTAAAGGGCTGGTTAAACCCCAGATCAATAAAGTAGAGGTGATACAAGACTGGCCTAGGCCCTTAACAAAGATACAAGTCAGGGCCTTCCTTGGCATGACTGTGTACTACCGCCGGTTCGTACCGAATTTTGCCTCAATGGCAGCACCATTGACTGACCTAATGATAGGCCCTAAGTCAGTAATGGTGAAGTGGACCCCAGAGGCAGAAAAGGCCTTTCAAAGCCTAAAGTCCGCTCTCTGTCAACAGTCCGCTCTCTGCCATAGTGGAACGAGAGTGTCTAGCCATTGAATGGGCTCTGGAGTAACTTAAATATTACCCGCTGGTAGGAAATTTCAGTTGGTAACAGATCACGCTCCTTTAACTTGGATGAAACAAAACAGGGAGAATAACGCAAGAGTGACCCGGTGGTTTCTCTCCCTGCAAAATTTTAATTTCAAGGTTGAACATAGGCTGGGGAAATTACAGGGGAATGCAAATGCTTTGTCCAGGGTACACTGCTTGTTGGCTAAAAATATCCAGACCTCTGGTCTGGAGAAGAGGGGGTGGGGATATGTGGTAAGGTGAACAGAAAAGTGTATGGTAATGTCCTGGAAGGGGTGTATATCCCACCCAGCTTCCTCAACTGGGTGAGGTAAATAAAATCCAGAAGTTTAGAATGGTCTCAGCAATGTGTAGGTTGCTGATGTAGTGTCCCACTAGGTAGGCGTGGGCACTACACAAGGGTCAATTGGGTGACGTGTTACTCCTGCTCACAAGGGACAGTAATATTACATTTAACTATGCATTTAATGTATTTTTCTATGTGTTTTTACATGTATGATTTCCCTGTGTTAACTGGGTGTCAGGCCTATTAGGGTGTAGTTAGGCATCCTAGACGCTAGAGGGAGATAGAGAGCCCCTAATATAAATGTCCAGGCCCAGACAGGGAGGAGTTAGTTCATAGTCAGGAGTCTGTGAAGACAGAAGTGAGAAGGCATCAGCCAGAGATATGCTGAGGGCCTCCTCCTGACATGCAGCTTGATAGCCCTGGCTGCTAGCTACGACCAGGAGGCTAGTGAAGAACTCTAGCCTGCCTGTAGATCAAGTGAGCCTCAGTTAGCTCAGAAGATTACCCCAGTAGTAGGAATGTACCTCCTGGGAGAAACCTGCAGCTTCCCTACCAAGCAAGGATAATACAAGTTCAGATAAGTAACCTGATGGGCAGAAGTACTATAAAGTAAAGAGCAACGGTCAATACTGGAGGAAGGATTTATATACCAAGGATTAAAGCCAGCAATTAGGCATCCGGGCCTTGGGATCCAGCCAGCTAGAATAGCTGAAGGGGATAGAGCAGCATTGCACTGCAAAGCATTAACTGTTTGCCCTCCAAGTATCTTGCATGATTAATACATGCCATTATTGAAAGAAAACCTGCTTGTGGAGTATTGTTCAAGGGACTGCATCATCATTATCAACTGTAACTGTCTGTACAAAGTTGGACTGTTTTTCCACCAAGTAAAGCAACGTTTAGTTCACCAACTGTGTACTCATTTACTACTCCTACAAATCGGTGTGCCACCGTTACAGGCACTGGCGTCACGAATCTTAAAGGGACCTTACCTAAGGCACTCAAAACACCTACAACATCCAGGGCACCCCACACACCATCAGGCCTGGTCCCTATCTACAGAGTGTGCCCCAGAGGAACTAGTGTCTGCCTCTCATTCACTGTTGCATGCCTGCCCAGGGTTCTCCTCAGAAAAGTGAGTAACCCTCGATTTGCCCATACCGTGACCTCACTGTTGCTGTACCCTGCAGGTCTGGCGTGCTGCACTGAGACAGTTTTGTTAAGTTCATGGGCTGGATTTTATTTGACTGGGAAAAGGTAGGATTGGTAGAGGGACCTCCCCAGTCCACCCCATTCTGGGACAGGTTTTCCCCTAGCCTGAGGGATCCCCAGCTGAAGCCAGCTGGGATCATCAAGGGGAAATAAAGCACAGTCCAGGCTGTCAGTCTAGAGAGAGTGATGTCTTGAGAAAGCCGAATTCTCCGTGTGAACTGTGTACAATAATCACTGTATTAGCCAGAGCCCAGACAGGCAGGTGTTTATTTTGGTTTATGTTTTGTGGTGCTGGTCCTTCACCTTACCCAGTGAATTATAACTGGGTTGCCTGTATTGCCGGAGTGTGATAAATAAAGCAACATTTGGATTTTAACCCTGTGGTCTGCAAGAGAATCTGTCATCGCCGCCCTACCTGAGAGTGTAACCCCTTACAGTATGTACAGTCGTGGCCAAAAGTTTTGAAAATGACATAAATATTGGAAATGGGAAAAGTTGCTGCTTAAGTTTTTATAATAGCAATTTGCATATACTCCAGAATGTTATGAAGAGTGATCAGATGAATTGCATAGTCCTTCTTTGCCATGAAAATTAACTTAATCCCAAAAAAAACTTTCCACTGCATTTCATTGCTGTCATTAAAGGACCTGCTGAGATCATTTCAGTAATCGTCTTGTTAACTCAGGTGAGAATGTTGACGAGCACAAGGCTGGAGATCATTATGTCAGGCTGATTGGGTTAAAATGGCAGACTTGACATGTTATAAGAAGGGTGATGCTTGAAATCATTGTTCTTCCATTGTTAACCATGGTGACCTGCAAAGAAACGCATGCAGCCATCATTGCGTTGCATAAAAATTGCTTCACAGGCAAGGATATTGATTGCACCTCAATCAACAATTTATAGGATCATCAAGGAAAGAGGTTCAATTCTTGTTAAGAAAGCTTCAGGGCGTCCAAGAAAGTCCAGCAAGCACCAGGATCGTCTCCTAAAGAGGATTCAGCTGCGGGATCGGAGTGCCACCAGTGCAGAGCTTGCTCAGGAATGGCAGCAGGCAGGTGTGAGCGCATCTGCACGCACAGTGAGGCGAAGACTTTTGGAAGATGGCCTGGTGTCAAGAAGGGCAGCAAAGAAGCCACTTCTCTCCAAAAAAAACATCAGGGACAGATTGATCTTCTGCAGAAAGTATGGTGAATGGACTGCTGAGGACTGGGGCAAAGTCATATTCTCCGATGAAGCCTCTTTCCAATTGTTTGGGGCATCTGGAAAAAGGCTTGTCCGGAGAAGAAAAGGTGAGCGCTACCATCGGTCCTGTGTCATGCCAACAGTAAAGCATCCTGAGACCATTCATGTGTGGGGTTGCTTCTCATCCAAGGGAGTGGGCTCACTCACAATTTTGCCCAAAAACACAGCCATGAATAAAGAATGGTACCAAAACACCCTCCAACAGCAACTTCTTCCAACAATCCAACAACTGTTTGGTGAAGAACAATGCATTTTCCAGCACGATGGAGCACCGTGCCATAAGGCAAAAGTGATAACTAAGTGGCTCGGGGACCAAAACGTTGACATTTTGGGTCCATGGCCTGGAAACTCCCCAGATCTTAATCCCATTGAGAACTTGTGGTCAATCCTCAAGAGGCGGGTGGACAAACAAAAACCCACTAATTCTGACAAACTCCAAGAAGTGATTATGAAAGAATGGGTTGCTATCAGTCAGGAATTGGCCCAGAAGTTGATTGAGAGCATGCCCAGTCGAATTGCAGAGGTCCTAAAAAAGAAGGGCCAACACTGCAAATACTGACTCTTTGCATAAATGTCATGTAATTGTCGATAAAAGCCTTTGAAACGTATGAAGTGCGTGTAATTATATTTCACTACATCACAGAAACAACTGAAACAAAGCAGTTTAGCAGCAAACTTTTTGAAAACTAATATTTGTGTCATTCTCAAAACTTTTGGCCACGACTGTATATTCCAGCAAGATATACATAGAAGAAAATGGCATCCAACACGTCCCCAAGGAAATATAATATCCAACAGGATCAACCAAGTAGCTACCGGCTGTATACTAAATGTTCAGTGTTCAGATAGCATTCAAATCACATTATTCTGATAGCAGTTTCATTTGGGAGTCCAATTGTTTGTTTTTAGCTATCAGACCTGCGGATAAATAATATATGCCTCGGCTGAGGCTCTTACCCCACTCCTGTATGCAGTTTCTTCCTATTTGGGGTGGACGCCAGAGAGCCGTATATGCTGCAGTGTTTGTTTTTGTATCTCCGCGGTCTGTTTAGAGCGACCACGTGATCCAACCATGTGATCGAACGGGAGGTCAGATGATTAGAGTTCCTTGCACAGAGGATGAGCTGTAGAAGTATAGCGCTATTATAGTAAAATGTCTGTGTGCTTCACTTGGTCCGGACCTGGCAATTTCTAGCTGGATGACACAGATGAACGCCAAATGCGTTTCGGGGCTTCTTGCTCTTTCATCAGTGGCTTAAGTCTGTGTCATTTCCAGTTCCCCTTTTATAGGGTTCCATAAAGGTTGGTTCTAAAAAGTGGAATCCGAATCTTCAAGATTAGGTTTAAAACCAGAACTGGATCATGAGAAATAGTGTCCCTTTATTAGTGTTTAGTGCTTCCATTAGCATCTATGCAAATATAGTATCCCAATTCTGATGTTGTCCTATAAAGCAGTGTTTCCCAACCAGCGTGCCTCCAGCTGTTGCAAAACTACAACTCCCAGCATGCCCGGACAGCCTTTGGCTGTGCGGGCATGCTGGGAGGTGTAGTTTTGCAACAGCTGGAGGCACACTGGTTGGGAAACACTGCTATAAAGGGTAGTGCGATTTTGTTGCGTCTTTGTTTTGTTTCTTATTTTATTTTCATTCATTACAGATTTTGAATAGAGTAAGTCCTTCATTGACTATTTTTCATAGCGATATGCTGTTAATAAGGTATACAGTGCTGCCCATAATTATTCATACCCCTGGCAAATTTTGACTTAAAGTTACTTTTATTCAACCAGCAAGTAATTTTTGGACGGGAAATGACATAGGTGTGTCCCAAAAGATACTGAGACGATGTACAAGAGGCATTATTGTGGGAAAAAAAACATTTCTCAGCTTTTATTTACATTTGAGCAAAAAGTGTTTAGTCCAAAATTATTCATACCCTTCTCAATAATCAATAGAAAAGCCTTTATTGGCTATTACAGCAATCAAACGCTTCCTATAATTGCAGACCAGCTTTTTGCATGTCTCCACAGGTATTTTTGCCCATTCATCTTTAGCAATGAGCTCCAAATCTTTCAGGTTGGAGGGTCTTCTTGCCATCACCCTGATCTTTAGCTCCCTCCACAGATTCTCAATTGGATTCAAGTCTGGACTTTGGCTGGGCCATTCAAAACGTTAATGTTGTTGTCTGCTAACCATTTCTTTACCACTTTTGCTGTGTGTTTTGGGTCATTGTCATGCTGAAATGTCCACTGGTGCCCAAGGCCAAGTTTCTCTGCAGACTGCCTGATGTTGTCATTGAGAATCCTCATGTATTGCTCTTTTTTCATGGTGCCGTTTACTGTGATTAGGTTCCCTGGTCCATTGGCTGAAAAACACCCCCAAAGCATTAGGTTCCCACCACCATGTTTGACAGTGGGGATGGTGTTCTTTGGGTTGAAGGCTTCTCCTTTTTTACGCCAAATGAAGAAAACATCATTGTGACCAAAGAATTAAATTTTTGTTTCATCTGACCATAGCACAGAAGACCAGAAGTAGTCTTCTTTGTCCAATTGAGCTTTTGCAAAGGCCAAGCGAGCTTTTGTGTGCCTTATCTGGAGAAGTGGCATCCTCCTTGGTCTGCATTGTGCAGTGTCCGTTGGATTGTCTGCCTTGAGACATTGCCACCAGCAGAGCCCGGATTTACCAGGATGGCCTTGGTGGTGATCCTTGGATTCTTTTTCACCCATATAGTAAAGAAAGGTAGATAATCATGAGAAGGCTGGTCTAGAGGGGGGAGGATTCTGGAATGTGGGGGGAGGAAAAGTTTAACACCTTTTTTATCTGACATCAATACTAATACAAAAAACCTGAAGTTTACTTCCAATATACTGTAAGTACGAAACAAATTGAGTTTTTGGACCTATTGATTTCAGTAGCCTGATGGGAACGTTAAAAATCAAAATAATAAATCTTTATTGGTAAAGAATGTTTAAAAATATAGGGAATAACCCCACTAATAAACAGGCTTAAAGAGGCGTATCCGTTGTATGGCTGAGTACATATGGCTGAATACATATAGACTACCATACACACATGTCAATGGATGAAGTGATGTGCAGATATGTGAAGTACTATACTCTACTTGCGCTCACTAATCCATACCACACACCTCCACTAATATAAGAGGTCACTGAGGACTGATTCATCAGGGTCAATTTTGTGCCCCCAGACAGCTATCATAGGACACAGTTAGCCCACACGCTGCCTATGTCTTTAGGTGACCAGCCGGTCACTCAATGCTGCCCTCACAAGCGACTGTTATTGTCTAACAGTGTGCCTCGCATTGTATTAGGCAATTATTACACATGGCTCAGTAATGTGTCCAGCTTTCTATAATTAGCTAGACGCGTTTCCATGCCTGCATAGACTCAGCACTTCCTCAGGAGCCTATTGCTATAAGATGCACAGTTTAGGTGATTGTGCAACAATATTCTGCCTAGTTGCTGATACTCGGGGTGGCCACGTGAGCACAGAAAATTTAAAGGGGCTACACCCTGCCTCCCTGGGCGTGACAAAGGACGGCCTGCCAGTCAGATGGGAAAAACTTCTTTCTCATATAGAAGACTACAGAGAAGAGAGGGTATTTGATTACAGTACCAAACACATGGATGCTCTGAAGTTGGACACGGACGTGTCCTCATCCGAGTGTGAGACTGAACTTGACCAGCCAGCTCCTAGCAGAGGACAGAACTCACAGTCGCTTAGACAATTACAATGTGCTAGAGGTAGAGGCAGAAGAGGACGTGGTAGTAGAAATTTTAGAGGTTTTTTTAAACACTCCCCCAGTGTCTCAATACCTGCTGTGAAACAAGAAATAAGTGAGTTAGGTCAGACCGGTGATTTACAAATAGTGAATTTTTTGTCACGCCTTTTATCTGACCTTTAAATGAAAGTTCTCCAAAAGAGACCTCTCTTTTGTACTCATCCAGGGATTTAATCTCTTTGGATGGGTAAAGGATATATTCCTCTTTGCACAGAGACTAAAGTGGTGTAAATTCTTTATGACAAATGATTGCCGTAAATGTGAGGAGCTGGGATTTAAAGCCCAAATCCTCCCTGATGTCCAATTACTTGCAGACCTTTATTCTGAGGGTACGCGGGAAGAGGGAGATGGTCCATTTACCGCTTTGAGACCACCCTCTAGGAAACTTCTTTCTTTTGGAGATACTACACCAGTGGACACATTTGTGTCAATTGTTACTAATAAATTGCGTACCTTAGAAATGCACACAAAGGGCCCAGACAATTTGAATAGGATGAGAGAGAGGCATTGAGAGGGCTTCAGCAGGACTGTGATTTCATAATAAAACCATTGAATAAGGGTGGTAACATTGTTTTTCTGGGACATGAGTTATATCACAAAATGTGTTCCAGAATTTTGAGTGATACACAAAAATACAGAAAGTTGCCATCCAATCCCACACTGATATTTTAAAAAAAAGAGCTATCACAGATCCTACAAAGAGCCATTGATACCAACTTGATTAACAAAGCTGAATTTGCCTTTCTACTTTTCAGAATTCCCTGTGTTGGCTGCATTTTATAGTCTTCCTAAGTTGCATAAGGGGACGAACCCCCTAAAGGGCAGGCCAATTGTGTTGGGCGTAGGGAGTTTGACTGTTAACATCAGCACCTACGTAGACACCATTATGAGACCATTTGTGGCTAGTTTGCCCTCATACGCAAGGGACACAATGGATGTTCTTTTCGCCAACTTAATAACATCCACTGTGAAGGGGGCACTCTTCTGGCTAGCCTGGATATTGAGGCCCTCTACAGCTCAATTACCCATGAGTTGGGCTGTAGAGCGGTACTCACGTTTTTGCAGCAAAAAGGGGGCAACATCTGGTATGACATAATTTGTTGGTTATGGAGCTCCTTGAGTTTGTGCTTACACATAATGTGTTTATCTTTGATTCTCAGATCTTCCACCGGCTCAGGGGAGTGGCGATGGGGAGCCCATGTGCCCCTACATTCGCCAATCTCTACCTGGGCTGGTGGGAGAGAGAAATTGTATTCAGCAATGCCCTTGAGCCCTTTACATCTCAGATCCTGTTATGGATCAGGTACAGTTGCAAGAAAAAGTATGTGAACCCTTTGGAATGATATGGATTTCTGCACAAATTGGTCATAAAATGTGATCTGATCTTCATTTAAGTCACGACAATAGACAATCACAGTCTGCTTAAACTAATAACACACAAAGAATTAAATGTTACCATGTTTTTATTGAACACACCATGTAAACATTCACAGTGCAGGTGGAAAAAGTATGTGAACCCTTGGATTTAATAACTGGTTGAACCTCCTTTGGAAGCAATAACTTCAACCAAACGTTTCCTGTAGTTGCAGATCAGACGTGCACAACGGTCAGGAGTAATTCTTGACCATTCCTCTTTACAGAACTGTTTCAGTTCAGCAATATTCTTGGGATGTCTGGTGTGAATCGCTTTCTTGAGGTCATGCCACAGCATATCAATCGGGTTGAGGTCAGAACTCTGACTGGGCCACTCCAGAAGGCATATTTTCTTCTGTTTAAGCTATTCTGTTGTTGATTTACTTCTATGCTTTGGGTCGTTGTCCTGTTGCAACACCAATCTTCTGTTGAGCTTCAGCTGGAGGACAGATGGCTTTAAGTTCTCCTGCAAAATGTCTTGATAAACTTGGAAATTCATTTTTCTTTCGATGATAGCAATTCGTCCAGGCCCTGATGCAGCAAAGCAGCCCCAAACCATGATGCCCCCACCACCATACTTCACAGTTGGGATGAGGTTTTGATGTTGGTGTGCTGTGCCTCTTTTTCTCCACACATAGTGTTGTGTGTTTCTTCCAAACAACTCAACTTTGATTTCATCTGTCCACAGAATATTTTGCCAGTACTGCTGTGGAACATACAGGTGCTCTTGTGCAAACTGTAAACATGCAGCAATGTTTTTTTTGGACAGCAGTGGCTTCCTCTGTGATATCCTCCCATGAAATCCATTCTTGTTTAGTGTTTTACGTATCGTAGAGTCGCTAACAGGGATGTTAGCATATGCCAGAGACTTTTGTAAGTCTTTAGCTGACACTCTAGGATTCTTCTTCACCTCATTGAGCAGTCTGCGCTGTGCTCTTGCAGTCATCTGAACTTTCTCGATTTATAGACAATTTGTCTTACCGTGGACTGATGAACAGCAAGGCTTTTGGAGATATTTTATAACTCTTTCCAGCTTTATGCAAGTCAACAATTCTTAATCGTAGGTCTTCTGAGAGCTCTTTTGTGTGAGGTATTATTCACATCAGGCAATGCTTCTCGTGAAAAGCACACCCAGAACTGGTGTGTGTTTTTTATAGGGCAGGGTAGCTGTAACCAAAACCTCCAATCTCATCTCATTGACTGACACCTCACTGACAGTTGGCTGACACCTCACTTAAATTAGCTCTTGGAGAGGTCATTAGTCTAGGGGTTCACATACTTTTTCCACCTGCACTGTGAATGTTTACATGGTGTGTTCAATAAAAACATGGTAACCTTTAATTCTGTGTGTGTTATTAGTTTAAGCAGACTGTGATAGTCTATTTCTTGTGACTTAGATGAAGATCAGATCACATTTTATGACCAATTTGTGCAGAAATCCATATCATTCCAACGGGTTCACATACTTTTTCTTGCAACTATACATCGATGTACTGATCCTATGGCGTGGCAGTAAGATGCAATTTCAGGAATTTGTTGCAGTCCTTAATGTGAATCAGCTTGGTCTGGTCTTCACATCAGAAATTCATGAGAAGTGTATATCATTTCTGGACCTTTCAATTTCCAGCAATGAATTTGGTTACATAGATACGAGTATTTTTCAAAAATCTACTGCCACAAATAACCTCCTACTGTGGCAAAGTGGACATCTGGTAACCCTTAAAAGAGGTATACCCAAAGGGCAATACCTGAGGGTCTGAAGAAATTGTTCTAAAATTTCTGATTTCAGACATGCAGCCAGGGACCTGCAACAAAGATTTACTGATTGCGGTTATCCCCAATATGTTTTAAAACGGGCTTTCCAGCACTCACTGAGTGTGAATCATGAACAACTGCTATACCCGAAAACAAGGGAACTGCAGGATAATACACTCAGAATTATTGGGACTTATGACAAAGCTCATAAGGAAGTAAGGCAGATATTATCTGAAAATTGGTATATACTGCGAAGTGATCCAGATATTGGTAGCATTGTTCCCGTGCATTCTGCCATCACTTACTGCCGGAGTCAAATTCTACGGGATCGACTTGTTCATAGTTAATATCAAGGGCCTAGTCAACAAATATGGTTACAGAACAACTTGGTTGGCACCTTTCCATGTGGTTCTTGCAAATTCTGCAGATACATACGTAGGGGTAAATCCTTTACGGGCAGCACCACCGATAGATCATTTTTTATTAGATCATTGGTTAACTGTAAATCCATGGGGGTTGTGTACCTAATGTCGTGTGTCTGCGGGATTAAATACTTTGGTAAAACTTAACACAAATTGCGACAACGTATTGGCGAACATATCTCGGATATAGCCAAATTGAATGACACACCGGTAGCCCGCCACGTCAGTGAGTGCCATGATGGCAAGGTTCAATCAGTCAGTTTTCAGGGCATTGAATTGATAAAAAGGTCGCCGAGAGGTTGCAACTGGGACTTGTTACTGCTTCAAAAGGAAGCTCAGTGGATATTTAGGTTAAATACAACCAAACCTATGGGTCTGAATGATGCTATCTCATTCACATCATTCATTTAGATATCCGCTCAACTTAATTGTCTTTCAGTTATTTACGTGATTTTGCTTTCCCTATGTACTTTGTCCGGGGACGATGGTTTATCATCGTCCCCGTTGTTCTCATAAGGGTTTAAATGGGATGTGTTTCTATGTATATCTTGGTTTGCACTGTATGTTTTTTTACCTGTAGCATCACCGAGATATCCCCTATATGATGGATTCCCGAATCTTTATGTATAGCTGCCTTGTAAGTTCCACATGTTTTCTTAGTTACCTTTGGTACTGCCCCTGTTATGTGACGACACGTATAGGGCGGTTCTGCAGGCGTATGAGTAAGAAGTTTTCCCCATCCAACTGGCAGGCCGTCCTTTGTCACGCCCAAGGAGACCGGGTGTAGCCCCTTTTAAATTTCAGCCCTCATGCAGCCACGAAGCGGCCATCATAGCGCCGATGCTCCAACCCGAGTATCAACAACTAGGTAGAATATTGTTGCATAATCACCTAAACTGTGCGTCTTGTAGCAATAGGCTCTGAAGTGCCAAGTCTATGCAGGCACGGAAACGCGTCAAGCCAATTATAAAAAGCTGGACACATTACTGAGCTATGTGTAATAATTGCCTAATACAATGCGAGGCACGCTGTTTGACGATTACAGTCGCTTGTGAGGGCAGCATTGAGTGACCGGCTGGTCACTTAAAGTCATAGGCAGCGTGTGGGCTGTGTCCTATGATAGCTGTCTGGGGCCACACTATTGACCCTGATGAATCAGCCCTCAGTGACCTCTTATATTAGTGGAGGTGTGTGGTATGGATTAGTGAGCGCAAGTAGAGTACAGTACTTCACATATCTGCACATCGCTCCATCCATTGACGTGTGTATGGTAGTCTATATGTATTTAGCCATATGTACTCAGCCATACAACGGATACGCCTCTTTAAGCATGTTTATTAGTGGGGTTATTCCCTATATTTTTAAACATTCTTTACCAATAAAGATGTATTATTTTGATTTTTAACGTTCCCATCAGGCTAGTTAATTTATTGTGAGTAAGGGACGTATACCTACAAACTGATTTAGGGTAAGTCTGTTACCTATTGATTTCAGTACAGACTAATAGCTTAGAATGCAGCACCTTTCAGAAATCAGTAGCAAAAAATAGCTTTATCTTATATTCAAGCTGTCACCTTCCGAGGTGGCTTATGAACATCCCAGTGAGCCAATTCCAACGCCTTAAGCTGAATTGTACTGTGGATGATACCCTTGAAAAGGAGGCTGACCAGATGGCAAGGGAGTTTGAAACTAAGGATTACCCATCGAAATTAATACATACCTCTTTAGACAAGGTTAGAAAGAGGAATAGGATGGATTTTTTAAAATGCAAAGAAAAAGTTGAAAGTGAACAAATTGAAGAAATAAAACTGATTTTCCCATATAATGCCCAATATAGGAAGGTTGAAACGATAGTGAAAAAACATTGCCAATATTTACTGAAGGATAAAATAATAGACCCCTCCCTTCCAGCATCCCCTAGAATTGTCTACACTAAAGTTCCATCCTTATCTTTAAAGAGGACCTTTCACCTATTATGACATTGTGAACTAAGTATACAGACATGGAGAGCGGCGCCCGGGGATCTCACTGCACTTACTATTATCCCCGGGCGCTGCTCTGTTCTCCCATTATGTCCTCCGGTATCTTCGGTCACAAAGTTATGGTAGGCGGAGATTTCAGTCACTAAGTTATGGTAGGCGGAGTCTGCCCTTGTTCTGCTGTAGCGCTGGCCAATCGCATTGCAAAGCTCACAGCCTGGGAGGTTATTTTCTCCCAGGCTGTGAGCTCTGCGCTGCGATTGGCCAGTGCTACAGCAGAACAAGGGAAGACTCCGCCTACCATAACTTAGTGACTGAAATCTCCGCCTACCATAACTTTGTGACCGAAGATACCGGAGGGCATAACGGGAGAACGGAGCGGCGCCCAGGGTTAATAGTAAGTGCAGTGAGATCCCCGGCTGCCGCTCTCCATGTCTGTATACTTATTTCACAATGTCATAATAGGTACCAATACCAAAACCGGGGAAATCTCCTTTACAAACAAATTATCGACCTCTCTCACTGCTAAATTGTGATATTAAAATATATGCTAAGATCCTAGCAAACAGACTTCTCTTGGTTATCCCCTCCTTAGTCTCAATCGATCAAACTGGTTTTGTGTCAGGGAGACAGGCACCAGATAATACTAGGAGACTTTTGACACTTCTGCAGACAGCAGAACGTTCGACCACGCCAACTACATTCTTAACACTGGACGCCGAGAAGGCGTTCGACCGTGTAAATTGGCCGTATGCCTTCTCGGTGCTACGAAAACTTGGCTTCTCTGGACCAATCTACTCAGCAATTGCTGCACTTTACTCCAATCCTTGTGCCAGAGTGTTTACAAACAGCACCCTGTCCACAAATTTTAAGCTGACTAACGGCACCAGACAAGGGTGCCCACTGTCCCCTTTATTTTTCATTCTCTCCATTGAACCCCTAGCAGAATTACTTAGGTGCAATCCTAATATCAAAGGCCTACAAATAGGATCAACTGAACATAAGCTGGCGCTCTTTGCCGACGACATTATAGTAATCTGCACAGACCCGGTAGCCTCCCTTCGCGGAGTATTTGACCTACTGACATCCTTCGGTCGGGTCTCATACTACAAATTAAATGTTGACAAATCCCAATGCTTGCCTATTAACATACCATCCGAACAATTATTACTACTAAAACGCCTATTTCCCCTGGACTGGCAACAGGAAAGTATTTCATACCTAGGTATACAACTAAACTGATTTAAAGAGACAGGGGGCACACCAAATACTTCAGGGAGTGCAAAGGGTGGTGTAACTGCATATGACAAATGACCTGACCCAAGAAGGAGTCAAAAAGAGCCACCCCATAAATGCACATCCGACCATAAAGAAATGTTAAAAAATCGATATAAGTTTATTGAACACAACAACAACAGACACGCATTAAAAAATTGTATACAATATAGAACAAAGTGCGGTATGCAATAAAATGTATGTAACCGACACACTCAGATCCACTGAATTACCACATATATATATATGTATGCGTTATCAACCAGCATATAAAGCAATACAATAAATCCCATGAAGCAAATGTAAGGTAAAGCCACTAGAAATGAGGATAAAGACAGACCGACATAAGGTCAAATATCAAGAGCCAAACCTACATAGCCAGTTGGTGCAGTGGACCTGGAAAAATGACAAGCGCCCAACGCGTATCGCCGGAGCAATCCGGCTTCCTCAGGGGTGAAGGGCTGTATGTTGGAATGTCACCTAATATAGGGTATTGGATAGGGTGTAATTACAATCACCTGTGTAGCAGAAAAAGCTGTAATCCGTGTGTGGGCATATTCAATTCCAGTCAAACCGGAAGTGTGGAAGTCACATGATCGGCTGGTGGAACGCCAAAACACCAGCCAAAACACAGCCATACAGCAAGAAAGGAAGAGGGGGCATTGATATATTGGATATATATTGCATAATGCAGCAATACAACTAACCCACCCAACATCAAAAACATTCCACTCCAATTTCCCCCCTCTCTAGAAGAAATAGAGCAAGAAATTAAAAATATGAAGAGTCAAATGATCTCCTGGTTTGGGAGGGTTGCAGCGTATAAGATGCTGTTACTGCCCAAACTTCTCTATCTTTTCAGAACCCTGCCTATCCCGATCCCTGAACATTTCTTTAACAAAGCTAAAAAACTGATGGACTTCATCTGGAACTTTAAACACCCAAGAGTAGCATATGCAACCCTGACCTCTCACAAAAAAATTGGAGGACTGGGAGTGCCTAACCTAAAACACTACCGAACAGCATGCCTACTGGACCAACTGGTTCACTGGTGGAATGATTCCAAAGATAAACACTGGGTAACCATGGAGAGAACATCTCTCAACCTCTCCTCACTCCGCTCACCAATGATGAGCGCGCTATGGAATCTTAATACTAGGCCTTCCCCTCTGCAGACAGTTAAATTATCCCTCAAGGCGTGGAAATTGTACCTGGGCAGTACTGGCAATGCAGGGACTATCCCATCCCAGGTCATATCCATGAATTGTCTGGCTGATCACATTCCGGGACTTAACCTTCGGAGTTGGATCTCCCAGGGTGTCAAAACGGCGCAAGATTTGATGGACAAGGAGGATCTTCTATCCTTTTCCCATATACATGATAATTATCACATTCCCCACGGGGATTTCTACAAATTCCTACAAATCAGATCTTTTCTGAAGGGGAGGGAGGGCAAGTCCCTACAGTTCCCACTGATAGTTAGGAGATTCTTGCATGATAGGTTCCTGAAAAGGGTAGGTATCTCTCTCTTTTATGATCTTTTGAATCGGGGAAATGAGTGGACAAAACCGCCCCCCATGAAAGCATGGGAAAAAGACCTCGATCAAACGTTTTCTAAAGAGCAATGGCATGCAGCCTTCAGAATAGCCACCTCTTCTTTTAGATGTGTGACACACCGAGGCCATTTTTAAAACTAGCCTAAGATGGTATTTTACCCCGAATAGACTAAACCTGATGTTTCCCTCTGCCACTCCGGACTGCTGGAGATTATGTGGACACAGGGGGTCCCTCCTCCATATCTTATGGTCTTGCCCCAAGGTTTCCCTTCTATGGAGTAGTGTGCATCACCTACTGGCCCCCCTTATGTCTACACTCCCCCCTCTATCGCCCGAACTGGCACTTCTATTCATCGGAATAGACACCATAGATGGTAGCTGTAGGACTGTATTGGCTCATATACTTATGGCAACCAAATTAACGATCACCAAGCATTGGAAGGACCCTAATACCCCTCCTCTACAGGAGGTGATCTCTCTAGTAAATTCTACCTGTATGCACGAAAAAATGTCTCATACTGGCACTCTGTCCCTAAAAAAATTCCAGCCCGCATGGTCAGTTTGGATTTCCAGTCAGTGGTATGTGTGTTAACAAATTCCCGAAGATTGTCCCAGAGTACCCATAGATCTTAGGCCCTCTTTGAGGTCAGTGTCTGTTTCGAGCTGCGATTCCGGTTAGTGGGTCACCTGATAGCCTTGTGTTCAGACTGTTAACTCTGTTCTATGTTCATTGTCATTTATATTTTTGTGTTTCTTTTACTTTGTTTTATTTTCTTTAAAATCTCACTCCTTCAATTAACCCCTGGCTGGGGTGTAATGCTCTTCTGCGGTATATTTGACGCTTGTATTATTACTTGAACGATAACTGATAATAATTTGTCTAATGAATAACTATTGTTTAGGCGCTATTACGCCCTGTATGTGACATTGTAACTTTACTTTTTGGAGATAATCAATAAAAACTTTGTGATTAAAAAAAAAAGTCATATGCTTCCCAAAATAGTGCCAATCAAACCGTCATCTTATCCTGCAAAAATTGAGACCCTACCTAAGATAATCGCCCAAAAACTGTGGCTCTCAGACTATGGAGACACTAAAACATGATTTTTTTTGTTTCAAAAATGAAATCATTGTGTAAAACTTACATAAATTAAAAAATTGTATACATATTAGGTATCGCTGCGTTCGTGACAACCTGCTCTATAAAAATACCACATGATCTATACTGTCAGATGAATGTTGTAAATAAAAAAAATAAAAAACGGTGTAAAAAAGCTATTTCTTGTTACCTTGCCTCACAAAAAGTGTAATATAGAGCAACCAAAAATCATATGTACCCTAAACTAGTATCAACAAAACTTCCACCCTATCCCGTAGTTTCTAAAATGGGGTAACTTTTTTGGAGTTTCTACTCTAGGGGTGCATCAGGGAGGCTTCAATTGGGACATTGTGTCCAAAAAACCAGTCTAGCAAAATCTGCCTTCCAAAAACCGTATGGCATTCCTTTCCTTCTGCGCCCTGCCGTGTGCCCGTACAGCAGTTTACGACCACATATGGGGTGTTTCTGTAAACTTCAGAATCAGGGCCATAAATAATGTTTTGTTTGGCTGTTAACCCTTGCTTTGTAACTGGAAGAAAAATAATAAAATGGAAAATCTGCCAAAAAAGTGAAATTTTAAAATTGTATCTCTATTTTCCATTAATTCTTGTGGAACACCTAAAGTGTTAACGTTTGTAAAATCAGTTTTGAATACCTTGAGGGGTGTAGTTTATAGAATGGGGTCATTTTTGGTTGGTTTCTATCATGTAAGCTTCAGAAAGTGACTTCAGACCTGAACTGGTCCTTAAAAAGTTGGTTTTTGAAAATTTCTGAGAAATTTCAAGATTTACTTCTAAACTTCTAAGCCTTGTAACGTCCCCCAAAAATAAAATGTCATTCCCAAAATGATCCTAACATGAAGAAGACATATGGGAAATGTAAAGTAATAACTATTTTTGTAGGAATTAATATGTATTCTAGAAGTAGAGAAATTGAAACTTGGAAATTTGCAAATTTTTCAAAATTTTTGGCAAATTTGGTATTTTTTTTATAAATAAAAATGAATTTTTTGGACTCCATTTTATCTAGTACACTATGTGACGAAAAAACAATCTCAGAATGGCCGGGATAAGTCAAAGCGTTTTAAACTTATCACCACATAAACTGACACTGGTCAGATTTGCAAAAAATGGCCTGGTCCTGAAGGTGAAAATGAGCCCGGTCCTTAAGGGGTTAAAAAGAGAATTTCAGAACATATTGCCACGGAGTGGATAGGAAAAACACACAGTATCAAAGCACTTCAAATGTCACCATAATAAATATCCTAGTACTTTAGCCTACACTGCATTAGAAGTGATTAGACCACATTGGAGGGGAGGAGATCATATTCCCAACATGTCCCGAGTAAAGTCAAAGAAGATATTTGAATTTAATACACTAGTCCCAGGTGGACTGAATGCAGATCTGAAATTATTTGGTTTTCTGTGGTACTTGGGCCTGGAGTTGACGGAACATCGGGGTCAGGCTGGTACTCTACCAGCACCCCGATCTTCCCTTGACCTCAGGTCCATCTATCCACTTGTCAGAATCCTCCTCCCTCTAGACCAGCCTTCTCATGATTATCTACCTTTCTTTACTATATTGGTGAATTGAAACTATATGGGACATTTCAACACTTTTGCTTTTATGTATTTTAATTTCTATTTATTCTATTCTTCCTTTATTTTATATTTTTTGTATTTCCCAATGTACATTTCATTATATATACATTATATATACCTTATTAACAGTATATCTCTATGAAAAATAGTCAATGAAGGACTTACTCTATTCAAAATCTCAACACCAAAATGAATATATGGATTGTCACTATATCATATGAAATAATATACCAATCAATCCATAATTTTATTACAATCACTTTAATTCACATGATTGGCAAAACACAATATTAAAATGAAGATTAAAATCAATAGGGCTAGTGGTGCATGGTTGGTGGGCTATCAACATAAAGTGCAAGTGCAAACATGCGGTCAGCAATAAAAATAAATAAAGACAATGACCATTAACTGTCAGCTGCAAAGTTGATAGACTGCACTAATTAAAAGATAAATGTAAACATGTGCAAATCAGGAGATGTACCTGGCACCGTTGTTGTGGCACACTATAGAATGTCAAATTATCAATATCAGATCATCTTATACAAAATCAACAAGTACAAACCATTAAAGGCGAATGTGCATCACCAAAGGTTGGTGGAACTTGGTGAAAATCCAAACAGTGCTGCACAATAGTACTGACCGCAAGATAGTCCACAAGAAAACACACACACCACCAGTCCACTCCCCGACGTGTGTTTCGCGTGCTGCTTTTTCAAGGGGTGATAGTAGCCCAGTACTGGATACATATAGGACTCAATATGCAAAACGGATCACAAAGCAAGGTCATTCGTTGGCCCAAACATTTAAACACAATCTATACCTGCTTATGATAGGTAGAGCCATTAGCTGACTAATCTCTCCTGTATATTATAAATAATAAGTAGGCGCCACTGACTATATGGCGCCTGAATCTCTGCCCAGACGCCAGCGAATGTATGCAAGCCCCGCAGTCTGGAAGAGGAGGACCGCGCGTCGGGTCATGTGAATTGCCAATCATGTGAGTTAAAGTGATTGTAATAAAATTATGTATTGTTTGATTACATTTTTTGTTGGTATATTATTTCATATGATATAGTGACGAATCATATATTCTTTTTGGTGTTGATAATTTGTTTATATATTTGTCTAATACATTTATATGGGAAATCTGTAAGGAATGAAAATAAAACAAGAAACGCAACAAAGACGCAGCAAAAACACACTATCCTTTTTAGGACAACATCAGAATTGGGATACTAAATTTGCATAGATGCTAATGGAAGCACTAAACACTAATAAAGGGACACTATTTCTCATGATCCAGTTCTGGTTTTATACCTAATCTTGAAGATTCGGATTCCACTTTTTAGAGCCAACCAATATGAAACCCTATAAAAGGGGAACTGGAAATGACACAAACTTTAAGCCACTGATGAAAGCGCAAGAAGCCCCGAAACGCATTTGGCGTTATTCTGTGTCATCCAGCTAGAAATTGCCAGGTCCGGACCAAGTGAAGCACACAGACATTTTACTATAATAGCGCTATACTTCTACAGCTCGTCCTCTGTGCACGGAGGGTTGAGCACGGAACTCTAATCATCTGACCTCCCGTGCGATCACATGGTTGGATCACGTGATCGCTCCATACAGAAGCAACCACTGCAGCGTATACAGCTCTCTGGCTTCCACCCAAAATAAGAAGAAACCACATACTGGAGTGGGGTAAGAGCCTCAGCCGAGGCATATATTATTTATCCACAGGTCTGATGGCTAAAAACAAACAATTGGACCACCAAATGAAACTGCTATCAGAATAATGTGATTTGAATGCTATCTGAACACTGAACATTTAGTATACAGCCGGTAGCTACTTGGTTTGATCCTGTTGGATATTATATTACCTTGGGGATGTGTTGGATGCCATTTTCTTCTATATATATCTTGCTGGAATATACATATATATATGTATTCAAGATTAACATATCTGGACTCTGAGGATATCTTGAGGACTGAGTATTCATGTATTTGATCTGTGTGAGGCATATGCGAGTCAGCTTTACATTACCTTTTACTGGCTCCTATATATGATACACATAAGTAACATAGGTAGTGTTCTATTATGTATGCAGCATATATGAAATAACCGTATATTTTCATAACCTTCTTTTTTGTCTTGGGGGGATTTTGTTTTCCATGATTTTATGAGATGTGTAGTTTATTTATTTTTGGTTTTTAATTCATATGTACTCAGCATGTTTTTTACTCTATGTACTCAGCTAAAATTTTAATTTATGTACTCAGCTTATATTTGACTAAAAACAAGAAGTGAGAAGTTTTAAATAAATTGTGTTTCCTACAGCAATTAGTATTAGGTGTTCGTGCCTTACTGGTATACAAATACCTTCCCCTTTTTTACCACCAAGCAGAGCACATCCCTGTGCAGAATATTTTTTTTCCCTTGGCTACCACATTTGGTCTGCCAGTCCAGGACTAACCCTCTGCCACTCCAGGCAGATAAGTTATAGTCCCCCCGGGACTCCCCAGGGCCACACCCTCTGTCACTAAGACAGATAATTTAGTGGCCCTTAATTTGAGTCCCACCCGGGGTCATACCCTCCGCCACTAAGACAGATAATTCAGTAATCACTAAATCAAGCCCTGTCCCGGAGCACCCCGGGGCTACTCCCTTTGTCTGGACAGGACAGATAATTTAGTAGCCCCTAATGCGGCACCACCCCCCTGCCAGGGGAAATCTCTTGCTCTGCTTACCATTAACTGTGAAGGTGCCTGACACGAACCACACAGACAAAACACAAACAACAACCTCAGAAGAGCAAACTCAAACTTTTCCTCTAAGGTTCTAGGAACTCACGATTTTACATCAACCGAAGTTGCTACTACGTACGTAACATCAACAGAACAGATTACCACAGGATAGTGGAGTACAGCAGATGAGATGACCAGAATTTTCTCCCTTTGCCTCTGATGCTGCAGTCCTCATCCTCAAGCGTTTTCCACTGTGCTCTGGGAACCCCAAACTTCGGCTAGCGACGCTACTTCTCCTGAGCCCCACGTTGGGTGCCAACTGTTAAAGTTGCCCTCAATTAGGGCTAATTATGTTTGCTCTAATGCTCCAAATCAATAGTAACCCAAGGGTTTTACGTGCACAGAAGAAAATAACAGACTGGGGTCAAAGCAAATTCTCACTTATTACAGGAAGTACAGCAGTTTAAAAAGACATCAGAGGGGCATTCCCCCTGAGGCATGTGGCATTGTTACATTGGCTAGAATATGAAAAAAGATAACACTTGGCATCTGCACATTGTGCATTGTTTTACTAACTCTGGTATGCAAACTATGTAAACATCTAAGTCCAAGCGCCATATTGTAATGGCTTCACTCTAACAGCAGTACAGCATACGTCATATAAGACATCAGGGAAGAGGATCCTCTTGGAACTTAAAGGGAACCTGTCATGTGGATATTTGATTATAATCTAACTAATTATATACAATCATAATACTAAAAAGTGCCATAGATGTATTCACTTACTGGTGTGACAGATGGTTATCTCATAATATACACACAAAGATGCCGCATGCTAATGAGCTGATTTGACTCCAGCGTGATGTCATTGAGTCCAGCGTATATTTAATTCAGAGCTATAGCCACTCCCTTGCCCAACTGCTGCTGATTCATATGGAAAATAACTGTCATTCAGCAGCAGGTGGGCGGGGAGAGTCAGGAGCTCATAAATATTCATGACTCATCATTATCAGCTGGAGCTTTTCAATACAAGATGTTGGCAGATTGACTGGGTCAATTAAAGAAAGTGACCCAGCATTTTGAAGAGAATCAGTCACTTATTTATGTTGCCCTCATGTTCTACTGCCATGGCTGCTGGAGGGGGGTGGAGGGGCAGGAGTTCCAAAGTAGAGGTACTGTTCCAAAGCAGAGGTAGAGGTACTTAACTGAGACAATTTAGATTAAGTCTGACTAGGTTCTTCAAAGACTTTCTGAAGGACCAAGAAAGTGCTGCATATAGGACACATCAGGATTGTTCTTTTCTTTTCAATTGTCTTTTTATTGGTTTTACAAAATGAAAAGTACAACAATAGAGCATGAATAGCATTGTCCAAGGAATATTATGGAGACTACAATGCGAGGCAAATTGGCTTAAGACAATGCATAGCTAACACATGGTTAATACAAGGAAGTCAAGTGTAACAGTAGAAATTACAAATGTACAAAACGGATACATTGAAATTACATAAAATAGATAACGGCAAATGTGAATTACTTCGTTACTAAACCGCTTAGTGAGAAAGACCGTGTGGAATCAAAAGCTTGTGTTGTGGGGGAGAGGGGTTAAGCAAGGGGGAGGGGATGGGGGGTGAAGTGGGCTGCTCCTAAGTGTGATCTTTTGTTTTGTCTATTGGTATGAGATCCAATCGGTCCAGACTTTCTGGAAGGTGATATGTGATTCCCATGCTAAGAGTTCCTCCATATGGTATATGTGGTTAATTTTGTGGAGACATTACAAATGTGTGGGGGAAGTCTGTTGGTTCCAGTGTTGTGTTATCAGGGATTTTGCTGCGGAGGTCAGGTATTGGAATAGTTTTATTTTTGTGTGTGGTCCGGCCGTCTTTAACAAGGGGCAAAAGGGGCAGCTGCCCCAGGCCCAGTTGCTCCTGGGGGGCCCAAGGCCACTGCCCCGGGTTTTAGGCTGTCAGCTACACAGGGGGTGCTGCCATACCATGTCTGCCGGCACTCCAGGCAGCTGTCACGGATGGTGTACAGGAAACAAGACAATACCATATAAACAATGTCTCTCTGGATCCACAACTAAGGAACAAAGGGAGACCCCTGCAATAGACCTGCCGCTCTCCCTCACTGCTCAGCCTATGCGAACACCCCAAAGGTGGATGGCCGCATATCCACGTTCCTCGGCTATCTATTACCTGAAGACCCTACAATAGTGAAGGGACACGACCACCGGCTCCCTACACTGACACGGAGGGAGTCAGGGTCACCTGGATCCAGAAAAGACAAAATCATAAATACATAAACAGCACTTATCTTGCAGACGACTGAGGACTGGGAACTGGGAACAGCATGCACACACACTCCAGGAAGTTGTATCAGCCGCACACTACTGCATTATGGGGAGGAACTTAAAGGGTAGCAATCAGTCCAACTGCATGACAGCTGAGATAGACTAACGAGATGAGAAACTAAACCAAAACAAAGAAATTCAAGGAGGAGGATCTGAGAAGCTCCTGTGAGCGTTTCTCAGCTGTCTGGCTGTGACAGCAGCCAACTGAGAGCTGTGATTCTCTTAGGAGAAAGGACCTTAGATTACATCATCACCATGAGATCAGTAACCTAGCAATATTACTGGTCACATGGCTATGAGGTCATCAAAGGTCCTTTCTTTCTACCAGGAGTGTTGCTGCAGGAGAAGTTTGCCTTAACTGTGGAGCTTTTTTTGTGAAGATTACATCAGGAAAAGGTGACATGGGCTGTTATGCTAATATACTGTAAGCTACTGTATTTTGTGGGGTGCTGTATACTGTGGGGTGCTATACTGTGCTACTGTATACTGTGGGGTACTGTATACCGTGAGGTGCTGTATATTGTGGAGTGCTATACTGCTCTTCTGTATATTGTAGGGGGCTATACTGTTCTACTGTATACTGTGATGTGCTGTATACTGAATACTGTGAGGTGCGGTATTCTGTATAGTTTGGGATGCTGTATACTGTGGGGGGCTGTATAGTGTGGGGTGCTGTATAGTGTATAGTTTGGGGTGCTGTATACTGTGAGGTGCTGTATACTGTGGGGTGCTGTATACTGTGGGGTGCTGTATACTGTGAGATGCTATACTGCTCCACTATATACTGTGGGGTGCTGTATACTGTATAGTGTGGGGTGCTATACTGCATACTGTGGGGTGCTGTATACTATAGGGTGCTATACTGCATACTGTGGGTTTCTGTATACTATAGGGTGCTATACTGCATACTGTGGGGTGCTGTATACTATAGGGTGCTTTACTGCATACTGTGGGGTGCTGGGGTGCACTGTAATGCTAGGGTGAGCCGAGCCCCGATCTCCTTCCTGCAGAGCGGTGCCCACTTCCAGCCTGAGCCCAGCTGCCCAGAGCACTGATCCTGAGCCGCTGGAGTCTTTAGAACTATAAGTATTTACAATCATTCATTGTACTCTACAAGGTGTGTGGATTTTTTGTGTGTTGTGGTGGAGGGCGTGATTGCATGCTAGGGTGTGGGAAGGTGGGATCCAGGGGGCCCAAGTAAATTTTTGTCCAGGGTCCAATCAATATTAAAGACGGCCCTGCGTGTGGTATGTCCTGCAGCCCGACATTTATTAGTACTGAGGCCGGAGTGGGAGTTGTAGGTAGTGAGCATGTGGTCTTAATTGCCTCTAAGGACTTGGACCAGAAAGGTTGAAGTATCGGGCAAGACCACCACATGTGCAAATAAGTGTCTTGTGAGAGAGAACATTTCCAGCAGTGGTCAGTGCCAAGACATCTCATCTGTTTGAGTCTGACTGACGTAAGATACCATCTGGTGCAGAGTTTGAATGAGTTTTCTTGCATCCTCGTGCATCGTGAGATGCCGTGTGATTGTCTGTATATTTGTTTAATCTCTGTTTCTGTCCAAGACGTGTTGAGGTCTCTACTCCATGCCGCAATGTATTCTCTCTCTGAGGGGTGTTTTATTTGTTGGAGGATCCCGTATAGTTGCGATAGCAAGTGTTTGTGGGGTCTTTTCACTGATATCAATTTTTCAAATAGCGTGAGGTCCCTCAGTGTGTTGGGGAGTGCAAGATAGGGCTTCAGAAGAGATCTTATGTGGGCTCTCTCTATAGCAGGGGTCAGCAACCTTCGGCACTCCAGCTGTTGTGAAACTACAATTCCCAGCATGCTCCATTCATTTCTGTGAGAGTTCTGAGAAGAGCAGAGGAAGTATGCATGCTGGGAGTTGTAGTTTCACAACAGCTGGAGTGCCGGAGGTTGCCTACCCCTGCTCTATAGTGTGCAGTGAGGTGGATGTCAAAGGGTCAGGGTTCTTTGAGTCAACAAAATCTAGGATGTGTATGGATCTCAGTTCTGATGCTTGATGTGAGTGTTTGTATATTGTGTGGAGTATAAGCTTGGGATATCACTTAGTAGTGTTGATCACGTATATTCAAATAGCGAATTTTTTTTGCGAATATTGGTACTTCGAGAATTTGCGAATATTTAGAATATAGTGATATATTCATAATTTTGAATATTTTAGATTTTTTTTAAATCTGTACACATGATCCCTCCCTGCTTCTAGCTTGTGGGCCAATGAGAAGGCTGCAATATCTTTGACTTTAGAAGTAGTGTTGATTGCGAATTTTCGTAATGAGAATCAAAGAGATCGTGAAAATTCAGATCCAATGGTATATTCTAACCCCCAGGCGTTCCCATGGTGACGGGGACGCTTGTCGGGGAGGAGTATGTCAAAGTGGAACAACTGTACAGATAAAAAAATAAAAAGACGAATATTCTAAAAAAAAAATTATATATTTGTTTTTTTAGAATATTCGTAATATTCTAAAACAAGAATATATAGCAATATAGCGAATATTCGAAAAAAAACGAATGTAGAAAAATTTTGCTAATATAGTGCTATAATCTTTTTTTTTTAATTACAACTATTAGACAAAGATTATAGCACTATATTAGCTAAATTGCTCTACATTAGTTTTTTTCCGAATATTCTCTATATTGCTATATATTAGTTTTTTAGAATATTCGTAATATTCTAAAACAAGAGTATATAGCAAATTCGCATTACGAAAATTCTCATTCTGAAACTTTGCATTACGAAAATTCGCAATCAACACTACTCCTAAAGTCAAAGATATTGCAGCCTTCTCATTGGCCCACAAGCTAGAAGCAGGAAGGGATCATGTGTACTGATTAAAAAAAAAAAAAAAATCGATACATTCTTGTTTTAGATTATTACAAATATTCTAAAAAACTAATATATAGCACTATATCGAATATATTAGTTTTTTTAAATATTCGTCTTTTTTTCCCATCTGAAGTCATGATTCCTTCCTGCGATTTTTTTGAACGAGAATTTTCGTAATATAATAATTCTATTATATATACCACTATTGATGTCAGGCTTACTGGCCTATAGTTGCCCGATTCCTCCCTACTACCTTTCTTGTGAATGGGCACAACATTTGCTAATTTCCAATCTTCTGGGACGACTCCTGTTGCCAGTGATTGGTTAAATAAATCTGTTAATGGTTTTGCTAGTTCACCGCTGAGCTCTTTTAATAGCTTTGGGTGTATCTCATCAGGCCCCTGTGACTTATTTGTATTAACTTTAGACAGCTGACTTAGAACCTCTTCCTCTGTAAAGACACATGCATCAAAAGATTCATTAGTCTTCTTTCCTAACTGAGGTCCTTTTCCTTCATTTTCCTTTGTAAAAACTGAACAGAAGTATTCATTGAGGCAGTCAGCTAGCTCTTTATCTTCTTCCATATATCTTCCTTCTTTTGTTTTTAATTTTGTAATACCTTGTTTTAGTTTCCTTTTTTCATTTATGTATCTGAAGAATGCCTTATCGCCTTTTTTCCCTGACTGAGCTAATTTCTCTTCTGCCTGTGCTTTAGAAGCTCTTATAACTTGTTTGGCCTCTCTCTGCCTAATCTTATAAATTTGCCTGTCATCCTCGTTTTTTTTTTTTTATAGTTCCTGAATGCTATCTTTTTGTTTTTAATGATTTTGGCCACTTCTGCTGAGTACCACAGTGGTCTCTTCCTTTTTTTGCTTTTACTGACAAGTCTAATGCAATTTTTTGTTGCCTTTAATAGTGCCACTTTTAAGTAGTCCCATTTCTCCTGGACTTCAATGAAACTGTTCCAATCTGATAGGGACTCGTATACCACTAATCTAATTTTAGAAAAGTCAGTTTTTCTAAAATCTAAAACTTTTTTGTTTTTGTGTGGTGTGACTCAGTCACTGTACTTATAGTAAACCACACTGACTGGTGATCACTAGATCCCAAGCTTTCCCCTACAGTAATATCAGATACCAAATTCCCATTTGTGAATACTAAATCTAAAATGGCCTCCTTCCGGGTTGGCTCCTCAACTACTTGCTGTAGAGATAATCCCAGTAGGGAATTTAGAATATCTGTACTTCTGGCAGAACTAGCTATTTTCATTTTCCAGTTTACATCAGGAAGATTGAAGTCTCCTATAATGATAACTTCCCCCTTCAATGTCATTTTAGCTATTTCCTCAACTAGTAGATCATCTAATTCTTTAACTTGGCTAGGTGGTCTATATATCACACCTACACAAGTTACCTTATGATTATCAAGCTGCAAGGTAACCCAAACTAACTCTAAATTGTTCTTGCTAACTTGTATCAAATTAGATTTTATGCTATCTTTCACATACAGGGCCACCCCTCCCCCTTCTTGCCTTCTCTGTCTTTCCTGTATAGAGAGAACCCTGGTATTGTTATATCCCAGTCATTACTCCCATTGAACCATGTCTCAGTAACAGCCACTACATCTATATTCTCAGATGCCATTATAAAATCACAGCTAAGACGATATCCCGTCAGAGGGAGAATAAACACGGATGTTATGTATATATTGTATAGTTACAGGGTACCACCTGTCTGTACACACCTTTGGACACACCTTCTCATTCAAAGAGTTTTCTTTATTTTCATGACTATGAAAATTGTAGATTCACACTGAAGGCATCAAAACTATGAATTAACACATGTGGAATTATATACATAACAAACAAGTGTGAAACAACTGAAAATGTCATATTCTAGGTTCTTCAAAGTAGCCACCTTTTGCTTTGATTACTGCTTTGCACACTCTTGGCATTCTCTTGATGAGCTTCAAGAGGTAGTCCCCTGAAATGGTTTTCACTTCACAGGTGTGCCCTGTCAGGTTTAATAAGTGGGATTTCTTGCCTTATAAATGGGGTTGGGACCATCAGTTGCGTTGAGGAGAAGTCAGGTGGATACACAGCTGATAGTCCTACTGAATAGACTGTTAGAATTTGTATTATGGCAAGAAAAAAGCAGCTAAGTAAAGAAAAACGAGTGGCCATCATTACTTTAAGAAGTGAAGGTCAGTCAGTCAGCCGAAAAATTGGGAAAACTTTGAAAGTAAGGGCTATTTTACCATGAAGGAGAGTGATGGGGTGCTGCGCCAGATGACCTGGCCTCCACAGTCACCGGACCTGAACCCAATCGAGATAGTTTGGGGTGAGCTTGACCGCAGAGTGAAGGCAAAAGGGCCAACAAGTGCTAAGCATCTCTGGGAACTCCTTCAAGACTGTTGGAAGATCATTTAATGGGACTACCTCTTGAAGCTCATCAAGAGAATGCCAAGAGTGTGCAAAGCAGTAATCAAAGCAAAAGGTGGCTACTTTGAAGAACCTAGAATATGACATATTTTCAGTTGTTTCACACTTGTTTGTTATGTATATAATTCCACATGTGTTAATTCATAGTTTTGATGCCTTCATAATCATGAAAATAAAGAAAACTCTTTGAATGAGAAGGTGTGTCCAAACTTTTGGTCTGTACTGTATAAAATAACAAATTCCCATAAAGACAAACACAAAAAAGGGAAAAGAAAAGAATAACGAAATAAGTGGATGTGCGCTCTGTGACAATGTTTCTGTTCCTCAGTAAGATTTTGATCTAGGCCTGGTGATAACTTCCTAGTTATGGCCCTAAGATATTTGTCCCTGCCTAAAAAACGGAATGTCCGCCCCGATAGGGGCGATACCGTGTTCAGGAACCTCCTGTAACGCCCTGGACTGCCCCTGTTCGGGGATATATTGGGCAGAGAATGTTCGAATGCCCAGTTAGTAATGATCTAGTCTAGGTACAAAAAAAATAATAAAGTTTAGGTACGCAGAGCTGCAGAATATACTAATATATATGCACTGTATAGATACGTGCTCAATATAATATGTCGTTTAAACAATACTGAAGAATAAAGATGTTGGATAAATACAATGTTCTATGTACACATTCTAGGCAGCTGCTCAGTGCATACTGTGGTATAGTTCACGGAGCAGCTGTCTATCACGATGCCAAAATACACTATTGGTATAGATATAATCTTATCGGCGCCTAGAGTTGCTGCCCCAAAGCAACAAAGCACACCTGGGCACCTCAGTTCCAATGCGTTTCGCCCACACCAATAACCTGGGCTCATCAGGGGACACTCAATTCAGTGACCTACTAGGCATCAATGTTAACGTGAAGAGAACACAATCTTCCTCCTCACTGATGACACTAAATGAAGTTGTCATCCGTACCAGGCTGTCATTCATTGCAGCCGTACATTAGTTATACATGACAAATAAATCTTACGATAATATATAGTGCAGTCAGACTTATGGACCGGATCCAGTCTCTATGCACTCATTTTCAGTGGACGTTATCCCTGTATGGTCAGAAACCAACAGGGCCAAAGTGCCTTAAAGGTGCCGCACCACGTCCAGATACCAGATCCAGAGGGGGAGGGGTCTGCCTTTATATAAAGTCCTGTCTAAAGCCCACAGTCCGAGAAGATATAAGTGAGGGACATGAACATGTGGAGTCACTGTGGGTAGAGATACATGGAGCTAAAAACAACAATAAATTACTAATAGGAGTTTACTATAAACCACCAAATATACCAGAGTCCACAGAAAATCTACTACTAAACGAGCTAGACGAGGCGGCAAATCATAATGAGGTGGTTATTATGGGGGACTTCAACTACCCAGATATAGACTGGGAAACTGAAACTTGTATATCTCATAAAGGGAAACAGGTTTGTGGCAATAACCAAAGACAATTACCTCTCCCAACTGGTTCAGGACCCGACTAGAGGGACGGCCATATTGGACTTAGTATTAACCAATAGACCTGACAGAACAACAGACGTGCAGGTTGGGGGACACCTGGGAAATAGTGACCATAAAGTAATAACCTTCCAATTATCATTCAAAAGAGCGTTTCTACAAGGAGGAACAAAAATACCAAACTTCAAAAAAGCTAAATTTAGCCAACTAAGAGAGGCCATAGGCCAAACTAACTGGGACAAAGTCCTCACAAATACAGACACAAAATGGGATATCTTTAAAAACATCCTAAAAACTCATTGTGAGAGGTACATACCGTATGGTAATAAAAGGTTAAGGAACAAAAAGAAACCAATGTGGATAAATAGAACTGTAAAGAAAGCAATAAATGACAAAAAGAAAGCATATAAAACACTAAAACAGGAGGGTAGCACGGAAGCACTGAAAAACTATAAGGAAAAAAATAGAACATGTAAAACAAATAAAAGCGGCCAAACTAGAGACCGAGAGATTAATTGCCAAAGAGAGTAAAACTAACCCTAAAATGTTCTTCAATTATATAAATGTTGAAAAATATAAATCTGAAGGTGTTGGCCCTTTAAAGAGTAAGGAGGGGGGAGTCGCAATGAGCGACGAGGAGAAAGCAAAGCTGTTAAATATTTTTGTCTCCAATGTATTCACTGAGGAAAATAAATTGTCAGATGACATGCAGAATGCAAAAATAAATTCCCCATTAAAAGTGTCCTGTCTGACCCAGGAAGAAGTACATCAGCGACTTAAAAAGATTAAAATAGACAAATCGCCAGGACCGGATGACATACACCCCCGTATCCTAAAGGAATTAAGTAATGTCATAGCCAGACCCTTATTTCTGATATTTGCAGACTCTATATTGACAGGGAATGTCCCACAGGATTGGCGCGTGGCATATGTGGTGCCAATATTCAAAAAGGGGCCAAAAACAGAGCCTGGAAACTATAGGCCGGTAAGTTTAACATCTGTTGTGGGTAAACTGTTTGAAGGTTTTCTGAGAGATGCTATATTAGAGCATCTCAACGGAAATAAGCAAATAACGCCATATCAGCATGGCTTCGTGAGGGATCGGTCATGTCAGACTAATTTAATCAGTTTCTATGAGGAGGTAAGTTCTAGACTTGACAGCGGCGAATCAATGGATGTCGTATATCTGGACTTCTCCAAAGCATTTGACACTGTACCACATAAAAGGTTAGTATATAAAATGAGAATGCTCGGACTGGGAGAAAACATCTGTATGTGGGTAAGTAACTGGCTGAGTGATAGAAAACAGAGGGTGGTTATTAATGGTACACACTCATATTGGGTCACTGTCACTAGTGGAGTACCTCAGGGGTCAGTATTGGGCCCTATTCTCTTCAATATATTTATTAATGATCTTGTAGAAGGCTTGCATAGTAAAGTATCAATTTTCGCAGATGACACTAAACTGTGTAAAGTAATTTACACTGATGAGGACAGTATACTACTACAGAGGGATCTGGATAGATTGGAGGCTTGGGCAGATAAGTGGCAGATGAGGTTTAACACTGATAAATGTAAAGTTATGCACATGGGAAGGAAAAATGCAAGTCACCCGTACATACTAAATGGTAAAACACTCGGTAACACTGACATGGAAAAGGATCTAGGAATTTTAATAAACAGCAAACTAAGCAGCAAAAACCAGTGTCAGGCAGCTGCTGCCAAGGCCAACAAGATAATGGGTTGCATCAGAAGGGGCATAGATTCCCGTGATATGAACATAGTCCTACCACTTTACAAATCGCTAGTCAGACCACACATGGAGTACTGTGTACAGTTCTGGGCTCCTGTAAACAAGGCAGACATAGCAGAGCTGGAGAGGGTTCAGAGGAGGGCAACTAAAGTAATAACTGGAATGGGGCAACTACAGTACCCTGAAAGATTATCATAATTAGGGTTATTCACTTTAGAAAAAAGACGACTGAGGGGAGATCTAATTAATATGTATAAATATATCAGGGGTCAGTACAGAGATCTATCCCATCAGCTATTTATCCCCAGGACTGTGACTGTGACGAGGGGACATCCTCTGCGTCTGGAGGAAAGAAGGTTTGTACACAAACATAGAAGAGGATTCTTTACGGTAAGAGCAGTGAGACTATGGAACTCTCTGCCTGAGGAGGTGGTGATGGTGAGTACAATAAAGGAATTCAAGAGGGGCCTGGACGTATTTCTGGAGCTTAATAATATTACAGGCTATAGCTACTAGAGAGGGGTTGTTGATCCAGGGAGTTATTCTGATTGCATGATTGGAGTCGGGAAGGAATTTTTTTTCCCCCTAAAGTGGAGAAAATTGGCTTCTACCTCACAGGGTTTTTTGCCTTCCTCTGGATCAACTTGCAGGATATCAGGCCGAACTGGATGGACAAATGTCTTTTTTCGGCCTTATGTACTATGTTACTATGTAAAGTGCCAGCAAATAGCCATATAAAAGTGGTCACATCTGCTCACTCATGTACACCACATCCCAAGAAATAGATTGTAGTACTTGCGTGCCCAAGACAGGCTACATAGGGGTGGTTCCATACGCTCACTGTAGAGTACGACAGCCAAAGGTGTTCCGGCTTGACCTGTGGTGGTCTGTAGGAGAAAAGGGGGGGGGGGAGAAATAATGGAGTACTTAGCCATCGCAGTAGCTATATTTCTGACCTCCTTTTCCAGAGAATCAGGTCGTCCGTGCTTGTAAAAACGTACCTGCGCCAGTGCCTCAATAATTTCGATGTGAGGTCGCTGGATGCAGCTCTGGCTATGATTCAAATAGCCCGCCTGGTGTGGATATGGGCGGGGCCAGTATCGGCGTGTTCTTCGTTAAACTCACGTGACCTGTTTTCATTTTGCATGGAGTGGGCATTTCTAGATGACGCCTCCCGCGTTGCATCACTGCGTCCATTGGTAACGCGATGACCCGTAGCTACGTCATCCGTCCGTGACAATGGTCACGTGACTGCGCATAGCTACATCAACCCTATGTGACCAAGCAAAGCCTGAATCTGAGATAAGGCGCTTAGCGGCGAGATATTCCACATCACCGGTCACACGACGGCCTGTTGCTAAGTCACCGATCACAAGGCTATAGCAGTCGTCACGTGGTGGTACTGCATAATTTTCATGGATGTCTCGGCTGGCCAAATCAAGCATCGCTGCTGAGAGGGCTCCCCAATTCTCTATGTCATCCAACTAGGGCAGACATAAAACATGACCCTATTATACAGAAAATATGGATGAACCCTGTGCTGTTTATGGTGCAGACGTATGTAAGAGCATACAGATATATCCCTACTGGCACTAGTAAACACATAGAGAGATTGTTAATTCCATGACCATGTCTAACCGTACAGTTACATCTATCGGGCTCAGAAAAACAAAAAATGTGTTGAAATGAATATATATTTGTTTTTTATTTTTTATTGTTTATTTATTTTAACGTTCAATTCCTTCATTTTAAGAGAGAGTGGAGAAGTATAGTGTCATCATTGTCTAGGGACGTCAGGGCAGTCAGGTGCCAGCCGCAAGGTGAGTCAGGGGTCACCACCTCTCCCTTGGGCAGGGCTTTCCCTTTTCCCTCCCTGTGCGTGACGCCTGGTCATTACAGCTATGCACTAACTGATCCCCAATACTACGACCTTGTCTAAAGGTGATCGATAGACGCTCAGGGAGGAGATCAGTTAGATCCGGGTCAGATTTTAATAGTGACCAATAGCGTCCTATTATTTCCCGGACCTGGTGGGACTCCGTATCATATGTTCCAATAATCCTAATAACCTCTTTTGACATTGTGTTTACCATCAGAGTTGATAAGTGTAGACCTGTCTATGGACTCTGCATTATTCCAAGCCTCATACAAACATGCATCTGAGTAGCCTCTCTGTTTGAAGCCATGGAATAGTACTGTGGCCTGGTTCCTAAACTCTGTCTGATTCAAACAGTTTCTGCGTACTCGCAGAAACTGCACTTTAGGAATTCCCCGTTTCAGCGGTTTAGGGTGAAAGCTTTCCCATCTGAGCAAGCTGTTTGTTGATGTCTGCTTTCGGAACAGTGTAGTCGTTAGGGTGTTATTGGCGCTTCTACTGATTTGCACATCCAGGAAGGTTATACTTTGATGCTGCAGTAAAAAACAAACCAATGTGGTTTCTGGTTAGGTCCTGCATGAAACCTTTAAAATCATCTGGAGTACCTGACCAGAACAACAGAATGTCGTCGATGAATCTCGACCAAAACATGATATGTCTGGTCCATCTCATCATGTCCTCGGTAAAGACAACAGTATCCTCCCACCAGCCCAGGAGCAAGTTAGCGTATCTTGGGGCACAGGGGCTCCCCATCGCTGTGCCCCTGAGCTGGTGGTAGAAACGGTCATTGAACACAAAGTAATTGTGATTTAGCGCAAATTCTAGGAGCCGAATCACAAATTGATTATGATGCTTGAGGTCAATGGATCTGGAGTCTAAAAACTACTTGGCTGCTGCTAGGCCTTTACTATGAGGGATCGATGTGTAAAGGGCCTCCACATCAATGGAGGCCAGCCGCACCCCTGGGTCCAGTGTGATACCTTCAATGCGCTTTAACAGATCGGTCGTATCACGGAGATAAGACGGTAATGATGTTACAAAGGGGCGTAGTATCCTATCAATGTAGGTGCCCACATGCTCAGTAAGACTCCCTATCCCAGATACAATAGGTCGACCCTTGAGGGGGACGGTGCCTTTGTGAATTTTTGGAAGGCAGTAGAACGTGGCCACCCTGGGGTTTGGTGGTCCAAGATAATCATGTTCCTGTCGGTCAATAAGTCTCCCCTCAAGGGCTTCCTGTAGAATCTGAGATACTTTGTGTGTATCCTGTAGTCGGATCACATTTCAGTAACTCATAACTGGATCGGTCCGATAAGAGTGATAAACACATATTGCGGTATTGTTGATTAGACATCACCACCACATTACCCCCTTTATCAGATGGTTTAAAGATGAGGTTCTTATTTATACTTAAATTACGCAGTGTTTCCATCTCCATAGATGTATTGTTTTTGTTAGTGCTGCTTTGTGTAGATACAATATTGCCTATATCTCGAGTAACTGATTTCAAAAATAGGTCTATGTGAGCCTCTCCCGCTTCGGAGGCATTCTGGTGCTTTTATTTTTGAAATTGGTGAAAGGTCCCTGGCCTTTGGGGCGATCGTTGTCACCGACTACCGGATACACACAGAAACGATCTCATATTCTACAGGAGGCCCTTGAGGGGAGACTTATTGACCGACAGGAACGTGATTATCTTGGACCACCAAACCCCAGGGTGGCCCCGTTCTACTGCCTTCCAAAAATTCACAAAGGCACCGTCCCCCTCAAGGGTCCACCTATTGTATCTGGGATAGTGAATCTTACTGAGCATGTGGGCACCTACATTGATAGGATACTACGCCCCTTTGTAACATCATTACCGTCTTATCTCCGTGATATGTCCGATCTGTTGAAGCGCATTGAAGGTATCACACTGGACCCAGGGGTATGGCTGGCCTCCATTGATGTGGAGGCCCTCTACACGTCGATCCCTCATAGTAAAGGCCTAGCGGCAGCTAAGTACTTTTTAGACTCCAGATCCATTGACCTCAAGCATCATAACCAATTTGTGATACGACTACACTGTTCCGAAAGCAGACATCAACAAACAGCTTGCTCAGATGGGAAAGCTTTCACCCTAAACTGCTGAAACTGGGAATTCCTAAAGGGCAGTTTCTGTGAGTATGCAGAAACAGTTTGGATCAGACCAAGTTTAGGAACCAGGCCTCCGTACTATTCCATCGCTTCAAACAGAGAGGCTACTCAGATGCATGTTTGCATGAGGCTTGGAATCATGCGGAGTCCATAGACAGGTCTACACTTACCCACTCTGATGGTAAACACAAAATGTCAAAAGAGGTTATTAGGATTATTGGAACATATGATACGGAGTCCCACCAGGTCCGGGAAATAATAGGACGCTATTGGTCACTATTAAAATCTGACCCGGATCTAACTGATCTCCTCCCTGAGCGTCTATCGATCACCTTTAGATGAGGTCGAAGTATTGGGGATCAGTTAGTGCATAGCCATTTTGAAGTCCCCCCTGCACAAAATACTTGGCTCATGGATAGAAGGGTTGGCACCCACAAATGTGGAAAATGTAATGCCTGCTCGTTTATTGAAGTGGGCAATACCTTCTCCAACAGCAACCGGGACTACACATACATGGCTCGCTCCTTTGCAAATTGCAATACGGTAGGCCTGGTGTATATTGGCACAATGTGGGTGCGGCTTGAGCTATGTTGGGAAAACATCTAGGGCCTTTATAAAGAGAATACTGGAACATGTGGGTGATGTCCGCCATAAACGTGACAAACCACTGTCCAGACATGTTGTACTCCAGCATGGAGCGGATCCCAACACATTACGTTTCTCCATGATAGAGACAATCAAACACCCTATCAGGGGAGGTGACATAGACACTATCTTAAAACAGAAGGAGTCCAAATGGATTCATATGTTAAACACAATGTCACCACTGGGACTGAATGAGAACATTGATTTCTCTTGCTTTTTATAGCTGGCCATTTACTATCTATATAAAAGTGAGGGTATATTATAGCATAGTGTCTACCAGAAGAAGGGGAGGGTATGTAGCCATCTCCAACACTATGCTTCTCCACTCTCTCTTAAAATGAAGGAATTGAACGTTAAAATAAACAATAAAAAATAAAAAACAAATACATCTATCGGGCTCAGAAATAAACAAAAAATGTGTAGAACGTAATATATAAAACTGTACGGTTAGACATGGTCATGGAATTAACAATCTCTCTATGTGTTTACTAGTGCCAGTAGGGATATATCTGTTGTGTGCTCTTACATACGTCTGCACCATAAACAGCACGGGGTTCATCCATATTTTCTGTATAATAGGGTCATGTTTTATGTCTGCCCTAGTTGGATGACAGAGAATTGGGGAGCCCTCTCAGCAGCGATTCTTGATTTGGCCGGCCGAGAGATGCATGAGAATTAAGCGGTACCACCACGTGACGACTGCTATAGCCTTGTGATCGGTGACTTAGCAACAGGCCGTCCTGTGACCGGTGATGTGGAATATCTCGCCGCTAAGCGCCTCACCTTAGATTCAGGCTTTGCTTGGTCACGTAGGGTTGACGTAGCTATGCGCAGTGACGTGACCATTGTCACGGATGGATGACGTAGCTACGCGTCATCGCGTTACCAATGGACGCAGTGACGCAACGCGAGAGGCGTCATCTAGAAACGCCCACTCCATGCAAAATGAAAACAGGTCACGTGAGTTTAATGAAGAACACGCCGATACTGGCCTCGCCCATATCCACACCAGGCGGGCTATTTGAATCATAGCCAGAGCTGCATCCAGCGACCACACATCGAAGTTATTGAGGCACTGGCGCAGGTACGTTTTTACAAGCACGGACGACCTGATTCTCTGGAAAAGGAGGTCAGAAATATACCTACTGCGATGGCTAAGCACTCCATTATTTCTCCCCCCCCCCCCCTTTTCTCCTACAGACCACCACAGGTCAAGCCGGACACCTTTGGCTGTCGCACTCTACAGTGAGCGTATGGAACCACCCGTATGTAGCCTGTCTTGGGCACGCAAGTACCACAATCTATTTCTTAGGATGTGGTGTACATGAGTGAGCAGATGTGACCACTTTTATATGGCTATTTGCTGGCACTTTGTTATCATTGTGTATCTGGACGTGCTGCGGCACCTTTAAGGCACTTTGGCCCTGTTGGTTTCTGACCATACAGGGATCATGTCCACTGAAAATGAGTGCATAGGGACTGGATCCGATCATAAGTCTGACTGTACTATATATTATCGTAAGATTTATTTGTCATGTATAACTAATGTACGGCTGCAATGAATGACAGCCTGGTACGGATGACAACTTCATTTAGTGTCATCAGTGAGGAGGAAGATTGTGTTCTCTTCACGTTAACATTGATGCCTAGTAGGTCACTGAATTGAGTGTCCCCTGATGAGCCCAGGTTATTGGTGTGGGCGAAACACGTTGGAACTGAGGCGCCCAGGTGTGCTTTGTTGCTTTAGGGCAGCAGCTCTAGGCGCCGATAAGATTATATCTATACAAATAGTGTATTTTGGAATTGTGATAGACAGCTGCTCCGTGAACTATACCACAGCATGCACTATGCAGCTGCCTACAATGTGTACATAGAATATATCCAACATCTTTATTCTTCAGTATTGTTTAAACAACATATTATATTGAGCACGTATCTATACAGTGCATATATAGCAGTATACAGGGAGTGCAGAATTATTAGGCAAGTTGTATTTTTGAGGATTAATTTTATTATTGAACAACCACCATGTTCTCAATGAACCCAAAAAACTCATTAATATCAAAGCTGAATATTTTTGGAAGTAGTTTAGTTTGTTTTTAGTTTTAGCTATTTTAGGGGGATATCTGTGTGTGCAGGTGACTATTACTGTGCATAATTATTAGGCAACTTAACCAAAAACAAATATATACCCATTTCAATTATTTATTTTTACCAGTGAAACCAATATAACATCTCAACATTCACAAATATACATTTCTGACATTCAAAAACAAAACAAAAACAAATCAGTGACCAATATAGCCACCTTTCTTTGCAAGGACACTCAAAAGCCTGCCATCCATGGATTCTGTCAGTGTTTTGATCTGTTCACCATCAACATTGCGTGCAGCAGCAACCACAGCCTCCCAGACACTGTTCAGAGAGGTGTACTGTGTTCCCTCCTTGTAAATCTCACATTTGATGATGGACCACAGGTTCTCAATGGGGTTCAGATCAGGTGAACAAGGAGGCCATGTCATTAGATTTTCTTCTTTTATACCCTTTCTTGCCAGCCACGCTGTGGAGTACTTGGACGCGTGTGATGGAGCATTGTCCTGCATGAAAATCATGTTTTTCTTGAAGGATGCAGACTTCTTCCTGTACCACTGCTTGAAGAAGGTGTCTTCCAGAAACTGGCAGTAGGACTGGGAGTTGAGCTTGACTCCATCCTCAACCCGAAAAGGCCCCACAAGCTCATCTTTGATGATACCAGCCCAAACCAGTACTCCACCTCCACCTTGCTGGCGTCTGAGTCGGACTGGAGCTCTCTGCCCTTTACCAATCCAGCCACGGGCCCATCCATCTGGCCCATCAAGACTCACTCTCATTTCATCAGTCCATAAAACCTTAGAAAAATCAGTCTTGAGATATTTCTTGGCCCAGTCTTGACGTTTCAGCTTGTGTGTCTTGTTCAGTGGTGGTCGTCTTTCAGCCTTTCTTACCTTGGCCATGTCTCTGAGTATTGCACACCTTGTACTTTTGGGCACTCAAGTGATGTTGCAGCTCTGAAATATGGCCAAACTGGTGGCAAGTGGCATCTTGGCAGCTGCACGCTTGACTTTTCTTAGTTCATGGGCAGTTATTTTGCGCCTTGGTTTTTCCACACGCTTCTTGCGACCCTGTTGACTATTTTGAATGAAACGCTTGATTGTTCGATGATCACGCTTCAGAATCTTTGCAATTTTAAGAGTGCTGCATCCCTCTGCAAGATATCTCACTATTTTTGACTTTTCTGAGCCTGTCAAGTCCTTCTTTTGACCCATTTTGCCAAAGGAAAGGAAGTTGCCTAATAATTATGCACACCTAATATAGGGTGTTGGTCATTAGACCACACCCCTTCTCATTACAGAGATGCACATCACCTAATATGCTTAATTGGTAGTAGGCTTTAGAGCCTATACAGCTTGGAGTAAGACAACATGCATAAAGAGGATGATGTGGTCAAAATACTCATTTGCCTAATAATTCTGCACTCCCTGTATTCTGCTGCTCTGCGTACCTAAACTTTTATTATTTTTTGTACCTAGACTAGGTCATTATTAACTAGGCATTCGAACATACTCTGCCAAACATATCCCCGAACAGGAGCAGTCCAGGGCGTTACAGGAGGTTCCTGAACACGGGATCGCCCCTATCGGGGCGGCCATTCAGTTTTTTTAGGCAGGGACAAATATCTTAGGGCCATATCTAGGGACAGGCCCAAACTAGGAAGTTATCACCCTGCCTAGATCAAAATCTTACTGAGGAACAGAAGTATTGTCACAGAGCGCACTAAGTGCACATCCACTCAGGAAGCGTCGTTATTCTTTTCTTTTCCTTTTTTGTGTTTGTCTTCATGGGAGTTTTATACGTACTAATAATAAAGGCTACATTTTATGACAGGTGGTACCATATCAGATGCCATTATAGCCTCAAGTTCATTGATCTTATTCCCTAAACTGTGAGCATTTGTAGACAAGAATCTGAGCTTGTAATTTCTTAACCTTTGTGCTACTGGCATTGTTCCGGGGGGCAGTTGGACTGCTGGATTATCACTTTTTTGCCCCCCTTTCCTAGTTTAAATGCTCCTTAGCAAATACTTGGAACTGTTCACCGAGGACATTCGTTCCCTTGAGAGAAAGATGCAAACCATCTTTCTTGTTCAGTTCTTTTCTATTCCAACAAGAGCTAACATTAGACACAAAGCCAAACCCTTGGTTCAGACACCATTCACCAAGCCATACATTGAATTACTTAATGCGCATCTTCCTGTCATGCTGAAGGTTATGCACAGGCAAAACTGCAGAGAATGAAACAGTTGCTGCAACCTCCCGTATATCCTTTCCAAGAGTGTGAAAAGCTCCTTTCACCTTTGAAACCTCATTGCAAGCCAGATCATGTGTCCCAAGATGGACAATAACATCCACCTTCCTTTCTGGCTTTGCTTGCCTAACAATATTAAGGATCCGTCGTCTATCCCTGCTAGCGGTAGCACCATGGAGACATCTTACAACACCATTCTCCTCAAACTTCACACATCTTATGATGGAATTGCCCACCAACATCTGCTTACTATCAGTCCTCACCTTCTCCTTTTTGTCTTTGGCTGCAGTCTTGCATACTTTAGGTATGGGAGATGATTGTTCCTCACCCACTGTGCTTGAGCCATCCTCCATGTTGCTCTTGCACTCTGAAAGTGCTGCAAATGAATTATGGAGAGCCACAGACTGTGGGACATGTCTTCTATCCACAACTCTCAGTCTACCAGAACCTGCAGTAACCCATCTTCCATTTTATAGGGGGCCTCTGTGGTAGTGGCATTACAATGTTCTCAGCCTGAGTTTGTTTAACGGTTAATTTACAAATCTCATATTTCAAAAAGGCTATTTCCTGCTGCATTATGGAGATCTGTCTGTCAGAATATTTATGCTGTCTCTGATTGACAGTCTATATTATTTATGTGAATAAGTTAAAATCTGTAATAAAGGAGATTCTAATTTATTATCATAAATATCAAGCTAAAACAAGCTCATGATCTGCGTTGAATTGAAGACAAAACCCAGTTAGACAAAATATATGTAATTTATTAATACAAATTTTAGTACAAAATATATATAATAAAATTGTTGACAATTGAAATTCAATCAATGATATGCAAAATAGTGAGAAAGTCAAAAATAATTGAGAATATATATCTACACAATTATGCCTTCTTATAATGATACCCCTCAATTATATTTTAAATCAATTTAATACTTTATTTCTCTCAGCTGACAAATGTCCGATTAAACCCAAATCTGGTTTATCTTTTATCTATACAGATATTTATACATATATAATCAACCATACCGGTCTAGAACTGAATTCAATTCCTTGGAGATAATACTGTGTTTTCACCAGTATATTTTCAATCTTCCTGTATTGGATTAATTTTCAGGATGATGCTGCAGGTACACCCCAATCTTATTCCAAAACAGATACTATGCGCAAGGTATGGTTAATTGAATATATATAGATATGTATTATATTAATTAATTATCCTATAAAATATAGGTAAGGTTATACTATACCAAAATGTCAGCTAGCAGAAATCAGTTTCAATGGTTCTAAGATGGCTGCCTCCAATGACTGAAAAGGTGGTCAGGGCTGGATCTGGTCTTTTCCCTTTTGATGGTTTCCTGATGATCGTCCCTTGATGATAGAGAGAGAGCTCCAGAGATCGATCCTTTCTGTCAGCCCAGACCATCTTTTTATCCCATCTTAGAAAGGGCTTGGCCAATTTTTATCATTAACTTGTGACCTCACTTTATAATTAATAGAACCTCCCTCTAGGGAAAATACACCCTAGATCTTTATGTTACCCTAACACTAGATGGCACTAGTACTCCATACAAAAATCGAGGCACTTATTATTTCTCTTATTCATTTACTAGCGATAAATTTTAACTAAGGTTTCAGAAAAAACCATGAGGAGATCTTGAATAGACAATGACTTTTGTGTTTAGTCAAACACCTCGCATATCCCTTAATCTTTTGACCAGACCTAATTAAATCAAGATACACATGACCATACTCAAGTCATTGTCTTGGGAAAAGACAGGGTTTGTTTATGATCACCTGTGTCCACATTTCTCCATTCAAGAGAACCTCAAGGAAAGAAATAATTAACTTGTTTTTTATACTGAGAGAAATTCTAAAAATGACAGGAATCTGTACCTCATTTCTAACCTTAAAACTGAATATATCTAAAAGGACCACACTCATATATACAGTACAACACACATATTTTAATTGATGATATAAAAATCAATCTACTCATACATTGCTTAATATAAAAACCCCAAAGAATGATTAGAGTCTTTCTATACACTGAAAATCATCAAGACTCAGCACATGTCTAATACATTGTCTTATCTAGGCAATTACTTTTCATCAGACCTTGGGACGTCTCCTTCTCACAAAAACAGACTTGGGTAAACACTTTGGTACAGATTGTTAATCTTAGGTTAGTAATTCGGAGTTAAAATCCTGAACTCACTCTGCACTCTTAAAATAAGACAAAATGGTTGTCTTTTAGGCTCATGTTCAGACATCTTATATAGGCCTTATACTTATAGACTTTATTTATACCCAATAGTTCTGACATGTCTACAGATCAGACAGTATCCAAACCTCCGAAGAGTGGAACCTGAAATAAAAGCACAACAATTCCTGCACAGAACCAGGTCTGCCATTGTAAAGAGGGGAAAGATTTTAAACAAACAAATCTTACTTGTTTAGATTGTATCCACCTCCAGATTACCTCCTGAGTATCTCCAATGCACTTATAAAATTCAGCAAGCTATAATTTGGCAAGCTAATACTATGTTGCTATATATATATATATATATATATATATATATATAACACTATATCGAATATATTAGTTTTTTAGAATATTCGTCTTTTTTTTTCTATCTGAAGTCATGATTCCTCCCTGCAAATTTTTGTAATGAGAATATTCGTAATGCGAATTTTCGTAATATAATAATTTGCTATATATTTTTGTTTTAGGATATTACGAATATTCTAAAAAACAAATATATAGCAATAGAGAATATTCGAAAAAAAAAAACAAATATAGAGCAATTTAACTAATAGTGCTATAATCTTCTTTGTCTAATAGTTGTAATTTTTTTCTCATCTGAAATTCAGTTTGGAAAAAATTACAACTATTAAAAAAAAAAATGATTATAGCACTAGATTAGCTAAATTGTTCTACATTAGGGTTTTTTCGAATATTCGCTATATTGCTATATATTCTTGTTTTAGAATATTACGAATATTCTAAAAAACTAATATATTCATTTTTTAGAATATTCGTCTTTTTTTTTTTAAATCTGTACAGTTGTTCCACTTTGGCATACTCCTCCCCGACAAACGTCCCCGTCACCATGAGAACGCCTGGGGGTAAGAATATACCATCGGATCTGAGTTTTCACAATATCATTGATCCTCATTACAAAAATTTGCATTACGAAAATTCACAATCAACACTACTCCTAACGAATATTCGAATTCACGAATATTCTACAAAATTTTCGCGAAATATTGGAATTCGAATATGACCCCTGCCGCTCATCACAATCACTGAGTGAGGACGTAGGGGGGGCTTAGTTTGTGGACACAACAGGATTGTTCTTTTCCCCAGAGTGGAGGAGCCCGGGCCAGTGCTTCTCTGGAAAGCAAAGGTAAGATTTGCTTTGTAAGAAAGAAAATGATGTGCCAGGACTTCAAAATAGATTGTACATTGATTAATGAATCCTGTACAGTAGTTCCATCATAGCGTTGATAGACAGGCAAATGTGGCCCAGCACTGCAGGACATCCAGGATCAACCATGGCCATATTGATGTTTTCTCTTACAGTGGGATGCGAAAGTTTGGGCAACCTTGTTAATAATCATGATTTTCCTGTATAAATCGTTGGTTGTTACGATAAAAAATGTCAGTTAAATATATTGTATAGGAGACACACACAGTGATATTTGAGAAGTGAAATGAAGTTTATTGGATTTACAGAAAGTGTGCTATAATTGTTTAAACAAAATTAGGCAGGTGCATAAATTTGGGCACCACAAAAAAGAAATGAAATCAATATTTAGTAGATCCTCCTTTTGCAGAAATTACAGCCTCTAAACGTTTCCTGTAGGTTCCAATGAGAGTCTGGATTCTGGTTGAAGGTATTTTGGACCATTCCTCTTTACAAAACATCTTTAGTTTGATGGCTTCCGAGCATGGACAGCTCTCTTTAAGTCACACCACAGATTTTAAATTATATTCAGGTCTGGGGACGGATATGGCCATTCCAGAACATTGTACTTGTTCCTCTGCATAAATGCCTTAGTGGATTTTGAGCAGTGTTTAGTTGTCTTGTTGAAAGATCCAGCCCCGGCGCAGCTTCAGCTTTGTCACTGATTCCTGGACATTGGTCTCCAGAATCTGCTGGTACTGAGTGGAATCCATGCGTCCCTCAACTTTGACAAGATTCCCAGTCCCTGCACTGGCCACACAGCCCCACAGCATGATGGAACCACCGCCATATTTTACTGTAGGTAGCAGGTGTTTTTCTTGGAATGCTGTGTTCTTTTTCCTCCATGCATAACGCCCCTTGTTATGGCCAAATAACTAAATTTTAGTTTCATCAGTCCACAGCACCTTATTCCAAAATAAAGCTGGCTGTCCAAATGTGCTTTAGCCCACCTCAAGCGGCACTTTTTGTGCTGTGGGCGGAGAAAAGGCTTCCTCTTCATCACTCTCGCATACAGCATCTCCTTGTGTAAAGTGCGCCGAATGGTTGAACAATGCACAGTGACTCCATCTGCAGCAAGATGATGTTGTAGGTCTTTGGTGCTGGTCTGTGGGTTGACTCTGACTGTTCTCACCATTCGTCTCTTCTGTCTATCCGAGATTTTTCTTGGTCTGCCACTTCGAGCCTTAACTTGAACTGAGCCTGTGGTCTTCCATTTCCTCAATATGTTCCTAACTGTGGAAACAGACAGCTGAAATCTCTGAGACAGCTTTCTGTATCCTTCCCCTAAACCATGATGGTGAACAATCTTTGTCTTCAGGTAATTTGAGAGTTGTTTTGAGACCCCCATGTTGCTACTCTTCAGAGAAAATTAAAAGAGGAGGGAAACTTACAATTGACCCCCTTAAATACTCTCTCATAATTGGATTCACCTGTGTATGTAGGTCAGGGGTCACTGAGCTTACCAAGCCAATTTGAGTTCCAATAATTAGTTCTAAAGGTTTTGGAATCAATAAAATGACAACAGTGCCCAAATTTATGCACCTGCCTAATTTTGTTTAAACTATTATAGCACACTTTCTGTAAATCCAATAAACTTCATTTCACTTCTCAAATATCACTGTGTGTGTCTCCTATACAATATATTTAACTGACATTTTTTATCGTAACAACCGACGATTTATACAGGAAAATCATGATTAACAACAAGGTTGCCCAAACTTTCGCATCCCACTGTACCATTATTAGTGGCCCTCCTTTGTTAAAGGGGTATTCCCATCTTGCTAATTCATCCTTACCTGCATCCAGCTATACTGTTCCCTTCCTGGTTTTCTGCTTCTAAGGCTGGGCGGGCTTAGGCAGTTTGAGTGAAGGCCGGCCACACCTCTTTATGACATCACACTGAGAACTCAGTCCTTGCGTGCTAGTTTATGTGAAGAGTATGAATCATCAGTCTGGCAGCCTGCAGTGTCTGTGAGGCCCCTCCCCCCTGCTGGGGAATCGTGCTCAGAGAGCCATGGAAATGATCTAAGACAGTAAACATGTGGCTGTCCTGCATTCTAAAACAGTTTTACACACAAAACCCATTCTGAGCAGCAAAACAATAATTCACCCCTATACATCAGCCTAAAAGCATGTTAGCTAGTAGCCAAATGATCTGTGCTTTGCCTCCCCTAAAATATTACCATCCCCCACCGACCAGCACTGATGCAGATTTGTTTCCATTACAGCTCTACTACAGTTGTGTATACACCTAAGGGTACTTTCACACTAGCGTTATTCTTTTCCGGCACTGAGTTCCGTCCTATGGGCTCAATACCAGAAAAGAACTGATCAGTTTTATCCCCATGCATTCTTAACGGAGAGCAATCCGTTCAGGATGTCTTCAGTTCAGTCTTCATGACTGTTCAGGACGGAGAAAATACCGCAGCATGCTGCAGTTTTATCTCCGTCCAAAAAAACTGAACACTTGCCTGAATGCCGGATTTGGCATTTATCCCCATAGGAATGTATTAGTGCCGGATAAGTCCTTCCGATCTGCGCAAGCACAGACTGAAAAAACGAAATGCCAGATCTGTTTTGCCGGATGATACCGGAAAGACGGATCCGGCATTTCAATGCATTTTTCTGACTGTTCAGGATCCTGATCAGTCTTACTAATGCCATCAGTTGGTATACGTTTTGCCGGATCCGGCAGGCAGTTCCGGCTTGCCGGATCACTCTGCCGCAAGTGCAAGTAGCCTTAGACCATGTATCTGTATAAATGCATATACAGCCCTGCTACATCAATCTTTGCCAGTACCCTCTAGCACTGTGGCAGACCCGCTTCCTATACAGCTCTGCTACATCTGTCTCCGCCAGTACCCTTTAGCACTGTGGCAGAAACGCTTCCTATACAGCTCTGCTACATCTATCTTCCCCAGTACCCTCTAGCACTGTGGCAGAACCGCCTCCTATACAGCTCTGCTACATCTATCTTCGCCAGTACCCTCTAGCACTGTGGCAGAACAGCTTCAGATACAGCTCTGCTATATATATATATATATATATATATATATATATATATATATATATATATATATATATATTAGGGCTGCACGATATATCGCAAAAATAATTGAATCGCGATAATCGGCAAATGCGATATGGCGATTCGGCCGACCCAAAAATGCCGCGATTATATATGAAGGGGCCCCTATTGATAAAATGTCCTCTGTCCTATTGATAAAATGGCCAGCCTCTGTACTCACTTTCACGATGAATGCACTGCAGAGAGCGGGAGTGACGTCACTTAATTCAGGAAGCAGGAGCGTGACTAAGTGGGAGGAGCGTAACAGTGACGTCAGTCACGCGCCGGCCGGCTCGCTCGCTGCCGCTCTCTGCATTGTGAGTGCATTCATAGTGAAAGTACAGAGGCTGGCCATTTTATGAATAGGAGAGTTATGTGCGCAGTTTAGGACACATAGGGCCATGAGGGGGACCAGCATAAGATGCTATATGTGTGTCTTATGCTGGTCCCCCTCATGGCCCCATGTGTCATAGCACACATCCCCTATAACAGTGCCATCCACAGGTCCCCCATAAGTGTCCTCCGCAGATCCCCCCTAACAGCGTCCTCCCCAGATCCCCCACATAACAGCGTCCTCCCCAGATCCCCCACAACAGCGTCCTCCACAGATCCCCCACATAACAGCGTCCTCCACAGATCCCCCACATAACAGCGTCCTCCACAGATCCCCCACATAACAGCGTCCTCCACAGATCCCCCACATAACAGCGTCATCCACAGATCCCCCACATAACAGCGTCCTCCAGATCCCCCACATAACAGCGCCCTCCACAGATCCCCCACATAACAGCGCCATCCACAGATCCCCCACATAACAGCGCCATCCACAGATCCCCCACATAACAGCGCCATCCACAGATCCCCCACATAACAGCGTCCTCCACAGATCCCCCACATAACAGCGTCCTCCACAGATCCCCCACATAACGGGCCCTAATCGCAATCGCACAAAATTCCCATATCGTGCAGCCCATATATATATATATATATATATATATATACACACACACATACACATACACACACACACTGCTCAAAAAAATAAAGGGAACACAAAAATAACACATCCTAGGTCATCCTACATCCTGAATTAAATATTTTTCAGAAATACTTTGTTCTGTACATAGTTGAATGTGCTGACAACAAAATCACACAAAAATAAAAAAATGGAAATCACATTTTTTAACCCATGGAGGTCTGGATTTGGAGTCACACTCAAAATTAAAGTGGAAAAACACACTACAGGCTGATCCAACTTTGATGTAATGTCCTTAAAACAAGTCAAAATGAGGCTCAGTAGTGTGTGTGGCCTCCACGTGCCTGTATGACCTCCCTACAACGCCTGTGCATGCTCCTGAAGAGGTGGCGGGGATCTCCTCCCAGACCTGGACTAAAGCATCTGCCAACTCCTGGACAGTCTGTGGTGCAACGTGACATTGGTGGATAGAGCGAGACATGATGTCCCAGATGTGCTCAATTGGATTCAGGTCTGGGGAACGGGCGGGGCAGTCCATAGCATCAATGCCTTCGTCTTGCAGGAACTGCTGACACACTCCAGCCACATGAGGTCTAGCATTGTCTTGCATTAGGAGGAACCCAGGGCCAACCGCACCAGCATATGGTCTCACAAGGGGTCTGAGGATCTCATCTCGGTACCTAATGGCAGTCAGGCTACCTCTGGCGAGCACATGGAGGGCTGTGCGGCCCTCCAAAGAAATGCCACCCCACACCATTACTGACCCAATGCCAAACCGGTCATGCTGGAGGATGTTGCAGGCAGCAGAACGTTCTCCACGGCGTCTCCAGACTGTCACATCTGTCACATGTGCTCAGTGTGAACCTGCTTTCATCTGTGAAGAGCACAGGGCGCCAGTGGCGAATTTGCCAATCTTGGTGTTCTCTGGCAAATGCCAAACGTCCTGCACGGTGTTGGGCTGTAAGCACAACCCCCCACCTGTGGACGTCGGGCCCTCATGGAGTCTGTTTCTGACTGTTTGAGCAGACACATGCACATTTGTGGCCTGCTGGAGGTCATTTTGCAGGGCTCTGGCAGTGCTCCTCCTGTTCCTCCTTGCACAAAGGCGGAGGTAGCGGTCCTGCTGCTGGGTTGTTGCCCTCCTACGGCCTCCTCCACGTCTACTAATGTACTGGCCTGTTTCCTGGTAGCGCCTCCATGCTCTGGACACTACGCTGACAGACACAGCAAACCTTCTTGCCACAGCTCGCATTGATGTGCCATCCTGGATAAGCTGCACTACCTGAGCCACTTGTGTGGGTTGTAGACTCCGTCTCATGCTACCACTAGAGTGAAAGCACCGCCAGCATTCAGAAGTGACCAAAACATCAGCCAGGAAGCATAGGAACTGAGAAGTGGTCTGTGGTTACCACTCCAGAACCACTCCTTTATTGGGGGTGTCTTGCTAATTGCCTATAATTTCCACCTGTTGTCTATCCCATTTGCACAACAGCATGTGAAATTGATTGTCACACAGTGTTGCTTCCTAAGTGGACAGTTTGATTTCACAGAAGTGGGATTGACTTGGAGTTACATTGTGTTGTTTAAGTGTTCCCTTTATTTTTTTGAGCAGTGTGTATAATATATATATATATATATATATATATATATATATATATATATATATATATATATATATATATAGTTCCATATACGGGCAGAAAAAATTAATAAACCGGACATGGACAAAAAATACTTTCTTGTGCATGAGCCCTAAGGGTAGGTTCACACTGAGGTTTTTTTAAAGCATATTTTGAGGCAGATTTCCATTCAGATTTTTCAGCCAATGCCAGCAGGGAGTCCAGAAGGAAGGCGACGTTGAGTCCTTCTTTTACATTTCCGATTCCTTTCGAACCCACTTCTGGTTTTGAATGAAAAAACTGCAGGAAAATTTACATCAAAACCTCCTCCAAAAATCTCTTTGTGAACCTACCCTCATTCATGTCCTTTTACGCAAATAACTGAAAAATAACGGGGCATATATGTAAATTTTCTGGACAAAATGCTGTATTTATGAAGCGCTGCTCTGTACCATGCACCAGTGTTGCATGTCAGTGGGCGCAGTTGGCGTATGTAGCCATAGGCCTGTATTCACCTGATGGAGGCCAAAAAAGCTTTTTCTTGGCTTCTATGGCAAATTATTACCTCATAAAAGAGCGCGTCGGGCTTTCTATTCATATACAGCAGGTCATAGTTTTTTTTGTATTATTTAGTAGCCATAGCTTTTTTATTTTTTAATCGATTGTCTTAGGTAGGGGCTCATTTTTTGCAGGATGAGATGACGGTTTGATTGGTACTATTTTGGGGGGCATATGCCCTTTTGATCGATTGGTGTTGCACTTTTTGTCATGGTAGGTGACAAAGAATAGCTTTTTTGGCATTTTTTTTTTTTTTTACGGTGTTCATCTGAGGGGTAAGTTCATGTGACGTTAGCCAGGCTATGAGCTGTGCGCTGCGATTTGCCAGCGCTGCAACAAGGGACACGCCTCATACAAAAAATCAGTCCAGTGAGAGCAGACACCGGAGCCTGTACCGGGCGAACGGAGCGGTGCCCAGACATACTAGTAGGTGCAGGGGGACCCCTGGGCACCGCTCTGCCCACTGATATAGTTAGTTTTTAGTTTGTATACAAGTGAAAGGTCCTCTTTAAGGACCACAGGTTTATACCCCCCTAGTGACCAGGCCCTTTTTTACAAATCGGCACTTCACAACTTTAACGGTTTATTGCTCGGTCATGCAACTTGCCACCCAAATAAATTTTACCTCCTTTTCTTCTCACAAATACAGCTTTCTTTTGGTGGTATTTGATTGCTGCTGACATTTTTCGTTTTTCCGATATCAATCAAATAGGCCCCAATTTTCAAAAAAAAAAGTGTATTTTTAATTTTCTCTGGTTAAATTGTTCAAATATAATTACATTTCTATACAAGTTTGTGTCCGAATTTATTGTGCTACATGTCTTTGATAAAAAAAAAATACAATAAGTGTATATTTATTGGCTTGCGCAAAAGTTATAGCGTTTACAAACTATGGTACAAAAATGTGAATTTCCGCATTTTGAAGCAGCTCTGACTTTCTGAGCACCTGTCATGTTTCTTGAGGTGTTAGGATGCCAGGATAGTCTAAATACCCCCCAAATGACCCCATTTTAGAAAGAAGACCCCCCAAAGTATTCGCGGAGGGGCATGGTGAGTTCATGTATGATAAAAAAAAAAATTCACAAGTTAGCGGAAAATGACACTTTCTGAGGAAAAAAATAAATAAATAAAGTTTCCATTTCTGCTAACTTCTGGCAAAAAAATAAAAAATCTCCCACGGACTCACTATGCCCCTCAGTGAATACCTTGGGGTGTCTACTTTCCGAAATGGGGTCATTTGTGGGGTGTGTTTACTGTTCTGGCATTTTGGGCGGGGCTAAATTGTGAGCAACCCTGTAAAGCCTAAGGCTGGGTTCACACGGGCGTTGCGGGAAAATGTGCGGGTGCGTTGCGGGAACACCCGTGATTTTTCCGTGCGAGTGCAAAACATTGTAATGCTTTTTGCACTCGCGTGAGAAAAATCGCGCATGTTTGGTACCCAAACCCGAACTTCTTCACAGAAGTTCGGGCTTGGGTTAGGTGTTCTGTAGATTGTATTATTTCCCCTTATAACATAGTTATAAGGGGAAATAATAGCATTCTGAATACAGAATGCATAGTAAACTAGCGCTGGAGGGGTTAAAATAAATAAATAATTTAACTCACCTTAGTCCACTTGATCGCGTAGCCCGGCATCTCCTTCTGTCTCCTTTGCTGAACAGGACCTGTGGTGAGCATTAATTACAGGTAAAGGACCATTGGTGACGTCACTCCGGTCATCACATGATCCATCACCATGGTAAAAGATCATGTGATGGATCATGTGATGACCGGAGTGACGTCACCAAAGGTCCTTTACCTGTAATTAATGCTCACCACAGGTCCTGTTCAGCAAAGGAGACAGAAGGAGATGCCGGGCTACGCGATCAAGTGGACTAAGGTGAGTTAAATTATTATTTATTTGTGGTCGGATCGGCTATCAGAAAGGTGAAACTAACCTATCTAACCCTATCTACAACGAGCAGTAGAATTATGCCATAACTGCTGTGGAAGGGCAGCCTAAAGTGGGCCACCCTAATGTGAAGTGACTGTAAGATGGTGTGGGTGGGTGAAATCAGCTGAATCGGCGTCAGCCTGGACCCACAGGTGCCTATAAATAGCCTAGTAATCAGCCAGCCAGGGCCCATAGGTACGTATGAATAGCCTTGTAATCAGCCTCCCCTCCCATAAATGCAGCAATATCCTGCTTATACTTGTGGTCGGATCGGCTATCAGAAAGGTGAACCTAACCTATCTAACCCTATCTACAACGAGCAGTAGAATTATGCCATAACTGCTGTGGAAGGGCAGCCTAAAGTGGCCAAAAAGAGCAGGCCTTAGTTTAGAGTAAATATATACATACCGTTACGACACCCACTTTGAACGAAAAGACCTTTCACGATGAAGGTGCGGAATAGACCGTATATAACACTGACTTCCATCTACCTTACCTCTTTGTCTTGTGCATCGGCACATCGTTCTTGGAGATGGTTAATGCTGATGGATTGGACGAGTGGCCGGTAACCAGAAATGATTTACTCCTATGTACACTAACACGTGGCCACACAACGAAAAGGACTGAATCCTGAGTGCTGCAGACTGAAGCAATGGTGAATCTGTTGGAAGGCCCTAAATTAACTCCAACATTCGCCAAGGGTCCTGATAGGACACCAACTGTTCCTGGTGGCAAAATACTTCACCGCTACTTATTCCCCAGGCCACACTTTTATTCTTATTTTTATTTTTTATAAAAGGAGCCAAAAATTAGAACATGGCGTACGCCGTCTTACTCTAGTAGTAGATTAATAGAAATGTGTAAACTCACCAGGCCTGGGGAACCACAAACAGGAATACATGCCTATTTCGATTAACGAGCTAATGTTGCCTGTAATAAGGACAGACGTACACCATACCTGCGGTTGTAACAGAAAATAAGCTTAAGGTCGTGATAAACTATGTATACTGTGCCTGTAGTCGTGATATGCATTGTCGTGTCTGTAGACGTGGTAGACTTCGTAATTTGCGCCTTATCACTGTACCTCCTACTGGAACACAGACAGATACCCAGGACTTAGGCCGGACACCAACACCCTCAGCCTGAGTTTGTAGATGAAGTAAGTCTGCCTGGGAGAAGGTGATGTCCGCAAAGGCAGGCTCGGGATGACGGCTTATAAAGAAAACAACGATTTCCTTTTTATACCCAACAACCTAGAAATTAAAAGTTAGAGAAAACAATAATGTGAGTGAGGCTCTAATGACACGAGCCACCACAAGAAATTGTATTGCGAGCCACAGATGACAAAGCCATGCGAGCAGGTCTGAAGGCAGAAAAGACCTGTAACCTACTTGTGGTGGGACCACGCAGCCGGCCTCGAATGGAGGAGTTTGTGTGTAAAATCTAAACGGAGAAGCCATGCGTGAGAGACTCTAATGGCGGAGCCATGCGTGAGAGACTCTAATGGCGGAGTCGTATGCGTAAACCTAAACAGAGAAGCCATGCGTGAGAGACTAATGGCGGAGTCGCATGCGTAAACCTAAACGGAGAAGCCATGCGCCAGAGACTCTAATGGCGAAGCCACATGTGTAAACTAAAACTGAGAAGCCATCCGTGAGAGACTAATGGCAGAGTCGTCCGTGAGAGACTAATGGCGGAGTCATACGTGTAACTAAAACGAAGAAGCCATGCGCAAGAGACTAATGGCGGAGTCATATGCGTAACCTAAACGGAGAAGCCATGCGCGAGAGACTAATGGCGGAGTCATCCGTGAGAGACTAATGGCGGAGTCATCCGTGAGAGACTAATGGCGGAGTCATCCGTGAGAGACTAATGGCGGAGTCATCCGTGAGAGACTAATGGCGGAGTCATCCGTGAGAGACTAATGGCGGAGTCATCCGTGAGAGACTAATGGCGGAGTCATCCGTGAGAGACTAATGGCGGAGTCATCCGTGAGAGACTAATGGCGGAGTCATCCGTGAGAGACTAATGGCGGAGTCATACGTGTAACTTAAACCAGAGAAGCCATGCGTGAGAGACTAATGGCGGAGCCATGCGCGAGACACTAATGGCGGAGTCATATGCGTAATCTAACGGAGAAGCCATGCGCGAGAGACTAATGGCGGAGTCATCCGTGAGAGACTAATGGCGGAGTCATCCGTCAGAGACTAATGGCGGAGTCATCCGTCAGAGACTAATGGCGGAGTCATCCGTCAGAGACTAATGGCGGAGTCATCCGTCAGAGACTAATGGCGGAGTCATCCGTCAGAGACTAATGGCGGAGTCATCCGTCAGAGACTAATGGCGGAGTCATCCGTCAGAGACTAATGGCGGAGTCATCCGTCAGAGACTAATGGCGGAGTCATCCGTCAGAGACTAATGGCGGAGTCATCCGTGAGAGACTAATGGCGGAGTCATCCGTGAGAGACTAATGGCGGAGTCATCCGTCAGAGACTAATGGCGGAGTCATCCGTCAGAGACTAATGGCGGAGTCATCCGTCAGAGACTAATGGCGGAGTCATCCGTCAGAGACTAATGGCGGAGTCATCCGTCAGAGACTAATGGCGGAGTCATCCGTCAGAGACTAATGGCGGAGTCATCCGTCAGAGACTAATGGCGGAGTCATCCGTCAGAGACTAATGGCGGAGTCATCCGTCAGAGACTAATGGCGGAGTCATCCGTCAGAGACTAATGGCGGAGTCATCCGTCAGAGACTAATGGCGGAGTCATCCGTCAGAGACTAATGGCGGAGTCATCCGTGAGAGACTAATGGCGGAGTCATCCGTGAGAGACTAATGGCGGAGTCATCCGTGAGAGACTAATGGCGGAGTCATCCGTGAGAGACTAATGGCGGAGTCATCCGTGAGAGACTAATGGCGGAGTCATCCGTGAGAGACTAATGGCGGAGTCATCCGTGAGAGACTAATGGCGGAGTCATACGTGTAACTTAAACCAGAGAAGCCATGCGTGAGAGACTAATGGCGGAGCCATGCGCGAGACACTAATGGCGGAGTCATATGCGTAATCTAACGGAGAAGCCATGCGCGAGAGACTAATGGCGGAGTCATGCGTGTAATAAAAACGGAGAAGCCATACGTGAGAGACTAATGGCGGAGCCATGCGTGAGAGACTAATGGTGGAGCCATGCGCGAGACACTAATGGCGGAGTCATATGCGTAACCTAACGGAGAAGCCATGCGCGAGAGACTAATGGCGGAGTCATACGTGTAACTAAACCAGAGAAGCCATGCGTGAGAGACTAATGGCGGAGTCATCCGTGAGAGACTAATGGCGGAGTCATCCGTGAGAGACTAATGGCGGAGTCATCCGTGAGAGACTAATGGCGGAGTCATCCGTGAGAGACTAATGGCGGAGTCATCCGTGAGAGACTAATGGCGGAGTCATCCGTGAGAGACTAATGGCGGAGTCATCCGTGAGAGACTAATGGCGGAGTCATCCGTGAGAGACTAATGGCGGAGTCATCCGTGAGCGACTAATGGCGGAGTCATACGTGTAAAACTAAAACGAAGAAGCCATACATGGGAGACTAATGGTGGAGCCATGCGTGAGACTAATGGCGGATTTCCTTTTTTTTTTTTTTTTTTTTTTTTATAAAATATAAACCACTTATGCAGCACCAGTATGATTTGTGGACTCACATAACCAATGACCCTCTCCGATAATAAACCTAGGACGCTAATCAGCCTACAACCATATTGTACACCTAACGTACATGAAGAACGGTCATCGGGCCCCCGAGGCCATGAAGCCCCCCGAAGCCAAGAGACTGAACTAAATGACCTTACAGTGACAAGTAATTAAAACGTGACCCAGACCTAAAGAAAAATGCATAGACATTAGTGATCCGAACCATGCGTATAAGCGAAACATTAAACCAACCGCAATACTGAAACAGATGGGAGAAAAACAAGAGCCAGAGGCATTGCAGTTCGCTAAGAGAAGACCCTTATCGTGACAAAATGAATGAACTACTGTGAAAATATAGTAAGGCCTTACTCCTATTGGCCCACTGACCGCGGGGGAGCCATTTGGTTAACTGGGGCAGGATACCAATCTGAGTGAATACAATGCAGAAGTCAGGAGACCAGTCTTAGTGAATGCAAACCAGGAGTAAAGAACACCACAAATATATATATATTTTTTTGAAGTGAACAGAAAAAGAAGACCTATGGAATGTAACAAACCACCAAGGAAAGAAACGTAAGCCTGAAAAGAAAGCAGCTATGTTTATCGGAAGAGTAGTATCAGAGCGGTGTGCTGTTTGCCCTAGTAAGAATAGTGAGTAACCATGCTGTAGAAATGAAAAGAAATGCAGCTTCAAGTGGAAGCAGAGTATAACACGTAATGTAAGAACAAGTAGGTGAATGCAGCTCTGGATGCGAGTGGTGTCTAAAACATGGTATGGGCACAGCTCTGAGTAAGAGCATGAAGAGCATGGTATAAAGCAGCCGTATGAAAGCAATCTAAAGTGAGCAGAGTATTAACGTAACGCAACAGCGGACGTATGAACGCAGCTCTAGTAGTGAATGGTGTATAGGACAAAATGTAAATGCAGACACACAGACGTAGTTTTGAAGGTACCAACCCTAACCACAATCATTCGACCATCAGCGCAAAACCCCCTACGTCCCAGAACACTGCAAATCGCGGACCGCAGTGCGAGTCCTGTGCAGCAAGGTCGATGCTACCGTGAGCGCCAGTATTCACATGGCACCTTTTGCTGTTTGCCCAGATGTGAACGAGCTGCCACACAATGCTGCAGGGTTTGTTTTTTATTTTTTTAAATCGACCATTGATCCATATCTACCATCACTTAACACAGCGTGCATAGCTTGAGCCCCCTGCAGACACGCGCTCCGCATGTAAACCAGGTATCGGAAAACATACAACCATGCCCACTCTAAGCACATGCTACCCCAATAACTGTATGCAATGGCCCCACCAGGCCTCTGAATAGCCAGACAAACAATAATAACAACCATCGTTTGACCATTGGCGCCCAAACTCTGCTTCAACCCAGAGCGCTACATGTCGCAGACCGCAGCGTGGGTCCCGTACAAACAACGCCGATCCTACCATGAATACTAGCGCCCTCCTGAGACATTCTGCCATTGCCCAGCCGTAAGGAGCCTCCACACCATGCTGCTGTATCCTAGAGCTGACCCAGAGGTAGTGAAATCAGCTGAATCGGCGTCAGCCTGGACCCACAGGTGCCTATAAATAGCCTAGTAATCAGCCAGCCAGGGCCCACAGGTACGTATGAATAGCCTTGTAATCAGCCTCCCTTCCTACAAATGCAGCAATATCCTGCTTATACTTATTTTTTAACCCCTCCAGCGCTAGTTTACTATGCATTCTGTATTCAGAATGCTATTATTTTCCCTTATAACCATGTTATAAGGGAAAATAATAATGATCGGGTCTCCATCCCGATCGTCTCCTAGCAACCGTGCGTGAAAATCGCACCGCATCCGCACTTGCTTGCGAATGCTTGCGATTTTCACGCAACCCCATTCACTTCTATGGGGCCTGCGTTGCGTGAAAAACGCAGAATATAGAGCATGCTGCGATTTTCACGCAACGCACAAGTGATGCCTGAAAATCACCGCTCATCTGAACAGCCCCATTGAAATGGATGAGTCGGGATTCAGTGCGGGTGCAATACGTTCACATACCACATTGCACCCGCGCGGAAATCTCGCCCGTGTGAACGCAGCCTAAAAGGTATTTGCTAGACTTGCGGCCCCTTTACTCACCTAGGCTGCAAAAAAGTGTCACACATGTGGTATCGCCGTACTCAGGAGAAGTAGGGCAATGTGTTTTGGGGTGTATTTTTACATATACCCATGCTGGGTGAGAGAAATATCTCTGTAAAGTGACAACTTTGTATAAAAAAAATTAAAAAGTTGTCATTTACAAAGATATTTCTCACACACAGTATGGGTATATGTAAAAATACACCCCAAAACACATTGCCCTACTTCTCCTGAGTACGGCGATACTACATGTGTGACACTTTTTTGCAGCCTAGGTGCGCAAAGGGGCCCAAATTCCAATGAGTACCTTTTAGGAGGGCATTTTTAGACATTTGGATTCCAGACTTCTTCTCACGCTTTAGGGCCCCTAAAATGCCAGGGCAGTATAAAATACCCCACAAGTGACCCCATTTTGGAAAGAAGACACCCCAAGGTATTTCGCGATGGGCATAGTGAGTTCATGGACATTTTTATTTTTTGTCACAAGTTAGTGGAATATGAGACTTTGTACGAAAAAAAATTAAATTAGAAAAAAAAAAATTTCCGCTAAGGGCTCTTTCACACTTGCGTTGTCCGGATCCGTCGTGTACTCCATTTGCCGGGAGTGCCCGCCGGATCCGTAACACCGCAAGTGAACTGAAAGCATTTGAAGACTGATCCGTCTTCAAAATGCGTTCAGTGTTACTATGGCAGCCAGGACGCTATTAAAGTCCTGGTTGCCATAGTAGTAGTGGGGAGCGAGGGAGCAGTATACTTACCGTCCGTGCGGCTCCCGGGGCGCTCCAGAATGACGTCAGAGCGCCCCATGCGCATGGATGACGTGATCCATTCGATCACGTCATCCATGCGCGTGGGGCGCCCTGACGTCACTCTGAAGTGCCCCGGGAGCCGCACGGACGGTAAGTATACTGCTCCCCCGCTCCCCACTACACTTTACCATGACAAACAGGACTTTAGTGTCCTGGCAGCCATGGTAACCATTCAGAAAAAGCTAAACGTCGGATCCGGTAATGCGCCAAAACGACGTTTAGCTTAAGGCCGGATCAGGATTAATGCCTTTCAATGGGCATTAATTCCGGATCCGGCCTTGCGGCAAGTGTTCAGGATTTTTGGCCGGAGCAAAAAGCGCAGCATGCTGCGGTATTTTCTCCAGCCAAAAAACGTTCCGGTCCTGAACTGAAGGCATCCTGATGCATCCTGAATGGATTTCTCTCCATTCAGAATGCATTGGGATAATCCTGATTAGGATTTTTCCGGCATAGAGCCCCGACGACGGAACTCTATCCCGGAAAAGAACAACGCAAGTGTGAAAGAGCCTTAACTTGTGCCAAAAAAAAAAAACTTATATGAACTCGCCATGCCCCTCACGGAATACCTTGGGGTGTCTTCTTTCCAAAATGGGGTCACTTGTGGGGTATTTATACTGCCCTGGCATTTTAGGGGCCCTAAAGCGTGAGAAGAAGTCTGGAATCCAAATGTCTAAAAATGCCCTCCTAAAAGGAATTTGGGCCCCTTTGTGCACCTAGGCTGCAAAAAAGTGTCACACATGTGGTATCGCCATACTCAGGAGAAGTAGGGCAATGTGTTTTGTGGTGTATTTTTATATATACCCATGCTGGGTGAGAGAAATATCTCTGTAAATTGACAACTTTGTATAAAAAAAAAATGTAAAAAGATGCGCAAAGGGGCCCAAATTCCAATGAGTACATTATGAGGATTTCACAGGGCATTTTTACGCATTTGGATTCCGTGAGGGGTATGGTGAGTTCATGTAAGATTTTATTTTTTGTCACAAATTAGTGGAATATGAGACTTTGTAAGAAAAAATAAATCAATTTCCGCTAACTTGTGCCCAAAAAAATAAATCTTCTATGAACTCGCCATGCCCCTCAAAAGTGATCTTTATAGCGCTGCAGCGATTTTACTGTGTTTTTGCAGTGATCAGAAAAAAAAAATTCTGTCACTGCGGTGGGGCGGACTGAACGCAAGTGTGCGCACAAGATCAGGCTTGATCGGGCGAACACTGCGTTTTTTGAAAAGGCATTTTCTATATAGTTCTGGCAATGTGCGGATCCGCAAAATGCGGAAAGCACATTGCCGGTGCCCGTGTTTTGCGGATCCACAAAACACATACGGACGTCTGAATGGAGCCTTACAGGGGGGTGATCAATGACAGGGGGGTGATCAGGGAGTCTATATGGGGTGATCAGGGGTTAATAAGTGACAGGGGGTGTAGTGTAGTGTGGTGATTGGCTGCTGCCTGTGTCCTCTAGTGGTTGATCCAAGCAAAAGGGACCACCAGAGGACCAGGTAGCAGGTATATCAGACGCTGTTAACAAAACAGCGTCTGATATACCTTTCTGGGGTTAAAAAAAATCGCATCTACAGCCTGCCAGCGAATGATCGCCGCTGGCATGCTGTAGATCAACTGGTTTACCTTCCGATCCTGTGAACGCGCGCTCCTGTGTGCATGCGTTCACAGGAAATCCCGGCTCACGCGAGATGACGCCGATCGGCGTTAGTGTGACCTGGGAGAGCCGACGCAATCACGGCGTTAGCGAGACGGCAGGAGGTTAAACAAAACAAAATGTTTGTGTCTCCATAGTATGAGAGCCATAGTTTATTTTATTTTTTGGTCCGATTGTCTTAGGTAGGGGCTCATATTTTGCCGGATGAGGTGACTGTTTGATTAACATAGTAACATAGTACATAAGGCCAAAAAAAGACATTTGTCCATCCAGTTCGGCCTGTCATCCTACAAGTTGATCCAGACGAAGGCAAAAAAATAACTGTGAGGTAGAAGCCAATTTTCCTCATTTTAGGGGAATAAAAAATTCCTTCCCGACTCCAATCAGGCAATCAGACTAACTCCCTGGATCAACGACCCCTCTCTAGTAGCTATATCCTGTAATATTATTACACTCCAGAAATACATCCAGGCCCCTCTTGAATTCCTTTATTGTACTCACCATCACCACCGCCTCAGGCAGAGAGTTCCATAGTCTCACTGCTCTTACCGTAAAGAATCCTTTTCTATGTTTGTGTACAAACCTTCTTTCCTCCAGACGCAGAAGATGTCCCCTCGTCACAGTCACAGTCCTGGGGATAAATAGATGATGGGATAGATCTCTGTACTGACCCCTGATATATTTATACATAGTAATTAGATCTCCCCTCAGTCGTCTTTTTTCTAACGTGAATAACCCTAATTTTGATAATCTTTCAGGGTACTGTAGTTGCCCCATTCCAGTTATTACTTTAGTTGCCCTCCTCTGGACCCTCTCCAGCTCTGCTATGTCTGCCTTGTTCACTGGAGCCCAAAACTGTTGTGGAGATTAGCTGTACAAATGGTAGGCAGTCGGCAGGATTGGATGCAACATAAGGGTTTTATTGGAAAAAACACAACTCAAATTTGGTCCAACAGGATGGCTTGGCTTCAGCCCATCAAAGTTCAGTCACATAAAGCACTTATCTTCAGCCCTCATGTGTCATATAACAGTTTAATTGTTAAACAGGCAAAATACAGGAGTCACCTTTGTGCAGAATCTTGTCTTTTCCCTTCTCAGGAACACTGTGGAGAGGAGTGCTCCTAAGTCCTCTGCAGACTAACACCAAACACATACTGACAGTGTGTCTTTTAAATTAGCTTCCAGCTGGGTGAGGTGGTAACACAGGAGATGGAGTATGGGAGTGACTTTCCCACCCAAACTCTTCAGTCACTCCTAAATCCCGGACCCAAGTTCCAGCTACCACAAACTCAGCAATCTAACATCACTGGTTGCCATTTACCTCCGGGATTTACATCACTGAGAGCAGCAGCCTCAGTGACACATACTTACCATCAATAACCTCACCCTTTAGATGCTTACATATCCCCCCCTCTGCCCAAGGCCAGGGGACTGGGCACTTGACCCTGATAGACAGTAAATCCTTTTGACATGAAAGGTGTACCCTGGTCAGTCAGTATTTCTTTTGGTAGGCCAGTTCTGGAAAATATATGAACCAACTCCCGAGCAATGCACTTGGAGGAGGTATTCCGCAACGGAATGGCTTCAGGATACCTGGTGGCATAGTCCAGCACTAACAAAATATACTGGTGGCCTCGGGCAGACCTAACTAACGGCCCCACCAAATCCATAGCTATTCTGTCAAATGGAATCTCAATTATTGGCAGGGGAACCAAGGGGCTCCGAAAGTGACTCACAGGAGCCGTTACTTGGCAGGTAGGGCAGGACCGACAAAACCTTTCAACCTCTTGGTAACAACCTGGCCAATAGAACCTTTGCAGGATTCTTTCCTTTGTTTTGTCAGTCCCCAGATGACCCCCAAGTAAATGGGTGTGGGCCATATCAAGGACCATCCTTCTATAAGGTATGGGTACCACCAATTGCTCCACAATTTCATTACGCATCTTAGTACCACGATACAGTAAGTTATAACTGACAGCAAAATGAGGAAACCTTTGATGAGCATTAGGCTCGTGAGGTACCTCATTCAGTACAGTTACATTTTCCCATGCATGTTTCAGGGTGGAGTCTCGTAACTGAGCAGTCCCAAAGTTCTCCCGTGACACTTCCAAGTCCGGTACATTCTGCTCAGGGTTAGACTCCTCACCCTCATCCCCAGCCAATACTTCAAGGGGAAAACTGTCTGATACCTCATTGGTCACCCCTACAGCATCTGTTTGGGCTTCTTCCCCTAAAGGAATTGGGCTGAAAGAAGGTGAAGATGCAACAGGCGTATCATTACAGTGGGAATGAGACCAGAGTTCCCAGAACAACGGAAAATCACGTCCCACAATCAATGGATGTAATTAGTCTGGTACCACACCCACTTCATGGGTCACTGTCCCGCAGCCAGTCCCTACAGTCACTTTGGCCAGCGGATAATGCTTAGTGTCCCCATGGATACAAACCACCCCCACCCGCCTTTCAGGGATGACCAGGTCATGGGGTACGGCAGCACACAAGAGGGTGACCAGGCTACCTGATTCCAAAAGGGCCACAACACTAACCCCGTTTACCTGGAGTTGACGCTCCTGGGGACCTGGTTCCTGCAGGGGTGTAGCACTGCAAACAGGATGAGCAAACATGGAGAGGCGGCGGGTGGCACCACACTCCATTGGCTCCTCCCCCTGGGAACAGTGTGCTGCAATATGCCCCGGTTGCTGACACTTCCAACAACGGACCTCAGGTCGGCCTTCGAGTGGGGCTTCAGAACGGGAGGGTACCTTTCTTGGAATGAAAAACCTCTTTCCCCGGGGTGAGCCACCCAGGCTTTGTCTGTTGGCTCGGTCCTCCTGCTCAGAGGTAGAAATGGCTGTGGAGGTCACTCTCTGTCGACGACCACCAGAGGATCCCACGAACTGCTGTGGTTTACCTTCAGGCCTCAGACAGGTCTCGGTAGTCGTAAACCGCTCCACAAGTGAAACCAATTGATCCAGGGTTTTGGGGTCTCCCTGAGCAACCCAGCGGTGAATGTCCCAAGGAAGTCCACTCACATAGCGGTCGAGCACGATTCGTTCGACCAGGTCTGCTGTACTCAGTGTCTCGGGTTGTAGCCACTTGCGCACAAGGTGTAACAAATCAAACATTTGAGAGCGGGGCGGTTTTATCTCTTCAAACCGCCATTCATGGACTCTGCAAGCACACACAGATAAGGTGACTCCCAGCCTGGCCATGAATTCTGCTTTAAGGATATCATAGTCTTTGGCCTGTTCTGCTGTTAAATCAAAATATGCTTTTTGCGGCTCTCCAGTCAAATAAGGCGCCAGAACCTCAGTCCATTCAGCCACAGGGAGTTTCTCCCTTTCCACAATCCTTTCAAACACCGCCAGATAGGCCTCTATGTCGTCATCTGGGGTCATTTTTTGCAAGGCGCGGTGCACTGCTTTTTTTTCATTCACAGTCCCAGCTAATTCCTCTATATTCCTTGGTTGAGCTGACACACTCTCTCTCAGGACTGTGATCTGTTCCAGCAACAGACGGTTGGTTTCCTGCTGGGCAGCACTGACCTGCACAAACTGCTTAACCAGCTCATCCATGGCAGGAGTCTCACTGGGCAACAATGTAGCAGCCTTTATCCAGGACATAAGCAGGTTACAGAGTCCAAAAAAAAATATTATGCAGCCGTTACCCTTAGCAACCACTTGCCCGCATCCGACACCATATGTGGAGATTAGCTGTACAAATGGTAGGCAGTCGGCAGGATTGGATGCAACATAAGGGTTTTATTGGAAAAAACACAACTCAAATTTGGTCTAACAGGATGGCTTGGCTTCAGCCCATCAAAGTTCAGTCACATAAAGCACTTATCTTCAGCCCTCATGTGTCATATAACAGTTCAATTGTTAAACAGGCAAAATACAGGAGTCACCTTTGTGCAGAATCTTGTCTTTTCCCTTCTCAGGAACACTGTGGAGAGGAATGCTCCTAAGTCCTCTGCAGACTAACACCAAACACATACTGACAGTGTGTCTTTTAAATTAGCTTCCAGCTGGGTGAGGTGGTAACACAGGAGATGGAGTATGGGAGTGACTTTCCCACCCAAACTCTTCAGTCACTCCTAAATCCCGGACCCAAGTTCCAGCTACCACAAACTCAGCAATCTAACATCACTGGTTGCCATTTACCTCCGGGATTTACATCACTGAGAGCAGCAGCCTCAGTGACACATACTTACCATCAATAACCTCACCCTTTAGATGCTTACACTGTACACAGTACTCCATGTGTGGTCTGACTAATGATTTGTAAAGTAGTAGGAATATGTTCTCATCACGGGCATCTATGCCCCTTTTGATGCAACCCATTATCTTATTGGCCTTGGCAGCAGCTGCCTGACACTGGTTTTTGCAGCTTAGTTTGCTTTTTATCCTTTTCCATGTCAGTGTTACCGAGTGTTTTACCATTTAGTATGTACGGGTGACTTGCATTATTCCTTCCCATGTGCATAACTTTACATTTGTCAGTGTTAAACCTCATCTGCCACTTATCTGCCCAAGACTGCAATCTATCCAGATCCCTCTGTAGTAGTATACTGTCCTCTTCAGTGTTAATTACTTTACACAGTTTAGTGTCATCTGCGAAAATTGATATTTTACTATGCAAGCCTTCTACAAGATCATTAATAAATATATTGAAGAGAATAGGGCCCAATACTGACCCCTGAGGTACTCCACTAGTGACAGTGACCCAATCTGAGTATGTACCGTTAATAACCACCCTCTGTTTTCTATCATTGAGCCAGTTATTTACCCACTTACAGACGTTTTCTCCCAGTCCGAGCATTCTCATTTTATATACTAACCTTTTATGTGGTACAGTGTCAAATGCTTTGGAGAAGTCCAGATACACGACATCCATTGATTCGCCGCCGTCAAATCTAGAACTTACTATTGGTACTATTTTAGGAGGCATACGCGCTTTCGATCTCTTGGTGTTGCACGTTTTGTGATAGTAGGTGACCAGAAAATTTCTTTTTTGCCACTGTTTTTATTTTTATTTATTTACAGTGTTCACCTGAGGGGTTAGGTCATGTGACATTTCTATAGAGCCAGTCATTATGGACGCGGCGATACCTAATATGTATACTTTTTCTAATTTATTGAATTTTTACACAATAGCATTTTTGAAACCAAATTTTTTTTGTGTCTCATAGTCTGAGAGCCATAGCTTTTTTATTTTTTGTTCGATTGTCTTAGGTAGGGGCTTATATTTTGCGGGATGAGGTGACGGTTTGATTGGTACTATATTAGGAGGCATACACCCTATCGATCGCTTGGTGTTGCACTTGCAATGTCGATTTTAACACTGTTTTTATAAAAAAATTTACCGTGTTCACCTGAGAGGTTAGGTCATGTGATATTTTTATAGAGCTGGTCGTTACGGATGTGGCGATTGCAAACATGTTTAGGGTATTTAATATTCTTAATTCTTACTGAATTAGAAAAGTGCGTATATGGGAAAATGTTAGATTTTCTTTTTTACTTAAATTTTTTTTTTTACATTTTTTGATCAGACCCACTTGGTTCTTGAAGATCCATTGGGTCTGATGCCTCTATAATGCACAGCAGTACACTGTATAGTGTACTGCAGTGTATTTTCTATTACTTAGCCTGTTCAGGCTCCTGCCTTTAGCAGGAGCCTGATCAGGCTTAGATATACCATGGCAAGCCGGATGCCTGTGAAGGCGTCTGGTTGCCATGGTAACCGTCGGGGCTGACACAGCAGCGCCCGATGGGGGCAGGAGCTCCCTCCCTGCCCCTTCCATACAGCAGTCCCTACGGACCACGGGATGGAAGGGGTTAACTGACATCAGTGCCAGCATGGGGCATGGGGTTCCGCCCAGCCAGAAATTGAAAGGGGAGGGGTGCCGGCACAGTTATACACAGCAGCGCAGGCCCGATCTCCTCACCACTCACTAAGGGCTGCGCTGCTGAACGCTGCAAATCGATCACAAAGCACGGACAGCTCCACTCCTCGTACCCTGATTCTACACCATTCTCTCCCACTACGGCCACGCTGCATACAGAGCATGCGCGGCTCTGTATCAGACGGCCGTGAAGAAAGAAGCAGACGTGTAGCAGACGTGCGCGCTCTCGTGGGAATGACCAGCTGCCTGGGTAAGTGTAAGTGCGGTCTGCGCAAGCGCCCATAGATGCGGCCGTGGACCGGTAGCCGTATCTATGGTTTGCCAAGTGTAAACAATGGGGTAGGAGGGAAGGCAATTTTTCTAAATGGGTGCATTTTAAATAATAGAAGCAATTTAGAAAAATGAAGTATGGCACCAGTGTAAACATTTGAAACATGATCATGAAGATGGGAATACCCCTTTAACTATTGCATGCCGTGAAAATACAACTCTGATTTATTCCAGATGCAATGTTTCGGCAAACATGCCTTTCTTAAGCATGCATATATGTACACAACTGTGCTACTATATATACTTGAACACATAGTGACGTCATAATTGTGAGATAGGCATACAAAAAACATCCTGTTTCAGCCAAAAATTATATTTATGAAAGGCAACAGAAAGCATATCAGTATAAGTGTAGTAACTAAGAATAATACCTGGATGTTTTGGAGTAGGGATGGCACACTTCTGGTATGACATGAGTCTCTGCCTCATTTCGGATTTGTTTACTACACCAACACCCACAGGTATTATTGTTAGTCAGTACAACCTTTACATGGTCCCTCAGTCTGGTTCAGTAGGCCATACAATCATAGGTAAGCCTCAAAAGGTAATTGCTAAAGAAGCTGGCTATTCAGAGTGCTGTAACCAAGCATATTAATGGGAAGTTGAGTGGAAGGAAAAAAGTATGGTAGAAAAAGATGTACAAGCAACAGAGACAACCGCAGCCTTGAAAGGATTGTCAAGAAAAGACCATTCAAGAAGAGCCACCACACACGTATCCAGCACCTGGGCTACAATTGTCACATTCCTTGTGTCCTGCTACTCATCACCCAGAGACCATGTCAAAAGCGTCTTTCCTGGGATAAGGAGAAAAAGGACTGGACTGTTGCTCAGTGGGCCAAAGTCCTGTTTACAGATTTAAAGAGGACCTTTCATCTGTTTTGACATAGGCTTATTATTTTATTACCTTGTAGGTAAGGAGCTTTCTCCCTGGCTGTAAGCGGTCGGCTCTCATTGGATTGCGCTCAAAGCCAGGGAAAAGGAGACGCCAACAGCAGAAGACTGCGTTTCAGCCCCGTTGCGAAGATACAGCTCATTACAATACAGTGCGCCAAAATAATGGGGGACCACAGCGGACGAACGGGGGGATGGTTTGAAAAAGAAAATACACCCATGGCATCAGTGGGGGCCGCCCTACAAGGTAATAACATAATTAGCCTATGTCAAAACAGATGAAAGGTCCTGTTTAAGTAAATGTTGCTTTTCATTTGGAAATCAAGGTCCCAGAGTCTGGAGCAGGCATCCTCAAACTGCGGCCCTCCAGCTGTTGTAAAACTACAACTCCCACAATGCCCTGCTGTAGACTGATAGCTGTAGGCTGTTCGGGCATGCTGGGAGTTGTAGTTTTGCAACAGCTGGAGGGCCGCAGTTTGAGGATGCCTGGTCTGGAGGAAGAGTAGAGAGACACACTATCCAAGTTGCTTGAGGCCTTGAGGTCCAGTGTGAAGTTTCCACAGTCAGTGAGGATTTGGGGAGCCATGTAATCTGCTGGTGTTGGTCCACTGTGTTATATCAAGTCAAAAGTCAGCACAGCAGTCTACCAGATAATTTTAGAGCAATTCATGCTTCCTTCTGGCAAAAAGCATTATGGTGATGCTGATTTCATTTTCTAGTAGGACTTGTCACCTGCCCACACTGCCAAAAGTGCCAATACCTGGTTTAATAGCCACGGTATCACTGTGCTTGATTGGACAGCTGTTACAACCAGTGAGTTGGAGTCACTGGTCAAACCAGAGAGTATGGATCCTCTGTGTCAACCAAGGGAAGGCAGCCACTAACCCCTAGGATGTGATTCAGAACACTCACAGGAGATAGGATAGAATGCAGCAAGAAAGAAACTGAACCACAACCTACAGGATTAGCTAATATGGTTGACAGCTGACTGGCAGTCAGCTGTGAACACTCCAATAGCTCAAGTTGCAATAATAGCCGCAGTTAGTGTGAACTGAGTCCAATAGCAGACACGGTGGTGAGAAGTGGTTATGCAGAGAAGACTGGAGTAAAGGCAGCAGATGATGATGATTGTCAGAGGCAAAATCTGAAGCGTGGTCAGAGGTCAGAAGCCAGTATCAGATAGTAGCACAGAGGGTCAGACAGGCTCAGAGTCAGACAGGTCCAGTAGTCGACGCAGGTGGCAGGCAAACAGAATGGGAAAAGAGGCTGAGTCAAACACAGGAGATCAGAACACAACACCTTTTGCTATTACTAATAGTAACTCAACTCTCAGGCAATCTCCTGGAAGAGGAAGCTGCTATTTCACCTTGTAACCTCGCCCATGGGCCATGCTGGGAGGCAGGAATGCCAGCATGGGATGAGGCACAGAGGCAGCATGGCCGAAGGACCCGTCTGGCAGGTACGTGCCTGCCAAATCTGGTGGAGACAACAAACAGCAACGGGCAGTAAGGCAGGAAATGCTGGGAATATGACAGGTGAGACCGTGGGAGGTATGGCAGAAGGCCCAGGCCTAACACCAAAAAACTTGCCCGACAAAAACCCCATAGAGGATCTGTGGGTTATTGTCAAGAGAAAGATGAAACACCAGACCCAACAATTCAGACGAGCAGAAGGCCACTATCAAAGCAACCTAGGCCTCCATAATACCTCAGCAGTGCCACAGGTGGATCGCCTGCATGCCACACTGCATTGATTCAGTAATTCATGCAAAAGGAGCCCCAAATAAGTATTAAGTGCATATACTAATCAGATTTTTCAATAGGCCAACATTTCTGTATTAATAATTTTTTTAAATTTTCTAAAAGAATGACGTTTGGGTTTTCATTAGCTGTAAGCCGTATTCATTAACATAAAAATAAATAAACGTTTGAAATTGATCACTCTGTGTGTAATGCATCTATATGTTATATGACATTCACTTTTTGAATTGAATTAAATAAACTTTTCAATTCATTTCTAATTTGAGATGCACCTGTGTGTGTATACAGTATATATACTGAGTTCAGCAGCCAATAATATATTGTGTGTAACTGTAACTGCAATTCTGTGCAAATCAAAATGCATAATTACATAGTTGTAATATTTTTTTCTTTAGGTTGCTAGGAGACTTTCATTGTTCAAGCATGCTGAATGTTCTTCCATGAGTGGTGGACAATCCATAGAGTACTTGGCTCAGTTTGGTAACAAGCGGTTTATCAGACGCCAACCTCCAATGTCACAGTACCAAGACTGCAACTTTTCTTTTGCTGGACTTCGAAACCATTATGATCATATTATTCAAAAACTAGAGAACAATGAAGGTATATTGCAAATACATGGTTTTATGTTATTTCTAAAATATGTTTGGACATCTTCTTCTATTTGTTCGCATGTAAATCCAATGTACCTCAACAGGGCTGAATTAAGCTTGGCGGAGGCCCTTGATCACAAAATCTAGTGGGGTTCCCTGTCACAATCCCTACTCAATAGGTCACGTCACTGGGGTGAATTATACTAGTGAGCTCATCAAGTTACCACAGAAATTCCCACCCACCTATTCTAGATGACGGAATTATGCTAACTTACTCCCCTAGATTCTAACACCCCAATATTTTCTATCACAATAGCTGCCACCACCTATACTATAAGGCAATAGGGGCCTATACTCAGATATTCTCTCAACCCAAATTTAACACAGTAACACATCTATATGGGACCTCAAATCCTCTGAAACACTACTGATAACGTATTCCCTCCGAAAAAGCAAGTTCTATAAGACCACAAGGAAGGGACATCAATTTTTAAATTTAATACACAATAGTGCAGTGCAATACAAAAGAAAGTGTCAGATAAAAGCTAAAAATATACATACAATAACAATGCAGTGAACAGATAAAATAAAAGAGATAAAATACAGAATATTGGCTTACTGAGATGCAGCAGTTATATTCCGGCTGTGGGGACAGCTGAAGATATGGGCAGTCACTCCAAACTATGTGGATCCCCAAAATGGCTGACAATTACCTGTTCCCAAACACCCATTTTTATCCCCCCTCAGCCGATAGGTGGGCTGTGAGGGAACCTCCCTCCTTTTGGTCTGGCCTTCTGGGACGTCTGATATTATTCAGGTTTCTGCCCCACCTTCCCAGAAGACTGACTGAGGTGGCAATATGAATCACGGCGATTCCTCGCTGTATGACAGCAAATTTGGCGAGATAAACGGGAGACAAGGCGCTCATAGGGTAGTTTTAGAGAGAGTACTGTGTCAGTAGTTACACTCACCTTCTGGTGTTGTGCTTGTGACAGCACAACACTTGCAAAGGCGAGGGGGAATAAGGGTTCAATCCGGATGAGGCATGCTGCTGGTATCTTTCTCAATCCTAGGAGTTGCCAGTACTCCAGAGGAGTGATGTAGAATACTGTGAAAGGGCTGTGTACTAGCTTGTACACACTGATACCTTTTGGCGCAAAACCACACAATAGCGAATGATGTCTTTTTAGAAATATTTATTTGTTCAGGTGACAACGCGTTTCGGAGTAACAATACTCCTTTATCAAGTCTAAAAGAAACAGTAATATGTGAAGTAGTAGTGCCAGGGGATAAACCATAAGGAGAAAGATAAAATATATATACAGTACAGACCAAAAGTTTGGACACACCTTCTCATTCAAAGAGTTTTCTTTATTTTCATGACTATGAAGGCATCAAAACTATGAATTAACACATGTGGAATTATATACATAACAAACAAGTGTGAAACAACTGAAAATATGTCATATTCTAGGTTCTTCAAAGTAGCCACCTTTTGCTTTGATTACTGCTTTGCACACTCTTGGCATTCTCTTGATAAGCTTCAAGAGGTAGTCCCCTGAAATGGTCTTCCAACAGTCTTGAAGGAGTTCCCAGAGATGCTTAGCACTTGTTGGCCCTTTTGCCTTCACTCTGCGGTCCAGCTCACCCCAAACCATCTCGATTGGGTTCAGGTCCAGTGACTGTGGAGGCCAGGTCATCTGGCACAGCACCCCATCAATCTCCTTCATGGTCAAATAGCCCTTACTTTCAAAGTTTTCCCAATTTTTCGGCTGACTGACTGACCTTCATTTCTTAAAGTAATGATGGCCACTCGTTTTTCTTTACTTAGCTGCTTTTTTCTTGCCATAATACAAATTCTAACAGTCTATTCAGTAGGACTATCAGCTGTGTATCCACCTGACTTCTCCTCAACGCAACTGATGGTCCCAACCCCATTTATAAGGCAAGAAATCCCACTTATTAAACCTGACAGGGCACACCTGTGAAGTGAAAACCATTTCAGGGGACTACCTCTTGAAGCTCATCAAGAGAATGCCAAGAGTGTGCAAAGCAGTAATCAAAGCAAAAGGTGGCTACTTTGAAGAACCTAGAATATGACATATTTTCAGTTGTTTCACACTTGTTTGTTATGTATATAATTCAACATGTGTTAATTCATAGTTTTGATGCCTTCAGTGTGAATCTACAATTTTCATAGTCATTAAAATAAAGAAAACTCTTTGAATGAGAAGGTGTGTCCAAACTTTTGGTCTGTACTGTATATATATATACACATACACACACGCATACACGTGCGTATAAATCATAATAATGGGAAGTCAATGATGACATTGAGTCAATAGATATAGGATTAAAATTGGAGGTAAAAATAATAATAATATATTATATATATATATATATATATATATATATATATATATATATATACAATGCAGGAGAGAGACTTATATAGGAAAGCTAAAATGGTGGCCTTAGTGCAGAAAAAACAGATGGACTGATAAAATATTATAAAAAATATATGATATATATGATTATAAACATAAATATGGGTATAAGTTTCAGGGGATACATAATTACACTTAATCATGTCACTGCCCTAGTTGCGATTGTACTATCCACAGGGACACTCATAGGTAAAGAATGACAGTGGGCCTGATATGCCGCCAATGTTAACTTTGATGGTGTGGAACCGTATATGCACGCATACCGAATTATAGGCAAACATATGCGTATAAAAACATATATACACACACATACACAACAATAGTAATGATACTTATAGTGATGATTAGGGGAGGCACATGGTGTGAGGTGATGAAGGCAATTACCTTTGGGACCGGCTATACACAATTGGCAGGGCTGGTCCAATTACTATAGTTAGAATAAAAGAAAAGACATTATTTTCTATAGGCTTTGATGCTGGATTGAAGTTCAAAGGTTTTTGAAGTTAAATTGAGTGGTTTATTAGCTCAAATAATCTGATATACTGAGCCAAATAGACCTACAGTATTAGTTTGATGGGTTGGTGTGGAGCAGAGCATTACCTGGTGTCGGGTCCTGTCTGTGTGTGAGCACGCGCTTTAAGAGCCGAACAGAAGGGGGGAGGTGTGGCAGATTGCTGGCTGTTCATTGGAGGATGTGAGAAGGCGGGGGGCGGGGCTGGTCACGGACTGCAGCAGTGGACTCTGTCTGTATTTGCGATGTCAGTGCGCTGTGTTCATCATGTTATTGCGCTTTGTAGCGGAGTATTGCCAACAGTAATCCAATGATGTCGGGGAAAGGGTGTGCTAGAGCTGGATGAATGGATAGAGATCAGTGGTATGGTCAGTTGGTGGTATGTAGGTAGACTAAATCAGGAATGGTTACAGAGTGACTGGGATGAGATACGGTAGATAGAGGGGGCAACCTGAGACTATAGGAGTGTGGGGGGGGTGGTGAATGTTGGTGATATTGATGATAGTGAATGACGATAATGATGATGATGACAATAATGATAATAATGATGATTATCAAAATGATGATAAAACAAATCAGATGATGGGAATAGATTGAAAATGATTATTATGATATTAATGATGGTGAATGATGATAGTAATGATGATGATGACAATGATAATGATGATGATTATCATAATGATGATAAAACGGATCAGATAATGGAAAGGAGATGATAATGATGAAGGGGGGATTTTTATATATATATGGATATCAATATAAATTGATTTGATTGATAATTGTTTTAGAATGTGTGTTTTGGGAGAAGGGGGGGGGTTTGTATTTTAGAAGCAATTGCTTTCAAGAAATTCGTTAAGACCATAGGGCTCTATTGTCTGTAATTTAAATATCCAGAACATTTCTTTCCTTCTTAGTTTTTGATACCGGTTGGTACAGGTGGTGGGGATTTGTTCTATTGGTGTTATTGAAAGGTCCACGGGATTTTTGTTATGGCAGTTGAGAAAATGTTGCGACACTCCATGTTTTATGAAGCCGTTTGTAATATTTCACCGGTGTTTGTTTATTCTCTCTCTCCCATTTTGGAAAGAAGACACCCCAAGGTATTTCGTGATGGGCATAGTGAGTTCATGGAAGTTTTTATTTTTTGTCACAAGTTAGTGGAATATGAGACTTTGTAAGAAAAAAATAAATCATCATTTTAACTTGTGACAAAAGAAAAAAAAAATCTAGGAACTCGCCATGCCCCTCACGGAATACCTTGGGGTGTCTTCTTTCCAAAATGGGGTCACTTGTGGGGTAGTTATACTGCCCTGGCATTCTAGGGGCCCTAATGTGTGGTAAGTAGTTTGAAATTGTCGGAATATTTATGCTGTCTCCGATTGACAGTCTATATTATTTATGTGAATAAATTCAAATCTGTAATGAAGGAGATTATAATTTATTATCATAAATATCAAGCTAAAACAAGCTCGTGATCTGCGTTGAATTGAAGACAAAACCCAGTTATAGACAAAATATATATATAATTTATTAATACAATTTTTAGTACAAAATAATATATAATAAGATTGGTGATAATAAAATTCACTCAATGATATGCAAAATAGTGAGAAAATCAAAAATAATTGAGAATATATATCTACACAATTATGCCTTCTTATAATGATACCCCTCAATTATATTTTAAATCAATTTAATACTTGATTTCTCTCAGCTGACAAATGTCCGATTAAACCCAAATCCGGTTTATCTTTTACCTATACCTATATTTATATATATATATAATCAACCGTACCGGTCTAGAACTGAATTCAGTTCCTTTGGAGATAATACCGTGTTTTCACCAGTATATTTTCAATCTCCCTGTATTGGATTAATTTTCAGGATGATGCTGCAGGTACACCCTAATCTTATTCCAAAACAGATACTATACGCAAGGTATGGTTAATTGAATATATATAGATATGTATTATATTAATTAATTATCCTATAAAATATAGGTAGGGTTATACTATACCAAAATGTCAGCTAGCAGAAATCAGTTTCAATGGTTCTAAGATGGCTGCCTCCAATGACTGAAAAGGTGGTCAGGGCTGGATCTGGTCTTCTCCCTTTTGATGGTTTCCTGATGATCGTCCCTTGATGATAGAGAGAGAGCTCCAGAGATCGATCCTTTCTGTCAGCCCAGACCATCTTTTTATCCTATCTTAGAAAGGGCTTGGCCAAGTTTTATCATTAACTAGTGACCTCACTTTATAATTAATAGAACCTCCCTCTAGGGAAAATACACCCTAGATCTTTGTTACCCTAACACTAGATGGCACTAGTACTCCATACAAAAATCGAGGTACCAATTTATATTTTCTATATATTCTCTTATTCATTTACTAGCGATACATTTTAACTAAGGTTTCAGACAAAACCTTGAGGAGATCTTGAATAGACAATGACTTTTGTATCTGGTCAAACACCTCGCATATCCCTTAATCTTTTGACCAGACCTAATTAAATCAAGATACACATGACCATACTCAAGTCATTGTTCTGGGGAAAAGACAGGGTTTGTTTATGATCACCTGTGTCCACATTTCTCCATTCAAGAAACCTTCAGGAAAGAAATCATTAATTTGTGTTTTATACTGAGAGAAATTCTAAAAATGACAGAGCAATCTGTACCTCATTTCTAACCTTTAAAACTGAATATATCTATAAGGACCACACTCTTATATATACAGTACAACACACGTATTTAAATTGATGATATAAAAATCAATCTATTCATACATTGCTTAATATAAAAACCCCAAAGAAAGATTAGAGTCTTTCTATACACTGAAAATCATCAAGACTCAGCACATGTCTAATACATTGTCTTATCTAGGCCTTATACTTGTGGACTTTATTTATACCCAATAGTTCTGACAAAATCAAAATGTGTAAAAAATGACCTGTGAAATCCTAAAGGAGCTCTTTGGAATGTGGGCCCCTTTGCCCACCTAGGCTGCAAAAAAGTGTCACACGTGTGGTATTGCCGTACTCAGGAGAAGTTGGGCAATGTGTTTTGGGGTGTCATTTTACATATACCCATGCTGGGTGAGATAAATATCTCGGCAAAAGACAACTTTTCTCATTTTTTTTATACAAAGTTGGCATTTGACCGAGATATTTCTCTCACCCAGCATGGGTATATGTAAAATGACACCCCAAAACACATTCCCCAACTTCTCCTGAGTACGGCGATACCAGATGTGTAACACTTTTTTGCAGCCTAGATGCGCAAAGGGGCCCACATTCCTTTTAGGAGGGCATTTTTAGACATTTGGATCCCAGACTTCTTCTCACGCTTTAGGGCCCCTAAAATGCCAGGGCATATAAATACCCCACATGTGACCCCATTTTGGAAAGAAGACACCCCAAGGTATTCAATGAGGGGCATGGCGAGTTCATAGAATTATTTTTTTTTGCCACAAGTTAGCGGAAATTGTTTTTTTTTTGTTTTTTTCTTACAAAGTCTCCCTTTCCGCTAACTTGGGACAAAAATTTCAATCTTTCATGGACTCAATATGCCCCTCAGCGAATACCTTGGGGTGTCTACTTTCCGAAATGGGGTCACATGTGGGGTATTTATACTGCCCTGGCATTTTAGAGGCCCTAAAGCGTGAGAAGAAGTCTGGAATATAAATGTCTAAAAAATTTGACGCATTTGGATTCCATGAGGGGTATGGTGAGTTCATGTGAGATTTAATTTTTTGACACAAGTTAGTGGAATATGAGACTTTGTAAGAAAAAAATTAAATAAAAATTTTTCGCTAACTTGGGCCAAAAAAATGTCTGAATGGAGCCTTACAGGGGGGTAATCAATGACAGGGGGGTGATCAGGGAGTCTATATGGGGTCATCACCCCCCTGTCATTGATCACCCCCCTGTAAGGCTCCATTCAGACGTCCGTATGTTTTTTACGGATCCACGGATACATGGATCGGATCCGCAAAACACATACGGACATCTGAATGGAGCCTTACAGGGGGGTGATCAATGACAGGGGGGTGATCAGGGAGTCTATATGGGGTGATTACCCCCCTGTCATTGATCACCCCCCTGTAAGGCTCCATTCAGATGTCCGTATGTGTTCTGCGGATCCGATCCATGTATCAGTGGATCCGTAAAAATCATACGGACGTCTAAATGGAGCCTTACAGGGTATGATCAATGACAGGGGGGTTATCAATGACATGGGGGTGATCAGGGAGTCTATATGGGGTGATCACCCCCGTCATTGATCACCCCCCTGTACGGCTCCATTCAGATGTCCGTATGCGTTTTGCGGATCCGATCCATGTATCAGTGGATCCGTAAAAATCATACGGACGTCTGAATGGAGCCTTACAGGGGGGTGATCAATGACAGGGGGGTGATCAATGACAGGGGGGTGATCAGGGAGTCTGTATGGGGTGATCACCCCCCTGTAAGGCTCCATTCAGATGTCCGTATGTGTTTTGCGGATCCGATCCATGTATCAGTGGATCCGTAATAATCATACGGACGTCTGAATGGAGCCTTACAGGGGGGTGATCAATGACAGGGGGGTAATCAATGACAGGGGGGTGATCAGGGAGTCTACACTGCGTGCAGAATTATTAGGCAAATGAGTATTTTGACCACATCATCCTCTTTATGCATGTTGTCTTACTCCAAGCTGTATAGGCTCGAAAGCCTACTACCAATTAAGCATATTAGGTGATGTGCATCTCTGTAATGAGAAGGGGTGTGGTCTAATGACATCAACACCCTATATTAGGTGTGCATAATTATTAGGCAACTTCCTTTCCTTTGGCAAAATGGGTCAAAAGAAGGACTTGACAGGCTCAGAAAAGTCAAAAATAGTGAGATTTCTTGCAGAGGGATGCAGCACTCTTAAAATTGCAAAGCTTCTGAAGCGTGATCATCGAACAATCAAGCGTTTCATTCAAAATAGTCAACAGGGTCGCAAGAAGCGTGTGGAAAAACCAAGGCGCAAAATAACTGCCCATGAACTGAGAAAAGTCAAGCGTGCAGCTGCCAAGATGCCACTTGCCACCAGTTTGGCCATATTTCAGAGCTGCAACATCACTGGAGTGCCCAAAAGCACAAGGTGTGCAATACTCAGAGACATGGCCAAGGTAAGAAAGGCTGAAAGACGACCACCACTGAACAAGACACACAAGCTGAAACGTCAAGACTGGGCCAAGAAATATCTCCAGACAGATTTTTTTAAGGTTTTATTGACTGATGAAATGAGAGTGAGTCTTGATGGGCCAGATGGATGGGCCCGTGGCTGGATTGGTAAAGGGCAGAGAGCTCCAGTCCGACTCAGACGCCAGCAAGGTGGAGGTGGAGTACTGGTTTGGGCTGGTATCATCAAAGATGAGCTTGTGGGGCCTTTTCGGGTTGAGGATGGAGTCAAGCTCAACTCCCAGTCCTTCTGCCAGTTTCTGGAAGACACCTTCTTCAAGCAGTGGTACAGGAAGAAGGCTGCATCCTTCAAGAAAAACATGATTTTCATGCAGGACAATGCTCCATCACACGCGTCCAAGTACCCCACAGCGTGGCTGGCAAGAAAGGGTATAAAAGAAGAAAATCTAATGACATGGCCTCCTTGTTCACCTGATCTGAACCCCATTGAGAACCTGTGGTCCATCATCAAATGTGAGATTTACAAGGAGGGAAAACAGTACACCTCTCTGAACAGTGTCTGGGAGGCTGTGGTTGCTGCTGCACGCAATGTTGATGGTGAACAGATCAAAACACTGACAGAATCCATGGATGGCAGGCTTTTGAGTGTCCTTGCAAAGAAAGGTGGCTATATTGGTCACTGATTTGTTTTTGTTTTGTTTTTGAATGTCAGAAATGTATATTTGTGAATGTTGAGATGTTATATTGGTTTCACTGGTAAAAATAAATAATTGAAATGGGTATATATTTGTTTTTTGTTAAGTTGCCTAATAATTATGCACAGTAATAGTCACCTGCACACACAGATATCCCCCTAAAATAGCTAAAACTAAAAACTACTTCCAAAAATATTCAGCTTTGATATTAATGAGTTTTTTGGGTTCATTGAGAACATGGTTGTTGTTCAATAATAAAATTAATCCTCAAAAATACAACTTGCCTAATAATTCTGCACTCCCTGTATATGGGGTGATTACCCCCGTCATTGATCACCCCCCTGTAAGGCTCCATTCAGACGTCCGTATGTGTTTTGCGGATCCGATCCATGTATCAGTGGATCCGTAAAAATCATACGGACGTCTGAATGGAGCCTTACAAGGGGGTGATCAATGACAGGGGGGTGATCAGGGAGTCTATATGGGGTGATCAGGGGTTAATAAGGGGTTAATAAGTGACAGGGGGGGTGTAGTGTAGTGGTGTTTGGTGCTACTTATTACTGAGCTGCCTGTGTCCTCTGGTGGTCGATCCAAACAAAAGGGACCACCAGAGGACCAGGTAGCAGGTATATTAGACGCTGTTATCAAAACAGCATCTAATATACCTGTTAGGGGTTAAAAAATCGCATCTCCAGCCTGCCAGCGAACGATCGCCGCTGGCAGGCTGGAGATCCACTCGCTTACCTTCCGATCCTGTGAACGTGCGCGCGTTCACAGGAAATCTCTCCTCCTGGACGTGTATATGCGTCCAGGAGGAATGAATCGACCACCTCCAGGACGCGTCGCTGCGTTCGGCGGTCCGGAGGTGGTTAATAAAGCCGGTTTTTGCTTCAGTCTGCTTGTCCACTGTACTGTACTTGAATCCTGCTTTGCGGTCTCTCCCTCCTCTGACCGCATCATATACATTAGTGTTTCCCAACCAGTGTGCCTCCAGCTGTTCCAAAACTATAACTCCCAGCATGCCCGGACAGCCTTTGGCTGTGCGGACATTCTGGGAGTTATAGTTTTGCAACAGCTGGAGGCACACTGGTTGGGAAACACTGATATACATGGTCGGGAAGTTCTGAGCTCCCTGAGGCAGGGCAGTCCAAGTATACTGGTTAACCATAAATGCAATGGCAAACAGATACTGACAGTCAGGATGCAGCGGGACACTAAAGAAAACATTTGCCAGGTCTATCACCGTGAAACACATAGCAGTGGATGGAACTTGTGACAATAAGGTGCCTGACAGGCTGTTCTTTAACTGGTTTCTTCTTTATTGGGAACAGTGGGGTATTAGCGGAAGATACTGTTTTTACCAATGCACCAGCCTGGAGAAAAGCATCAATTTGACTGGTCACTGCTATCTCCTGGGCATGACTAAGGGGGTACTGCTTTACTTTAAGGGTCTGACATCCTGGCTTAAGATGCACTGTGACCGGTGACACGGGGAGTTTCCCTATGTCTGTTTTAGATGTTGCCCACAAATCCTTCTGCACCACCTCAAGAACAGCTTGGTCTACTAGAGTTAATTCTGACGGTTCAGTCTCAGGCAGGGCCAGTGTCGCTATTAAGTAACATAATACTTCTTCTGGGACCCCAAAATCTACACGGGTAGTGCCATTGGGGTGAACGTGTATATGGGCTCCCAGTGCTTGCAAAACGTCAGTCCCTAAAATAGGTTCTGGCAGGTTTTCTTTAACTAACAATTGGGTAACAACCGTACTGTCTTTTATCTTTAATTTAACTTGCTCAGATTCACTGACACAAAAACGGTTTCTCCTGTAAATCCCACAGCCGGTACATGCCAAGGAGTAAACTGATGTGGCCGCAAGAAACTCTGGTCTACTACTGTTGGCTGCCCCCGTGTCAACCAGGAATGGTACTGCCTTTCTGTTTCTGAGTATACAACAATCTACCTTGTACAACTTCTCCTCTCCATCCCTTAGTTTCAACCTCACGAGCTACCTTTATCCATGTATCAATCTCTTCTTCACATCCACGATCCTTTATCCAACCACAATGTTTCCTACTGAATCTTTCCCAGACTTCTAGGTTAAGATTCCCATACTTCATCCCTGTCTTCTCCAACACTCTGTCCACATTCTTCAGACCCTCTTTACCTCCCCTTTCCTTCACTAATGTTTTGGCTGTCTTATAACCTTCGGGTATACTGAAATTATTCCCCATTGCTCTTCAACTGTACTAGAACAACTATAGAAAGTAACACAATTCAGACGTCTATTTCCCCTCAGTTTCCTCAGCGCTTCCTCACTATTCACCTAGTGTACTCTGTTTCTGAGATTTCCTCTCTATAATGTTCTGCAATTTTCCAAACACTGTAAAGAACAAACAAAACTTATACCGTGACTCCTAAAGCCAGACCAAAAACATCATCAATCAAAGTTACTCATGATCAGAAACTAAACCCAACAATCATGACCCTAAGCATGCAGCCAAGACAACACAGGAGTGGTTCACAGATACGTCTGAGAATGTCCTTGAGTGGCTCAGCCAAAGTGCTGACTTAAACCCAATCAAACGTCTCTGGTGATACCCGGAAATGTTTGTCCTGCAATGATCCCTATTCAACCTGACAGAGTTTGAGAGAATCGCAGAGAAGAATGGCAAAAATTCCCTAAATCCAGGTGTGCAAACCTTGAGATATCATACCCAAGAAAACTGAAAGCTGTAATTGCTGCCAAAGGTGCTTCAACTCAGCACTAAGTAAAGGGTCTGAATGCTTATGTCAATGCAATATTTTAGCTTTTCCTTTTCAATAAATTAGCAAAGATTTTGAACATTTAGTTTTCACTTTATTATTATGGGGTATTGAATGCAGAATAATGGGAATTTTTATTTATTTATTTTAGCACAAGGATGCAACTTTTTTTTTTTTTTAATTAATTATCTTTATTACTTGATATATAAAAGCAAATTACGGTACAAAAATAATTTTTCATTTTCCTTTCCCCTTATCCCCCACCCCCCTCCCCGTACCTGTGGTGCGTCAAAAAAAAAAAAAAAAAAGGAATAGTTATCCAAACTGATCAAATCCTCCAACCGCCCCATATCTTAATCCACTTCTCCTCAGCTTCCCTCTGTTTATACATAATTTTCTCATAATTTTTTACCTTGTTAATTAGTTTTATCCATGTATTTATCTCTGGAATATATCGAGCAAACCAGGTCCGACTGACCAAAACTCTGGCCAACATCAGTATTCTACCTAGGAAAATCTTTTGATACTTATGGTTATTTATTTTGGAAAGATCATTAAGCACAAACACTTGTGGTTCAAGAGGAATTCGTATTTTTAATTTGTAGCGGATAAAGTTGTTAATACTATTCCAGTATTTTATAAGTTCTGGGCAGGTCCAGATCATATGAAGATAATCCGCACCTGAGGTGTCACATTTAGGGCAATTAGAGGTGTCTCTTAGCCCACATTTATTCATCCATAAAGGGGTAACATATAATCTGTGACAAATATTAAAATGTACTAGAACATGGTTAAAGTTCTGGGATAGTGAACCTAGATTCCCAAAAATATTGTCCCACCCTTCTACTTGTATGTTCGGACAATCCATCTCCCACGCTCTTTGTCCTGGTGATTGTGTATCACTAAATCGTGCCTTAAGTAATAACTTATATATATTTGAAATCTTCAATCTAGGCGGTGTCCCCCCTACCCAATCATTTAAAAAAGATGAGCTATCTATATCCAACACAGATTTATCGTCCAGACTGGATAAGGCTGAACGCAGTTGAAAATATCTAAACCATGAAACATTTTCTATATTATGTGAAATATACAAAATTACCTGTGAAATTACCTGTAAAATATACAAAATTTAATTTTTTTGCCAGAATGTGTCAGCTGCAATATCATCTAACCTTTGTAGGTGCAGATTATGCCAAAGAGGCGTGAATGTAAGTGAGCCCTTTACCTTCAACCATGTCCTAGTAGTAGCCCACACTTTCAGGAGTAGTTTTATAGTCTCTCTATAGCCCTGCTCATGGCTCCTCAATAACCCGGATTCCAGAAGAGTGAATATATTACTATGAGCGTGGCTACCCACTATTTTCCCTAGAAGTGCACTGTTTTCTGATTCAAAGCACATCAATAGCTGAGTAGCAATAAAATATCCTTTTAAAGTAAGGGACATTTAAACCCCCGCACTCCAGTGATTTATACAAATATTCTAACTTTATTCGCACTCGTTTTCTTCCCCATATTAAATCATTAATTATTCTTTCCATAAGTTTAAAGTATTTATCTTGTATCCAGATAGGTGTATTCCTAAGCACATAAAGAAGTTGTGGTAGTATCACCATTTTGACCAATGAAACTCGGTCAGCTCTAGACAGGGGAAGTCTCAACCAGATCCCTATTTTAGCTCTAATCTTTGTCACCATGGGGATCAGATTAAGTTGTAGAAAATTTTCAACCCTGGGTGAAATAATCAAACCCAAATACTGAAAAGAATCAACGATATCCAACTGCGTCACAAGAACCTCTTTCTGTGGTAGGGGGTCTATTGGCATCAAACTGGTCTTAGACCAGTTTATAAGAAAACCGGACACCTCACCAAATGACTTAACCATTTGAATAATTCTGGGGAGAGTTGTTTCCGTATGGTCTATAAAAAAAAGAACATCATCCGCGTATAGGGAAATACGGTCCTGGACTCCTAGCGTACCAAATCCCTTAACTTGATCATCCTGCCTAATGGCCAGCGCAAGAGGTTCAATATAAATATCAAATAACAATGGGGATAGTGGGCAACCCTGACGCGTCCCTCTATTTAAATCAAAGCTAGTTGTCAGGATCCCATTGAGACTCAATTTTGCCTTGGGGAATCTGTACAGTAACTTAAGAATGCCTATGAATCTTTCCCCAAAGCCCATCCTTACCAGGACCTTCCAGAGGAATCGCCACTCCACCCTGTCAAAGGCCTTAGAGGCATCCAGTGACAGGATGGAGCGAGCGGTCCCCCCAGGGGCCTGAATATTAGCAAAGAGCCGATGAAGATTATGGTGTGTGCCCTTGTTTTGAACAAAGCCATTCTGATCCGGATGGACAATGGAGAAAATAACCCCAGAAAGCCTTGTGGCAAAAATCCTCGCAAAGAGCTTTACATCTGCATTAAGCAGTGAGATTGGTCTATATGATTCTAGATCTACGGGATCTTTGCCTTTTTTTGGAATTAATGTTATTACGGCTTCCAACATTGAATCTGGTAACTTCCCATCCTCCACTGAATCAGAAAGGACCTCCAGCAGTCTGGGGAAAATAATGTCCCCATATTTACTGTAGAATTCATATGGGAGTCCATCTGAGCCAGGGGTGGAATTGGCCGAACATAATTTAATCGCTCCCTCAAGTTCCTGGATTGAGACATCCAATTCCAGTGCTTTCTTTTGCGCCTCAGTAATAGTTGGAAAAGCAATGTCATCGAGATAGGCATCCATCTTATCATCTGTGATCTACGAATCCGCTTTATACAAATCCAAGAAATAGTCCACAAAGGCCTTCTCTACAGGACCCTGTCCACTAACCATCTTACCATTAACCAGTCTAACATTATCTATATATTTTTTGGATTGTTGACTTGAGATCACTCTGGCCAAAAGTTTACCAGGTCGCCCTGACTCCATAAAATATTTTTGCCCTTTAAAGAAAAGGCCCTTTTGGGCCTTGTCCAATAAAAAGTTAGAGTATACTTGTGTGGCCATTTGCATACTTTCTCTATTCTCCTCCGTCTTATTCATATAAAAGGATTGTGTCGCCATTGATGCAAGTTCTTCCAGATTTTTCTGTTTTTTCCCGTACTCCTTTCTAAGGTTCGCAATATTACTGACCATCATTCCCCTCATATATGCCTTGAAGGTATCCCATACCACTTGGATTTTTGCTGAGCCATAGTTGTTATCCCAAAATCGACCAATTTCATTCTGGATTGTCTTACGTGTCTTTATTACTGTTAACCAGTAAGGGTTTAATCTAAAAGGGGGCTTTTGTATGTGTCTTTCCTGGGTTAAACAGAGTTCGAGGACTAACGGTGAATGGTCCGAAATTGACCTTGTTTCATATTTCATTCGTTTTACGAGTTTCACGTATTTACTACTAATCAATGCAAGATCTATTCTAGACATAGATTTACCTGCTTTACTAAAGCATGAAAAGGCCCTTTTCCCCTGTCCTAGATGTCCCCACACATCTTCAAAACCCGCCTCAGAGCAAAACCGTGCCAGGGGAGACCACTGAATCGGGCTATCTCCCCTGACACTCGTAGAGACCCTATCACGCAGAGGATCAATGACACAATTGAAATCACCAATAATCATTGTTGGGCACTCTGGCCATTTATCCATAAATAATAACAAAGAATTAAGAACTAAAAAGGAAAATGGCGTGGAATATAAACAAAAGCCAAAATACATGTCTTCCCCCTTAGTCTACAATATAGGAAGATAAATCTCCCCTGATGGTCGACAGAGGATGCCTCACAGACGAAATCAATCTGTCTATGTATCAAGACAGTAACACCTCTAGAGTGGCTGGAAAAAGTAGAATGATACGTGTGCGCGGCCCATCCCCTGCCGACCGCCCTAGAGGTCTCTTCAGTAAGATGAGTTTCTAACAAACATACTATTGCTGGTAGGTGGACCTGTGTCAAGTCAAAAATCGCTTGTCTTTTTCCTCTATCCCCCAATCCGCGTATATTCCAGGCAAGGATTCTAGTCGTCATTATCAAAAGTGGTTAGGTAGGACAAAAACGACAAACAAAAAAAAATAAAAATTAAAAATAAAATAAAAAATAAAAAAATAATAAATTGGACGCACCACAGCCCATCTCCCACCCCAGGGCCCGCCCCCCCGTACAGGTAATCCACCACGTATTGTAGTAGATTTCTCTCCTATGACCATCCCTCCCACTCTCCCCACACTCAGCCCTCCCCATTAAGAAATGGAGAAAAGGACAATTGGGAATATAAACCCCCCATAACAGTTATTCCCACCAAATCCTGAAACAATTAAGTCACAGATCATTTTGTTCGAGCCAGTCCGCGGCTTTATCTGGAGTATCAAAAAATAGGATTTTATCATTAAAAATAATCCGCAATTTTGCTGGGAACATGAGAGAGTATTTAATATCCCTTTCTCTTAGCTTCTTTTTTAGCGTCATGAATGTGCGTCTCTTTTCTTGTATGTCTTTTGAAAAATCCGGAAAAAAAGCCAATCTATTACCATTATATACAACCGGTGAGCATTCCCTCGCCCTTCTCAATAGCATATCTTTATCCCCTGTAGCCAATAACTTAACAAGAAATGTCCGAGGTTGTCTCCCTGGGATCGGTTTACCCCCTGGGACCCGATGGGCTCTTTCTATCATAAACAATGGGGAGAACGAGTCCTTCCCGAAATTCTCAAAAATTAACTTCTGTATAAATTGAGTAGGATTCTTCTCTTCAGCACCCTCTGGGATCCCTATTATTCTCACGTTGTATCTTCGCGACCTATCCTCAAGGTCCGCCACCTTTTTCTTCAGAAGGTTACACTCTAATTTCAGTGTGGAGACTTCAGAGTTTGTTTTTTGGGATTCGTTCTGTATCAAGGACGTAGAGCTCTCAAGATTATTAACTCTGTCTCGGATTTTCGACAAATCATCTCTTATCAGACCCACATCAACCTGGATAAATCCAAGTTGGGTTGTAACAGCCTGTATTAAATCCCCATTTTGTTTAACTGCTAGGAGTATTTCTTCTCCTCCTCTTCTTTTTTTTTTTCTTTCTTTTTCTTTTTCCTCTTCCTTCTTTTCTTTCGCTTTGTGCTTTTATCGCTTATTCCTTTTATATTTGTATTTATAATTCACTTTTTATTTTGCTTTTTGGCCACCTCACTTTTCTCTTTCAACAGTGAGGGTACTAGCAGTAAGCTTTACAACATATAGATTGAAAATGTTCTAAAATGCTAAAGCAGTTTTAATTAGTGGTTAGTATTGAAGGTAGAGGGCATATGGAGACACAATAAGCCAGAAAAAAAAAAAAAAAGGAACAGTCTCACCAGCTTTAATATACCCCGTCCGTCCACCTGAAGAGCAGTATCGCCGACCAGGACGACAGCGGAGCCGCCGATCCACAAAGCAGAAGCCAAGCAGAGTTCCCAGGTGGAATCCAACAGCCCGTCCAGCAGCCGTCAGTCGAAGCGGTCACAGCACAGTTGGCCACCGCGGCACAGGGGAGGAGAGGAGGAGGACCGGAAAGGCTGGAGACACGAGGAGAAGGTCGGACATGTGGAGGGGGATCAGGCAACACTCACAGTCACGGCAAGGTTAGTCACTTCGGCACACGGAGAGAGGGGAGGAGGATCGACAAGAACTAGAGACATGAGGAGGGGGTCATGTATGCGGAGGAGGTAGGACAGGGCTCCCAGGTGAGCTGAGAATCAAGCGCTCGCCACCCACGCAGCAGATGAGAGCGGTGACCAGGCGAATCAGGTCAGGCAGAGCTCGCAAGTATAATCCGACAGCCCGTCCAACCGCCCGTCAGCCCAAGCGACCACAGGAGAACTAGTCCCAGCGACACAGGGAAGGAGAACAGGAGGACCGGAAGAAGGCAGGAGGCTAGAAGTCAACGGCTAAAACAGGAGCACATACCCCGCGACCATAAGGAGCATAGGGGCAGGAATCACCGCAGAGACGCCAGGAGGATCAGGATAGCGAAGTAGCCGAGCCCTGGGGAGGGTGGAGAGCGCGACGTACGTGTCTACGTCATCACGTCATTCTCAAGGATGCAACTTAACAAAATATGAAACAAGGTCTGAAGACTTTAATGTTTGAGGGTTGTAGTGGTTTTAACCCCTTCAGGACCAAGCCAGTTTTGCAATTGTTTGAAATTTTACGTGTAATTTTACGTGGTAATAACTGCTTTTACTTATGCAACCAATTTTGAGAATGTTTTCTTGTGGCACATCATACTTCATATAAGTGGTAAAATACAGTGTCACTACCAGAGCTTTGGGACGTTCTCACAGCTCTGTTTCTCCACCCCTGTGATAATGTCACTACTAGAGCTGGGAGGAGTTTTCTGTTTCCTTCCTCCCAGCTGCGTTTGATTTCCCTGCCTTTATATTCCCCCTCCTCCTATTGTAGGTGTGGATTATATTTCTCATTTGGGTTGTAGCTCTTGCTTGAGTATCTTCCCTTGCATGCTATCCTTTCACTGGACCTGTGTTCTGCTGCAGCAAGTACTCCGGATATTGCCAGCCTGTCTTTGGATCCGTCTTCACTGCGGCTGCAGCCCCTTCAGCTGAGTGTGCAGACATTGTTGTGTATCTGTGTTGTCTGACTGGATCCGAGGCGACCACGGTTCCCTCCATATACTGAGCAGGGCACCGGTGGCCGTGCCCCTTCCACCATTGTAGGGGTTACAGTGGTCATCAGTCTTAGGTACGCGGGCATGCCTCCTTCCACCATTTGGATCCGGGCATGGGCTTAGCAGCATAGGGAGAGCTTTCAAGGGTCTGACAGGGGTAACCCTTTATCCTCCCTAGTTTGGGTCCGGTCAGTAGCTCTATTTTCTGTGCATGCTCTTGTTGCTCACATACAGCCGTGACATTATAATCCACCAAAACCGTCTTTTTTGACATGGATCCGCTTTCTGGCCTGGTTGACCGCATGCAGGGTCTTTCTTTGGAGGTAGCGGATCTCCGTCAATCTATGACTCAGCTTCAAGCATTGGGCTCTGCTCCGGCCCATGGAGTCTGTTGCGAGCCAAAGGTCTCACTTCCGGAAACGTTCTCCGGGGGCAGTGAGAATTTTGTTCGCTTCAGAGAGGCATGCAAACTCCATTTTTGCTTGTGTCCACATTCCTCTGGTAATCAGGAGCAGAGGGTGAGGATTGTCATCTCCCTGCTCAGGGGTAATGCTCAGACTTGGGCTTTTTCGCTGCCATCAGGGGATCCCTCCCTTCGATCCGTGGAAGGATTTTTTGTGGCCCTGGGGCAGATATATGATGACCCGGATCGTGTTGCTCTGGCCGAATCTAACTTACGTTTTTTATGCCAGAGCAAACTGTCTGCGGAGCTTTATTGTTCTGAATTTCGGAGATGGGCAGCTGATTCAGGTTGGAATGATGCTGCACTCCGGAGTCAGTTCTGTCATGGTCTCTCAGAGAGATTGAAAGATGCGTTTGCTTTCCATGAGAGACCAACGTCCTTAGAGTCTGCCATGTCATTGGCGGTACGCCTTGACAGGCGTCTAAGAGAAAGAAACGAGACCTCTCTGTCCAGCCATTGTCAGTCTAGGGGCAGTGGTGCGGACTCATTCAGTGTGCAGGGGCCTCATCCTGTCTCGCTCCCCTCTGAGGAGGAGCCCATGCAGCTAGGTCGACTTGCCCCTGATAAAAGAGGATTTAGTCCTCAGAGTATGGTGTGTTTTTGTTGTGGGGGCATAGGTCATTTGGCAAATGTTTGTCCGTCTAGGAGATTCTTGAACTGTACTAAGAGCGATAATAAGCGAAAAACCTCAAAAGGTAAATCATCAAACTCTGCTTCATCTGCTACTTTGGGCAAAGTTGATGTAGGAATTGATGCTTTTTCTCTGACCTGCAGTTCCCGTTTTCTCCTGTCTGCCAGGGTGGCGCTAGAGAGCAAGGTCATTTCTTGTGAGATTTTTGTTGATAGTGGAGCGGCCGTCAATCTTATTGACACTCAATTTGTAGCCATGCATGGTTTTCAGGTTTGCACATTAGAAAAGGATATACCTGTTTTTGCTATTGACTCTGCTCCACTCTCACAGAGATCTCTGAAGGGCATTGTTCACAATATCCGGTTAGCTGTAGGTGACACTCATGTGGAGGATATGTCTTGTTTTGTCCTAACGGATTGCCTTCTCCTCTAGTTTTGGGGTTACCCTGGCTCACTAGACATAACCCCACTATTGATTGGCAAGGAAGGCAAATAAATGAGTGGAGTGACTTTTGTAGAGAGAATTGTCTTACAGCGACTTTTGCAGAGGTGTCTACTAAAACTGTGCCATCATTTCTCTCTGATTTCTCGGACGTGTTTTCCGAGAGCGGTGTTCAGGAGCTACCTCCTCACCGGGAGTTTGACTGTCCCATTAACCTCATTCCCGGCGCCAAGCTGCCAAAAGCTCGCCTCTACAATCTCTCACAACCGGAAAGAATCGCAATGCAAACCTATATCTCCGAGAGTCTCGATAAGGGGCATATTCGTCCCTCAAAATCACCTGTTGCCGCTGGTTTTTTTTTTGTTAAAAAAAAAGATGGCTCTCTGAGACCTTGCCTAGATTTTAGGGAGCTGAACCGTATCACGATTCGCGATCCCTATCCCCTTCCTCTGATCCCGGACCTCTTCAACCAAATTGTTGGGGCCAAGGTTTTTTCCAAATTGGATTTGAGAGGCGCGTACAACCTGGTCAGGGTCAGAGAGGGGGATGAATGGAAAACGGCCTTTAATACCCCTAACGGGCATTTCGAGAATCTCGTTATGCCTTTCGGCCTGATGAATGCTCCGGCCGTCTTTCAGCATTTTGTTAACAGTATTTTCTACCATTTAATGGGGAAATTTGTATTGGTGTATCTTGATGATATTTTGATTTTTTCCCCTGATGTTCAGACCCATAAGGATCATCTTTTTCAGGTTCTGCAGATTCTGCGGGAAAATAAATTGTACGCCGAGCTGGAGAAATGTGTTTTTATGGTATCGGAGATTCAATTTCTGGGTTTTCTCCTCTCTGCTTCTGGTTTTCGCATGGATCCGGAGAAGGTCCGTGCTGTACTTGAGTGGGAGCTTCCTGAGAATCAGAAGGCATTGATGCGCTTTCTGGGTTTTGCAAACTATTACAGAAAGTTAATTTTGAATTATTCCTCTGTTGTCAAACCCCTCACTGACATGACAAAAAAGGGGGCGGATTTTTCCTCTTGGTCGGAGGAGGCGCTTGCAGCTTTTTCTAAAATTAAAGAGAGTTTTGCATCTGCTCCCGTTTTGGTGCATCACGATGTTTCCTTACCTTTTATTGTTGAGGTGGATGCTTCCGAGGTGGGTGTGGGTGCGGTTTTGTCCCAGGGCCCTTCTCCTGCCAAATGGCGACCCTGTGCCTTTTTCTCTAAAAAACTCTCCCCGGCAGAGAAAAACTATGATGTGGGAGATAGGGAGTTGTTGGCCATCAAGTTGGCTTTCGAGGAATGGCGCCATTGGTTGGAGGGGGCCAGGCACCCTATCACCGTTTTTACCGACCATAAGAATCTGGCATACTTGGAGTCGGCCAGGCGTATGAATCCGAGACAGGCCAGATGGTCTCTGTTCTTCTCCAGATTCAATTTTGTCGTCACATTCCGCCCTGGGAACAAAAATGTGAAGGCTGATGCTCTCTCTCGCTGTTTTCCGGGAGGAGGAAACTCCGAGGACCCGGGTCCCATTTTGGAGGAGGGGGTAGTTGTTTCTGCTCTATATTCGGATTTGGAGGCCGAGGTCCAGGCTGCCCAGACTGAGGCACCTGCCCGTTGTCCTTCTGGGAAGTTGTTTGTGCCTCCTGAGCTACGTCACAAACTCTTCAAGGAGCATCATGATACTGTTCTTGCTGGTCACCCCGGGAGTAGAGCCACGGTAGATATCATTGCTCGGAGATTTTGGTGGCCGGCTCTTCGTAAGTCGGTGGAGGGTTTTGTGGCTGCTTGTGAGACGTGCGCTCGCGCTAAGGTCCTTCATTCACGGCCTTCAGGTTCCCTTCTCCCGTTACCCATACCTTCCCGTCCTTGGACACACCTGTCCATGGACTTTATCACGGATCTTCCTCGTTCCTCAGGGAAGTCGGTGATCCTGATGGTGGTGGACCGTTTTAGCAAGATGGCTCATTTCGTACCTTTCCCTGGTTTACCCAATGCTAAAACGTTGGCGCAAGCTTTTGTCGACCATATTGTTAAATTGCATGGCATTCCCTCTGATATTGTTTCCGATAGAGGCACGCAGTTTGTGTCCAGGTTCTGGAAGGCTTTCTGTTCTCGCCTGGGGGTTCGGCTGTCCTTCTCTTCTGCTTTTCACCCGCAGTCGAATGGTCAGACTGAGCGCCTCAATCAGAATCTGGAGACATATTTGCGCTGTTTCGTGGCAGAGAACCAGGAGGATTGGTGTTCATTTCTCCCTCTTGCTGAGTTTGCTCTGAACAACCGTCGTCAGGAATCTTCTGATAAGTCGCCATTCTTTGGTGCATATGGGTTCCATCCGCAGTTTGGGACATTCTCGGGAGGGGCTCTTTCTGGTTTACCTGAGGAGGAGAGATTTTCCTCGTCTTTGTCTACCATTTGGCAAAAGATTCAGAGTAATCTTAAAAAGATGAGTGAGAAGTATAAGCGTGTGGCTGATAAGAGACGTGTGCCTGGTCCGGACCTGAGTGTGGGTGATCTGGTGTGGTTGTCTACAAGAAATATTAAACTGAAGGTTCCCTCCTGGAAATTGGGTCCCAAGTTTATTGGGCCTTATAAAATCTTGTCAGTCATCAATCCTGTTGCCTTCCGTCTTGATCTTCCACGGGTTTGGAAGATACATAATGTATTTCACAGATCTCTCTTAAAACCATATGTCCACCCCACGGTACCCTCCTCTTTGCCTCCTCCTCCGATTTTGGTTGATGGCAATCTGGAGTTTGAGGTTTCCAGAATTGTGGACTCTCGCATTGTCCGCAGTTCTCTCCAGTACCTCGTTCATTGGAAGGGTTATGGTCCTGAGGAGAGGATGTGGGTTCCGGTGTCGGACATTAAAGCCACTCGCCTCATCAGGGCATTTCATAGGGCTCATCCTGAGAAGGTGGGTCCTGGGTGTCCGGAGTCCACCCGTAGAGGGGGGGGGGTACTGTCACTACCAGAGCTTTGGGACGTTCTCACAGCTCTGTTTCTCCACCCCTGTGATGATGTCACTACTAGAGCTGGGAGGAGTTTTCTGTTTCCTTCCTCCCAGCTGCGTTTGATTTCCCTGCCTTTATATTCCCCCTCCTCCTATTGTAGGTGTGGATTATATTTCTCATTTGGGTTGTAGCTCTTGCTTGAGTATCTTCCCTTGCATGCTATCCTTTCACTGGACCTGTGTTCTGCTGCAGCAAGTACTCCGGATATTGCCAGCCTGTCTTTGGATCCGTCTTCACTGCGGCTGCAGCCCCTTCAGCTAAGTGTGCAGACATTGTTGTGTATCTGTGTGTTGTCTGACTGGATCCGAGGCGACCACGGTTCCCTCCATATACTGAGCAGGGCACCGGTGGCCGTGCCCCTTCCACCATTGTAGGGGTTACAGTGGTCATCAGTCTTAGGTACACGGGCATGCCTCCTTCCACCATTTGGATCCGGGCATGGGCTTAGCAGCATAGGGAGAGCTTTCGAGGGTCTGACAGGGGTAACCCTTTATCCTCCCTAGTTTGGGTCCGGTCAGTAGCTCTATTTTCTGTGCATGCTCTTGTTGCTCACATACAGCCGTGACATACAGTCAATATGTCTTACCTTTATTTTATTTTTTTATCCAATATTTACACAAAATTTGGAAAAATTAGAAATGTTCCCAGTTGAATTTCTCCTCTTTTGAAACAGATAGTGATACTTGATAAAATAGTTATCTAACATTCACCATATGACCAGCTTATGTTGACATCATTTTGTAAATGTTCTTTTTCTTTTAGGCCATTAGAAGGCTTATAATTTTAACAGCAATTTTTCAAATTTACAAGAAAATTTACAAAACTGACCAGTTCAGTTATGAAGTCACTTTGTGCGGCTAAGATAATAGAAACCACCTTATTTTAGAACCTACGCCCCTCAAAGTATTTAAAACTGATTTTACAAACTTTAACCATTTACGTGTTCCACAAGAATCAAAGGAAATAGAAGTAAAATTTCAAAAACATTTTTTTGCAGATTTTTAATTTTAATTAATTTTTTCCTGTAATGCAGCAAAACAAACCTCAATATTTATTAGTGTTAATCTAGTGGGACCGCGCTTCTCCTTGTTCACACAAAGCGTTTTTCCAGGAATGCAGGTAATCACTTCTTCTGGCTCAAGACAGACAGATATTTATTACCCTGATTCTGTAGTTTACAGAAACTCCCCATGTGTGGTTGTAACTTGCAGTATGGGCAGACACAGGGGTTTAATGAAAGCTTCTACCCTACATGCATTTCATGCAATTTAGACACACTTGACTGTGAAAATAAAACATTGCATTTTTCCTGTAAAATGTTGCTTTAGACTCGAGTAACAGGAGAAAAGGAACCAAACAATTTGTTAAGCATTTTCTCCTGATTATGGCTAAACGCCATATGTGCTTGTAAAATGCTGTTTGGGCACACTGTAGGGTTCAGAATAGGAAGGACACCATGTATGGTGGCTTACAACTGCGGAGGTACTTAAGTTAAATAACAAAAGAAACCTCTAGGAAGTGACTGTGTTTTAGAAACCACACCCCTCATGGATTTACCTAGGGGTGTAGTGAGCATTTTGACCCCAGAGGTGTTTGGCAAAAATTAATTCACAGCAGTGAAATGTGAAAATTGCAATGTTTACACAGATTTGCCAATTCAGTGCCCAATATGTTGTGCCTAGCATATGCCAGTGTGAAATACAAGCCCTATTATTTTTATAATGTGCTTCCTGCTCCCTGATCTTTTGCCTGGACTAGTGTTGGGCAAATCAAAGTTGACAAAGTGAAATTCGATCCAAATTTCATGAAAAAATTGATTCGTCTCAAAGCCAATTTCTTTGCGCATCAGGGTAATAAATCAGATTTCTCAAAAATGGCTGCTGCACATGTTACAAACTGAAAGTAAAAAGCCCAGGAATGAGGGATCCCCCATAATGCCATGCAGCCAGCTAATCAGCAGATAGCCAGCCCCTGTGATGTCACAGCACCATAAAAAGCCTCATCCTGCCCGGTCTGTGCAATTTTCCTGTGAACTTAGTGCAGGGAGAGACTTGACAGGTGCTAGGGACATTCTTTACAAAATATTACTTTTGAACATTTCAGGTACAGCTTAGAGATAGTGTAGTGATACAGTCCTGATCAAAAGTTTAAGACCACTTGAAAAATGGCAAAAAATCATATTTAGCATGGATGGATCTTAACAAGGTTCCAAGTAGAGTTTCAACATGCAACAAGAAGAAATGGGAGTGAGACAAAACATTTCTTGAGCATTCAATTTAATGAAAACAACGAATAAACTGAAACAGGCTGTTTTTCAGCTGATCAAAAGTTTAGGACCACACCTCCAAAAAAAAATAACCCCCCCCCCCCCAAAACAGAAATCCAACTTCCAAACATGAACTCAGTAATGAGTAGCTCCGCCGTTATTGTTTATCACTTCCAAAATTCGTTTCGGCATGCTTGATGCAAGCGTTTCCATGAGGTGAGTGGGAACATTTCTCCAAGTGGTGAAGACGGCCGCACGAAGGCCATCTACTGTCTGGAACTGTTATCAATTTTTGTAAACTTCCCTTGCCATCCATTCTCAAAGGTTCTCAATTGGATTTAGATCAGGGGAACACGCAGGATGGGCCAAAAGAGTGATGTTATTCTCCTGGAAGAAGTCCCTTGTCCTGCGGGCATTGTGTACTGTAGCGTTGTCCTGTTGAAAAACCCACACAGACGAGGGCCCTCAGTCATGAGGAATGCTCTCTGCAACATCTGGACATAGCCAGCGGCCGTTTGACGCCCCTGCACTTCCTGAAGCTCCATTGTTCCACTGAAGGAAAAAGCACCCCAGACCATTATGGCGCCCCCTCCACGGTGGCGCGTAGAAAACATCTCAGGTGGGATCTGCTTGTCATGCCAGTAACGTTGGAAACCATCAGGACCATCAAGGTTAAATTTTTTCTCATCAGAGAATAAAACTTTCTTCCACCTTTGAATGTCCCATGTTTGGTGCTCTCTTGCAAAGTCCAAACGAGCAGTTCTGTGGTGTTCAAGGAGACGAGGTCTTTGAAGATGTTTTTTGTTTTTGAAGCCCTTCAGTCTCAGATGCTGTCTGATGGTTATGGGGCTGCAGTCAGCACCAGTTAGGGCCTTAATTTGAGTCGACGATCGTCCAGTGTCTTGACGGACAGCCAATTGGATCCTCCGGCTCAGTGCTGATGACATTTTTTTGGGTCTTCCACTTGATTTCTTTGTTCCATAACCCTCAGTATCATTTAAGAAATGCCAAATGACTGTCTTACTGTGTCCCACCTCAGCAGCGATGGCGCGCTGTGAGAGACCCTGCTTATGCAGTTCAACAACCCGACCACATTCAAAAAGGGAGAGTTTTTTTGCCTTTGCCATCACAACGTGTGACTACCTGACAGAAAATGACAATGAATCCACATCTTTGCACATATTTGGCTTTTTAAAGGCATGTGGTCCTAAAATTTGGATCAGCTGAAAAACAGCCTGTTTCAGTTTAATCGTTATTTTCAATTAATTGAATCCTCAAATTTTTTTTGGTCTCACTCTCATTTCTTCTTGTTGCATGTTGAAGCTCTACTTGGAACCTTGTTAAGATCCAACAATGTAAAATATGATTTTTTTGCCATTTTTCAAGTGGTCTTAAACTTTTGATCAGGACTGTATAATAGGCAGGCTTTATCCACACTATAGGGAGAGATAAGGGGCCAATTGAACAGTGTAACGCTTGGCTAATAGAGAAGATATTCTATTACACCTTGCTGAACTAATTAGGATTAAACAGTGTTCTAATACTACTGATTTTAGGTTGTTTGCATTCTTTTATACATAAGTAAATCCGTTCATTCATGATTCTGTAATTGGGGTGAAATTGCGACCTAATACTACTATTTTTGGGGTGTTCACGTTCTTTTATAAATAAGTAAATCTATTCATCTTTGATTCTGGGGTGAAATTGCAGGCTGATACTACAGATTTTGGGGTGTTCAAATTCTTTAACACATAAGTAAATCTGTTAATCCTTAATTGTGTAAGTGGGGTGAAATTGTGACCTGATACCACCGATTTTTGGGGTTCACATTCTTATTTTACATAAATAATTCTATTCAGCCTTGATTGTGTAATTGGGTTAAAATTGTGTCCAGATACTACTGTTTTTGGGATGTTCACATTCTTTTATACATAAATCAATTCATCCTTGATTATGTGGTGACATTGTAGCCTGACATTACTGCTATTTTACACTTACAGTTACTGGTACAGTACAGTATGTCTGACAGACAGGTGCCGGAGCCTTCTATGGTAACAGACAGTGGCAAAAATGTTTCTTTTTTTTTTTGTAATTCTTTATTTATTGAATTAAGCAGTAAACAATGACTGAGCAAAATCCCTTTGTAACATGAGTACAATATTTCCGCCAAAAACTGTTTTAACTATAGAGGATGTACAAATAAGTAATATAACATAAGATCATCTAAGTATGAAAATACAAATAGAATATGGGGGACAGAGAGGGAAGGCTAGGAGGTGGGGGAGGGTGGAAGGAGGGTTAGGGTATAGTAAGATGGACAGCTAGATGAGTGTCTGGTCTGTTGAATGGTAGCAATGGAAGGAGAGGGAGTACTTTGGTAGCGTTGTGCCTGGAACTGTCGCCAGGGGCACCATACTTTAAGGCAGTGGTCCCCAACCTTTTTTGCACAAAGGACCAGTTTCATGCAAGGCAATTTTCCCAGGGACTGGGGGGAAGGGGGTTCTGGGGCGGGGCTTAGGGGGTACTGGTCGGCACTGAATGATTCACACGCATAACAAAACACAATGTGCATATTAAAATATATAACACTATAAAACAATTACATTTATTATTTAAATGTGACTCAACTCGCCATAATGCAGAATCAGTGGGAGCACTGGGCTTGCTTCCGTGCAACAAGACAGTTCCATCTATGGATGATGGGCGACAATGACACCCGAAGTGTGTTCCTTATGTCCAGTCTACACCATAATCTTATTTTGGTTGCTGTTACTGCAGAAAACACTGCTTCACAAAGATAGGACGTTTGAAATGGCAGCAGAACGCTTTTGTGGATATCTCAGGATGTTCTGCCTTGACTTTAATCCAGAACATTGCGATATTTGACGTTTCAAACATACTTTTAAAGCCACCATCATTTGCAATCTCAAGCAGTTGGTCTTCTTCTAGCACGGACAAGGTTGCCTCACCAGGCTTGTTCACAAATGAGTCACGGATCCATTCCTTCCTAGTTCGCGGGCCTTGTGTAGTTGGAAAATAACGCTCAAACGCTTTTAAAAGCTGAGATAGGTGAGCGTGCAGCAGCTGGGAGAAGGAAGGTACAGGCTCGGTCTCTTCCAAAATCCCTGCTAATGTTTGAAACATGTCAAATATCCCTACTTTCACTCGCCGTCCCCACAATTCCAGTTTCGCTTTGAATGCAGCCACTTTATCTGCCAACTTGAAGACAGTTGTCATTCTCCCCTGAAGTGACAGATTGAGGTCATTGAGCAAGTTGAATATGTCACACAAGTAAGCAAGTTTTAGAACCCATTCTTTACTACTGAAATGTGCAGCAAGTTGTGATTCTTTTTCTAAAATAAATCTATGAAACGGCTCTCGTAACTCAAAAACCATTGCCAGAGATCTACCTCTAGAAAGCCACCTCACTTCTGTATATAACAAAAGACGTTTGTGCTCCGTGTCCATCTCCTCACAGAGCTGCTCGAACAGATGTGAGTTAAGGGCATGTACTTTGATGTAATTTATTACTGTAATCACATCTTTCAAAACGCTGTCAAATTCGGATGACATTTTTCGGCTAGCCACCATTTCTCTATGGATGACACAGTGCATAGACTCACATTTAGGCGCAGCTGTGGTGTTGATTGTCAACAATAATGCACATTACATATCCTCATGCACATCCTCGTGAAAAATATATCACACAAAAACAAGCATTATTGCCTTGTTGTCAATGTCAGTAGACTCATCAACTTGGATTGCATACCACGCTGACTCATTAATCCTCTCTAACAATTGTACCTCAATTTCCTCTGCTATTTCATCAATTCGTCTAGTTATGGTGCTAGCCAAAAGAGGAACCTGTGCTATCTTTTTAATTGCAGCCTCTCCTAAAAGCTCACGGCAGATGTCCTTAGCGGCAGGCAGGATCAACTCTTCACCAATAGTAAAGGGCTTCTTAGCCTTGGCAATGCGGTTAGCCACTAAGAATGATGCTTTCAGTGCAGACACATTTGATGATGAGGTGATTTTCAGTAATTGCTTCTGTCCTTCATATTCATGTTTTTTTCTTTCAAAAAACTCCAAAGGCTTGTCTTTTGATGCAGGGTGATTGGTTTCTAAGTGGCGAAGCAGTTTTGAAGGCTTCATGGCCTCGTTGGATAGTTGTTCACCACATATTACACATAGCGGGTTTGGGACATGTGAATCACCTGTTGCGATGAACCCGTAATTTAAGTAATTTCTTTTAAATGCAGATTTCTTTCTTTTTTTTGCAGTGTTGGAGTGTTTGGCCGTCTCGTCATAGGGTCTTTTTCCCTTTCTTCCCTCTGCAGCAATGTTTGTTTTTTACTCTTTTTACAAGGGTTAATTAGCATATGGCTTTAGTTTATCGGTGTGTGGAGTGCACAAGTGAAATTTTTATAAAATCTAATATGTCCACTTGTTATGGTTGAATATAGCTCTGTTTTTTTATTTTTTTTATTGGCCCCTCAGTTCTACTGCGACAGCCCCTGTTCCTTTATACACAGGTTCAACGGCACTATTCTTGTTCTCCTATTTGGTGCATGGCCCGAATAAATCCTGCAATTAAGAAATTATTTTATTGGAGAACCACCACATATGGATATTCACATATTGCTGTAACGTTTTGGGCAACAGTGGATACGCCCTTTGTCAAGCTGTGATTGGCATGTAGTGTAGCATGGTACAGGTATAGGCAGCACCGTATATTTAAAAATCTGTAATTCTAGGTTCAGGGAGGAAGAGACTTCATCCCTGCTCAGTGGACATTGTATTGCAACAGTCGATACCAATTCGATACCATGCAAAAAATTAAAATACTCACACGTTAGCTACATGTTACATGGGGTTAACGTGTGAGTATTTTTTTTATTTTTTGCAAAGTATCAATTGTCCATTATGTGAGGAGGTACTTGATGGGGTCACTTACTATTAATGTGAAGCAAATAGAGGTCTAAATTGATAAAGCCATGTGCCTCATATTAATAGTAACACCAGCAAGTACTTCCTGACACAATGGACATTGGGCAACATGGGGTTAATTTGTGGGTTGGTGTTGGGTACTACAGTATGATAAGGTTACTGGTTATTAATGTGAGACACATGGAGTCTAAATTGATAAAACCATGTGCCACATATTGATAGCAACCTCGTCAAGTAACCCTCTTAACATAATGGACGACATGGGGTTAATGGCATCAGGTACAGTACAGACCAAAAGTTTGGACACACCTTCTCATTCAAAGAGTTTTGTTTATTTTCATGACTATGAAAATTGTAGATTCACACTGAAGGCATCAAAACTATGAATTAACACATGTGGAATTATATACATAACAAACAAGTGTGAAACAACTGAAAATATGTCATATTCTAGGTTCTTCAAAGTAGCCACCTTTTGCTTTAAATAAGGATTTGCACACTTTTGGCATTCTCTTGATGAGCTTCAAGAGGTAGTCCCCCGAAATGGTTTTCACTTCACAGGTGTGCCCTGTCAGGTTTAATAAGTGGGATTTCTTGCCTTATAAATGGGATTGGGACCATCAGTTGCATTGGGGAGAAGTAGTCCTACTGAATAGACTCTTAGAATTTGTATTATGGCAAGAAAAAAGCAGCTAAGTAAAGAAAAACGAGTGGCCATCATTACTTTAAGAAATGAAGGTCAGTCAGTCAGCCGAAAAATTGGGAAAACTTTGAAAGTAAGGGCTATTTGACCATGAAGGAGAGTGATGGGGTGCTGCGCCAGATGACCTGGTCTCCACAGTCACTGGACCTGAACCCAATCGAGATGGTTTGGGGTGAGCTGGACCGCAGAGTGAAGGCAAAAGGGCCAACAAGTGCTAAGCATCTCTGGGAATTCCTTCAAGACTGTTGGAAGACCATTTCAGGGGACTACCTCTTGAAGCTCATCAAGAGAATGCCAAGAGTGTGCAAAGCAGTAATCAAAGCAAAAGGTGGCTACTTTGAAGAACCTAGAATATGACATATTTTCAGTTGTTTCACACTTGTTTGTTATGTATATAATTCCACATGTGTTAATTCATAGTTTTGATGCCTTCATAGTCATGAAAATAAAGAAAACTCTTTGAATGAGAAGGTGTGTCCAAACTTTTGGTCTGTACTGTACATGCTGGAGTAACTTGCTGTTAATATGAGGCACATTGTTTTATTAATTTTGACCTGCATGTGCCTCACATTAATAGTAAGTAAGAGACATTAAACTGTATGGGGCACTGGGGCAGCTACAATGAGACATTACTGTATGGGGCAGCCACAAGGAGACATTTGGACAACAATTTTTGAAGCCCATTCCCCTCAATATAACAATGTCTTGTGGCCACCATGCAGTAATGTCTTCTTGTTGCTCATGTATGGGGGAGTGGGGAGGGACTCATCATGACTCATTCCCTAATGCCTGCTATTTCAATGTGCAGTAGTGCAGTGCAGCTTGCAGGCAGGAAAGAGTAGGCCACAGTCAGACAGGGGCAGGGCCGCAGTTGTAGAAGACATACATGGTCATCATAGACATAACACCTTTACTTAAGACACTCTGGCTGCCCGGGTCTAATATATCTCTGTCACACTCGTCTTCCTCCTCTTTGTACAGTGGCTCCTGTCATGGGTCAAGTCCTGGGAAAAAAGTGTGGGAACTCACCCAAGATCCACTGCCACCCCGATTCCCCCCCCCCCCCCAAAAAAAAATAAACAAAATAATATACACTGCTCAAAAAAATAAAGGGAACACTTAAACAACACAATGTAACTCCAAGTCAATCACACTTCTGTGAAATCAAACTGTCCACTTAGGAAGCAACACTGAGTGACAATCAATTTCACTTGCTGTTGTGCAAATAGGATAGACAACAGGTGGAAATTATAGGCAATTAGCAAGACACCCCCAATAAAGGAGTGGTTCTGCAGGTGGTAACCACAGACCACTTCTCAATTCCTATGCTTCCTGGCTGATGTTTTGGTCACTTTTGAATGCTGGCGGTGCTTTCACTCTAGTGGTAGCATGAGACAGAGTCTACAACCCACACAAGTGGCTCAGGTAGTGCAGCTTATCCAGGATGGCACATCAATGCGAGCTGTGGCAAGAAGGTTTGCTGTGTCTGTCAGCGTAGTGTCCAGAGCATGGAGGCGCTACCAGGAGACAGGCCAGTACATCAGGAGACGTGGAGGAGGCCGTAGGAGGGCAACAACCCAGCAGCAGGACCGCTACCTCCGCCTTTGTGCAAGGAGGAACAGGAGGAGCACTGCCAGAGCCCTGCAAAATGACCTCCAGCAGGCCACAAATGTGCATGTGTCTGCTCAAACGGTCAGAAACAGACTCCATGAGGGTGATATGAGGGCCCGACGTCCACAGGTGGGGGTTGTGCTTACAGCCCAACACCGTGCAGGACGTTTGGCATTTGCCAGAGAACACCAATATTGGCAAATTCGCCACTGGCGCCCTGTGCTCTTCACAGATGAAAGCAGGTTCACACTGAGCACATGTGACAGACGTGACAGAGTCTGGAGATGCCGTGGAGAACGTTCTGCTGCCTGCAACATCCTCCAGCATGACCGGCTTGGCAATGTGTCAGTAATGGTGTGGGGTGGCATTTCTTTGGAGGGCCGCACAGCCCTCCATGTGCTCGCCAGAGGTAGCCTGACTGCCATTAGGTACCGAGATGAGATCCTCAGACCCCTTGTGAGACCATATGCTGGTGCGGTTGGCCCTGGGTTCCTCCTAATGCAAGACAATGCTAGACCTCATGTGGCTAGAGTGTGTCAGCAGTTCCTGCAAGATGAAGGCATTGATGCTATGGACTGGTCCGCCCATTCCCCAGACCTGAATCCAATTGAGCACATCTGGGACATCATGTCTCGCTCTATCCACCAACGTCACGTTGCACCACAGACTGTCCAGGAGTTGGCAGATGCTTTAGTCCAGGTCTCTCAGGAGACCGTCTGCCACCTCATCAGGAGCATGCACAGGCGTTGTAGGGAGGTCATACAGGCACGTGGAGGCCACACACACTATTGAGCCTCATTTTGACTTGTTTTAAGGACATTACATCAAAGTTGGATCAGTCTGTCGTGTGTTTTTCCACTTTAATTTTGAGTGTGACTCCAAATCCAGACCTCCATGGGTTGAAAAATTTGATTTCAATTTTTTTATTTTTGTGTGATTTTGTTGTCAGCACATTCAACTATGTAAAGAACAAAGTATTTCAGAAGAATATTTAATTAACTCAGATCTAGGATGTGTTATTTTTGTGTTCCCTTTATTTTTTTGAGCAGTGTATATATATTTCGCAGAAAATTCAGTGCAACATAAAACGTAAACAAAAACTGGAATTTGCGCTATATATCTGTTCAGGCGTAATTAGTCTCTTTCATATTATAAGCTCCCCTTATATATAATTTACTTACAGTTCTGAAGACTCAGGGGTACTGGCTGGCTTAGCCTCAGATAAGAGCCCCATGCCTCATAGCAGCCCCCAGTAGCCTCATAGCAGCCCCCAGTAGCCTCATAGCAGCCCCCAGTAGCCTCATAGCAGCCCCCAGTAGCCTTATAGCAGCCCCCAGTAGCATTATATCAGCCCCCAGTAGCCATATATCAGCCCCCAGTAGCCTCTCCATCAGCCCCCAGTGTCTCTTACCAGCCCCCAGTGCCTCTCCATCAGCCCCCAGTGCTTCTCCATTAGCCCCCAGTGCCTCTTCATCAGCCCCCAGTGTCTCTCCATCAGCCCCCAGTGCCTCTCCATCAGCCCCCAGTGCCTCTCCATCAGCCCCCAGTGCCTCCTACCAGCCCCCAGTGCCTCCTACCAGCCCCCAGTGCCTCTCACCAGCCCCCAGTGCCTCTCACCAGCCCCCAGTACCTCTCCATAAGCCCCTAGTGCATCTCACCAGCCCCCAGTGCCTCTCCACCAGCCCCCAGTGCCTCTCACCAGCGGCCCCCCAGTGCCTCTCCATCAGCCCCCAGGCCCCCCAGTCAGTACCTCTCCATCAACCCCCAGGCCCCCCAATCAGTGCCTCTCCATCAGCCCCCAGGCCCCCCAGTCAGTGCCACTCCACCAGCCTCATAAAATAAAAAAACACCCTCTCCTGCTCCTGGACGCCGCCGCTCCTCTCCTCCTAGGCGATGATCCTGATGTCGGCTGTGCTGTGAAGGCTGCGCACAGCGTGACGTCACAGAGAGCCTCAGCCCTCATGCCTGTGCGCAGCCCTGCACAGCCGACAGCTGAGTACTAGTGTTGAGTGAACCCAGTGAAGTTCGGGTTCGCCGTCTCTGGCCGAACTTCAGGTCAAAGTTCGGGTTCGGGACCCGAACTTGACCTTAACTTGACCCCGAACCCGGACCCCATTAAAGTCAATGGGGACCCGAACTTCACTTTATTATTTTCCGTTATAACATGGTTATAACGGAAAATAATACTATTAGCTTTTTCAGATCTGAGTTTTCAACTCAGATCCGATGGTATATTCTAACACAGAGGCGTTCCCATGGTGATGGGGACGCTTGAAGTTAAAATATACCATTGGATTGGAGAAAACTCCGATCCGATGGTATATTCTAAACTCGAGGCGTTCCCATGGTGATGGGGACGCACCTCTGACAGGGCGCTGCCATCCGAGGCATCTGAGGGGTTAATTGCGCGGATGGCAGCTCCCTGTCAGAGGTCAGGTGCCGGGAATGTTTCTACAATGTTTGCCCCCCCCCCCCATCATTGGTGGCAGTGGCAGTTCCGATCGGAGTCCCAGCAGTGTAATGCTGGGGCTCCGATCGGTTACCATGGCAGCCAGAACGCTACGGAAGTCCTGTCTGCCATGGTCAGTTAGTCAGCAGCATTATACTTACATGCGCTGTGACCGCCCGGCGCTCCTTTTTCCTGTAACTCACAGGTCTCTGCCACGCATTGCTTATGCTTATAGAAATGCCCCGCACAGACCTGTGAGTTAAAAGAAGAAGGAGCGCCGGGCGACCACAGCGCATGTAAGTATAATGCTGCTGACTAACTGACCATGGCAGACAGGACTTCCGTAGCGTTCTGGCTGCCATGGTAACCGATCGGAGCCCCAGCATTACACTGCTGGGACTCCGATCGGAACTGCCACTGCCACCAATGATGGGGGGGGGGGCAAACATTGTAGAAACATTCCCGGCACCTGACCTCTGACAGGGAGCTGCCATCCGCGCAATTACCCCCTCAGATGCCTCGGATGGCAGCGCCCTGTCAGAGGTGCGTCCCCATCACCATGGGAACGCCTCGAGTTTAGAATATACCATCGGATCAGAGTTTTTTTCCAATCCGATGGTATATTTTAACTTCAAGCGTCCCCATCACCATGGGAATGCCTCTGTGTTAGAATATACCATTGGATCTGAGTTGAAAACTCAGATCTGAAAAAGCTAATAGTATTATTTTCCGTTATAACCATGTTATAACGGAAAATAATAAAGTGAAGTTCGGGTCCCCATTGACTTTAATGGGGTCCGGGTTCGGGGTCAAGTTAAGGTCAAGTTCGGGTCCCGAACCCGAACTTTGACCTAAAGTTCGGCCAGAGACGGCGAACCCGAACTTCACTGGGTTCACTCAACACTAGTACTCAGCTGTCGGCTGTGCAGGGCTGCGCACAGGCATGAGGGCTGAGGCTCTCTGTGACGTCACGCTGTGCGCAGCCTTCACAGCACAGCCGACATCAGGATCATCGCCTAGGAGGAGAGGAGCGGCGGCGTCCAGGAGCAGGAGAGGGTGTTTTTTTATTTTATGAGGCTGGTGGAGTGGCACTGACTGGGGGGCCTGGGGGCTGATGGAGAGGCACTGACTGGGGGGCCTGGGGGTTGATGGAGAGGTACTGACTGGGGGGCCTGGGGGCTGATGGAGAGGCACTGGGGGGCCGCTGGTGAGAGGCACTGGGGGCTGGTGGAGAGGCACTGGGGGCTGGTGAGATGCACTAGGGGCTTATGGAGAGGTACATGGTAACCGATCGGAGCCCCAGCTTTACACTGCTGGGACTTCGATCGGAACTGCCGCTGCCACCAACAGTTCGGGTTCACTGAACTCTACCGAGGACCAGGAAGAGGTGAGTACAAAGCCTTCACTGCTACCTGGTCCTTTTGCCCGGCGTTAAAGACGGGCTTTCCTGAAAGGGAACGGCGTTCCTGCTATTAAAATGTGTAGAAACGCCGTTCCCACACTAGCCCTGGCTCCTGTCCTGTGCTGCTCGGCGATCTCGCCCGTTATCTGATTCCGACGTCAGTGGGCAGAGACTTCATTTTGGGAGCGAGGAGGAGTCGCGGGCGGCCGCTGCGGGCTCTAATTGTACTGGCATGATGCAATCATGCAGGGGCGGGTGGATGTAGTTAGCGTTGGCGTCTCTGCTCCTCTGTATTGCCGAGGCCCGGCAAACAATCTTCCATGGCCCGGTCCTGGGCCGCGGCCCGGTGGTTGGGGACCGCTGCTTTAAAGTAACCATCTCTAGTTCTATTAGTCAGGCTGATGAGTTCCTCAAATTGACAAATTTTGTTCTCCTTTGTTACCCATTCCTGGAAGGATGTAGGGAATTGGCTAAGCCAATGTAGTGGGATTAGGGCCTTGGCTGCTGCCAGTAGATGTGTGATTAGGTTTTTCTTAGACGGCGTGTAGGCCGAGTTTGCCCTAGCTAAAATGATTTGGTTAATCTCAAAGGCAAACGAGGTGAAACAGATTTTCTGAATGGTCTCCTCGACCTGCCTCCAGTAAGTAGTAATAAGGGGGCATTCATACCAGATGTGGGAGAGGGAGCCGACATGTGTCCCACATCTCCAACAGTTTTTAGATTGAAAGAGTTTGTGAGTGAAAAGAAACTCTGGGGTTTTATACCAACAAGTTAGTACCTTTTGTAGTGATTCTCCTGCAATCTTACACATGAGGAGAAGCTATGAGATGTACATAGAATTGTCTGAACTTCTTCATCTGTAAGGGATATGTTCAGCTCCCTCTCCCAGGAGGAAATAAAAGTGGGTCTAGATGGGGTCGGGGGAGTGAGGATTAGAGAATAGATTCTTCCCACCTTCCTAGTTAATGTTAAAACAGTAGACAGAGCGACTTCAAATGGGGTAAGCTGTCTTTTAAAGAGAAAGGCCTGTATGAATCTCTCTGCCACTCTCTGAAAATGTGCCAGGTGAAGTGGGGTAATTTGTGCAAGCCATAATAAATCTTGTAGTGCCTCTTGTGATGGTATCTTGTCTGAATGCAAGAGGTCAGCAATGGAGATGGAGTTGAATTTCTCCCAGAAATCTGAGTAGGGAGAGTCGATTTTAGTGAGGGCTATCAGTAGTAGGCTTGAGGGGAGTAGTGGCGATGGAAAGGGTGCTAGTATGTCTTTCAAGGAAAGCCAGACTGCGCATGTACCTTTCAGTAGTGGGTCGAAGTCAGGATGCCTAATGACCCCTGCATCCGAAAACCAAAGGGCTTTTGATAACGAGGAGCCCAGAGATTGCTGCGCCAGAACATCCAGGTCTAGCTGTTTGCTAGGTTTGAGTATTTCTAGCCATCTGTTGAGGTGTATGGCTTTGTAGTATGATTTGAGGTAGGGTAACCTGGGTCTGCGTCCTTTCCAGAGAAATTTAGAGAGTAGGGATCTAACAGAGCTAAAGAAGGTTGCTGGTAAGTAACCAGGAATCATTTAGAGTGTATACAGTACCATTGGCACAATATATGTCTTGAGTAGATTCTTGCGACCCATCCACGAGATATAAGGGAAGTCATAGTCTTGTAAGAGGCGCTTAAGATCTGTTAAAAGGGGGAGAAAATTAAGTCTATATAGTTCTGTGAGATGGTTCAGGAGTTAGATACCTAAGTATTTTAGGGAAGTAGAGACTCATGGGTAAGGGGAGTGTTGTTTGGCTACAGAGACTTCTCGTGCTGGGGTGGTGATTTTGAGCACTTCTAATTTTGTCACATTCACTTTGAAGTTAGAGAGAAGGCCAAAATCTTCCAGGATTTTCATGAGCAGTTGGAGATCAGATACAGGATTATAGAGCAGGAATAAGAGATTGTCTGCAAAGGCGACACATTTGAGCTGTAGAGGGCCAGTTCTGAAGCCTACAATGAAGGGGTTTTGGCGAAAGCTCTGAAGGAGAGTTTCTACTACTAGGATAAAGAGGGAGAGGGAAGGGCAACCCTGTGTTGTCCCATTTGTGATTCGAAAGGAGGGAGATAGGGTGCCATTTATTTTGATACGGGCAGAGGGTTGTGCGTAAAGGGTAAATATGGCAGCGATCAGTTCGGGTTGAAATTAAACTTGCGCAAAGTGGCCTCCATGAAAGTCCAACTGACCCAATCAAATGCTTTCTCAGCATCTATTCCCAATAGTGCAAGAGGTAGTTTACGTTTATGTGCTAGATGTATAACATGGAGCAGTGTACAGGAGTTGTCTCTGCCTTCTCTGCCCTTAACAACGCCTGCCTGTTTCTTTCCAATGAGATGGGGGAGCAAGGAGCTAATGCGGATAGCTAATAGTTTAGCCTATACTTTTAAGTCAAGGTTCAGTAAAGGGATGGGATAGTTCACACATAGTTGGGGGTCTTTCCCAGTTTTGTGGATTAATGTGATATGTACCTCTTGTGATTGTGGGAAGAGAGTGCCGCCTTGGAGTAAATGGTTGCAGAGGGTGATTAGATGTGCAGAAACACAAAGTTTTATAGATGCTCATCCGTCTCTTGTTATGCAAGGTGCTCAAAGTCTGACTGACTCACCCAGTCAGCAGGGGGGTGTATAGAAATAAACTTGATTAATAGACTGGCACACTATATCTGGTAGCAAGTAGAGAGCAGACAGATTGTATTAAATATAGGTTAATTTATTTTCCTTATTATAGTTAAAATATATAGATAAAAAATAGAGGATATATATATATATATATATACTCACCTAAAGAATTATTAGGAACAGCTGTTCTATTTCTCATTAATGCAATTATCTAGTCAACCAATCACATGGCAGTTGCTTCAATGCATTTAGGGGGGTGCTCCTGGTCAAGACAATCTCCTGAACTCCAAACTGAATGTCAGAATGGGAAAGAAAGGTGATTTAAGCAATTTTGAGCGTGGCATGGTTGTTGGTGCCAGACGGGCCGGTCTGAGTATTTCACAATCTGCTCAGTTACTGGGATTTTCACGCACAACCATTTCTAGGGTTCACAAAGAATGGTGTGAAAAGGGAAAAACATCCAGTATGTGGCAGTCCTGTGGGCAAAAATGCCTTGTGGATGCTAGAGGTCAGAGGAGAATGGGCCGACTGATTCAAGCTGATAGAAGAGCAACGTTGACTGAGATAACCACTCGTTACAACCGAGGTATGCAGCAAAGCATTTGTGAAGCCACAACACGCACAACCTTGAGGCGGATGGGCTACAACAGCAGAAGACCCCACCGGGTACCACTCATCTCCACTACAAATAGGAAAAAGAGGCTACAATTTGCACAAGCTCCCCAAAATTGGACTGTTGAAGACTGGAAAAATGTTGCCTGTCTGATGAGTCTCTATTTCTGTTGAGACATTCAAATGGTAGAGTCCGAATTTGACGTCAACAGAATGAGAACATGTATCCATCATGCCTTGTTACCACTGTGCAGGCTGGTGGTGGTGGTGTAATGGTGTGGGGGATGTTTTCTGGGCACACTTTAGGCCCCTTAGTGCCAATTGGGCATTGTTTAAATGCCACAGGCTACCTGAGCATTGTTTCTGACCATGTCCATCCCTTCATGACCACCATGTACCCATCCTCTGATGGCTACTTCCAGCAGGATAATGCACCATGTCACAAAGCTCAAATCATTTCAAATTGGTTTCTTGAACATGACAATGAGTTCACTGTACTAAAATGGCCCCCACAGTCACCAGATCTCAACCCAATAGAGCATCTTTGGGATGTGGTGGAACGGGAGCTTCGTGCCCTGGATGTGCATCCCTCAAATCTCCATCAACTGCAAGATGCTATCCTATCAATATGGGCCAACATTTCTAAAGAATGCTATCAGCACCTTGTTGAATCAATGCCACGTAGAATTAAGGCAGTTCTGAAGGCAAAAGGGGGTCCAACACCGTATTAGTATGGTGTTCCTAATAATTCTTTAGGTGAGTGTATGTGTATGTATATGTATATATATATAAAGTAAAGAGTAAAAAACTGTCTCCACAAAATGGATTTGGCCAAAAAATAATAGGTTCTTATGTTGAAAATATCAGTTGGTCACCAGTATAGTTACTTTTAGGTTGATAGCTGTATAGGCAGGTGTCATCCGCTGGATATATTGGTATAGTAATATGATTGCAATGCATCCGTAATGTGGCGATAGTAGTAAAAGTATAATATTTAAATGTCTCTGGTGAACCAGAGTTACTGTTTCAGAGCTATTTCAACCTATAGATGTTAAAGATATCAGTTGATCAGCAGATTAGTTATTAAGTTAATAGTCGTACAAACAGAAGTAATCCACTGGATATATAAGTATAGTAATGTAATTTCTGTATAGCCACAGTTTGGTAATAGTACTGTATATTATATCACACCCCTCAGTATGTCACACCTATCGATAGAACACCTATGCCAGTCCTTAAAAAGACTTTTGTGGCCCTATTATCTAGCGTTTGGTGTCCCTAACAGTCTGTCCCTGCTCCACAGAGCAACCTCTCCCTACACTGGCAAAAAACTGAATGTAAAATGGCTGCCAGATCTGGTTTATTTATAGTGTAGGTGGTGTGTCCATGTGCTGAAACGTCTCAATTGGCTGTCCTGTCTCACCTGATGGATGTGTCATGGGTCAAAGTTCTGCACAATGCAAAAGAATATGGTGCCAGCGGACATCGCCATATGTTCGTCTTTTCGTCGAACCGCGAACGGGCAAAGTTCCTCGCGAAACGACCGCCGGGCAAACCGCAAGGCCATCTCTACTGGTGACCAACTGATATGTGAACAGAAGAACCTAATGTTATTATTTTTTGGACAAATCCATTTTGTGGAGAGTTTTTTACCTTTTACTCTTTACTTCTATTTTTTATATATTCTATTTGATTATCTATCCTCTATTTTTTTTTATCTATATATTTTAACTATAATAAGAAAAATAAATTAACCTACCGTATATTTAATATAATCTGTCTGCTCTCTACTTGCTGCCAGATATAGTGTGCCAGTCAATTAATCAAGTTTATTTCTATACACCCCCCTGCTGACTGGGTGAGTCAGTACGACTTTGAGCACCTTACATGACAAGAGACGGGTAAGCATCTATAAAACTTTGTGTTTCTGCACTCAAATCCATTTCACCCAATACAGTTTTGCTCCCTGACTATTGAATCATGGATATCTGGAACCACGTTGTGAGCAAACGACTAAAAGCAGAATCGGTTATGTTTGATACTACTACTATCAATACAATTAAAGACAAGTTTATGACAGACATATTTAGGGACCTTGAAACACTCTTACATAGACAGTTGAATCAAAGGTGGGAGATACAATCTCTAAAGCAATACGTAGAAAGTGGTAAGCTCCCAAGAGGATTATGCCTGACTAAAACCCCAGCACAGGATATACGTATGTGACACTAATTTCAATAAAGAATGGAAATCTCTTCTGATGTCTCAGTCTCTGGCACTAACTGAACTGATCAGAAGAAGAACACAAATCCTAGAGGAGACAACAGATAAAATCAATAAAATGAAAGAAATAGTGGAAATATTGCCAAAAAACTAAGAATTTAATAGGTGGCAAGAAATACTATGTAAGAGCTTAGACAAATTATAAAAAGAAAAAATGTGGGGGGTTCAGTCAGCACAACCCTGTATGCAGGTGCACATCGCTATGGCGAAATACACATACAAACGCAAAAACACAAATGCAATAGCACTCTGCAACCAGCACTCTGCCCTGCCTCTATGCTGGATGTTGAATGAGGCATTGGTGTACCTTTTGGCCAAAGCGTAATAAGCCACTCACCACGTCAAGGTCGCCTCTATGAGTGGTCCCTAACACTAGTACCTACCTGTTATGGGCCATGATAGCCACACAAAGTCCAGGGAGCGCAGGTACAGCATGCACGCCAGGCACACTCTGCTTTTAAGCAGGCGTGGCGATCTCCATGCAGTCATGCACACCTGACCAGTTAGTCTGCCCTGGAGGCTGGTTTTAAAGTCTGTATAAAACTGAGTCTGCTTTTACAGCGCCTACCAGTAGCCATTTGGCTCCAGGAGAAGTATATAGTGGGCTCAGCATGCATGTTGGTACTTGCATTCCTGGATCCGATGAAAGCTGTTACGGCACCGGACGGGGTTAAAAGCAGAGTGTGCCTGGCGTGCATGCTGTACCTGCGCTCCCTGGACTTTGTGTGGCTATCATGGCCCATATAGACATAACATAACCATTCAACCAGCAGATAAGGGAGGAGCTATTGTCATCTTAGAAACAGAAAAAAATTATCAAGAATGTAGGAGACAGCTATCAGACACAACCACCTACAGAAAATTAACTGAAGAATACAAACAAAGACTCAAATACTTTTGCCAAGAAGGAACAAAGAAATACATTTTATCAGACCAGGAAGCCAAATTCATATTGAACACACAATATACAGTCGTGGCCAAAAGTTTTGAGAATTACATAAATATTGGAAATTGGAAAAGTTGCTGCTTAAGTTTTTATAATAGCAATTTGCATATACTCCAGAATATTATGAAGAGTGATCAGATGAATTGCATAGTCCTTCTTTGCCATGAAAATTAACTTAATCCCAAAAAAAACTTTCCACTGCATTTCATTGCTGTCATTAAAGGACCTGCTGAGATCATTTCAGTAATCGTCTTGTTAACTCAGGTGAGATTGTTGACGAGCACAAGGCTGTAGATCATTATGTCAGGCTGATTGGGTTAAAATAGCAGACTTGACATGTTAAAAGGAGGGTGATGCTTGAAATCATTGTTCTTCCATTGTTAACCATGGTGACCTGCAAAGAAACGCGTGCAGCCATCATTGCGTTGCATAAAAATGGCTTCACAGGCAAGGATATCTTGGCTACTAAGATTGCACCTCAATCAACAATTTATAGGATCATCAAGAACTTCAAGGAAAGAGGTTCAATTCTTGTTAAGAAGGCTTCAGGGCGTCCAAGAAAGTCCAGCATGCGCCAGGATTGTCTCCTAAAGAGGATTCAGCTGCGGGATCGGAGTGCCACCAGTGCAGAGCTTGCTCAGGAATGGCAGCAGGCAGGTGTGAGCACATCTGCACGCACAGTGAGGCGAAGACTTTTGGAAGATGGCCTGGTGTCAAGAAGGGCAGTAAAGAAGCCACTTCTCTCCAAAAAAAACATCAGGGACAGATTGATCTTCTGCAGAAAGTATGGTGAATGGACTGAAGAGGACTGGGGCAAAGTCATATTCTCCGATGAAGCCTCTTTCCGATTGTTTGGGGCATCTGGAAAAAGGCTTGTCCGGAGAAGAAAAGGTAAGCGCTACCATCAGTCCTGTGTCATGCCAACAGTAAAGCATCCTGAGACCATTCATGTGTGGGGTTGCTTCTCATCCAAGGGAGTGGGCTCACTCACAATTTTGCCCCAAAACACAGCCATGAATAAAGAATGGTACCAAAACACCCTCCAACAGCAACTTCTTCCAACAATCCAACAACAGTTTGGTGAAGAACAATGCATTTCCCAGCACGATGGAGCACCGTGCCATAAGGCAAAAGTGATAACTGAGTTGCTCGGGGACCAAAACGTTGACATTTTGGGTCCATGGCCTGGAAACTCCCCAGATCTTAATCCCATTGAGAACTTGTGGTCAATCCTCAAGAGGCGGGTGGACAAACAAAAACCCACTAATTCTGACAAACTCCAAGAAGTGATTATGAAAGAATGGGTTGCTATCAGTCAGGAGTTGGCCCAGAAGTTGATTGAGAGCATGCCCAGTCGAATTGCAGAGGTCCTGAAAAAGAAGGGCCAACACTGCAAATACTGACTCTTTGCATAAATGGCATGTAATTGTCGATAAAAGCCTTTGAAACGTATGAAGTGTGTGTAATTATATTTCACTACATCACAGAAACAACTGAAACAAAGATCTAAAAGCAGTTTAGCAGCAAACTTTGTGAAAACTAATATTTTTGTCATTCTCAAAACTTTTGGCCACGACTGTAGACTACCGCTATTCTACTGTCTACCAAAAGTACATAAACATTTAGTGAACTCACCAGGACGCCAGATCATTCCGGGTATCAGATCCCTAACATCAAACCTCTCACCGTATATAGACAGGCCCCTTCAACCTGTAGTTAAAGAAACACCTTCCTACATAAAAGACACTACCCAAATAATTTAAACAGTAGAAGAATTGGAATACAACCCTGATTGGATTCTGGGCACTCTAGATGTACAGTCGCTATATACAGGGTAGGCCATTTATATGGATACACCTTAATAAAATGGGAATGGTTGGTGATATTAACTTCCTGTTTGTGGCACATTAGTATATGTGAGGGGGGAAACTTTTCAAGATGGGTGTGACCATGGCGGCCATTTTGAAGTTGACCATTTTGAATCCAACTTTTTGTTTTTTCAATAGGAAGAGGGTCATGTGACACATCAAACTTATTGGGAATTTCACAAAAAAAACAATGATGTGCTTGGTTTTAACGTAACTTTATTCTTTCATGAGTTATTTACAAGTTTATGACCACTTATAAAATGTGTTTAATGTGCTGCCCATTGTGTTGGATTGTCAATGCAACCCTCTTCTCCCACTCTTCACACACTGATAGCAACACCGCAGGAGAAATGCTAGCACAGGCTTCCAGTATCCGTAGTTTCAGGTGCTGCATATCTCGTATCTTCACAGCATAGACAATTGCCTTCAGATGACCCCAAAGATAAAAGTCTAAGGGGGTCAGATCGGGAGACCTTGGGGGCCATTCAACTGGCCCACGATGACCAATCCACTTTCCAGGTAACTGTTCATCTAGGAATGCTCGGACCTGACACCCATAATGTGGTGGTGCACCATCTTGCTGGAAAAACTCAGGGAACGTGCCAGCTTCAGTGCATAAAGAGGGAAACATAATCATCATGTAGCAATTTCGCATATCCAGTGGCCTTGAGGTTTCCATTGATGAAGAATGGCCCCACTATCTTTGTACCCCATATACCACACCATACCATCAATTTTTTTGTTCCAACAGTCTTGGAGGGATCTATCCAATGTGGGTTAGTGTCAGACCAATAGCGGTGGTTTTGTTTGTTAACTTCACCATTCACATAAAAGTTTGCCTCATCACTGAACAAAATCTTCTGCATAAACTGAGGGTCCTGTTCCAATTTTTGTTTTGCCCATTCTGCAAATTCAGTGCGCCGATCTGGGTCATCCTCGTTGAGATGCTGCAGTAGCTGGAGTTTGTAAGGTTGCCATTTGTGAGTAGCTAATATCTGCCGAAGGGATGTTCGACTAATGCCACTCTCCAGTGACATGAGGCGAATGCTACGCTGTGGGCTCTTGCTGAATGAAGCTAGGACAGCCACTGATGTTTCTTCATTAGAGACAGATTTCATGCGTCCACATTTTGGCAAATCCAACACTGAACCAGTTTCACGAAACTTAGCAAGCAGTTTGCTAACTGTAGCATGGGAGATGGGTGGTCTCGTAGGGTGTCTTGCATTGAAATCTGCTGCAATGACCCGGTTACTGCGTTAACCAGACATCAATACAATTTCTATCCGCTCCTTACGTGTTAACCTCGGCGACATGTCAATGGCTGTAAACAAAGAGTAGTAAATAACTCATGAAAGAATAAAGTTACGTTAAAACCAAGCACACCATTGTTTTTCGTGTGAAATTCCCAATAAGTTTGATGTGTCACATGACCCTCTTGCTATTGAAAAAACAAAAGTTTGATTCAAAATGGCCGACTTCAAAATGTCCGCCATGGTCACCACCCATCTTGAAAAGTTTCCCCCCCTCACATATACCATGCCATACCATATGCCACAAACAGAAGGTAATATCACCAACCATTCCCATTTTATTAAGGTGTATCCATATAAATGGCCCACCCTGTACAATCATCGATCATGAACAGGGAATTAATTCTATGACTATCCAATTGGAAACAGCGGTTTATTCTAAACAGAACAGATCAAATATTTAGCAGAAGGAGTGAGATACATTCTAACACATAACTATTTTGTTTTTGATACAGAATTTTTCCTACAAACCAGGGGCACTGTCATGGGTACCAGGTTCGCCTCCAGTTATGCCAATCTTTTTTTATGTCCCATTGGGAAGACCGCTACATCCAACCTAGAGTGGGGACGGACCTGGTACTGTGGCAGAGATATATAGACGGCATTATTTTCATCTGGCGAAACAGTGAGGCAGAACTCCAGATATTTCTTGAACAGATCAATAATAATACACTAAACTTACACTTCTCTTCCAATATCAGTAAGAAAAAAATATAATTTTTAGACCTACAAATTAGGACACAGGAAGACAAGCTAATATGCAGTACTTATCAAAAACCCACAGCAAGAAACATTTTTATCTTATTCTCAAGTTGCCATCTGCCGAGATGGCTCCTTAATATCCCAACAGGCCAAATCAGACTTCTAAAACGTAACTGCACGCTTGACCATCAATTTGAACAGGAAGCTAACATACTAAAGGAACAATTCATAACTAAACAATATCCCACAAATGAGACAGAGAAGTCTCTAGCTAAAATAAGAGATCTGGACAGACCCGCTTTTTTCAATACTAAAGATAACCCCCAATAAAAACATAGAGAAAGATGCGCCTTTACGCATCATACTTCCATACAATGCTCAATATAAGAAGGTGGAACAAATCATAAAGAAACATTGGAATTACATTCTAAGGGACAAAACAATAGTCCTATATATCCCTATAAATCCACAAATAACTTTTAGTAAAGTACCAAATCTAGGCGTGAAGATTGCACCTTCCATCAAACCACGGGAAAATAAAATACAAGAACACCCAATAAGTAGCTGGTTCAATCTCAAAGGATTTTACAGATGTGACAGATGCTGCAATTGTAGACTCACGCCCTTTCCAAAATAAAAAAAATTTGGAAAATCTGCTCAACAAAAAACAGCTTCACACATGAAATAAAAGAATTCCTTACCTGTAGTAGCGCTAACATCATCTATATCATACAATGTCCGTGCAAAAAAACATATGTAGGAAGAACGAAAAGACCAATGAAAAAACGGATAGCAGAGCACATTAACAACATTAGGAAAGGATATGACAAACACTCGCTATCAAGCCACTTCAAAACACATCATAATCAGGACCCAAAAGGCCTATTCTTTGCAGCAATTGAGAATATAGAGAAGAACTGGAGAGGAGGGGACCAGATTACAAAAATGTCCTGTGCAGAATCGAGATTCATTATTGAATTAAACACACTCTTACCTGAAGGCTTGAACGCCAAACTTGAGCTATTTGGATTCCTGTAGGTCCTGGGGCAGGTGCCTCGGGCTGACGGGAAATCGGAGTCAGGCTGTTCTACCAGCACTTCGATCTCCCCTTGGTCTGAGGCCCCCGCCCCCTTGCTTCCATCAATAATATCCGTCATCAAACAGCCGTCATTAAATATTTTTCACCAACTCTCTACAGATACTCATCTGAAAGGATACACATTTGTACAAAACACAAATATATCTTCTAATATATAAAGCTGAGTGCATGTGTGTGTATGTCCGCTAAAGGAATCCGCACCATCGCATTTACAATAACGAAATTTGGCACACAGGTACATCAGGTGTCAGGGAAGGTTTTAGACCAGGACGTACCGTTCCTGAGATATTAACAAAAAATGCATTAGCCAATAGAAGCTTGGTCACATGACCCTTATCAGCCAATAGAAGCTTGCAGGTCCTCCAGTCTCCACATACACAGTTTTACTCCAGGTTTCCATAACAACCCAGCCATTTATCTTTACTGCTGTAGGAGAGCTTTAAAGGAAATCTTTCACCAGGATAATTGCTATTGAAGTAAAGCCATGGCCTAATAGCACTTAGTACCTTAGTTCAAGATGTGCCTTTGTTCCAGCAATAGATGTTTTTATCCTTTTGAAAATCTAGTTTATTTGGTATGCAAATGAGCCAGTAAAGAGCCCAGTGGGGCGTCACTCTTGGTTAGGCCACACCCCTCCCACTCCTGAGCTGACGGGGATTGAAAAAAATGATGGTAAAAATCAACTTCAGCTGCAGGGGTGGGAGGGAGGGTGACTTTCTCCCTGCAGCTTACACTCAGACAGCACAGTGCTACTGTTTTAGAGTGAGCTGTTCAAAAGGACACACCCCTGATCAGGTTAGGCCACGCCCCCTAACACTCCGACGACTGAGATTGAAAAAATTAAGTTAAAATCAACTTCTAGGTTGCGCTAAGCCACACGCCGATCTGGTTAGGCCACACCCCTCCACTTCTCAGCCGACAGGGATTGAAAAAGGTAAAAATCAACTTCTGCCAGCTCCTGAGCTGACGGGGATTGAAAAAAATGATGGTAAAAATCAACTTCAGCTGCAGAGGTGGGAGGGAGGGTGACTTTCTCCCTGCAGCTCACACTCCGACAGCACAGTGCTGCTGTTTTAGAGTGAGCTGTTCAAAAGGACACGCCCCCGATCCAGTAAAGGCCACTGTTAATGGGGCTGGCCCCCGTGGAGGTCACTGTCAAGAGGGGTGGTATGCTGTGAAAGTCACTGTTAAAGGGGAAGGCTGCTGTAAAGGTCAAAGTTAAGGGGGTGGACTACTGTGGAGGTCCAATTTTAAAGGACGGGGCACTGTGAGGGGGTCAGTGTTAAGGGGTGAGGGGCTGTGGAGGTCATTGTTTTGGGGGAGGGGTGCTGTAGATGTCACTGTTATAGTGATTAGTGTTGATATCTTTTAACAACACACACAAACATTAAATTAAATTAAATAGATTAAATATACCCGAGCTAAGCCGGGTCCTTCAGCTAGTAAGAATATAAAATTATAAAAAGGTAAAACAAATTAAAACCTCATAAATCACTAAAATCCATAAAGATTTATCATTAGTCACATTACACATACCATCTAGTGAACCTCATAAATAGTCTTATATAGCTATAGAAACGTTATACACTGACTTGTACACAGACACCCCTAAAAAGGGATTGACTAATAAATACCCATTGGGATATTCTCACATATACCATCCCTTCTACTCTACTCAACTTGTCTATATATACATTAACTACAATTTTTAGCTTCGATGTGTGTGTATATATATATATATATATATATATATATATATATATACACAGTGGATATAAAAAGTCTACATACCCCTGTTAAAATGTCAGGATTCTGTGCTGTAAAAAAATGAGACAAAGATAAATCATTTCAGAACTTTTTCCACCTTTTAATGTGACCTATAAACTGTACCACTCAATTGAAAAACAAACTGAAATCTTTTAGGTGGAGGGAAGAAAACATAAAAAACTTAAATAATGTGGTTGCATAAGTGTGCCCCTATAACTGGGGATGTAGCTGTGTTCAGAATTAAGCAATCACATTCAAAATCATGTTAAATAGGAGTCAGCATACACCTGTTATCATTTAACCACCTCAGCCCCCCTAGCTTAAACACCCTTAATGACTAGGCAACTTTTTACACTTCTGCACTACACTACTTTCACCATTTATTGCTCGGTCATGCAACTTACCACCCAAATGAATTTTACCTCCTTTTCTTCTCACTAATAGAGCTTTCATTTGGTGGTATTTCATTGCTGCTGACATTTTTACTTTTTTTGTTATTAATCGAAATTTAACGACATTTTGCAAAAAAATTACTTTTCACTTTCAGTTGTAATTTTTATTTTAAAAAAACGACATCTATATATAAATTTTTCTCTAAATCTATTGTTCTACATGTCTTTGATAAAAAAAATGTTTGGGTAAAAAAAAAATGGTTTGGGTAAAAGTTATAGCGTTTACAATCTATGGTACAAAAATGTGAATTTCCGCTTTTGGAAGCAGCTTTGACTTTCTGAGCACCTGTCATGTTTCTACAATGCCCAGACAGTAGAAAAACCCCACAAATAACCCCATTTCGGAAAGTAGACACCCTAAGGTATTCGCTGATGGGCATAGTGAGTTCATAGAACTTTTTATTTTTTGTCACAAGTTAGCGGAAAATGATTATTTTATTTTTTTTTCTAACAAAGTCTCATATTCCACTAACTTGTGACAAAAAATAAAAACTTCCATGAACTCACTATGCCCATCACGAAATACCTTGGGGTGTCTTCTTTCCAAAATGGGGTCACTTGTGGGGTAGTTATACTGCCCTGGCATTTTAGGGGCCCTAATGTGTGGGAAGTAGTTTGAAATCAAAATGTGTAAAAAATGCCCTGTGAAATCCTAAAGGTGCTCTTTGGAATGTGGGCACCTTTGCCCACCTAGGCTGCAAAAAGGTGTCACACATGTGGTATCGCCGTACATATACCCATGCTGGGTGAGATAAATATCTTGGTTAAATGCCAACTTTGTATAAAAAAATGGGAAAAGTTGTCTTTTGCCTAGATATTTCTCTCACCCAGCATGGGTATATGTAAAAAGACAACCCAAAACACATTACCCTACTTCTTCTGTGTACGGTGATACCAGATGTGTGACACTTTTTTGCAGCCTAGGTGGGCAAATGGGCCCACATTCCAAAGAGCACCTTTAGGATTTCACAGGGCATTTTTTACACATTTTGATTTCAAACTACTTCTCACACATTAGGGCCCCTAAAATGCCAGGGCAGTATAACTACCCCACAAGTGACCCCATTTTGGAAAGAAGACACCCCAAGGTATTTCGTGATGGGCATAGTGAGTTCATGGAATTTTTGGTCACAAGTTAGTGGAATATGAGACTTTGTAAGAAAAAAAAAAATCATCATTTTCCGCTAATTTGTGACAAAAAATAAAAAATTCTAGGAACTCTCCATGCCCCTCACGGAATACCTTGGGGTGTCTTCTTTCCAAAATGGGGTCACTTGTGGGGTAGTTATACTGCCCTGGCATTTTAGGGGCCCTAATGCGTGAGAAGTAGTTTGAAATCAAAATGTGTAAAAAATGCCCTGTGAAATCCGAAAGGCGCTCTTTGGAATGTGGGCCCCTTTGCCCACCTAGGCTGCAAAAAAGTGTCACACATGTGGTATCGCCGTACTCAGAAGAAGTAGGGAAATGTGTTTTGGGGTGTCTTTTTACATATGCCCATGCTGGGTGAGAGAAATATCTCGGCAAAAGACAACTTTTCCTATTTTTTTATACAAAGTTGGCATTTGACCGAGATATTTATATCACCCAGCATGGGTATATGTAAAATGACACTCCAAAACACATTGCCCAACTTCTCCTGAGTACGGCGATACCACATGTGTGACACTTTTTTGCAGCCTAGATGCGCAAAGGGGCCCAAATTCCTTTTAGGAGGGCATTTTTAGACATTTGGATCCCAGACTTCTTCTCACGCTTTAGGGCCCCTAAAATGCCAGGGCAGTATAAATACCCCACATGTGACCCCATTTTGGAAAGAAGACACCCCAAGGTATTCAATGAGGGGCATGGCGAGTTCATAGAAGATTTATTTTTTTTGTCCCAAGTTAGCGGAAATTGATTTTATTTATTTTCTCACAAAGTCTCCCTTTCCGCTAACTTGGGACAAAAATTTCAATCTTTCATGGACTTAATATGCCCCTCAGCAAATACCTTGGGGTGTCTTCTTTCCGAAATGGGGTCACATGTGGGGTATTTATACTGCCCTGGCATTTTAGGGGCCCTAAAGCGTGAGAAGAAGTCTGGAATATAAATGTCCAAAAAATTTTACGCATTTGGATTCCGTGAGGGGTATGGTGAGTTCATGTGAGATTTTATTTTTTGTCACAAGTTAGTGGAATATGAGACTTTGTAAGAAAAAAAAAAAAAAAACTATTTCCACTAACTTGTGCCAAAAAAATGTCTGAATTGAGCCTTACAGGGGGGTGATCAATGACAGGGGGGTGATCAATGACAGGGGGGTTGATCAGGGAGTCTATATGGGGTGATCACCCCCCTGTAAGGCTCCATTCAGACGTCCGTATGTGTTTTGCGGATCCGATCCGTGGATCCGTAAAACACATATGGACGTCTGAATGGAGCCTTACAGGGGGGTGATCAATGACAGGGGGGTGATCAGAGAGTTTATATGGGGTGATCACCCCCCTGTCATTGATCACCCCCCTGTAAGGCTCCATTCAGACGTCCGTATGTGTTTTGCGGATCCGATCGGTGGATCTGCAAAACACATACGGACCTCTGAATGGAGCCAGCCTTACAAGGTGGGGGATCAATGACAGGGGGTGATCAGGGAGTCTATATGGGGTGATCACCCCCCTGTAAGGCTCCATTCAGACGTCCGTATGTGTTTTGCGGATCCGATCCATGGATCCGTGGATCCGTAAAACACATACGGACATCTGAATGGAGCCTTACAGGGGGGTGATCAATGACAGGGGGGTGATCAGGGAGTCTATATGGGGTGATCACCCCCCTGTCATTGATCACCCCCCTGTAAGGCTCCATTCAGACGTCCGTATGTGTTTTGCGGATCCGATCCATGAATCCGTGGATCCGTAAAACACATACGGACGTCTGAATGGAGCCTTACAGGGGGGTGATCAATGACAGGGGGGTGATCAGGGAGTCTATATGGGGGGGGTCACCCGCCTGTCATTGATAACCCCCCTGTAAGGCTCCATTCAGACGTCCGTATGTGTTTTGCGGATCCGATCCATGGATCCGTGGATCCGCAAAACACATACGGACCTCTGAATGGAGCCAGCCTTACAAGGGGGTGATAAATGACAGGGGGGTGATCAGGGAGTCTATATGGGGTGATCACTCCCCTGTAAGGCTCCATTCAGATGTCCGTATGTGTTTTGCGGATCCGATCCATGGATCCGTGGATCCGTAAAACCCATACGGACGTCTGAATGGAGCCTTACAGGGGGGTGATCAATGACAGGGGGGTGATCAGGGAGTCTATATGGGGTGATCAGGGGTTAATAAGGGGTTAATAAGTGACAGGGGGGCTGTAGTGTAGTGTGGTGCTTGGTGCTACTTATTACAGAGCTGCCTGTGTCCTCTGGTGATCGATCCAAGCAAAAGGGACCACCAGAGGACCAGGTAGCAGGTATATTAGACGCTGTTATCAAAACAGCGTCTAATATACCTGTTAGGGGTTAAAAAAAAATCGCATCTACAGCCTGCCAGCGAACGATCGCCGCTGGCAGGCTGTAGATCCACTCGCTTACCTGCAGTTCCTGTGAACGCGCGCGCCTGTGTTCACAGGAAATATCGCGTCTCGCGAGATGATGCGTATATGCGTGACTCTGCCTGAGACTGCCGCCTCCGGAACGCGATCCAGCGTTAGGCGGTCCAGAGGCGGTTAAAGTGCCTCTGATTAACCCCAAATAAAGTTCAGCTGCTCTAGTTGGTCTTTCCTGAAATTTTCTTAGTCGCATCCCACAGCGAAAGCCATTTTTCCACAGAGAGCTTCCTTCCAAAGCATCAGAGGGATCTCATTGTTAAAAGGTATCAGTCAGGAGAAGGGTACAAAAGAATTTCCAAGGCATTAGATATACCATGGAACACAGTGAAGACAGTCATCATCAAGTGGAGAAAATATGGCACAACAGTGACATTACCAAGAACTGGACGTCCCTCCAAAATTGATGAAAAGATGAGAAGAAAACTGGTTTGGGAGGCTACCAAGAGGCCCACAGCAACATTAAAGGAGCTGCAGGAATATCTGACAAGTACTGGCTGTGTGGTACATGTGACAACAATATCACGTATTCTTCATATGTCTGGGCTATGGGGTAGAGTGGCAAGACGAAAGCCTTTTCTTACGAAGAAAAACATCCAGACCAGGCTACATTTTGCAAAAACACATTTGAAATCTCCCAAAAGCATGTGGGAAAAGGTGTTATGGTCTGATGAAACCAAGGTTGAACTTTTTGGCCATAATTCCAAAAGATATGTTTGGCGCAAAAACAACTGCACATCACCAAAAGAACACCATACTCACAGTGAAGCATGGTGGTGGCATCATCATGCCTTGGGGCTGTTTTTCTTCAGCTGGAACTTGGGCCTTAGTTAAGCTAGAGGGAATTATAAACCGTTCCAAATACCAGTCAATATTGGCACAAAACCTTCAGGCTTCTGCTAGAAAGCTGAACGTTAAGAGGAACTTCATCTTTCAGCATGACAATGACCCAAAGCATACATCCAAATCAACAAAGGAATGGCTTCACCAGAAGAAGATTAAAGTTTTGGAATGGCCCAGCCAGAGCCCAGACCTGAATCCGATTGAAAATCTGTGGGGTGATCTGAAGAGGGCTGTGCACAGGAGATGCCCCCGCTATCTGACAGATTTGGAGTGTTTTTGTAAAGAAGAGTGGGCAGATCTTGCCAAGTCAAAATGTGCCATGCTGATAGACTCATACCCAAAAAGACTGAGTGCTGTAATAAAATCAAAAGGTGCTTCAACAAAGTATTAGTTTAAGGGTGTGCACACTTATGCAACTATATTATTTTATTTTTATATTTTTTTCTACCCTCTACCTAAAAGATTTCAGTTTGTTTTTCAATTGACTTGTACAGTTTATAGGTCACATTAAAGGTGGAAAAAGTTCTGAAATGATTTACCCTTGTCTAATTTTTTTACATCACAGAACCCTGACATTTTAACAGGGGTGTGTAGACTTTTTATATCCACTGTATATACATATATTCTCCTACCTAGATATATTTTCCTTTTATATACCATTTTATACCCAAATCTTCTTTTTATATATACATTCTCCCTTATTATACATATTTTTAACTATTGTATAATTTTGAAGTAGATAAAGATTAACAAAAAACTCTAAAGAAACATACAACAAAAAATTATGTTTCTTTTCTTTAATGACATTCCCAAAAAAGTACTCACAATAAAACAAGAAGCAAATTTACTATGATTGGGAGACATACGTAACAGCGGGTTACCACTGAGGAAGTAGTTAGTTTAGACTCCGAAACTACGATACCCGCTTGTCCTGAGAGAAAAGGACCACTTAGACCAACTCAATAGGAAGTGCTTTCCTACAACTAAGCTAGCCCGCATATCCACTGCAGCTTTCCCGGCATATGTAAACCAGCAAACACAAATCACATGGGATGCCGAATCTGCTGTGCACGCATTGGGAGAATACAGCGGACAGCAAATCCTAACCAGACAGCTTACTGGAAAGGAGCGGCTACATAAATAGAAGATATCAGAAAGGTAAAAAGAGGCAGTGTATTGTCTCCGTGTGGGATGCCACAGGAGCGATACAAATAATACCTGCCCGCCACAGGACTTAAAGTATCTAATATAATATAATAGCCGCATCATCCAGTATAACAGCCGCATTCACTGTAAGGCCGGACATTTATAAGTGGAAATAGCTGGGAATTAGTAACTGTGGTTCACCAGAGACATTCGAACATTATACTATTACCACACTGTGGATATACAGAAATTACATTACTATACTTATATATCCAGTGGATTACTTCTGTTTGTACAACTATTAACCTAATAACAACTAATCTGCTTATCAACCACTGGCGTAGCTATAGGGGTCGCAGCGGTCGCAGTTGCGACCGGGCCCCTAAGCCAGGGGGGTCCAGAGCGCCCCCCTTGCCAGTGGCACTGTATTTTCCCTTTATAAGATGCACTGCATCTTATAAAGAGAATCCTAGTGAGCGCTTCCATTATGGAAGCGCTCACTAGTTTGCAGGAGGCAGGGAAAGAAGCTCTGTGAGCGCCGTACTTACCCCCTCCTCCTGCTTGCAGCGCCAGGACGTACAGAGCGCACTCTGACCCGACGCTGCAGGCAGTCAGGGGACTGCAGTGCGGGCCCTGAGAAGAAAGCCAGGACAGAGAGAGTGGCGGCAGGAGAGGTAAGTTATTTTATTATTTTAGTCTGATCTGAGGTCTGATATGGGGGTCTGGAGGGTCTAACAGACTGGAGGTCTGATATGGGGGTCTGAAGGGTCTAATGGGGAGACTGGAGGTCTGATACGGGGGTCTGAAGGGTCTAATGGGGTGACTGAAGGTCTGATATAGGGGTTTGAAGGGTCTAATGGGGGCACTGGAGGTCTGAAGGGTCTAATGGGGAGACTGGAGGTCTGATATGGGGGTCTGAAGGGTCTAATGGGGGGGCACTAGAGGTCTGATATGTGGGTCTGAAGGGTCTAATGGGGTCACTGAAGGTCTGATATAGGGGTCTGAAGGGTCTAATGGGGGGCACTGGAGGTCTGATATGGGGGTCTGAAGGGTCTAATGGGGAGACTGGAGGTCTGATACGGGGGTCTGAAGGGTCTAATGGGGTGACTGAAGGTCTGATATAGGGTTTGAAGGGTCTAATGGGGGCACTGGAGGTCTGAAGGGTCTAATGGGGAGACTGGAGGTCTGATATGGGGGTCTGAAGGGTCTAATGGGGGGCACTAGAGGTCTGATATGTGGGTCTGAAGGGTCTAATGGGGTCACTGAAGGTCTGATATAGGGGTCTGAAGGATCTAATGGGGGGCACTGGAGGTCTGATATGGGGGTCTGAAGGGTCTAATGGGGAGACTGGAGGTCTGATATGGGGGTCTGAAGGGTCTAATGGGGTGACTGGAGGTCTGAAGGGTCTAATGGGGGGCACTGGAGGTCTGATATGGGGGTCTGAAGGGTCTAATGGGGAGACTGGAGGTCTGATATGGGGGTCTGACACAAACAATAAATTCTGACACAAACTTGTATAGAAATGTAATTATATTTGAACAATTTTACCAGAAAAAGTTAAAAATACACTTTTTGGGAGAATTTTGATTAATCTATTTTAGTCTATTAGTCACATTGAGGGTAGTTATTGTGCAGTCCATCTAGGTAGGAAGGTGAGAAGAGGGGGAGGGGATATATTAAGGTCGAGAAGGGAGTAAAATCTAACTGATAAGAGATAAGTTCGGATGAGTGCTAGTGTGTCCTCCCTTTCGGTATCAGTTATTACCCCAGCATCCTTTTCCCATTTCATTTTAACCTTGATCGGGTATGACTTCAAGAATTCCCCGTGTAGTAATAGATAGATTTTCGAGATAGCCCCCTTTACTGATCCTATTGCCACTACCGCATCAAGCGTCTGATTAGTTGTGTATTGTATTGATGATAATTTGGATTTTAGTCCGGGATCCACATCCCTCTCCAGGACCGCCACTGGCAAAGAACATCCCGATCCCCATTTAACAAGTCTACCTTCCTTCCCCACACCCCCAGGCACGCTCTATCCCTTAAAGTGTTGCAATTGAGCTGATAGAAAGTATATTAAGGGGTTAGGCAACGCTAAACCGCCCGCATCCTTGCCTCTTTGCAGAGTTTGATTCTACTTCTCTTGTTTTTTCACTGTAAAAAACTAAAGATTTGTTGTATTTTGTAGAAGTAATGCATGGGTATCCATACTGGTGAGTTATGGAGCATATATAAGAGTTGCGGCACCATTTTAATCAGATTGCCCCTACCAACTAAGGATATGGGCAGTTTATGCCAGGAGGCAGCCTTGAGTTTGAACTTAGCTAGCAACGGCACTATATTATCGGGTATGTATCTGTGGGGATTGATGGAGATTTCAACCCCTAAATACAGTATGTAAAGGAGAATACTACCCTCACTTTACTTTGATCGAGGCATAAACTTTGCGGAAGCGGGGATAATGGAAGTATTACAGACTTATCCCAATTAATAAGCAGTCTGGACTGTCTGCCAAATTCGGAGATGAGTGATATAATAGGGTCTATGGATGAAGCCAAGTCACCCACATACAACAGCATATCATCTGCGTAAAGCGATACCCGCTCCTCCATATCGCCTCTTCTAAAGCCCTGTAGTACCAGAGTGGTTCTAAGTAAACAAGCTAACAGTTCTATAGCAATAGCAAACAAGAGAGGGGACAAGGGGCATCCTTGCCTCGTTCCACTCTCCAGTGCCAGCGCTGGAGAAATCCCCCCCCCCCATTCACCCTAATCCTAGCCCTATACAGCAGCTGCACCCATTTTATAAACACTGGGCCAAACCCCATTTTTTACATAACTGCCCAAAGGTAATCCCACTAGACGCTTTCAAAAGCTTTGGCCGCGTTGAGTGAGATCACAGTCCTACATCTCTCCCCCTCCCCCTATTTAATCCAATCCATGTACCAGTTTAGTAGCTCTTCTCTGAACTCTCTCCAAAGTATCAATATCCTTCTGGAGATATGGTCTCCAGTACTGAGCACAATACTCCAAATGAGGTCTCACTAGTGCTCTGTAGAGCGGCATGAGCACCTCCTTCTTTCTACTGGCAATGCCTTTCCCTATACACCCAAGCATTCTGCTAGCATTTCCTGCTGCTATGACATTGTCTGCCTACCTTTATATCTTCTGAAATAATGACCCCTAAATCCCTTTCCTCAGATACTGAGGTTAGGACTGTATAACTGATTTTATATTCTGCTCTTGGGTTTTTACGCCCCAGGTGCATTATCTTGCACTTATCAACATTAAATTTTAGTTGCCAGATTTTTGATATTCCTCTAGTTTTCTTAAATCCTTTTCCATTTGGTGTATCCCTCCAGGAACATCAACCCTGTTACAAATCTTTGTGCCATCAGCAAAAAGACACACCTTACCATCGAGGCCTTCTGCAATTTCGCTGATAAAGATATTAAACAATATGGGTCCCAGAACAGATCCCTGAGATACCCCACTGGTAACAAGACCATGGTCTGAATATACTTCATTGACTACAACCGTCTCTTGTCTGTCCCTCAGCCGCTGCCTAATCCATTCAACAATATGGGAGTCCAAGCCCAAAGACTCTAATTTATTGATTAGCCTTTTATGTGGCACAGTATCAAAAGCCTTACTAAAGTCTAGATAAGCGATGTCTACTGCACCTCCGCCATCTATTATTTTAGTCACCCAATCAAAAAAATCTATAAGATTAGTTTGACATGATCTCCCTGAAGTAAACCCATGCTGTTTTTCATCTTTCAATCCATGGGATTTTAGATGTTCCACAATCCTCTCCTTAAGTATGGTTTCCATTAATTTCCCCACTATTGATGTCAGGCTTACTGGCCTAAAGTTGCCCGATTCCTCCCTACTACCTTTCTTGTGAATGGGCACAACATTTGCTAATTTCCAATCTTTTGGGACGACTCCTGTTACCAGTGATTGGTTAAATAAATCTGTTAATGGTTTTGCTAGTTCACAGCTAAGCTCTTTTAATAGCTTTGGGTGTATCCCATCAGGCCCCTGTGACTTATTTGTATTAATTTTAGACAGCTGACTTAGAACCTCTTCCTCTGTAAAGACACATGCATCAAAAGATTCATTAGTCTTCCTTCCTGAGGTCCTTTTCCTTCATTTTCCTTTGTAAAAACTGAACAGAAGTATTCATTTAGGCAGTCAGCAAGTTCTTTATCTTCTTCCATGAATAATAGTATGAATAACTTTCAATAACCTGTTAGCTAAAACCTTGGCTAGTACTTTAATGTCCGCCGTCAGCAGAGAGATAGCTCGATAGGAATCCATCTGTGTAGGATCCTTGCCCCCACTGCAACACCACAAGCAGTGGTGGACGCCCCACCCCGGCAACGCAGGCAAGCCTTAGTGACGGAGCGGTCACGTGATGCGGCACACGACCGCGGCGGCACATTTAAGGCCGCTTTCACACCTGCATTCAGAGTGGATCCGTCTGGTGTACCGACGGATCCGCTCCCACAATGCAGACATTGGGATCCGCTCAAAACGGATCCGTCTGCACCATAGCTCTGAAAAATTCCAAGTGTGCAAATTAGTCAGACTGACCCGTCCAGACCCCACACCGAAAGTCAATGGGGGATGGATCCGCTCGAAATCGCACCACATTGTGTCAACTTCAAACGGATCCGCACCCACCGACCCACACTGCAAGTCCGGACGGATCCGTCTGGCTCCGCACGGCCAGGCGGACACCCGAACGCTGCAAGCTGCGCCCGGGTGTCCGCCCGCTGAGTGGAACGGAGGCCAGGCGAAGCCAACCCGATGCACTCCGAGCGGATCCGCATCCGTTCGGGGCCGCCCACGAGAGCCCCGAAACTGAACCCACAAGCGGAACCCCGAACGCTAGTGTGAAAGCAGCCCAATGCGGAAACACATACCAGCCCACAGACTCCTCTAAATATGGGCAGATGATCAAAGTGCATGGAAACTTATTAAGTATAGGTCAGGGTAAAAAGTACCAGGCCAGTGGCTGGGAGCTGACATAGAATACGAAAGCACACAGTTAACCCCTCATTATCCTAATGGACGGCAGATAACTACATTGCGCTGTGGACAGGTGGATTACACCCCACCACACCGCGATGTTGTGTTAAGAGACCATGTTCAGACTCATTATAATCACACCGTGTACAGTGTAAAAAGTGCGTACCATATATTATGAGGAGGAATAATGGCAAAAATGTCAGTATTCCAAGACAACAGCTGACTTAGTTTGACATAAAGTGCTAATGCATAAACCAGATATAATATATATATATACATAAATATTGACAGGAGCATCCAACCTAAGGGGCTGAATTATTACAATATTGGGTCATACACAATTGCTGGGAAGATAAGTGCTAGTAGAGTACAAATTCGATTATAATAAAACGCACTCAAGATAATTATATACTTAAAAAAGGGAAGAGAGGCGCAAGTGAAAAGCAAGTGAAAAGAGTGCTCGGTGCAGTGATGGAAAGAAAAGGAGACAGAAGAAGACTATAAAATTATTATTATACATCATGGTGAAAATATATGGTCGGAACATCTCGAAAGAAGGGGAGATATTGTGTAATATTGATGGAACAATTGTAGTTGTATAACCAGCATATGGCCTGGGGAAGTCCAGAATGTATACAAAAGGCACCATGCACAAAGACATAACTCTGTATGGAACCATGACTCCACTGGAATGGTCCTCCACTGCCACAGACGTCATCGGTAGTGCTAAAGATAAATCAAGAAAGCACAGTACGTTAAAAAACAGGGGAATGACGGACAAAAAATTAAAAACACGGGACCCGGGATGAGCAGAGGGACCCCAAGGGGACTCAAAAACAGGGAATATTATTAAGGACATCCATCACGGGATGTATCAGTTATAGAAATGGAGCAAAAGAGAGGTCCTCATTTAACCCCCTAGGTGTCATGCTGTCTAATTCGTGAATCCAGCGTACTTCTTTTTGCGCCAAGATCTTCCTCCAGTTACCGCCGCGGGGTGTCATGTACACCCTATCGATCCCACATATTCTAAATTGCGAACTATCACAATTGTGAAACAATTTAAAATGTTTGGGAATCGTTTTTAGTAGGGTCACATCATTTTCATCTTTGGCAGCCTCAATACCCAGGACGTGTTCTCGTATCCTCCTCTTGAGCTCCCTGGATGTCAACCCAACATAAATGCGTTGGCATGGACACTTCCCCACATATATCACACCTGGAGTATTACAGGTGATAGTATGTGTGATAGTGTATTGTTTACTGTTGGCGAATGGATTGCTAAAGGAAGTAGTCCTGTCGACATTGGGGCATGCCACGCACCTCCCGCATGGGGTACATCCCCACTTGGAACCTTTTGAGTCGGGATTCAATTTGGTCTGATGACCTGGATAGTAACTGTTTACCAACAGATCCTTAAGATTTTTGGTGCGTCTGTACGTGATGGAAGGGCAGGTAGGTAAGATTTTTGCCAAAATGGGGTCTAATTGTAGGACCTCCCAGTACTTGGCTAGTGTACCTCAGATTGATTTCCACTGCGGGTTAAATGAGGTGATAAACCATACCTTGTCCACTGGATTGTGTCGTTTGTGGTTGTATGCCAAAAGAGGATCTCTCTGCACTTGTTTCGCCTTCTGGTGACACTGTTTGATGTTCGCCGCTGAATATCCACGATCCGAGAATCTTTGTTGCAGGTCCTGAGACTGACTGTTGAATGCCTCTTCCGTCGAGCAGATTCTCCTAGCCCTTAAGAACTGGCCATATGGGATGCTACGGATAAGGCTCTGTGGATGGCAAGACTGCGCGTGTAGGACAGAATTGGTGGACGTTGCCTTGCGAAATAAGTCTGTCGATATCCTGCTGGACTGGTCTACACGGATCTGTACATCGAGAAAGTCGAGGTACGTCTTGTTGATCCTAGATGTTAATACAATATTACGGTTATTGCGATTAAGCAACCCCACCAACTCAGTGAATCCAGATTGTGTCGATGTAGCGGGCCCACATCTGGATTCCGCCGATGTCACCGTAGACCTCCGCAAGGAAGACCTCCCTCTCCCACAGCCCCAGGAACAGGCAGGCATAGGACGGCGCACAGGCCGCCCCAATGGCCGTTCCCTGGAGCTGCAGGTAGAAGGCGTTCCCAAAAAGAAAGAAATTATGCGTTAAGACAAACTCAAGGAGCTCAACGACAAACTCACCCAAATCGTCCTCGATGTTGGACATGGTTAAAAAGAACCGGACTGCCTCCAAGCCATCCCTATGGCGGATACTGGTATATAGTGATTCAACGTCGCATGAGGCGATCCACATATCCGGTTCAAGATGAAGATCGTTCAAACGGCGTAAAAAATCGGTCGTGTCTTTGACAAATGATGGGAGTTGTTCTACAAGTGGCTGTAAAATAAAGTCGATGTATTTGCACGCTGGTTCACACAAGTTCCCCTTCCCTGATACTATGGGGCGTCCAGGGGGGCATGTCTCATTTTTATGCACTTTAGGGAGTAGATATAAACACGCCACTTTTGGATATTCGGGAATGAGGCTTATAGCTTGTTTTTTGTACCAAGGCACCCAATTCTCGTTTATATTGATCACTCGGGTTAAAGGTCAGGCGTTTGTAGCAGGTGGAATCCCTAAGTTGTCTGTGAGCTTCTTTCTCATATGCATCACGGGGCCACACCACCACATTACCGCCTTTATCGGCGGGTTTAATCACCACCTCCTTCTTTTTTTGCTGCTCTTTAACGGCCCTTCGCTGTGTGAAGGTCAGATTATTAAACTTAGTGGGATAGGAGGCCGAGATCTTATAAAGATCTCGAGTGACCAACTGTACGAATGCCTGAATATTGGGGTACATGCTAAAGGCCGGAAACCTAGTTGATTTTGGTAGGAGGGAGGAAGGAAACTTACCACACGGCCTAATTGCCCCTGGTTCTTGTTTTTCCATCAGTTCCTCCAAAATGGTAACCGCCTCTATTTTTTGTGGCGTGGTAAGGGTTGCTTGTGGTACATGTCTCGTAAAAAACATCCTTTTAAAAATCAGCTTGCGAGCAAAGAGATTAAGATCTTTAACTACTATAAAACAATCAAAATAATCAGATGGCACAAATGATAGACCAAGACTGAGTACCTCTAATTGTGCTCTAGACAATTCTGTATTTGATAGATTAATTACCTTGGGGTTGGTGACATATGTTGAGTTATCAGCATTGCGCTTAGGATAATTTTGTTTCTGATGTGTCGGGGATGCCTTCCTCTTCATTCTGCGGCTTGGATATCATGTAGGTAACCGCACTGACTGATTAGAATCACCCCCCATGGACGTATTTGAGGACATAGAGCTGGATCTAGATCTGGACTCCATTTGCGCCATTTATAGACGAAGTTGTTCTCATAGTCTAGTTTATCCCGTTGTAATTTTTTACTTTTTTCCGATTTGATTTGTTTTTCCCATATGTCGTATGAGTCTTGAATCTCTTTTTCCCATTTTTCATGTTCACCAGTGGACAATCGGGATACAAGTAGTTCGGTACTACATTGAATAACCGGTTCCAGCTCACATAGTGTTTTTTTGTTCAAATCATTGATGGCCTGTATCAGAGACCTGGAGCAGATGTTACATGACTCCTCCCACTTTGTCAGGAAATCCGTGTCCTGGCTGTTGTAGGTGGGAAAAATTTGGATCCTTAGGCCTCTAGGGATATAATTGCATTTTAAAAAATTTCCAGGGATACCTGGTTCCACCAGGTCTTCTCCTGTTTAAGATGGTATTTTTTTAGTTCGTTCTTGAGGTCCCGTATCTGCCGACCATCCACATCCTCACCAGTGCTCCCCTTGGGGTCCCTCTGCTCATCCCGGGTCCCGTGTTTTTAATTTTTTGTCCGTCATTCCCCTGTTTTTTAACGTGCTGTGCTTTCTTGATTTATCTTTAGCACTACCGATGACGTCTGTGGCAGTGGAGGACCATTCCAGTGGAGTCATGGTTCCATACAGAGTTATGTCTTTGTGCATGGTGCCTTTTGGATACATTCTGGACTTCCCCGGGCCATATGCTGGTTATACAACTACGATTGTTCCATCAATATTACACAATATCTCCCCTTCTTTCGAGATGTTCCGACCATATATTTTCACCATGATGTATAATAATAATTTTATAGTCTTCTTCTGTCTCCTTTTCTTTCCATCACTGCACCGAGCACTCTTTTCACTTGCTTTTCACTTGCGCCTCTCTTCCCTTTTTTAAGTATATAATTATCTTGAGTGCGTTTTATTATAATCGAATTTGTACTCTACTAGCACTTATCTTCCCAGCAATTGTGTATGACCCAATATTGTAATAATTCAGCCCCTTAGGTTGGATGCTCCTGTCAATATTTATGTATATATATATATTATATCTGGTTTATGCATTAGCACTTTATGTCAAACTAAGTCAGCTGTTGTCTTGGAATACTGACATTTTTGCCATTATTCCTCCTCATAATATATGGTACGCACTTTTTACACTGTACACGGTGTGATTATAATGAGTCTGAACATGGTCTCTTAACACAACATCGCGGTGTGGTGGGGTGTAATCCACCTGTCCACAGCGCAATGTAGTTATCTGCCGTCCATTAGGATAATGAGGGGTTAACTGTGTGCTTTCGTATTCTATGTCAGCTCCCAGCCACTGGCCTGGTACTTTTTACCCTGACCTATACTTAATAAGTTTCCATGCACTTTGATCATCTGCCCATATTTAGAGGAGTCTGTGGGCTGGTATGTGTATCCGCATTGGGCTGCTTTCACACTAGCGTTCGGGGTTCCGCTTGTGGGTTCCGTTTCGGGGCTCTCGTGGGCGGCCCCGAACGGATCCGTGGAGCCCCAGTGCATTCTGAGCGGATGCGGATCCGCTCGGAGTGCATCGGGTTGGCTTCGCCTGGCCTCCGTTCCACTCAGCGGGCCGACACCCGGGTGCAGCTTGCAGCGTTCGGGTGTCCGCCTGGCCGTGCGGAGCCAGACGGATCCGTCCGGACTTGCAGTGTGGGTCGGTGGTTGCGGATCCGTTTGAAGTTGACACAATGTGGTGCGATTTCGAGCGGGTCCATCCCCCATTGACTTTCGGTGTGGGGTCTGGACGGGTCCGTCTGACTAATTTGCACACTTGGAATTTTTCAGAGCTATGGTGCAGACGGATCCGTTTTGAGCGGATCCCAATGTCTGCATTGTGGGAGCGGATCCGTCGGTACACCAGACGGATCCACTCTGAATGCAGGTGTGAAAGCGGCCTTAAATGTGCCGCCGCGGTCGTGTGCCGCATCACGTGACCGCTCCGTCACTAAGGCTTGCCTGCGTTGCCGGGGTGGGGCGTCCACCACTGCTTGTGGTGTTGCAGTGGGGGCGTTTCCTTGGCGGCGCCCATGACATTGCGGCCACGTGCTGTGTCACGCGATCGCCGCATCACTATCCCTCCGCCCCTTGGAGTTTGAGGCCTCATGTCTTGTTGGTGCCGCTGTCACTCAGACGTTTGGCCGCAACTACTGCACTGCCCCCGGTTCCTCCTCCATATGACTACATGGGCTACTGATTGGCTTTCCTGGCATGGTCAGGGCGTGTCTTATGATGCACCTCTGACACTGCGGTCATGTGCTTGCTCACATGCTCGCTCTGTCAGCTTAGTCCTGCCCCCATTAGTACTGGGGCTCCAATTCCATTGGTGCTGACGTCATTCAGGTCCTGCAATCTTAATTATCTTCCACACACCTGTGTGGGCACTATATAGGGGAGATGTTTTTATGTTTCCGTATCCCCAGAAGAAGCCAGATCTACTGGCGAAACGGCGTTGGGTCAGGAGTTGGCCGAGAGATCTTTGCACCATTCAGGGTATGTTTAATTGTGTTCCTTCCATCTTAAACCTCAGTCTCCACAATCGCCTCTGTTGCATTGTGTTTGGGGCGTTGCTGCTATGAGGCTCTGAGGTATGCTCTTTCAGCTAGTATTCTTTTTCCCTGTATTTTTTTGCACTGATCTCCCGGCCTCTCCTTGGGTCCTGCTCCTCATCTGTGTGTCCCGCCTCGTGCTGCCTGTTTTATAATACATGTATGTACTGTTTATATATATTTACAATAAAGCTTTTTGGATTTTCATACATACGAAAGTTAGTTTCACTTTTTTTGGTGATTATTATGACTCCTTGGGGGTCCGATGTTTTGATATCATTCTGTCCGGTTAATATTGGTTAACCTTGACGTCCAGTAAGTATGCTCTCCTTTTTTGGACTTCAGCAGAGAAGTCAGGAAACAGGGAAATACGATTTCCATTTATAGTAAGATCCGCACAATCTATTGCGCCTTTTAATATTGCATCTCGATCTCTAAAATGCAGAACTTTAAAGGGAATCTGTCACTGGGATTTTGTGTATAGAGCTGAGGACATGGGTTGCTAGATGGCTGCTAGCACATCCGCAATACCCGACTCCTATGTCTAATGTATGCAGACTCCTATGTCTAATGTATGCAAGACTGCAGCCAAGGACAAAAAAGATAAAGTGAAGTCTCAAAGGAAGCAGCTGTTGCTGGGTGATTCAATCATAAGAAGTGTGGAGCTTAAAGAAAATGGTTTTGTGAGATGTCTCCCTGGGGCTACTGCTAGAAGAGATAGAAGACGTATTATTAATATTGTTAAGCAAGCAAAGCAGGAAGGGGACGTGGATGTTCTTGTCCATCTAGGGACAAATTATCTGGCTTGCAATGAAGTGTCAGAGGTGAAAAAATCTTTTATCACACTTGGTAATGACGTACAGGATTTTGCATCCACCATTTCATTTTCTGAAGTTCTGCCTGTGCATAATGTTCAGAATGATAGGCAGAGGCGCATAAAGGAGTTCAACATATGGCTTGGTAAATGGTGTCAAGAGCAAGGATTTGGCTTTGTTTCTCATGATAGCTCTACTTGGAATAGAAAGGAACTGTACAAAAAAGATGGTTTGCATCTTTCTCTCAAAGGAACAACTCCAAGAATTTGCGGAAGAGTATTTAAACTAGGAAGGGGGGGCAAAAGAGTGAAAATAAGAGTCCAATTGCCCCCCGAAACAATGCCAGTACAGGTCAGAAGCACAGAGGTTAAGAAATGATAAGCTCAGAGTCCTGTCTACAAATGCTCGCAGTTTAGGTAAAAAAATCAATGAACTTGGGTCAATAATGGCATCTGAGAATGTAGATTTAGTGGCTGTTACGGAGACATGGTTTAATGAAAGAAATGACTGGGACATAACCATACCAGGGTACTCTTTATACAGAAGAGACAGAGAAGGCAAGAAAGGAGGAGGAGTGGCCCTGTATGTGAAAGATAGCATTAAATCTAACCTAATACAAGTTGGTGAGGCCAACATAGAGTCAGTTTGGGTTACGTTGCAGTTTGCTAACCATGCAGTAACTCGTGTAGGTGTGATATATAGGTCACCTGGTCAAGTTAAAGAACTAGATGATCTACTAGTTGAAGAAATAGCTAAAATGACAATGAAAGGAGAAGTTATCATTATGGGAGATTTCAATCTTCCAGATATAAACTGGAAAACCAAAATAGCAAGTTCTACCAGGAGTACAGATATTCTAAATTCCCTACTGGGGTTATCTCTACAACAAGTGGTTGAGGAGCCAACCCGGAGGGAGGCCATTTTGGATTTGGTATTCACAAATGGGGATTCAGTATATGATGTCATTGTAGGCGAAACCTTGGGATCTAGTGATCACCAGTCAGTGTGGTTTAATATAAGAACTGTGAAAGAGTCCCACCACACAAAAACAAAAGTTTTAGATTTTAGAAAAACAGACTTTTCAAAAATGAAATTAGTCATAAATGAGTCCTTATCAGACTGGAACGGATTACATGGAGTCCAGGAGAAATGGGACTACTTAAAAGGTGCATTATTGAAGGCAACAGAAAATTGCATTAGACTTGTCAGTAAAAGCAAAAAAAGGAAGAGACCACTGTGGTACTCAGCAGAAGTGGCCCAAATCAATAAAAATAAAAAGCTAGCATTTTGTAATTATAAAAAAAAACAGAGCAATGAAGATAAGGAAATCTACAAGATTAGGCAGAAAGAGGCCAAGCAAGTTATAAGAACTTCTAAAGCGCAGGCAGAAGAAAAACTAGCTCAGTCTATGAAAAAAGGGGATAAGACATTCTTCAGATATATAAATGAAAAAAGAAAATTAAAACAAGGAATAACTAAATTAAAAACAAAGGACGGAAGGTATGTAGAAGAGAATAAAGGGCTAGCTGACTGCCTTAATGAATACTTCTGTTCAGTTTTTACAAAAGAAAAAGAAGGACCTCCACTAGAAAGGATGACTAATAAATCGTTTGATGCATGTGTCTTTACAGAGGAAGATGTTCTAAGTTTGCTGTCTAAAGTGAAGACAAATAAGTCACAGGGGCCTGATGAGATACACCCAAAATTATTAAAAGAGCTTAGTGGTGAGCTGGCAAAACCGTTAACAGATTTATTTAACCAATCATTAGTAACAGGAGTCGTCCCGGAAGATTGGAAATTGGCAAATGTCGTGCCCATTGACAAGAAAGGTAGTAGGGAGGAATCGAGCAACTATAGACCAGTGAGTCTGACATGAATAGCAGGCAAATTAATGGAAACCCTATTAAAGGATAGGATTGTGGAACATCTAAAATCCCATGGATTGCAAGATGAAAAACAACATGGGTTTACTTCAGGGAGATCATGTCAAACAAATCTTATAGATTTTTTTGACTAGGTGACTAAAATAATAGACGGTGGAGGTGCAGTAGACATCGCATATCTAGATTTTAGTAAGGCTTTTGACACTGTCCCACATAGAAGACTTATCAATAAACTGCAGTCATTGAGCATGGACTCCCATATTGTTGAGTGGATTAGGCAGTGGCTGAGTGACAGACAGCAGAGGGTTGTAGTCAATGGAGAACATTCAAAACAAGGTCATGTTACCAGTGGGGTTCCACAGGGATCTGTACTGGGACCAATTTTGTTTAATATCTTCATAAGTGATATTGCAAAAGGCCTCGATGGTAAGGTTTGTCTTTTTGCTGATGACACAAAGATATGTAACATGGTTGATGTTCCTGGAGGGAAACGCCAAATGGAAAAGGATTTAGGAAAACTAGAACAATGGTCAGAACTCTGGCAACTGAAATTTAATGTGGATAAGTGCAAGATAATGCACCTGGGGCGTAAAAACCCAAGGGCAGAATATAGAATATTTGACACAGTCCTGACCTCAGTATCTGAGGAAAGGGATTTAGGAGTAATTATTTCAGAAGACTTAAAGGGTGGAAGACAATGTAATAGGGCAGCAGGAAATGCCAGCAGAATGCTTGGATGTATAGGGAGAGGTATAAGCAGTAGAAAGAGTAAAGTGCTTATGCCGCTGTACAGAACACTGGTGAGACCTCACTTGGAGTATTGTGCGCAGTACTGGAGGCCATATCTCCAGAAGGATATAGATACTCTAGAGAGAGTTCAGAGAAGAGCTACTAAACTAGTACATGGATTGCAGGATAAAACTTACCAGGAAAGATTAAAGGACCTTAATATGTATAGCTTGGAAGAAAGAAAAGACAGAGGGGATATGATAGAAACTTTTAAATACATAAAGGGAATCAACTCGGTAAAGGAGGAGAGCATATTTAAAAGAAGAAAAACTACCACAAGAGGACACAGTTTTAAATTAGAGGGGCAAAGGTTTAAAAGTAATATAAGGAAGTATTACTTTACTGAGAGAGTAGTGGATGCATGGAATAGCCTTCCTGCAGAAGTGGTAGCTGCAAATACAGTGAAGGAGTTTAAGCATGCATGGGATAGGCATAAGGCTATCCTTCATATAAGATAGGGCCAGGGACTATTAATAGGATTCAGATATATTGGGCAGACTAGATGGGCCAAATGGTTCTTATCTGCCGACACATTCTATGTTTCTATGTTTCTATCCCCATAGCTCTGTGTGCTTTTATTGTGTAAAAAAAATGATTTTAAACATATGCAAATGTCCCTGTCCCTGTGCGAGGTACCGCGGCAACGGTCCTCAAGCCTGATTGTATCGTCGACTACAGTCTGTATATGGGAGGAGTTGATCTCCCTGATCAAGTGCTCAAGCCATATAATGCCATGCGCAAAACCCGGGCATGGTACAAAAAAGTTGCAGTCTACTTGGTACAGGTTGCCTTGTACAACGCTTTTGTACTATCCCGAAGTGCTGGCAGCACAGGGACATTCCTCCAATTCTATGAGGCAGTCCTCAAGGGCCTGATTTTTTCAAACCGGGAAAGAGCAGGCCGGAGTACCTCGGGAATTGGAGGCGCCCGGATCGTCCCTGGCCAATATTTTCCAGGTGTGGTCCCCCATACTGGAAAGAAGGGACGAACCCAAAAAAGATGCAGAGTGTGTCACAGGAGGGGGATGCGGAAGGACACCACCACTCAATGTGACACGTGCCCCGATCATCCGGGCCTCTGCATTATCGATTGCTTCAGGGAGTATCACACTTCCATGGAGTACTACATTTTTATAATCCCCAACAGTCCCCTAGAGAACATAAAAAACTATGGCTCTCAGACATTTTTTAGACACGGAAACAATTTTTTTCCCCAAAAATATTCGTTTTAGTGCAGGCATCCTCAAACTGCGGCCCTCCAGATGTTGTAAAACTATAACTCCCAGCATGCCCAGACAACCTACAGCTATCAGCAGGGCATTGTGGGAATTGTAGTTTTACAACATCTGGAGGGCCGCAGTTTGAGGATGCCTGCTTAGTGTCTCCAAAGTCTGAGAGCCATACATATTGGGCATCGCCGCATCCGTAAAAATCTTCTCTATAAAAATAACATTTAACCCAACCCCCCCGGATGAACAGCTTTAAAAAAAAAAAAAAAAAGGGTCTAAAAAAAAAGCCATTTTTTGTCACCTAACATCACAAATAGTGTAATAGCGAGCGATCAAAATGTCATATGCACCCCCCATTAGTGCCAATAAAACCGCCATCTCATCCAGCAAAAAATGAGCCCCTACATTAGATAGTTGCCCAACAACTGTAGCTCCCAGGCTATTACTAAAATAATTTTTTTTTGTTCCTAAAATGATAATATAGTGTAAAATCTAAATAAATTTAAAAATGTAGACATATTAGGTATCGCCGCGTCCGTAAGAATCTGCCCTATAAAATAACATTTGACCAAACCCCTCGGATGAACAGCGTTAAAAATATAAAATAAAAACTGTGCCAAAACACCAATTTTTGGGCAAAATTTCCATTTGAATACTTTTTTTCCGGTAATAAAGCAAGGGTTAACAGCCCAAAAAAACTAAATATTTATTGCCCCGATTCTGTAGTTTGCAGAAACACCCCATATGTAGTCATAAATGGCTATATAGCCGCAGGGCATAGAACGAAGGGAACGCCATATGGTTTCTGGAAGGCAGATTTTGATGGACTGGTTTATTTACACCATGTCCCATTAGAAGCCCCCCTGATGTAGCCTGGACTAGAAACTCCAAAAAAGTAACCCCATCTAAGAAACTACACCCCTCAAGGTATTCAAAAGTTACTTTACAAACTTTGTTAACCCTTTAGGTGTTCCACAAAACTAAATAGCGAATGTAGAAACAATTTTAGAATTTAAATTTTTTGTTACCTTGCCTCCAAAAAGTGTAATATAGAGCAACCAAAAATCATATTTACCCTAAAATAGTCCCAAAACAACAACCACCTTATCCCGTAGTTTCCTAGATGGGGTGACTTTTATGGAGTTTCTACTCTAGGGGTGCAGCAGGGGGCTTGAAAGGGTACATGGTGAAAATAAACCAGTACAGCAAAATCTGCCTTCCAAAAACCATATGGCGTTCCCCTTCTTCTATGTCCTGCCGTTTAGCCAAATAGTAGTTTACGACCACATATGGGGTGTTTCTGCAAACTACAGAATCAGGGCAACCCATATTGAGTTTTGTCAAGTATGTAGAAGTGTGAGGCGGCACTGCCAATCCGTCCGGAATTCTCAGAGACGGGAACTGCGCAACTCAGTCAAAGGATATCTTTAAGTGGTGCTCTGCTATCAACCAGGAGTTCACAGTAATAGTGCGGTAAAGTAGAAGAAAAGATAGCGGCACTCACCCAGATGTTACAAGTAGTATCTTTATTCTTAACCCCTTAAGGACGCAGGGCGTACCGGTACGCCCTATTTCCCGAGTCCTTAAGGACTCAGGGCGTACCGGTACGTCCTAACTTTAAATGCAGATTCCAGCGCCGCGGGGGTTAATGGGAACGGGATGCCGGCATCCTGTCACAACGCCAGGGGGGGGTCATGTGACCCCCCCTTATCGGCGATCGCCGCAAACCGCAGGTCAATTCAAACCTGCGGTTTGCTGCGCTTTTTGCAGTTTCCGCGGGGATCAGAAACTTTAGTGTCCCTCAAACATAGATTTTGCACCCCCCCTGCACCCCTGCATGATTTTTGCTGGCGGGTGGTGCGGGGGGGGAGGTGGGGGCGGTGCGGCAGGCGGGATCGCGATCCCACGCCCGCCTCCCCTTGAAAATTCGTTGGTGTAGAGTGGGTATACCAGGGTGCCAGCACATTGCTGGCACCCTGGTATAAACGGCTGACATCGGTGATGCGATGTCAGCCGTTTAACCCTTTCCATACAACGGTCCATACGGACCGCTGTATGGAAAAAGTTAACAGTAAGAGGGAGCTCCCTCCCTCTCCCATCGGGGGGCTGCAGTGCCTTTGCAGCCCCCCGATGGAGAGAGCCCCCAGAGAGCCCCCCGACAGCCCCGTCCTTACCCTTCCCCGTCTGCGAAGTTCTGACCAGTACTGAGCAGACGGGGAAGGTTCCCATGGCAACAGGACGCCGTCTCAGGCATCCTGCTGTCCATGGTGCTGAACAGATCTGTGCTAAAGGCAGAGATCTGTTCAGACAAAGTGTAAGTAAAATACAGTACAGTACAATATATTGTACTGTACTGTATTATACAGAAATCAGACCCACTGGATCTTCAAGAACCAAGTGGGTCTGGGTCAAAAAAAAGTGAAAAAAAAGCAAAAATCAAAAAACACATTTATCACTGATTAAAAATTGAAAAAAATAAAATTCCCTACACATGTTTGGTATCGCCGCGTCCGTAACGACCTGATCTATAAAACGGTCATGTTACTTTCCCCGCACGGTGAACGCCATAAAAATAAAAAAATAAAAACTATTAGGAAATTGAAATTTTGCCCACCTTACTTCCCAAAAAAGGTAATAAAAGTGATCAAAAAAGTCGCATGTACGCCAAAATAGTACCAATCAAACCGTCATCTCATCCCGCAAAAATCGTACCCTACCCAAGATAATCGTCCAAAAACTTAAAAAAAACTATAGCTCTTTAGAACATGGACATATTAAAACATAATTTTTTTGTTTCAAAAATGAAATCATTGTGTAAAACTTAAATAAATTTAAAAAAAAGTATACATATTAGGTATCGCCGCATCCGTATCGACCGGCTCTATAAAAATATCACATGACCTAACCCCTCAGGTGACCACCGTAAAAAAATTAAAATAAAAACGGTGTAAAAAAAGCCATTTTTTTGTCATCTTACGTCACAAAAAGAGTAATAGCAAGCGATCAAAAAGTCATATGCACCCCAAAATAGAGCCAATCAAACCGTCATCTCATCCCGCAAAAAATGAGACCCTACTTAAGATAATCGCCCAAAAACTGAAAAAACTATGGCTCTTAGACTATGGAGACATTAAAACATTTTTTTTGTTTTAAAAATGAATTCATTGTGTAAAACTTACATAAATAAAAAAAATTGTTTACATATTAGGTATCGCCGCGTCCGTGACAACCTGCTCTATAAAATTACCACATGATCTAACCTGTCAGATGAATGTTGTAAATAACAAAAAATAAAACGTGCCAAAAAATCTATTTCTTGTTACCTTGCCGCACAAAAAAGTGTAATATAGAGCAACCAAAAATCATATGTACCCTAAACTAGTACCAACAAAACTGCCACCCTATCCCGTAGTTTCTAAAATGGGGTCACGTTTTTGGAGTTTCTACTCTGGGGGTGCATCAGGGTGGCTTCAAATGGGACATGGTGTCAAAAAAAACAGTCCAGCAAAATCTGCCTTCCAAAAACCGTATGGCATTCCTTCTGCACCCTGCCGCGTGCCCGTACAGCGGTTTACGACCACATATGGGGTGTTTCTGTAAACTACAGAATCAGGGCCATAAATAATGAGTTTTGTTTAGCTGTTAACCCTTGCTTTGTAATTGAAAAAAAAATATTAAAATGGAAAATCTGCCAAAAAAGTGAAATTTTGAAATTGTATCTCTATTTTCCATTAAATCTTGTGCAACACCTAAAGGGTTAACAAAGTTTGTAAAATCAGTTTTGAATACCTTGAGGGGTTTCTTAGATGGGGTCACTTTTATGGAGTTTCTACTCTAGGGGTGCATCAGGAGGGCTTCAAATGGGACATGGTGTCAAAAAAACAGTCCAGCAAAATCAGGCTTCCAAAAACCATACGGCGCACCTTTCACTCTACGCCCTGCTGTGTGGCGGTACAGCAGTTTACGGCCACCTATGGGGTGTTTCTGTAAACGGCAGAGTCAGGGCAATAAAGATACAGTCTTGTTTGGCTGTTAACCCTTGCTTTGTTAGTGTAAAAAATGGGTTAAAATGGAAAATTAGGCAAAAAAATGAAATTCTCAAATTTCATCCCCATTTGCCAATAACTCTTGTGCAACACCTAAAGGGTTAACGAAGTTTGTAAAATCAGTTTTGAATACGTTGAGGGGTGTAGTTTATAGAATGGGGTCATTTTTGGGCGGTTTCTATTATGTAAGCCTCGCAAAGTGACTTTAGACCTGTAGTGGTCCCTAAAAATTTGGTTTTTGTAAATTTCAGAAAAATTTCAAGATTTGCTTCTAAACTTCTAAGCCTTGTAACATCCCCAAAAAATAAAATATATTTCCCAAATAAAATATAATTCCCAAAATGCTACAAACATGAAGTAGACATATGGGGAATGTAAAGTCATCACAATTTTTGGGGGTATTACTATGTATTACAGAAGTAGAGAAACTGAAACTTTGAAATTTGCAAATTTTTCAAAACTTTTGGTAAATATGGTATTTTTTTATGTAAAAAAATTAACTTTTTTGACCCAATTTTAGCAGTGTCATGAAGTACAATATGTGACGAAAAAACAATCTCGGAACGGCCTGGGTAAGTCAAAGCGTTTTAAAGTTATCAGCACTTAAAGTGACACTGGTCAGATTTGCAAAAAATGGCCAAGTCCTTAAGGTGAAATAGGGCTGAGTCCTTAAGGGGTTAAATATCGAATACAAAGTTCTGCAGGCTGGAGCGGACATGAGCGTATGTTTGCTGAGTGGTCAGATCACTCAGCAAACATACGCTCATGTCCGCCCCAGCCTGCTGAACTTTGTATTCGATATTTAAGAATAAAGATACTACTTGCAACATCTGGGTGAGTGCCGCTATCTTTTCTTCTACTTTACCGCCATATTGAGTTTTGTTTGGCTGTTAACCCATTTTTTCCAGTACTAAAGTAAGGTTTAAAATGGAAAATTTTCCAAAAAATAGAAATTCCAAAATTGTTTCTCCATCTGCCATTAACTCTTGTGGAACACCTAAAGGGTTAACAACGTTTGTAAACCCAGTTTTGAATACCTTGAGGGGTGTACTTTCTTAGATGGAGTCACTTTTTTGGAATTTCTATTCTAGGGGTGCAACGGGGGGCTTGAAATGGGACACATGGTATAAATAAAACCAGTCCTGCAAAATCTGCCTTCCAAAACCCATATGGCGTTCCCTTCCTTCTATGTCCTCCCGTTTGGCCAAACAGTATTTTAGGACCACATATGGGGTGTTTTTGCAAATTACAGAATCTGGGCAACCCATATTGAGTTTTGGCAGTTAACCCTTGCTTTGTTCCTGGAAAAAATGGATTATATTGGAAAATTTAAAAAAAAAAATCAAAATTCTTAAATTGTATGTCCTTTTTCCATGAAGTGTTGTGGAAGACCTAAAGGGTTAACAAAGTTTGTAAAATCAGTTTTGAATACCTTGAGGGGTGTAGTTTCTAAAATGGGGTCATTTTTGGGTGGTTTCTATTATGTAAGCCTCACAAAGTGACTTCAGACCTGGACTGGTCCATAAAAAGTGGGATTTCGAAAATTTCTGAAAAATTTCAAAATTTGCTTCTAAACTTCTAAGCTATGTAACATCCCCAAAAAATAAAATGGCATTCCTAAAATGATACAAACATGAAGTAGACATATGGGGAATGTAAAGTCATCAAAATTTTTGGGGGTATTACTATGTATTACAGAAGTAGAGAAACTGAAACTTGGAAATTTGCTAATTTTTCCAAATTTTTTGTAAATTTTGTATTTTTTTTATGCAATTTTTTTTTCTTTTGACCCAATTTTAGCAGTGTCATGAAGTACAATATTTGACGAAAAAATAATCTCAGAACGGCCTGGGTAAGTCAAAGCGTTTTAAAGTTATCAGCACTTAAAGTGACACTGGTCAGATTTGCAAAACATGGCCAAGTCCTTAAGATGAAATAGGGCTCCTTAAGGGGTTTAAAAGTGGGTTTTGGAAATTTTCCGAAAAATTTCACGATTTGCTTTTTTCTAAGCCTTCTAACGTCCCCAAAAAATAAAATGTCATTTTCAAAATGATCCAAACATGGAGTAGACACATGAGGAATGTAAAGTAATTACTATTTTTGGAGGTATTACTTTCTATTATAGAAGTAGAGAAATTGAAATTTGCTAATTTTTCCAAATATTTGGTAAATTTGGTATTTTTTTATGACAAAAAATTATTTTTTTAACTCATTTTTTCCACTGTCATGAAGTATGATATGTGATTAGAAAACAATCTCAGAATGGCCTGTATAAGTGAAAGCATTTTAAAGTTATTACCACATAAAGTGACACATGTCAGATTTGCAAAAAAATGGCCTGGGCAGGAAGGTGAAAACAGGCCCGGGTTTGAAGGGGTTAAGTGCTCTCTTTTATGAAATGCTGACAGAATTGCCAGATCAATCCTTTGTTTATCTTCCATGAGAAAAGCTTCATGGTAAAGTCTGTCTTAGGCTACTTTCACACTAGCGTTTTTTGCGGATCCGTCATGGATTTGCAAAAACGCTTCCGTTACCATAATACAACTGCATGCATCCATCATGAACGGATCCAGTTGTATTATGTCTTATATAGCCATGACGGATCCGTTATGAACACCATTGAAAGTCAATAGGGGACGGATCAATTTTCTATTGTGTCAGACAAAACGGATCTGTCCCCATTGACTTGCATTGTGAGTCAGGACAGATCCGTCTTGCTCCGCACCACATCGCAGACAGAAAAATGCTGCTTGCAGCATTATTCTGTCTGCGATAGTGATGCAGCCAAACGCAACCGAATGCATTCTGGTGCACTCCGTTTTGTTCAGTTCAGTTTTGTCCCCATTGACAATGAATGGGGACAAAACTGAAGCCTTTTCTTCCACTATTGAGATCCTATGACGGATTTCAATTGCGGAATTGAAAACGCTAGTGTGAAAGTAGCCTTAAAGGGGTTGTCCCAGAATAAAAAGTAAAAAATCACTGACCACTGTGGTGATGCCAATAGGCACTCCACATGCATAATTCTGGTGAATCTGCACTTCGCAAAAATTCCAAGTTTATTATATCTTAGGACAAATGATCAAAGGGGTATTCTAGGATTTGGATACTGATAACCTATTCTCAGGATAGGTCCTCAATATTAGATCCGTGGAGGGCCGACACCCGGCATCCACATTGATTAGCTCTCAGGGAAGGCAGAGGAAACCATACCGTGGATAAAATCCAAAGCAGCTCATCTCTAATTGACTTGAATAAAAGCTGAGCTGCAGTACCCCGATAAAGCCACTACACAAGGAACAGGACCTTCTGCTTCCAGCTCCATTCACTATACAGTGTCCAACATCAGCAGGTGCTCAAAGCAGCTGCTTAGTGGAGGTTCCAAGTGTTGGACTGGAAATCCCTTAACACAATTTAGAGAGGCCCTTTCACCACTCCTGACATGTCTGTTTTAATAGCTTCATCCATTCCCACGTACTAACAATTCTGGAGCATCTATTCATATGTCTGTATGTTGTCTATTATTTCTACTAGAAGTTATGAATAATTGCTAGCTGTCTGCAGTAAGGGTACAGAGGGATGGTAACCAGTTGGGGGGGGGGGGGGGTTGTACCTGCGCAGTCTGATTGGATAGAGTGAGTCTGTGCATGTACACCCCCCCAACTTGTTACCTCCCCTCTGTACCCTTACTGAAAGCGAATAGCAATTCATTCATAACTTCTAGTAGAAATAACAGAGGAATGGCACAACATACAGCCATAAGAATAGATGCTCTAGAATTGTTATTACATGGGAAATGCTTGAAGCTATTAAAACAGACATGTCAGGAGTGGTGACAGGTCCTCTTTAACCTGTTCCGGACATAGGGCGTACCGGTACGCCCTGATTTCCCGATCCTTAAGGACACAGGGTGTACCGGTACGTCCTATATATTTCCGATCACCGTCGCTTGGCGGGCGGTGATCGGAACCCGGTGCCTGCTCAAATCATTGAGCAGGCACCTTGGCTAAATGTGAGGGGGGGTCCTGTGACCCCCCCCCCCGCGTAGGCGATCGCAGCAAACCGCAGGTCAATTCAGACCTGCGGTTTGCTGCGTTTTCGGTTTATTCGGGTCTCTGGGGACCCGATAACCTGGAACAGGATGGTGATCGGTGGTGTGATAATACACCACCAATCACCATCCTTAGATCCTGAGAGGTGATGGTGCCATCACCTCTCAGGATCGCTCTCATTGGTGGGCTGGGCGGGCGGGAGGTTCAAATCATCGCAGCGCTCCTCTCCTCCTCCTCTTCAGTCTGGAGCCCGAGGAGAGAGGAGCGCTGCACGTGTCTCAGAGCCAGCACCCCCCATCTGTTCAGAGCCCAGGATCCAGCCAGCACCCCATCTGTGCCCCAGCACCCCCAGGTATTTAGGGAAAGGGTAGGGACAAGTTAGATTAGGCAGGGATATTTTGGGAAAGTTAGTTGAAGAAAAAAAAAAAAACTGTTTTGGTTGCATCACCCTAAATTGGGTGTCTGGGGTCCACAGCACAGCTGTGTGACCCTAGACTTCCCAGGGGTGCTGCAGTTTGCCCCCCGGCCCCCCCAAAACTTTTTTGGGGTGCAGGCAGTTTTTTTGTGTGCGTACGCTGACTGTGGCCGACACTCTTAGCGTCCGGCCACTGTTAGCGCATCCCACACCCCACCACTGATCAACTTCGGACGGTTGATCAGCGATTTAAAATTTTTATTTAATTTATTTTCACCTTTTTTCCCCTTTTTTTAGTTAGTCTTTTTTTTTGTCTGTTAGGTTTAGGGTGAGTTCGCGAACACCCTTGCCCCCACACACACGCACACCAAATAAAGATTTACACGCACGCACACACACACGCGCAGACACACACTCCCCTATGGCCCGCCGGATGTTCTCGGCCGAGGAGGCATACGCCCAGCTTGCCTCCGAGTCCGAGAGTCCCAGTGAGGACAAGGATGACCCCACTTTCCTTTTGTCATCCGCGTCCTCCTTATCATCTAGCTATGATGATGAGCCCCCAAGGCGGCGGAGATGCCGCCAGGCGGAGCAAGGGGACCGCCTTGCTAAAGACCCTGTGGCCCACCCTAGTACGAGCAGCTCTGGGGCTCATATTAGTTTTCCGGCCAACCAGTTAAATCCATCGGAGCCCCCTGTCGGTGAACTTGTCTGGTATACCCCAGAGCGTTATGAGCCTGTGATTCCTGATTTTGTAGGCCAATCAGGAATCCAGATTTCTACAGGGAGTGCAGAATTATTAGGCAAGTTGTATTTTTGAGGATTAATTTTATTATTGAACAACAACCATGTTCTCAATGAACCCAAAAAACTCATTAATATCAAAGCTGAATATTTTTGGAAGTAGTTTTTAGTTTGTTTTTAGTTTTAGCTATTTTAGGGGGATATCTGTGTGTGCAGGTGACTATTACTGTGCATAATTATTAGGCAACTTAACAAAAAACAAATATATACCCATTTCAATTATTTATTTTTACCAGTGAAACCAATATAACATCTCAACATTCACAAATATACATTTCTGACATTCAAAAACAAAACAAAAACAAATCAGTGACCAATATAGCCACCTTTCTTTGCAAGGACACTCAAAAGCCTGCCATCCATGGATTCTGTCAGTGTTTTGATCTGTTCACCATCAACATTGCGTGCAGCAGCAACCACAGCCTCCCAGACACTGTTCAGAGAGGTGTACTGTTTTCCCTCCTTGTAAATCTCACATTTGATGATGGACCACAGGTTCTCAATGGGGTTCAGATCAGGTGAACAAGGAGGCCATGTCATTAGATTTTCTTCTTTTATACCCTTTCTTGCCAGCCACGCTGTGGAGTACTTGGACGCGTGTTAGGGAGCATTGTCCTGCATGAAAATCATGTTTTTCTTGAAGGATGCAGACTTCTTCCTGTACCACTGCTTGAAGAAGGTGTCTTCCAGAAACTGGCAGTAGGACTGGGAGTTGAGCTTGACTCCATCCTCAACCCGAAAAGGCCCCACAAGCTCATCTTTGATGATACCAGCCCAAACCAGTACTCCACCTCCACCTTGCTGGCGTCTGAGTCGGACTGGAGCTCTCTGCCCTTTACCAATCCAGCCATGGGCCCATCCATCTGGCCCATCAAGACTCACTCTCATTTCATCAGTCCATAAAACCTTAGAAAAATCTTGAGATATTTCTTGGCCCAGTCTTGACGTTTCAGCTTGTGTGTCTTGTTCAGTGGTGGTCGTCTTTCAGCCTTTCTTACCTTGGCCATGTCTCTGAGTATTGCACACCTTGTGCTTTTGGGCACTCCAGTGATGTTGCAGCTCTGAAATATGGCCAAACTGGTGGCAAGTGGCATCTTGGCAGCTGCACGCTTGACTTTTCTCAGTTCATGGGCAGTTATTTTGCGCCTTGGTTTTTCCACACGCTTCTTGCGACCCTGATGACTATTTTGAATGAAACGCTTGATTGTTCGATGATCACGCTTCAGAAGCTTTGCAATTTTAAGAGTGCTGCATCCCTCTGCAAGATATCTCACTATTTTTGACTTTTCTGAGCCTGTCAAGTCCTTCTTTTGACCCATTTTGCCAAAGGAAAGGAAGTTGCCTAATAATTATGCACACCTAATATAGGGTGTTGATGTCATTAGACCACACCCCTTCTCATTACTGAGATGCACATCACCTAATATGCTTAATTGGTAGTAGGCTTTCGAGCCTATACAGCTTGGAGTAAGACAACATGCATAAAGAGGATGATGTGGTCAAAATACTCATTTGCCTAATAATTCTGCACGCAGTGTACAGTGGGCTTCACTGAATATGACTTTTTTTGTCTTTTTTTCAGTGACCACTTTGTAAATCTAATAGTGGAGCAAACAAACCTGTACGCCCAACAGTTTGTTGCTCAACACCCGGGCTCCTTTTTGGCTAGGCCCAGTGGCTGGACTCCGATCAGTGCAGCCGAGATGAGGACGTTTGGGGCCTCGTGCTGCATATGGGCCTAGTCAAGAAACCTACTGAAGTGGGGACGTCATCTATCAGGCCCCACTTTACAGAACGGCCATGACACGCTCCCGGTTTGAGGCCATCCGGAAATGCCTGCATTATTCAGATAATGCAGCATGCCCCCCCCCCAAGGTGATCCTGCCTATGACCGCCTGTACAAAATCAGGCCGGTCATCAATCACTTTGGGGCCAAATTTGTACAGGCCTATGTACCTGGAAGGGAGGTCGCGGTTGATGAGTCTCTCATTGCTTTCAAGGGGAGACTCCTTTTCCGCCAGTATGTTCCCTCTAAGCGGGCGAGGTATGGCGTGAAGCTGTACAAACTTTGTGAGAGTACCTCAGGGTACACTTACAAGTTTCGTGTGTACGAGGGGCAAGATTCCCGTATTCAACCCCCAGAATGTCCCCCCACTCTGGGTGTTAGCAGGAAACTTGTGTGGGACCTTATGCACCCACTGCTAGATAAGGGTTACCACCTGTACGTGGATAACTTTTATACTAGTATCCCCTTGTTCCAGTCCCTCGCCGCCAGATCCACATCCGCTTGTGGGACCGTGCAGAAAAATCAACGCTGCCTCCCTACCCACCCCCTCCAGGTACCTATCCCCAGGGGTGAGACCTGTGCCCTTATCACTGGAAACCTGTTGCTGGTCAGATATAAAGACAAGAGGGATGTCCTTTTACTGTCCACAATTCATGGTGACGGCATCACCCCTGTCCCTGTGCGAGGTACCGCGGCAACGGTCCTCAAGCCCGATTGTATCGTCGACTACAATCGGTATATGGGAGGAGTTGATCTCTCTGATCTAGTCCTCAAGCCATATAACGCCATGCGCAAAACCCTGGCATGGTACAAAAAAGTTGCGGTCTACTTGGTACAGGTTGCCTTGTACAAATCTTTTGGGCTGTCTCGGAGCGCTGGCAACACAGGGACATTCCTTCAGTTCTTTAAGGCAGTCCTCAAACTCCTGATCTTTTCTGACCGGGAAAGAGCAGGCAGGAGTACCTCGGGAACTGGAGGCGCCTGGATCGTCCCTGGCCAACACTTTCCAGTGTGTGTCACAGGAGGGGGATACGGAAGGACACCACTACTCAATGTGACACGTGCCCCGATCATCCGGGCCTCTGCATTATTGGTTGCTTCAGGGAGTACCACACTTCCATGGAGTACTAAATTTATATCCCAATTTAGCCACTGACAATCGGCTAAAAAACTGGTTCTCAGACTTGAGACACTAAAACTAAAAAAAAAAAAATTCTAAAATATAATTTTGTAAAACTAAAATAAATAAAAAAAATGTAGACATATTAGGTATCGTTGCGTCTGTAATAATCTGCTCTATAAAAATACCCCCCCAACCCCTCAGATGAACACGGTCAAAAAAAAAAAAAAAAGGTGCAAAAAAAAGTTTTTTTTTGTCACCTTACATCACAAATATTGTAATAGCAAGTGATCAAAAAGTCGTATGCCCACCAAAATGGTGCCAATAAAACCGTCCTCTCATCCCGCAAAAAATTAGCCCCTACCTAAGATAATCGGCTAAAAAGTAAAAAAATAATGACTCAGACTATGGAGATACTAAAATGTTTTTTTTTTGTTTATAAAAAGATAATATAGTGTAAAACATAAAAATAAAAAAAATAGACATATTATGTATCGCCGCGTCCGTAAGAATCTGCTCTATAAAAATACCCCCCCAACCCCCCAGATGAACACGGTAAAAAAAAAAAGTGTTTTTTTTGTCACCTTACATTACAAAAAATGTAATAGCAAGCGATCAAAAAGTCAAATGCCCCCCAAAATAGTGCCAGTAAAACCGTCCTCTTATCCCGCAAAAAATGAGCCCTTACCTAAGATAATCGGCTAAAAACAAAAAAATAAATAACTCTTAGACTATGGAGATACTAAAATGTTTTTTTTTGTTTATAAAAAGATAATATAGTGTAAAACATAAATAAATAAAAAAAAGTAGACATATTAGGCATCGCCACGTCCTTAAAAATCTGCTCTATAAAAATACCCCCCCATCCCCTCAGATGAACACGGTAAAAAAATAAAACTAAAAACGGTGCCAAAAAAGCAATTGTTTGTCAAATTTACCATTTTAATCAGTTTTTTCCCCAATAACAAAGTAAGGGTTAACAGCCAAACAAAACTTAATATTTATTACCCTCTTACTGAAGTTTACAGAAACACCCCAAACTGCTGTATGACCAAACGGCAGGGCGCAGAAGGAAAGGAACGCCGTATGGTTTCTGGAAGGCAGATTTTGATGGTCTTTTTTTTTGGGCACCATGTCCCATTTGAAGCCCCCCTGATGCACCCCTAGAGTAAAAACTCAATAAAAGCGACCCCATCTAAGAAACTACACCCCTCAAGGTATCCAAAACTGATTTTACAAACATCGTTAACCCTTTAAGTGTTCCACAAAATTTATTGGCAAATGGACATGAAATTTCAGAATTTCTATTTCTGGTAACCTTGCCTCACAAAAATGTAATATAGAGAAACAAAAAAATCATATGTACCCTAAAAATAGTCCCAACAAAACTGCCACCTTATCCCGTAGTTTCCAAAATGGGGTCACTTTTATGGAGTTTCTACTCTAGGGGTGCATCAGGGGGGCTTCAAATAGGACATGTTGTAAATTATCCAGTCCAGCAAAATCTGCCTTCCAAAAACCATTACGTCGCACCTTTCCCTCTACGCCCTACTGTGTGCCCGTACAGTAGTTTACGGCCACAAATGGGGTGTTTTCTGCAAACTACAGAATCGGGGCAATAAATATAGCATTTTGTTTGGCTGTTAACCCTTGCTTTGTTACTGGAAAAAATGGATTAAAATGAAATTTGAGAATTACAATTATTTGGCAAATTTTCCATCTCCTTTTGCCAATAACCCTTGTGCAACACCTAAAGGGTTAACAAAGTTTGTAAAATCAGTTTTGAATACCTTGAGGGGTGTAGTTTTTTAGATGGGGTCACTTTTATGGAGTTTCTACTCTAGGGGTGCATCAGGGGGGCTTCAAATGGGACATGGTGTAAATTAACCAGTCCAGCAAAATCTGCCTTCCAAAAACCATACGTCGCACCTTTCCCTCTACGCCCTACTGTGTGCCCGTACAGTAGTTTACGGCCACATATGGGGTGTTTTCTGCAAACTACAGAATCGGGGCAATAAATATAGCAATTTGTTTGGCTGTTAACCTTTGCTTTGTTACCGGACGGGCGCTCCTCCTCCTGGTAAGTGACAGGTCTGTGCTATAAGCAATGCGCCGCACAGACCTTTCACTTACCAGTAGGAGGAGCGCCCGGCTGGTCACAGACATCGCAGCTCGCAGGTAAGTATAATGCTTCTAAAAATTGCTAAGTAACCATGGCAACCAGGGCTGCAGTAGCATCCTGGTTGCCATGGTTACCGATCGGAGCCCCAGCGATTAAACTGGGACTCCGATCGGAACTCTCCACTGCCACCAATGATGGGGGAACGTGATTTTAACTAAGGGGGGGAGGGGAGATGTGAGGCCGCACTGGCCACCAATGATGGGGGATTCGGAACGTGATTTTAACTAGGGGGGGGAGAGGTGAGGCCGCACTGGCCACCAATGATGGGGGATTCGAAACGTGATTTTAACTGGGACGGGGGAGAGGGGAGGCCGCACTGGCCACCAATGAATATAATATTGGGGAGGGAGGGGGTCTGCCCCCTCCTGCCTGGCAGCACCTGATCTCTTACAGGGGGCTATGATACGCACAATTAACCCTTTAGTTGCGGCGCCTGAGGGGTTAATTGTGCAGATCACAGCCCCCTGTAAAAGATCGGGTGCTGCCAGGCAGCAGGGGGCAGTCATGTACACAGTTCGTAGGATATTCTAACTTGAAGCGTCCCCATCACTATGGGAACGCCTCTGTGTTAGAATATACTGTCGGATATGAGTTTCACGATCTAACTCAAATCCGATGGTATATTCTAACATAGAGGCGTTCCCATGGTGATGGGGATGCTTCAAGTTAAAATATACCATCGGATTGGAGAAAACTCCGATCCTATGGTATATTAACTCCTGACTTTACATTGAAAGTCAATGGGGGACGGATCCGTTTGAAATTGCACCATTTTGTGTCAACGTCAAACGGATCCGTCCACATTGACTTGCATTGTAAGTCAGGACGGATCCGTTTGGCTCCGCACGGCCAGGCGGACACCAAAACGACTTTTTTTTCATGTCCGTGGATCCTCCAAAAATCAAGGAAGACCCACGGACGAAAAAACGGTCACGGATCACGGACCAACGGAACCCTGTTTTGCGGACCGTGAAAATTTACTGTCGTGTGCATGAGGCCTAAGGAGTTAAGGCTACATGCACATAACCGTTGTTTTTGTCCGCATCCGAGCCGCAGTTTTTGCGGCTTGGATGCGGACCCATTCACTTCAACGGGGCCGCATAAGATGCGAACAGCACTCCGTGTGCTATCCGCATCCGTTGCTCCATTCCGTGGTCCGCAAAAAAAATTTAACCTGTCCTATTCTTCTTCATTTTGCGGACAAGAATAAGCAGTTATATTAATGGCTGTCCGTGCCGTTCCGCAAATTGCGGAACGCACACGGACGCCATCCGTGTTTTGCAGATCCGCAATTTGCAGACCGCAAAACACACAACGGTCGTGTGCATGTAGCCTAATCTGTAGTAGCAATGTTAAATATTTTAAAAAAAATTTTTTTGAAGTAAATAATTTACTGCAATTGTATGCCTCAAATTCTTTTAATGGTGTTTTATAACATTGTTTATCAGGAATACGGAAGGGGATATTGCTTTCCTGTGCAGCTGACATTGCAGCCTCATTTCAACACTCTGTTGCACATCACCTGGTGAAACGTACTCAACGAGCTATTTTCTTCTGCAAGCAAGAAAGACTTTTACCATCTTCAAAAGCTTCATTGGTGAGAACTTAGGATACAGCGGTGTGATAGTGTTAAATGAAAGATGTACCCATGAATCATACTGAATCTTACATCATTTGTATTAATCTGGATTAAAGGGGTTGTCCAGGCTATCCTCAGGATATGTCATTAATATCAGATCGGCACCCGGCACCCGGCACCCCCACCGATAAGCTGTATGAGTGCACATGTGCTGTCTCCCGTTTCTCTTTCTGTCTGCTGCTGCGGTCTATGGTCTTTGGCATAGACCACAGTGGTGAACAGGAAGAGAGAAGGGAGACGTGCGTGCAGTCTCCTCATACATCTGATCGGTGGGGGTGTCGGACTCCCGCCGATCTGATATTGATGACCTATCCTCTGTATCAATAGTAAAAGCCCGGACAACCCCTTTAAGCAGTTTATTGGAATCTGCCACCATGTCTTCTTAAGGGTTATCCGAGTTAGGCCTCTTTCACACTACCGTTTTTTATTTCCGTTTTGTGGGCCGTTTTTTGCGTTCCGTATACGGTCCGTATACGGAGCCATTCATTTCAATGGTTCCGCAAAGAAAACGGAACCATTGAATGTACTCCGTATGCATTCCGTTTCCGTATTTCCGTTTTTCCGTTCCGTTGAAAGATAGAACATGTCCTATTATTGCCTGCAAATCACGTTCCATGGCTCCATTCAAATCAATGGGTCCGCAAAAAAAACGGAACACATACGGAAATACGATGCAGCTCAAGGCAAGGGGAGCATCGGAACAAGGAAATGCTCCAATGCTCCATTCCTACATGGTAAAGGAGTGAAGTGAGCTTATATCCGGGTTCAGGCCTGAACACAGACAACCCCTTTAGGTAGAAAAGAGGGACAGAGAGACTGGTCAAAAAGAGGGATTGTTCCTCCAGAAGAGGGACACTCGAGAAGCATGCTAATTCTATCTTGTACAATGCTGTGCTTCTGTATCTAACTCTATCCTCTACGATACAGTCTACAGTTACTGTATAAAAGATTCTCTTGTATAATACTGCCTACTGAGCTTTGTATATAATCCTATCTTGTATGATGCTGTCTGGTGTGGTGTGTATTTTTTTTTTTTTTTTAACTCATTTTATTAAAAGAAAATGACACAAGTATGGCATACATGTAGCAATGTGATGGCCCACGCAGGGGCGCCTCAGAAATACCAAGAGAACAGTGATACATAAAGACATTGACATTTATCAGGACTCTAGCATGTAAAAGGACATGTTCTTAACCCTGACAGCATACAATATTCACAGAATAGACAAATCACACACATAAATGCTCCAACATTAACATCAGTGATAACAGTGCTATAAAGTATCTGAATATTGGTTCGAAGATCAATGTGACCCGTCAGCCGTCGAGTGCAGACGCGATGAGTGTAAGGTGAGAGGAGAGGCACACCAGTCACCCCAGACTTTATCAAATTTTTGTGGACACCCCCTATGCTTATACACAATGTTCTCCATGGAGACTGCGTGGTTCACAAGAGTGAGCCATTGTCCCTTCGAGGGGGGGGAATCTCCCATCCATCTTATGGCAATTGCCTTTCTAGCTAGAAATAGTGTTTCCGCTAAGAAGATTCTGTGGTAGTGTGACCACGACTCTTCATCAATGACTCCCAGAATGCACATCTTGGGGCATAACGGCAATGTCACAGGAACCATAGTTGCGAGGACCTCCAGAACTGAAATCCAGAACTGTCGAATGAACTCACAATCCCACATCATATGCCAAAAATTGGCTCCAACAGCATCGCATCTATGGCACCTGGAGTGGCTAATCCGGCCCATCTTTTGAAGTCTGGTGGGCGTGAGATAGCTACAATGAAGGATAAAAAGCTGGATCATCCTATTATTTATAGAGGGTGATACCTTGGTCGGAGCCATTAATGCCTCCTCCCAATCCTCAGAAGACAAAGATGGTATTAGCAACTTCCATCTGCCCTCAACGGCCAACGGGGCCACCAGCAGGCGGCAGCCCAACAAGTGTGTATATAGCGCTGAGACTATGCCTCTCGGGCCTTGCGATTTTAAAACCCCTATGATAGGGTATTTAGAAATACTCCTGTTATCACCTCTGAATTGGGCCTGTAGTGCATGTCTCAATTGGAGGTACCTGAAGAAAAGAGTACGGGACACCTGAAACTTATCCTGAATCTGGGAGAATGATCTAAGCTGCCCACTCTCATATAGATCGCCCAAAGTGAGTATACCATGCCTCTTCCAGTCAGACACACCCTCCAGCTTTACCAGATGTGGGAACATACAGTTATCCCATACGGGGACTTCACTTGGCAAATCCTTGTAGGATTTTAACTTAGATGCCTGCCATATCTGATGGGCTAGCTTATGTACTGGGAGAAGACCCTTTTGAATATGGCGAGATCCCTCCAGAAAGGGGCACAGCGTGGGGACTTGCAAATATTCGTGCAGGTAGCATTCTGCGTTTGGGCTTGGGGCATCGGTGACCCAATATCTCAGAAATCTAAGTTGACTTGCAATATAATAAAGAAAGAAGTCTGGAAGGGAAGCTCCTCCCTGTAGCCTCGGCCTCTGTAAAACTGACAGTGAGAGTTTCCTCCTAGATTTACCCCATACAAAGGAGGCTATAATAGCATGGATACGTTGAAAAAATCCCCTGGGGACTGGCGTACAGGCGTAGTACAGCAAGTATAAACCCTTGGGCAAGAGTACCATCTTTACCAGATTCAATCTACCCATAACCGACAAAGGGAGGGTCTCCCATGTTTTAACCTTATCTTGGAATATGGTCTCTAAGGGTTCAATATTCAATACATAGGAGAGTTGGGGCTCTTTAGTGATTATTACTAGGGATGAGCGAACCCGAACTGTATAGTTCGGGTTCGTACCGAATTTTGGGGTGTCCGTGACACGGACCCGAACCCGAACATTTTCGTAAAAGTTCGGGTTCGGTGTTCGGCGCTTTCTTGGCGCTTTTTGAAAGGCTGCAAAGCAGCCAATCAACAAGCGTCATGCTACTTGCCCCAAGAGGCCATCACAGCCATGCCTACTATTGGCATGGCTGTGATTGGCCAGTGCAGCATGTGACCCAGCCTCTATTTAAGCTGAAGTGACGTAGCGCCGCACGTCACTCTGCTATGATCAGTATAGGGAGAGGTTGCAGCTGCGACGTTAGGGCGAGATTAGGCAGATTAACTCCTCCAAAAGACTTCATTCTGTGATCGATCTGCAGCTGTGGATCATTGAAGTGCTATTATTGACTTGCTCACTTTTTTGAGGCTGCCCAGAGCGTTTTTAGATCACTTTTTTTCTGGGGTGATCAGCGGCCATTTTGTGACTTGTGGTGCGCCAGCACAAGCTATCACCAAGTGTATTTAACCATCGATAGTGTGGTTATTTTGTGCTATATCCTACATCAGCTGCAGGCTGAGCCTGTGTCACCGAAGTGCATTTAACCATCAACAGTCTGGTTATTTTGTGGCCATATACTACATCAGCTGCAGGCTGAGCCTGTGTCACCGAAGTGCATTTAACCATCGACAGTCTGATTATTTTTTGGCCATATACTACATCTGGTGCAGGCTGAGCCTGTGTCACCCAAGTGCATTTAACCATCAACGGTGTGGTTATTTTTTGGCCATATATTACATCAGGGGCAAGTTGAGCCTGTCACCCAGCGCCTAAAAAATAGACCTGACATTTCTATTCAACCAAATCTGTACTGTTTTAGCTGGTCAAGTTATTTTTAGTGACCGTAAAAGCACACTTTTTTTTCTGGGTTGAAAAACCATTCCCAAATTTGCCATTCTCAAAATAACTAGTTTCTGGTATTTGAGGCCTACTTGAAATCTATCCTAAAAAGAATATCTTACATTGAAGGTACTGATAGTGTCATTCAGAAAAACCTAAGACACACGCTAGCGTGCTGATAGAAATCTGATTCTGTGATTAAACCTATACCTGTCACACAGCGCAAAAAAAACCAGGCCTCACATCTCTATTTAACCAAATCTGTACTGTTTTAGCTGGTCAAGTTATTTGTAGTGACCGTAAAAGCACACTTTTTTTTCTGGGTTGAAAAACCATTCCCAAATTTGCCATTCTCAAAATAACTAGTTTCTGGTATTTGAGGCCTACTTGAAATCTATCCCAAAAAGAATATCTTACATTGAAGCTAGTGATAGTGTCATTCAGAAAAACCTAAGACACACGCTAGCGTGCAGATAGAAGTCTGATTCTGTGATTAAACCTATACCTGTCACACAGCGCAAAAAAAAACAGGCAGTGGCCTGTTCCAGTGGTGGGTGACGTGAAGCCTGATTCTCTGCTATGACATGAAGACAGATTCTGCGCTGACATAAGGCCAGATTCTCTGTTACAGGACCGCTCTCCTCTGTCTGGGTGCCGGGGCCTAAATGTGTGACAGTGGCCTGTTCCAGTGGTGGGTGACGTGAAGCCTGATTCTCTGCTATGACATGAAGACTGATTCTGCGCTGACATGAAGCCAGATTCTCTGCTATGGCATGAAGAGACTGATTCTCTGCTGACATGAAGCCAGATTCTTTGCTATGGCATGAAGAGACTGATTCTCTGCTGATGTGAAGCCAGATTCTCTGCTATGGGACCTCTGTCCAATTGATATTGGTTCATTTTTATTTTTTTAATTTTTATTTTAATTCATTTCCCTATCCACATTTGTTTGCAGGGGATTTACCTACATGTTGCTGCCTTTTGCAGCCCTCTAGCTCTTTCCTGGGCTGTTTTACAGCCTTTTTAGTGCCCAAAAGTTCGGGTCCCCATTGACTTCAATGGGGTTCGGGACGAAGTTCGGATCGGGTTCGGATCCCGAACCCGAACATTTCTGGGAAGTTCGGCCGAACTTCTCGAACCCGAACATCCAGGTGTTCGCTCAACTCTAATTATTACCCCTAAGTATTTAAACCTATTAACTACAGGCAGGTTGTTTCGACAACTAGGCCAATCATGGTTCCAGAGTGGCATAATGGCAGACTTGCCCCAGTTTATGTGCAGCCCAGAGTATTGTCCAAAGCGCTCTATGATTTCAATAGCTCTTAGTAGAGATACTTCCGATTCCGACATAAAGAGGATCAAGTCGTCTGCATACAGTCCAATCCTGTCTTCCCTATCTCCCTCGCAGACACCTGCATAAACCTGGTCCTGTCTAAATCTAATGGCCAGATTCTCTATGGCAATTGCAAACAGCAAAGGCGAGAGCGGGCATCCCTGCCTCGTGCCTCTGAGTAAGGGGAACCTATCAGAGTGGGAACCGTTCAGTTGGATGCTAGCAGTGGGTTTTTTATATAATATTTCTATCCATTTAATAAATTTAGGACCGAAGCCAAAGCTGCCCAGCACTGCAGTCAAAAAGGGCCATTCCAACGAGTCGAAAGCCTTGGCCGTGTCCAGTGAGGCCAAAGCCCATCTCTCCTTCTTAGCTACCCCCAGCTACGCAATTACTTGAGCCCTCCTAATGTTGTCTGATGTGGACCTTCCAGGCATGAAGCCCGACTGATCAGAGTGAATTATTGACGTGATGACCTTATTCAATCTATTGGCTATAATTCTGGTCAGGATTTTATAGTCCAAGTTTAAAAGTGAAATTGGACGATAAGATCCACATTCCAATGGGTCCTTGCCAGGCTTCAAGATCACAACAATGGATGCATCATACATGGAATCTGACAAGGAGCCACGGGAGTGCGCCGCTCGGTACAGGTTCAGTAACTGAGGGTTTAGATTTTCCCCATACTTAGAATATACCTCTACCGGGATGCCATCTGGGCCTGGGGCTTTCCCTGTCAGTAGATCCTTAATGGCTCTCTCCACTTCCTCTAATGTAATATCCTCCTCCATAAGACCCTTATCTAGGTCCGCTAGCCGAGGATGAGACACTTCAGTGAGGTAGGACTCTAATTCTAGCCCTGAGTAAGTAGCTGCTGATTTGTATAGGTCTCTGTAAAAATTATGAAAGCATTTCAATATATCTTGCACCGATTCCATTATGCGGCCGTCAGTTTCCTGTATCCTGAGTACCGGGGGAGACATATTATTAGTGCGTGCTATATGTGCAAGTAACTTCCCTGTCTGATTGCCTGTATCAAACGCCTGTTGCTTAAGGAAGTAGAGCTTCCTTTTGCTCTTTTCCTCCAGATGCAGCATGTACATTCTCCCTCTGGATAACCACTCTAGTCTGCGCTCTTCAGAGTGGGACTCAGTGAACGCCCTCTCTGCCTCCGTGCAGCTGGCGTGTAAATCATGTTCCTTACGTTGTGAACCTCTCTTAACGTATGAGATGGAGGATTTGATGCAACCTCTAAGGTACGCTTTCATTGTCTCCCAAAGCAATAGAGCGTCAGTAGACTCGCCCTGTACCTCAAAGAACATCCTCAACTGATCAGGGATTCTGTCATTTAAACCAAACAAGGACAGCCAGAAAGGGTGTATACGCATCTTACTGCCAGCGCCGGCATGATCAGTCAGGGCCAACTCCGCCAACAATGGGGCATGGTCGGAAGGGCCCTGTGGTCCGTGCCTAATATTCACCAGGTCAGTATATACTATGGCATTGCCAAACAAGTAGTCAATTCTGGACAGGGCTCCCCTGGCAGGGGTAAAGCAAGAGTATTCCCTCGTTAGTGGGTTCCTGGCTCTCCACATGTCTACCCATCCCATCTCCTGCGATATTCTGGCAAGAACCGTGCTGTTCCCTCCCGTCCCTCCTCTATCTGCCCTACAGCTGAATCTGTCTAAATCCTCACTGACTACTTGATTAAAGTCTCCCATACATATGAAATGGGCATTGGGATAGTTAGCCACAAAACCCGTGACTGCTTGTAGAAGGGATAAAGATGCAGGAGGGGAATTATACAGATTAACAATCACATATGGGACACAGTTAATATGAGCATGTATGAAGATGTACTGCCCTCCCTGATCCACAGCTGAGTAGTGAATCTCGCATCTGAGGCTTCTATGGAACAGCAGGGCCACACCTCTGGAGTGAGAGCTCCCATATGAGTTGAATAAGTGTTGCGCCCAGGGCTTTTTCAACCTGTTCCCTGTTTCCGGGGTGAGGTGGGTTTCTTGAAGGCCCAGAATATGAGGATTAAAGGAGCGTATTTGAGAAAAAATCGCAATCCTCTTATTAGGGTCTCCCAGTCCCCTCACGTTCCATGACATCACTCTCATGGAGGCCATGGAATCACCAGGTTTGAATCAAGGACAAATACCCACATCCACATTGCATACACTGACAGTTTAGGCATTTGATCAACATAAAGCAGAGACCCCCCTGTTGCTATCATGAAGAGAGATGGCCACAGTTGAGACATATAAGCTTGAGCATACAAAAACATAATACAGAACAATAACATTATAAACATGAAGGTGTCGAATCCTGATCCGACTAACTTGGTGGCCCTTAACTTGGGGATCTGTATAGTGCAAATAGGTGTTATAACCATACAGGTATTGCTCCTACCCCCCATTCAGCAAATATATGCAAAACTGCAGGCCTTAATACATGACAATGGAACATGTTGACAAAGTGACTGGTGCTGTGTGAAGGGAAACGCCCTGCATTTAAGTGAGAACACACATAAGACTATCAAATGCAGTCCAGAACATGAAAAAGTGACCAATATCAGCTGTGCTGCATCTTAAATAATGTCATGCTCAGGGCAAACAAGAACAAGTCTCCCTAGAATCAGACATATGGGGATGTTTTAATACTTGCTGTGAACAGACAGCGAAAAGTTCAGCGCGGTCCGGGACGCGCAGCTTTTCTTGAGGTCCAGTCCTCCGCCTTGCGAGGATCATTGAAAAACACGGTTTTATCGCCGTCTATGACTCTAAGGCGGGCCGGATTAGCCATCGAATATTGAAGATTTAGATCCCGAAGCGACGTTTAACTGCAACAAATGTGGCTCTCCTCTTCTGGAGATCTGCAGTGAAATCCGGAAAAAGGGAGATCTTTGCATTTTCATGCCTGATGTCTTGCTTGCTTCTGGCCTGGCTAAGGATAAGATCCTGGTCTCTCCAATTCAGCAGACGCGCCAAGAGGGGTCTAGGAGGAGCCCCTGGTGGGGGGTATCTGGCTGGGACACGATGTGCCCTCTTCACGGTATATGCAGGAGAGAAGGGTGCCTCAGGGAACTGCTCTTTAAACCAGGCCTCTAGTAAGGCCGCAGGATCTCTGCCCTCAGCTTTCTCTGGTAGGCCCAAGATCCTCACATTGTTGCGGCGCGATCTATTTTCCAGGTCGTCACATTTCTGTTGCCACTGAACTACGGATCGCTCCAGGTCTTGCATCTTCCCTGCCATGGGTCTGGTCAGATCTTCCAGCGCAGACACGCGATCTTCTGTGTTTTTGACCTGATCTCTGAGCTGCTGCATGTCATGGCGGAGCAGGCCCACATCCACTCTCACCTCCTCCAGCTTCCCGGTGAGTGATGTTTGGCATGAGGATATTGCCACTAGTAACTTCTCATAAGCTGCCTTGAGGGTAAACTCCTGCTCAGCGCCTTCCTCTGCATCCGCCTGTTGGGCAGCCTGCCCGCGGGTAACAGCCGCACGTGTAGGAGTCGTGGCTCCACTTTGGGCCTCAGACCTGGCGAACTCTTTGAGCTTCTCCGCAGCCGTTTGCGCTTTGCTGGGCCCCATAGTCGGTGTGCGGGGTCTCCTCCGTCTCCTACACACCGTCCACTCTGTGCCTGGAGTCGGCAGTTTGTCAGGATGGTGAAGGATTATCGAGGGTAAGTGGAGCTACTCACAGAAGCGTGCTTACATGCCGGCTGCTGGCCACGCCCCCGGTGTGGTGTGTATTTAACCTTGTCATGTCAGATACTGTCTGCTGCGCCTCTGTATCTTAGTCTGTCAACTGCGATACAGTCTGAGTGATCCTTTATCAAATATTTTGGTTTTGATACTGTCTGCTTAAGTGTGTATCTAAGGCGTCATGCACACGTTTTGCAGTCTGCAAATGACGGATCCACAAAATGGATACCGTTTGTGTGTGATCTACATTTTTTTGCAGACCTATTGATGCAGTCTGCACTTGGGGAACTGACATATGGATGCAGAAAGTGTCATCTGTGTGCTTTTCACATTCGTATATCTGTTCTGCAAAAGATAAAACATATCCTATTCTGGATCACAAAATCTGGACTGTGAAGCCATTGAAGTTAACGGGTCTGGAAAAAAATGCACATTACACATGAACGGTATGCTTATTTTGCGGATCTGCGATTTGTGGACCATAAAACTGATAGTCATGTGCAATAAGGTCTAATCCTATATTTTTTTGCTACTGCCCACTGAAGGGTTTATCTAGGCCAGGGTTAGGCAACCTCCGGCTCCCAGCTGTTGTGAAACTACAACTCCCAGTATGCATACTTGCTCTGCTCTTCTAAGAAATCTCATAGAAATGAATGGAGCATGCTGGGAATTGTAGTTTCACAACAGCTGGGAGCCGGAGGTTGCCTACCCCTGATCTAGGCCTAAGGACTAATACACACTTCCATGATCCGCCTGGGAAACACGGTTTGTGTGTTGGGCGCATCTCCTCTGACCTGAACTTGGCTATATCATAGTAAGTAAGTTTCTTATCGGATTGTGGGGCTATCGTATATGTGTTGATAGGAGGACACTGCAACAGTCAGTTCGGTTCAGGGGAGCCATGGTCGGCACGGGGGATGCGGCTGACACATGGACAGTGATTCCTGGACCGATCACGGTCGTGTGCATGAGCCTTTTTACTGTCATGCATCATATTGTCTGCCCCTATAGCCAGTCATGTGTGATACTGTGTGCTAAGTTGTGGATCTAAGCCTATCCTGTGTGATGCAGACTACCAGGTGATAGGTGGCAGATGATAGAGTGTATATATATTTATATTATTTGAAAAATCGGTAGAACTGCAAAATATTGCCGTGTGGGCTCTGCCTCCTATTGTTCTCATTGGCCACAACACCGTTCATACAATAGGTGTTTTATAGCTGCAACTGGTGGAAAACAGACATAGAAAATAGATGCCTGACACACAGTCACTTGTGGCTTTTTAGGGGAATTGTGTGAATAATATATTTACAGTATATATCTCTTTATAATATCTTTGTACTGTTTTATCACATCAATATTCAAATTCAAACACACACTATATGTGTGTGTGTATGTATATATATATATATATATATATATATATATACACAGTTGTGTTCAAAATTATTCAACCCCCAATGCTGTAAAGGGTTTTAGGGAATTTAGTGTACATTTGTAATTGTGTTCAGAATGAAATCTTACAAGGACTTTTTAAAGAACCAAATGCAACTAAAATGACATCAATTGTTTTTGTAATACAGTATTAAATGTTTTTTTGTGATTTCTTCATTGACACAATTATTCAACCCCTTAACCTCCTCAGGACCGCCGTACGCAGGATTGCGTCCTGGCGGCGGCCCTGCTATTCTGGGTGGACGCATATACGCGTCCTCTCGCGAGAGGCGAGATTTCCTGTGAACGCCCGCACGTTCACAGGATCGGAAGGTAAGCGAGTGGATCTCCAGCCTGCCAGCGGCGATCGTTCGCTGGCTGTTTTGATAACAGCGTCTAATATACTTGCTACCTGGTCCTCTGGTGGTCCCTTTTGCTTGGATCAACCACCAGAGGACACAGGCAGCTCAGTAATAAGTAGCACCAAACACCACTACACTACACCCCCCCCCCTTGTCACTTATTAAGCCCTGATCACCCCATATAGACTCCCTGATCACCCCCCTGTCATTGATCACCCCCTTGTAAGGCTCCATTCAGACGTCCGTATGTTTTTTACGGATCCACGGATACATGGATCGGATCCGCAAAACACATACGGACGTCTGAATGGAGCCTTACAGGGGGGTGATCACCCCATATAGACTCCCTGATCACCCCCCTGTCATTGATCACCCCCCTGTAAGGCTCCATTCAGACGTCCGTATGTTTTTTACAGATCCACGGATACATGGATCGGATCCGCAAAACACATACGGACATCTGAATGGAGCCTTACAGAGGGGTGATCAATGACAGGGGGGTGATCACCCCATATAGACTCCCTGATCACCCCCCCTGTCATTGATCACCCCCCTGTCATTGATCACCCCCCTGTAAGGCTCCATTCAGACATTTTTTTGGCCCAAGTTAGCGGAAATTATTATTTTTTTTTTTTCTTACAAAGTCTCATATTCCACTAACTTGTGTCAAAAAATAAAATCTCACATGAACTCGCCATACCCCTCACGGAATCCAAATGTGTAAAAATTTTTAGACATTTATAGTCCAGACTTCTTCTCACGCTTTAGGGCCCCTAAAATGCCAGGGCAGTATAAATACCCCACATGTGACACCATTTCGGAAAGAAGACACCCCAAGGTATTCCGTGAGGGGCATATTGAGTCCATGAAAGATTGAAATTTTTGTCCCAAGTTAGCGGAAAGGGAGACTTTGTGAGAAAAAAAAAAAAAAAAAAAAAATTTCCGCTAACTTGTGCCAAAAAAAAAAAAATTTCGATGAACTTGCCATGCCCCTCATTGAATACCTTGGGGTGTCTTCTTTCCAAAATGTGGGGTATTTATACTGCCCTGGCATTTTAGGGGCCCTAAAGCGTGAGAAGAAGTCTGGGATCCAAATGTCTAAAAATGCCCTCATAAAAGGAATTTGGGCCCCTTTGCGCATCTAGGCTGCAAAAAAGTGTCACACATCTGGTATCGTCGTACTCAGGAGAAGTTGGGCAATGTGTTTTGGGGTGTCATTTTACATATACCCATGCTGGGTGAGATAAATATCTTGGTCAAATGCCAAATTTGTATAAAAAAATGGGAAAAGTTGTCTTTTGCCGAGATATTTCTCTCACCCAGCATGGGTATATGTAAAAAGACACCCCAAAACACATTGCCCTACTTCTTCTGAGTACGGCGATACCAGATGTGTGACACTTTTTTGCAGCCTAGGTGGGCAAAGGGGCCCACATTCCAAAGAGCACTTTGAATTTCACAGGGCATTTTTTACAGATTTTGATTTCAAACTACTTCTCACGCATTAGGGCCCCTAAAATGCCAGGGCAGTATAACTACCCCACAAGTGACCCCAGTTTGGAAAGAAGACACCCCAAGGTATTACGTGAGGGGCATGGCGAGTTCCTCGAATTTTTTATTTTTTGTCACAAGTTAGCGGAAAATGTTTTTTTTTTTTTCTTACAAAGTCTCATATTCCACTAACTTGTGACAAAAAATTTAAACTTCCATGAACTCACTATGCCCTTCACGAAATACCTTGGGGTGTCTTCTTTCCAAAATGGGGTCACTTGTTCTGGTAGTTATACTGCCCTGGCATTCTAGGGGCCCTAATATGTGGTAAGTAGTTTGAAATCAAAATGTGTAAAAAATTACCTGTGAAATCCTAAAGGTGCTCTTTGGAATGTGGGCCCCTTTGCCCACCTAGGCTGCAAAAAAGTGTCACACATCTGGTATCGCCGTACTCAGGAGAAGTTGGGCAATGTGTTTTGGGGTGTCATTTTACATATACCCATGCTGGGTGAGATAAATATCTTGGTCAAATGCCAACTTTGTATAACAAAATGGGAAAAGTTGTCTTTTGCCGAGATATTTCTCTCACCCAGCATGGGTATATGTAAAAAGACACCCAAAAACACATTGCCCTACTTCTTCTGAGTACGGCAATACCAGATGTGTGACACTTTTTTGCAGCCTAGGTGGGCAAAGGGGCCCACATTCCAAAGAGCACCTTTAGGATTTCACAGGTCATTTTTTTTACACATTTTTATTTCAAACTACTTACCACACATTAGGGCCCCTAGAATTCCAGGGCAGTATAACTACCCCACAAGTGACCTCATTTTGGAAAGAAGACACCCCAAGGTATTTCGTGATGGGCATAGTGAGTTCATGGAAGTTTTTATTTTTTGTCACAAGTTAGTGGAATATGAGACTTTGTAAGGGAAAAAAAAAAATCATCATTTTCCGCTAACTTGTGACAAAAAATAAAAAGTTCTATGAACTCACTATGCCCATCAGCGAATACCTTAGGGTGTCTACTTTCCGAAATGGGGTCATTTGTGGGGTGTTTGTACTGTCTGGCCATTGTAGAACCTCAGGAAACATGACAGGTGCTCAGAAAGTCAGAGCTGCTTCAAAAGCGGAAATTCACATTTTTGTACCATAGTTTGTAAACGCTATAACTTTTACCCAAACCATTTTTTTTTTTACCCAAACATTTTTTTTTTTATCAAACACATGTAGAACAATAAATTTAGAGAAAAATTTATATATGGATGTCGTTTTTTTTAAAAAATTTACAACTGAAAGTGAAAAATGTCATTTGTTTGCAAAAATATCGTTCAATTTCGATTAATAACAGAAAAAGTAAAAATGTCAGCAGCAATGAAATACCACCAAATGAAAGCTTTATTAGTGAGAAGAAAAGGAGGTAAAATTAATTTGGGTGGTAAGTTGCATGACCGAGCAATAACAGGTGAAAGTAGTGTAGTGCAGAAGTGTAAAAAGTGGCCTGGTCATTAAGGGTGTTTAAGCTAGGGGGGCTGAGGTGGTTAAAGACTACCACTCTTAAGAACAGAGGTTCATTCAAGTGTTTTCGATCAGGTATTGATAACACCTGTTGATGACAAGGAGCAGCAATCAAGCATAATAAGCACCAATTAGGCAGATTTAAAAGGACTGTGATACTCAGCTCCTTCTAGACATTTACTGGTGTGTTTACAAACATGGTGAAGTCAAGAGAATGGTCCAGGAAGACAAGAGAAGAGGTGATTTCTCTTCACAGGAAGGGCAATGGCTATAAGAAGATTGCAAAGATGTTAAACATACCAAGAGACACCATAGGAAGCATCATTCGCAAATTCAAGGCAAAGGGCACTGTTGAAACGCTACCTGGTCGTGGCAGAAAGAAGATGCTGACTTCGACTGCTGTGCGCTACCTGAAGCGCAAAGTGGAGAAAAGTCCTCGTGTGACTGCTGAGGAACTGAAAAAAGATTTGTCAGATGTGGGTACTGAAGTTTCAGCTCACACAATAAGGCGCACACTGCGTAATGAAGGCCTCCATGCCAGAACTCCCAGGCGCACCCCCTTGCTGTCTCTAGTTTTGGGATAGTGTTCTGTGGACTGATGAAACAGAATTAGAACTGTTTGGGCCCATGGATCAACGCTATGTTTGGAGGAGGAAAAACAAGGCCTATGAAGAAAAGAACACCTTGCCTACTGTGAAGCATGGAGGGGGGTCAATCATGCTTTGGGGCTGTTTTTCTTCTACAGGTACAGGGAAGCTTCAGCGTGTGCAAGGTACCATGAATTCTCTTCAGTACCAGAAGATATTGGATGAAAATGTGATGCAGTCCGTCACAAACCTGAGGCTTGGGAAACGTTGGACCTTTCAACAGGACAATGATCCCAAGCATACCTCCAAGTCCACTAGAGCATGGTTGCAGATTAAAGGCTGGAACATTTTGAAGTGGCCATCGCAGTTAAATCCGATTGAGAACCTCTGGTGGGACTTAAAGAAAGCAGTTGCAGCGCGCAAGCCTAAGAATGTGACTGAACTTGAGGCTTTTGCCCATGAAGAATGGGCGAAGATACCCGTAGATCGCTGCAAGACACTTGTGTCAAGCTATGCTTCATGTTTAAAAGCTGTTATAACTGGAAAAGGATGTTGTACTAAGTACTAAGATTGAATGTCACTTGGGGGTTGAATAAAACTGATAATGATGTGAGCACAGAAAAGACATTTGTGGTTATTTCATTATGAATGTTATGTTATATTTGTCTGACTTACAAGTGCCTCTTTGATTTAATTGTAAACAAGATGACTGAAATGATCAAAATCAATGTTAGGCCTCTTTCACACTTGCGTTGTCCGGATCCGGCGTGTACTCCACTTGCCGGAATTACACTCCGGATCCGGAAAAACGCAAGTGTACTGAAAGCATTTGAAGACGGAACCGTCTTCCAAATGCTTTCAGTGTTACTATGGCACCCAGGACGCTATTAAAGTCCTGGTTGCCATAGTAGGAGCGGGGAGCGGGGGAGCGGTATACTTACAGTCCGTGCGGCTCCCCGGGCGCTCCAGAATGACGTCAGAGCGCCCCATGCGCATGGATGACGTGATCCATGCGATCACGTGATCCATGCGCTTGGGGCGCCCTGACGTCACTCTGGAGCGCCCGGGGAGCCGCACGGACGGTAAGTACACTGCTCCCCCGCTCCCCGCTACACTTACCATGGCTGTCAGGACTTTAGCGTCCCGGCAGCCATGGTAACCACTCTGAAAAAGCTAAATGTCGGCTCCGGCAATGCGCCGAAACGACGTTTAGCTTAAGGCCGGATCCGGATCAATGCCTTTCAATGGGCATTAATTCCGGATCCGGCCTTGCGGCAAGTGTTCCGGATTTTTGGCCGGAGCAAAAAGCGCAGCATGCTGCGGTATTTTCTCCGGCCAACAAACGTTCCGTACCGGAACTGAAGACATCCTGATGCATCCTGAACGGATTACTCTCCATTCAGAATGCATTAGGATAATCCTGATCAGGATTCTTCCGGCATAGAGCCCCGACGACGGAACTCTATGCCGGAAGACAATAACGCAGGTGTGAAAGAGCCCTTAAACTGGCCAAAACACTCAATTTCACTGGGGGTTGAATAATTTTGAACACAACTGTATATATATTACATATATACTACTCACAAAAAGTTTGGGATATCTGGTTTGTGGGTAAAATTTTAGGATGAACTTAAAATGCACTCTAACCTTTACAGATGAAGTTAATGTGACCCTCTCTAAACTTTTGAATGCACATATTCAACTTGTGAACAGCATAAGATGTCAAGGTCAAGCTGTAATTGATGCTCAAAGTCACATGACTGTAGCTCCCCACAGCCGGCAGCACTCATGCAGCCCCAAACCATGACACTCCCACCACCATGCTTGACTGAAGGCAATACACACTTGTCTATGTACTCCTCATTTGGTTGCCGCCACACACACTTGACATCATCTGAACCAAATAAGTCTTGGACTTATCAGACCATAGAACATGGTTCCAGTAATCCATGTCCTTAGTCACTTCTGCTCAATTGTTGCGGGCTTTCTTGTGCATCATCATTTAGAAGAGCCTTCCTCCTTTAACCTCTGCAGCAATGTTGGCAGCAATTATACTTCTATTTTGAAAAGACAACCTTCTTTGGTCAACCATGGCGAGGCCTGTTCTTAGTGGAACCTGTCTTGTTAAACCGCTGTATGGTCTTGGCCAATGTGCTGCAGCTCAGTTTTAAGGTGTTGGCAATCTTCTTATAGTCTAGGCCAGGGATGGGCAAACTGCGGCTCTCCAGTTGTTGTAAAACTACAACTCCCAGTATGCCTAGTCTGCCTACAGCTATCAGCCTACAGCTGGGCACCATGGGATTTGTAGTTTTACAACAGCTGGAAAGCCGCAGTTTGCCCATCCCTGGCCTAGGCCATCTTTATGTAGAGCAACAATTATTTTTCAGATCCTTAGAGAGTTCTTTGCCATGAGGTGCCATGTTGAACTTCCAGTCACCAGTATGAAAGAGTGTGAGAACGATAACACAAAATTTAACACAATTGCTCCCCATTTACATCTGAGGCCTTGTAACACTAACAAGTCACATGACACAGGGGAGGGGAAATTGCTAATTGGGCAGAATTTGGCCTTTTTCACTTAGGGGTGCACTCACTTTTTTTGCATGCGCTTTAGACATTAATGTATGTGTGTCAAATTATTTTGAGGGCACCCCAAATTTACATGGTTATACAAGCTGTACACTGACTACTTTACATTGTATCAAAGTGTTGTATCTTCAGTGTTGTCCCATGAAAAGATATAATAAAATGTTTACAAAAATGTGAGGGGTGTACACACTTTTGTGAGATACACAAACATACTAGCAGAATGACTCATCTTCGCATTGGTTCATTTAATTTGTTGTTTGTTTGTGTGTGTGGTTAACCCCTTCCCGACCTGAGCCATAATAGTACAGCGCAGCGGAACGTGACTTGCCACCCAGCGCCATACTATTACGGCGAGCTGAACGGGCAGGTGCAAGAGCTGCGCCCACCTGATCAGCGGCAGGGGTCCGGCAGTGACTGATAGCTGGACCCCTGCTGTATGCGCCAACATAGATGAAAACACAGATGCCGGCGCATTAACCTTTGATGTGTCGCGGTCCGTACTGACCGCGCCACGTGCGATGTATGGAGAGGGAGGGAGCAGCCATCAGGTCCCCGCCCTGCTGTGACAGGGACCCGATTGCAGGGAAGGCAGCCCGATGCCTTACTTAGGCATCGGGCTGCCTTCCCTCTTAGGCCTCATGCGCACGGCCGTTGTTTTGGTCCGCATCCGAGCCCCAGTTTTGGCAGCTCGAATGCGGACCCATTCACTTCAGTGGGGCCGCAAAAGATGAGCACAGCACTCCGTGTGCTGTCCGCATCCATTGCTCCGTTCCGTGGTCCGCAAAAAAAATATAACCTGTCCTATTCTTGTCCGAAGAAAAGGCAGTAATAATAATGGCTGTCCGTGCCGTTCCGCAAATTGCGGAATGCATACAGACGCCATCCGTGTTTTGCGCATCCGCAATTTGCGGACCACAAAACACACAACAGTCGTGTGCATGAGGCCTTAGCCTGTGAGATCCAGCCCCCTGGATCTCAGGGCAAGCAGGCTGTAAGTGTATTACACTGGTAATACACTTACAGTCAATGCATCCAAATACAGAAGTATTGTGATGCATTGTAAAGGGGATCAGACCCCCAAAAGTTGAAGTCCCAGAGTGGGACAAAAAAAAAGTTACATAAGAATAAAACCTGTGCTAAAAAAACATTTTTTGGTCACCTTACATCACTAAAAGTGCAACACCAAGCGATCAAAAAGGCATATGCACCCCAAAATAGTACCAATCAAACCGTCATCTCATCCTACAAAAATGATACCCTACCTAAGACAATCACCCAAAAATTGAAAAAACTATGGAGACACTAAAACATGATTTTTTTTTTGTTTGTTTCAAAAATTATATTATTGTGTAAAACTTAGAGGACCTTTCACTAGAATAAAAAATCTAAACTAAGTATACAGACATGGAGAGCGGCGCCCAGGGATCTCCCTGCACTTACTATTATCTCTGGGCCCCGCTCCGTTCTCCCAGTATAGGCTCCGGTATCTTCATATGTTCGCCTCAACTGGGTGGAGCCTGCCGGCGTCTCCTTCTCTAAGGCTGTAGCGCTGGCCAATCGCAGTGCTGAGCTCATAGCCTGAGAGTTTTTTTTTCTCTCAGGCTATGAGCTGAGTGCTGCGATTGGCCAGCACTCCAGCCTGGGAGAAGGAGACGCTGGCAGGCTCCACCCAGTTGAGCCGAACATATGAAGATACCGGAGCCTATACCGGGAGAACGGAGCGGCGCCCAGGGATAATAGTAAGTGCAGGGAGATCCCTGGGCGCCAATCTCCATGTCTGTATGCTTAGTTTAGATTTTTTATTCTAGTGAAAGGTCCTCTTTAAATAAAATAAAAAAAGTTGACATATTAGGTATTGCCACGTCCGTAAGGACCTGCTCTATAAAAATATCACATGACCTAACCCCTCAGATGAACACCGTAAAAAAATAAAAACCGTGTCAACAAAGCCATTTTTGGTCACCTTACATCACAAAAAGTGTAATAGCAAGCGAATCAAAAAGTCAAACGCACCATAAAATAGCACAAATCAAACCATCATCTCATTCTGAAAAAAATGAGCCCCTGCATAAGACAGTCACCTGTGGAGACACTAAAAAATAATTTTTTTCAAAAATGCTTTATTATGTAAAACTGAAACATATTTGGTAGTGTCTCGTCCGAAACAACCTGGTCTATAAAAATAACACTAGATCCAACCTGTCAGATGAAAATTGTAAATAACAAAAAATAAAAGCTGTGCCGAAACAGCTATTTTTTGTTACCTTGCTTCACAAAAAGTGTTATATAGAGCAACCAAAAATCATATGTACCCTAAAATTGTACCAACAAAATTGCCACCTTATCCCATAGTTTCCAAAATGGGGTCATTTTCTTGGAGTTTCTACTCTAGGGGTGCATCAGGGAGTCTTTAAATGTGACATGGCAGCTTAAAATTATCCCAGGGAAATCTGCTTTCCAAAAACCATATGGCGTTCCTTTCCTTCTGCGCAATGCAGTACAGCAGTTTACGACCACATATGGGGTGTTTCTGTAAACTACAGAATCAGGGCAATAAATATTGAGTTTTGTTTGGCTGTTAACCCTTGCTTTGTTTTTGGAAAAAAATTATTAAAACAGAAAATCTACCAAAAAAGTGAAATTCGGAAATTTCATCTCCATTTTTCATTAATTCTTATGGAACACCTAGAGGGTTAACAAAGTTTGTAAAATCAGTTTTGAATACCTTGAGGGGTGTAGTTTCTAAAATGGGGTCATTTTTGAGTGGTTTCTATTATGTAAGCCTCACAAAGTGAGTACAGACCTGAACTGGTCCTTAAAAAGTGGGATTTGGAAATTTTCTGAAAAATTTCAAGATTTGCTTCTAAGCCTTCTAACATCCCCAAAAAATAAAATGGCATTCACAAAATGTTTATTTTGTCACTTGATTCCATTTGTCCCCTCAAGATACAGTTTCACCACAGCAGCTGCTGAACAATTCACCAACTGTGCAGTTTCAGAAATACTGCCTCCCTTGGCCTGAAATCTAAAAATCATCCCTTTTTGCAACTCGTCCCTTCCACCCATGACAGCAACGAGGGATATGTGTGATGACAACCATGCGTAAACCTTTTGAGATTCTGTTCACTTCAAGTTTGCTGGATTTTTCAAAATGTTTGGTTTGGACCCAAATCGATCAACCCCAACTAAAGTTGCTCCAATTTCCCTGAAAATTGGTATATAACACCCTCTAGTTTCCTGTGAAAAGATGGTATCTCTTTTCGATAATTTTTTTTTATTTGCTCTTTTTCTCTCCTCTCTATCTAAGTTCTTGAACGCAACAACAGCAATAGCAAATGATGTCACATGTGACGCTGACAAACATAGCTATGAGTAAACGCATGGTTGATGGCATTAACACACTGTGCCGTTGAATGTGTTATGCTTTTACTTATTCCAGAGCTACCAAAAATTACCTTATTGGGGGGCAGATGGAGTTTAAACACATGGTGTTTTGGGAAACAAAAACTGTGGCTTGCTGGGGGACAACTGTTCAAAAATGATGCCTTAAAGGGGTCAGAATGCCTGCCCATATGACACACACAATTCAAGAGTCCCACCACGCCGCTCGGGCCAGAGCCTACAAAAATTACATTTAATGGAAGTGCTCCATGTTTGCAAACCAACGAGAGTTGAATTTTCCATATAGCATCAGAACCTTTGCATGCTTGGCGGGAAGTACCACACAGACAACCCCTGGGCCAGAACCTAAAACAATAAACTTAAAGGTAAAGGCACTAAATCGCCAGTGCCGTAGATACATTTTTTTCCTGGGGGGGTTCAGCTTTCTCAAATTATAAGACTTTATCTAGCAGACTAACCAGGGTTTGAAAAAAATATACCAGCCATATCATTCCTAAACCAATCCTTTACCTTGAGCAATACCGATTTAGTTGTTTGACACCATATGGAAAAAACATGTTTTAAAAAGACTCGTAATTGGTACCTACCCACTCCAGTCTGGAGTGACAGTCTATGGCACGCATGACACATCACATGCTAGCTTACTCTTGTAATTTCCATAAGAAATTGCGTTTCTTTATTGTTGAGGAGACTAGAGTGTGAGAGACTAGAAAAAATACATCAAATCATGCAGCCTGCACAATAAGTGATGTGGACCAGCATGGTGGTGGCCAGTTCCCTCAATTCATAAGAGTCTGGGGGCTGGACTAAATATATGAATTGACACTGTCTGTAGCCTGGTGTGGGGGGTGGGGGTGGGGGTGGTATTTGAATCTTCTTGATTTTCTTTTTTAACTATTACTTTTACTTACACTAGTGCTCCAGAGTCTCTGTCTGTGTCTCTCTCTCTCTCTCAAACTACTTCTTTTTCTTTCTTCTCTCTCTCTTCTAATCTTCTGAGATCTCCAGGCTCTGTGCTCTGTCAGCCGCCGCCCAGGAGTAGCAGGCACGCCAGGCAGGAAGCTGGCCGGGGTTCAGACGTACGACAGGCGGAGGCGGAGCCTGAAGGCAGCGTGCATGCCATGTGATCATCAGCGTCATCCCTGCCTGGCTGCCCTGTGTGTGTCTGTGAGTTACTTGTGCCGCCGTACCTGCCCCCCTGCGCTGCCCGGCCCCGCCCTGCAGCCTCCATCACCTTTCTGTGTGCCGCACTGCCCGCGCCGCTATTGCAGCCAGCCGCACGCCCGGGCCGTTCTCTGGCAGGTTAGGAGGACAGACACTCTGGGGGGGGGGGGGGTTTGAACCCCCCTATCCCCCCCCTTATCTACGCCCCTTTAAATCGCGCCATATTTGAGGACAAACGAGCAGTGGAACCCTTGTTTGAAACAAAAGAGCTTCCCGCGCTGGATAGATGAAAACAACGGTAATTAGTGTGCTACGAAAGTCAGCAAAAAAGAATTTCAATATCCATACCTACATGTATGTAGAAAACGTGTAGCTGTTTCTCCGGTGTTGTTTTTTCTTCAATGTTGTTTTTTCGTATCCTCTCCGATAACAATGGCATCCTCTGCTTCAACCCTCTGCGATTGCGCAGCTCCGGCCGGCAGCTAGCGCATGCGAGGAAAGCTTACGGGTAGTTACTGGAAGCATTCCTATGTGACGTCACACTCAGGTACGGAAGCCTGTTAGGGTCAAAATTGATCCGACGTGTTTTGGAATATGCTTATTTCTTTCCTAACGGCATTTGTGACAAGGCATTTTTAAGTTCCATGATGGTGAAAGGAGCTTCCAATTTTAGTTTTTGATCAGGGGAAAGATAGGGGACTTTAGAAGAGTCTAGAAAGCTTCCTATAACAGATGCTCTCTTCTCAGGCGTCTCGGAGGGGGGAAGATTATAAAGGTTATTATAATAAGTCCGAAATTGCGCAGTGATCTGAGAAAGGGAGAAAATTGGTTTACCATCGGGTGTAGATAATTGATGGACGTAGTTAGAAGACCTTCTCCCCTTAATCCTGCTCATCAGAAATTTAGTGGCCTTATCACCGTGGGCAAAGAACTTATGTTTAGTGCTCATGAAATATTTGGCTGCTTTGGATGATAGAAGAGATTTCAGTTTCGCTCTATTTTCTGATAGCTTTTTTAAGTGGGAGTCAGAGGTGGATGATTTATGACAAGACTGCAGACTCTGGATTTTTTTGAGGACTTCATCTATGGCTTTTTCTTGAAGTTTCTTTTTATAAGACCCAATGCTGATGAAGTGACCCCTGACGACCGGCTTGTGGGCGTCCCAAAGTGTGTTAATAGAAATGTCCGAGCATTTATTTAGGGAGAAATAGTCCTCTAAGTGTTTGGAAATTTGGTCTATTGAGTCTTGGGAACCTAATAGAGTCTCATTCAAACGCCAATTGAAACATGAGGTTTTTTTTGTGGGAGCTAATATCTGAATAAATACAGGGGAGTGGTCTGACAAGTGTATGGAACCTATCGAGGCTGTGCTACACAGATGGAGGTGTTCCTTAGAGATAAACAGGTAGTCTAGCATGTGGCATGGGCAGAGGAATAAAAGGTGTAGTCAAGAGCATTGAGATGGTGGGAGCACCAGGAGTCAACCAGATGAAGATTCCAGAGGTTATTCCTGATGGATTTGAGAGATTTGCCAGAAAGGGACGATCTGTGAGATGAAACATCTAATTGCGGGAGTAGTGCAACATTCAGATCACTTCCCATTATCACAATACCCTCTTTAAAAGGGTTAATAATTGGAACCATGTTAGCTATCCATTGGGACTGATTGGAATTAGGAACGTATATATTTGCAAAGGTGTATATTTGTTGGCCAATAGAACCCTTTATCAAGATATACCTTCCATCTGGGTCAAGTATTTGGTCAATGAGTTTAAATGGAACCTTTCTATGAAAACCTATACTAACCCCACATGATGCGGACGAATTGCCCCCACAATGGTACCAGTCTGAATAATAGGAAAACTGCATATTGGGGTAATGGTTAAAACGATAGTGTGTCTCTTGGAGGAACACCACTTCAACTTTGGCTTTTCTTAGAATGGTAAAGACCTGGCTCCTTTTGGAAGGGGAGTGAAAGCCCTTAACATTGTAAGAAGCAATGTGTAAATCAGCCATTTGGTGAGATGTAAGTGGAGTTACCTCTAAGCCAGAGATGTCTCCTCCAAGAGAGGGGATGGGTAATGTGTGGTCTTGTCTCTAGGTGAACAAACTGAATCGAGATGCGGCAAGGATCGCATGTAGCAAGTTTGAGTGTCACATACCTTGGAGAAAAACAGGGTGAAAACATAGAACAGAACATAAGAATACAAACAAAGAATAAGTCAGCATATTTGAATATACTGCATACATGTGGGGGAAAAGTGGTCTAGTGACCGAAAAGGAGGTCGAATAACACCTCAGATGGGGCCAATGGTTTATCAGGGAGAATGAGTCTGCCTGAGCGGTATAGCCGGCATGTTAACACTGACATCATATCTAATATTAAGCCAAGTTACTAACATGACATTAATGAACCTGCTCAGGAAAAAAGGTTAAACATTTGCGCCAACCATACAGACAAGAACTACTGCAGTTTAGCCTGATGATCCTGGGAAAGGTTTCTAGAAGTAAGCTGTAGGCTTCTTTTCTTGGATCTGGAGGACTTCGGGGTACGTAAGATTTCAAATGGAACCGTTTTAGGAAGATCCGGGAGGTCACGTAAGTCCTGAAAAAGTTCCCAGTTCTCAATCGGCATAGGGTCAACTTTTAAGAGGTCATAAGTAGCTTGTAGATCTGTAAAGGACGTGATGAAGACTTTTTTCCCAGCAAAGGAGAACGCAAGTCCAAAGGGATAGGACCAACGGTAAAGGACTTTGTTGGACCGGAGCCAGTCGGTCAGAGGTTTGAGCGCCCTACGTTTTTTCAGAGTAGAGGGGGCCAAATCTTGATAAATTTCCAACTTAGAGTCCTCATAAGACAAGTCGGCACTATTGCGGGCTGCTTCTAAGATGGCGGATTTTACCGGGAAGTTTAAAAACTTGCAAATGACATCCCTGGGTGGGTCAAAGGGCTTAGGTTTCGGACGAAGGGCCCTGTGCGCCCGTTCGATGACCACGTCTTGCGGGAAGTCGGGGCCCAGTAATGAGCTGCAGATAGCTAGGACAGCCGCCGGTATATCCCCTGGTAGTACCGCTTCTGGTATCCCACGGAACCTTAAATTGTTCCGGCGCCCTCTGTTTTCTTGGTCTTCAATTGTGTTATGCATCTCATTTAGATAATTTGAGCAGCAGCGCAAGGCATCCGACACTGCTGTATGATGATTCAGGGACGCCGTTTGGTGTAATTCTAGGGTCTCTACCCTGTCCCCAATGTGCCGTACCTCCTGCCTGAACGCTGAAATTTCTGTGAGGATGGGTTCCATGACCCTGCTCAGGGCTCGATCTAGATATTTTCTAGTAAGGGGTAGGTCATAACTGACCTAGGTGTCCTCCGTTTCGCTCTCTTCTTCCGAGAGGGCTGGAGCCCGCTTCAGCGCTTTAGGCTGTGGCATCGGCGCCATCTTAGTTTCCCTTGCTGCGACCGTTGCAGCCGCTTTCTTGAGGAATTTCTCCATATCTCCAGGGGGAATCTGTCCTTTAGGGTTGGTGGGGTGATCACCTTGCTTCTGGTTGCCGATTTTCACCATTCTCGCCCAAATGTGCTAGTGTAAGCTGGTGTTATAAACGAGCCTCCTAGGAGAGCAGGAAACTATGCGACCATCTCCGTCCGGCGCTAGCTCCGCCCCCCGGAATATGCCTATTTCTTCATTAGGGAGCAGTGAAACCCTTCTGTGCCTGGCCAAGAGTCCCAGCCCACCCTCAGAAAAATTTAATTTAGCGGACTGAGAGTTCAATTTTTCTTATACTGTAGCTGCAGAACACTCACATGCTTGGCAAAAAGTTCAACGCCATCACTGCCCAAGGCCAGAGCCCAGAAAAATTAAATGTAGGCGAAGGTGTGGAATTGCGCCATATTTACCACAACTAAGTGGTACGGCAGACATTGAACCACCAGCAGCTTGACCAGGTGGGTGTTCAGCTTGCAAATAAGCTATTGAAAACTATGAATAGAATTCTCAAGCCCCCACATCCCATTATGGATGACTCATGATGGACCAGAGGACAAAGAGAAGGAGGATACTGAGCAGGAGAAATAGCAGCTGATTATGATGACAGGAACACTGTACTGCTTGGGGATGCAGGCTGTCCAAGAGCAGGAGGACAGACTTGTTCTGATTGACAACGCTGGCCAGTTCTATTTTCCCAAAGGATCCGGTGTTCCTGCCACATGTGCTGCAATAGAGCCCTGGTATCTTTGTTTGTGTTTGTATGCCCACAGTTTATTTTAATCCTGCAGATCTTGCACACAGCTGTGCTTTTGTGTGCTTGCCTCTGCTATTTATTGCCACCGCGGTCACCACCCTTCTCCTCTGATGTCTCCTCCTCCTCCTCTCAACACCGTAATTCTGCTCCCAGGTCTTGTCCAATCATCATCATAATCCTCACCCTCCCTGCCACTTTTATCATACTGTAATATATTATGGTGGGCTTCTTGGCTCCCCCCCCCCCCTCCGTATTCCCTGCTATGTATTTGCCCAGAGAGCCACTGTTGCTACCACTGCCCCAACTGCCAATAAAGTGCCCCCATCTCCATATGAACCTCCTCCTCAAGGCAGTCCAAACGCTGACTGTTATCACACAAGTCATCAATAGGGATACTCTCTTGACTATTTGCCGTAGGACATGGTGGAGTTTTGTTGCCTCTTCTTAGGAAAAGGAAGGTGCCCCACTAGGAGGGGGCAGTGAAGACAAAAAGGACAGCACTGAAAGGCTTCACTGGGGCTTCAGGGAGGAGGAGCAGGAGGGATGCTGTGACCCCTGCCTCCAGTTCATGGTGTCAGACTCAAGACTCCCCTTCATCTTACTGTGACTGAGAGGAGGAGTGAGCCATCTAATCTACAATCTCATCCTTTTTCTCCTCAATGATAATGTTGCACCTTTCTAAAGCCAGAGAGGGGAAGGGTTTCCTCCCAGATGTGACAGAGTGTCCTTGGAGTTCATCAGCTAACTCGGCCGCCTCTCGCACACTCTTTGGCTTGTGCTCGCATACATACTTTTGCAGCTCAGGGGAGCAATTGGAGACAAATTGTTCCCGGACTATCATATTAGCCAGGGAATGCTTGGTGTCCTGGGTGAGGGGATCAGACCACTGTTTGAAGATGGTCTGCAATTTGTCAAGATAGTCCATAAATGTATCCTCGGGCCCTCTCCGTAGGGACCGGAATTTCAAACGGTATGTCTCTGGGGTAAGCATGTATTTGGCCAGGATAGCCTCTTTGATGGCCTTGTAACTGGCCCACTCTGCAAAGGGTAGTCCAACAAGGGCCTCTATGGCTTTGCCCTTCAGTGCAAAGATAAGGTGGCCCAGCCACTGTGGCTCTGGCACTTGGTACTGATGGCAAGAGGTTTCAAAAACATGCAGGAAGATGTCAGTCACAGTTCTCAGACTCCATCACCGGCAGTTTTGGCTTGACCACAAGGGAGGGTCCTGTGGGGGCAGCAGCCCGGTCCGGCCGCTGAAGCCGTAATTGGGCCATTGCCAGTTCGTGACCTTGGCCAGCCTCACGCCGACGGTTTGCGGCCTCCAGCAGCCGAAGATAGAAGTCCGGGTTAGTGTGGAGTAGCTGCTCCATACCACTTGGGGAGGGCATAGAAACAGAGCTATGCTCAGCTGGAGAACTGCAAGACTCAGCAGGATGTCCGTTTCCCAGTTCATCATCCTCGGTCTTGGAGGGGTTATCCAACCCAGTGGCGTCTGAGTTTCCTCCATTCAATAAATCCTGGGCCTTCAGCATACTTCGGGTTTGAAGGCCCTGTGGTGTACTCATTGTTGCCAAATAAAAGAAAGGAAAGAAAACGAAGAGGGGGTTGGGGGTACACTCCCAGCTGCTATGTATGTATAAACCAAAAAATGCACTGTGTCTCTGTCTTAAAAAACGGTTAGGACACACTGGCGCTCTAAGCAAGCTGCAATCTCACTTAGCTGCCACCAATTCTGTCACGACCACCCCCGTTTAATTCAGACTTACGTGCCAACAGGGAGAAAAGCTCAACTGGGGGTGGACCGAGACAGGGGAAAGGTACAGAATTACCCAAACAGTCAATCCTGGAGCCGCCTTATTTTCTGCTGCCCCCACGTTCATGAGGGAACGACTCTGTAATTGTAAGCTTAGGGGTTCGGACCACTCACAGATCAGCCCTGGTACCACGCTACAATCTAACACCAATCAAGTCACAACCCAGTTATGTCTCTAATACCAGTCGACTATAAAACAGGTAGGTCTCTTCAAGGCGTACAAGTACATTGTTGCAGTGTGACTTAGAGAAAGAGACGATTTAAAAAAAGATATAAAAATATCTTTTACTTTGAGTAACACAGAAGTGAAACAAACAATGCATACAAAAATTTACAGAAAACAGTACAATAGCACAATGGCATGTGTAAGATAAACGGGGATACAAAGAGAAATTACTATCTTCGACCTTGCCCATGCAAAATCCAGGCACAAACTTACGTTCCAACGGGCAGCCTATCGGCGGTGTGAACACAGGGCAAAAAGCCCCCTTTTTCCTTGTGCAGGAATTGTTATGCCCCATATTCTGGGAGTGGCAGGGGTTTGGCCCGACCAGTCACTGAACAGGGAAGGCTGTTCAGTGGGTGTTTCCTAAGGCGGGTCTGGCTTCGCCTCCCTGCCGCCCCCGGCCAGAGTTTTCCTATTTTTACCAAAAGGGCCCTTAATTTTGCCTGCGCAATAATTATGGAAAATCGGGTGCTTGGGCTGGGTTCCCCATGAATTTGTGAACAATTCCGTGGGTGACATGCCACCCCTCTGCCTTACAGGAGACCGGTACCCCGTTTCTCATATGAGGAGGGCCCTAGCTCTGTCATGTCTGGGTTCTGTCTGCTCCCCTCAATACAAGCTTTGTTTTGAGGGGGCTCCCATGCCGGTACCCTAATTCCGGCCCGAGTTATGGCCAAATATGTTTTCCTGGGTGACTAAGAGATTGGCTCCCAGGCCCTACTTGCGGACACCACATGCCATTCCTTTGAAGTGGACAGTGGAGGGGAGTGGTTAATGAGCATTCGTTTACCCTGGGTGCCTATCAAAGCAGTTGGGATACACATGTCTGAGGGTTTACTTTGATGCTACACTGAACGTGTACTCTAGGTGTCGATTCTCTCCTTTGAAGCTTGCCCCGAGGGTGAGATACTCTCAGCAGGGGGGGTAATAGAGTAATCATAGCTACAGGACATCCTGTTCCCTGGCTGAGGTAGAACTCTGATTCTCACTGGAAGTGGTTCATATTAAACGGATCGGACCTCAGTCATAAAGACATTTTTATGAGTAAGGTCCGGACGGTGGTGCGACATTGTGTCACACAGAGGCTTTCTCATAACTGTATATGATCATTTCTGTCACACTGCATGCGCTCACCCACCCTCATCAGCAGTTTAACACAGAATTACATTCTGCTGCTCGTTCTGCAAGGGCACCTCTCTGCCTGCTGCCCCACTGGCTGATGAGGTTGTTTTTTAGCCTTTGAGCCAATTGGGGCAAGCCTCTCCCCACTTCCTCCCATGGGTCATGTGAGCATCCTTCTTCTTCGTCCCTCATGGTTTTTCCTGCCGACATATGCTCTCTTTCTCTCTTTCTTTGTTAGTGTTAGTCCAGGCTTATTTATTTACTAAATTTTAAAAAAATTATCTCAGTTTTTTTCTTCTTTTACCTAAATTTGATTTGAAATGTTTTATAGCCCCTTCACATGTGAAAACACTACATCCACATTCCTGTGAATAAATAAAATGAATACACGTTCATCCCAAAGAAGGTATTCAGCTGAGGAGGTATACATTGCCTCTGATACTGACACGGCCAGCAAGGATTTCACATTTCTCTTGTCCTTTTACTTCTCCTCATCATCCAGTGATGAGGGACCCTCAAGAAGGAGTCACAGGACAACTGCTGAGGCAGCCCCCCAAAGTGATCCCATCAGCCTCAAATTTCTGTGGGCAGGTCAGTAACCCAGGTTGACATTGTGGACATCACATAAATTGTTTTCAAAATCTTTTTCTCTGAGGATTTTGTAAATTTTAGGTGGCCCCAGTGGCGTAGTGTGGGCCATTGCCCCGGGCGCCAAATTGCAGGAGGCAGCAGGCAGTAAAATGAGGGCGATAGAAGCCTCTGGCTCCCGTCCCCTCTTTTATGCCTCATAGGCTTCAGGCCACTATGCCTGAAACCTATAAGGCAGTTGAACGGCACAGGGGATCTCGATTACCTCACTGTGACCTCCTGCAACGGGTCTCATGGTGATGTGTTCATGACCACCTGCGCCGGGACGCCTGAACACAGGCCACAAGCGGTGACGGAGTGAAGAAGAGAGGTGAGTATTTTTATTTTATTTTTTTATGTATGCCCCCTAAGGCAGGCTGTACTGGGGGCACTATGGAAGTGGGAAGGATGGAGGAAGATTACTATATATATAAAGAGAGAGAGAGAGAGTGGGTCATAATGATAGAGGGTGCCAATACTTCATATACAGAGGGGGCCAATATTTCTAATACAGAGGGGGTCATTGTACTATTAATACAGAGGGGGCCAATATACTACTAATACAGAGGGGGCCAATATACTACTAATACAGAGGGGGTCATTATACTAGTAATACAGAGGGGGTCATTATACTAATAACACAGGGGGCAATTATATATAATAATTCAGAGGGGACACTTCAACGGGTCTTTATAAATTCTGGGGCTACTACAGTGGTCTTTATAAATACTTGGACCACTATAGGAGGCATTATAACTACTGCAGTCACTATACGGGAATGTATTACTATTGCGGGCTCTTATAGGGGTACCTCATAGAGGGGCTTTGTTACTGCTGGGGGCACTATAGCAGGCCTTATTTCTACTAGGAGCCCTATGGGGGCATTATTAATACTAGGGTGCTGAGTTTTTTTTAATTATTATTGAGCGCAATATGGAGGACTAATCTAGTTGCTATTGAGAGTGATGCAGGGAACACTATTACCATTGAGGACATTTTGGCAGTGTATTATTATGGGGGACTATCTGTATGGTACTAGCACAGTATTGGGGGTAGCAGCAGGATGACGGTGTTGACGCATCGGGAGGGGGAGGATGATAGTAAAGTGAGGAATCTGAAAAAAATGTTCTGTGATAAACTCTGCAGAGACGAGACACGGCTGAAAGTAGGTATCATGGTGGTCTTATCTCTGAATGAAGACGTTGAGGAAAGAGTGTAAAGTACCTGTCACGAGGGTATCAAGAGCCACGTCTGACTCCGTTATACCCGGGGTCAGGAAGTCGCAGCGGGTGGCTGCGCGCTCTATATCTAAAGATCACGTTGTTTCTTAGTGATTGTTTTCTGTGTTTGCCTTGCTATCCTTTTTGTCTCACTCAGGGATCCGTAGCTTCTTCTCCTCAGCTGTTTCTTGTCTGCCACTCCCAACCTCCTTATATTCTCCCCTCACACTTCTCTAGTTGCCAGTTATAGAGCTTCCTGCCTGGACATCTATACTGACCCACTGGAGTTGTGAATCCTGGTTGTCGTTCCAGAGTGCTACCCTCCGGATCCCTGTTGGGCTTGTTGTTGTCTCCTGTTGTCGCCCACCTGGGATTATATGTTGAGTCTGTGTTGTCTGTCCTCCCCTTGGTGTTTTCCCTTAGAGCTAGTGGTGCGGACTAGTGTTCCCACCGCCCTGTTCACTATCTAGGGCTCAGCTTAGGGAAAGCCAGGGCTTTAGGCACGTGATCGGCGTACGGGTGAGGAACCCGTCTAGGGACGTCAGGGCAGCCAGGTGCCAGCCGCAAGGTGAGTCAGGGGTCACCACCTTCCCTCTCACTTGGGCAGGGCCTTCCTCGTTCCCTCCCTCTGTGTCACGTATGTGATAGTCACGCCGACCGTGATATTATAACTGGCCTTTACTTTTTGAGAAAAAAATAAATAAAATAATAATAATTTTTTTTGTTGTTTTTTTTTCTCTACTTAGAATCTAATATGGATCCTATTGCTGCCTTGGCAAAACAGCTTCAAGGCCTGTCTTTGGAGGTGGCAGGATTGAAGGCGTCTGTCCTCCAACAACAGCAGCAAATGCAGCAGACCGCACCCCCAGCGGTTGCTATGGGTAACCAGGTTGTTACAGAACCCAAGGTTGCTCTTCCTGACAGATTTTCTGGGGGAAGGGACAAATTTGCGACGTTCCGTGAGGCCTGCAAATTATATTTTAAGTTGCGCCCTTACTCCTCAGGTAATGAAGAACAGCGGGTAGGGATTGTCATTTCCCTGCTTCAGGGGGACCCGCAATCCTGGGCGTTCTAGTTACCCCCTGGTTCTCAGGCTCTTCGGTCATTGGAGGGATTTTTTGGGGCTTTTGGTCTCATATATGATGACCCTGGCTGAGTCGAAATTACGGAGACTCCTACAGGGAGATCGGTCAGCAGAGGAATATTGCTCAGAGTTCCGTAGGTGGGCTACGGATACTCAGTGGAACGACCCGGCTCTCAGGAGTCAGTTCTGCTCTGGGTTATCTGAAAGGGTTAAGGATGCACTGGCGCTGTATGAGACCCCCCTTTCCCTTGATGCTGTTATGTCCCTCTCTATCAGAATAGATAGACGTCTTAGGGAGAGATCGAAAATTCCTGAGCAATTGGTTACCTCTCCCAAGCAACAGTTAGTCTGTACTGACTTAGATGAGCCTATGCAGCTAGGCGGAACTTCTCGTCAGGTCCGTCCTCCCGAGGTTCGCCGTAGGGGGGGGGCTTGTTTTTTCTGTGGGGGGAAGGGTCATTTCATTAATGTCTGTCCCTCCTTTCTCAAAAACAAAAGACCGTCGGAAAACTACTAACCCCAGGCTGTGCGGAGGATGTCAGCCGGGGGGTATACGTTTCCTCCATACGAACATCTCAATTTGTGTTACCAGCGGTCATTGTTTTTGGTGTTAAGACGGAGTCTATTTCTTTTTTTCTAGACAGTGGAGCAGGGGTAAACGTGATTGATGCCCATTTTGCCCGCACTATGGGTTTGTCTCTCTGTACGCTGCAGAGACCTATTCCCGTATTCGCTATAGATTCTGCTCCTCTGTCTCAGAGAAACCTCACCCACATTGTTCATAATTTACACCTTCGGGTAGGGGACCACCATAATGAGTGTCTTTCATGTTACGTTCTGGAGGGCCTTCCCTCTCCGGTGGTATTGGGTCTTCCCTGGTTGGTAGCGCACAATCCAGTGGTGGATTGGCAGGCCAGGGAGATATTGGAGTGGAGTGAGCATTGCAGAGAGAATTGCTTAAATAACAATTGCTTAATCGCCTCCATAGCTCCCCTACCTACATTTATTTCGGACTTTGAGGACGTTTTTTCTGAAAAGGGCTGTCAGAAGCTACCACCTCATCGTCCTTATGATTGCCCGGTTAACCTGATACCCGGTGCAAAATTACCCAAGTCCAGGTTGTATAATCTTTCGGGTCCCGAGAGACAAGCCATGAAAGATTATATCTCCGAGAGTCTGGCTAAGGGGCACATCAGACCCTCTTCTTCACCCGTGGCTGCAGGGTTTTTCTTTGTTAAAAAGAAAGATGGGGGCCTGCGTCCTTGCCTAGATTTCCGTGAGTTAAACCAGATAACCATCCGAGACCCATACCCTCTTCCTCTCATTCCTGACCTTTTTAATCAGATTGCGGGTGCTAGGTGGTTCTCCAAACTTGATCTTAGGGGGGCCTACAATCTGATTCGTATCAAGGAAGGGGATGAGTGGAAGACAGCTTTTAACACCCCTGAGGGGCATTATGAAAATCTAGTTATGCCTTTCGGTCTGACCAATGCCCCTGCTGTCTTCCAACATTTCGTTAATGATATTTTTAGTCATCTCATCGGCAGGTTTGTAGTCATATACCTAGATGATATCTTAATTTATTCGGCTGATCTGAAAACACATGAGGTGCATGTCAGGCAAGTACTGCAGGTCCTACGGACGAATAAATTATATGCGAAAATTGAAAAATGTGTCTTCGCCGTTCAGGAATTACAGTTCCTGGGATATCTATTATCTGCTTCAGGTTTCCGCATGGATCCTGGGAAGGTCCAGGCAATTTTAGATTGGGATCTTCCTGAGAACCTTAAAGCCCTACAACGGTTTTTGGGTTTCGCAAATTTCTATAGAAAGTTCATTAAAAATTATTCAGTGATCGTTAAACCCCTTACCGACATGACTAGGAAGGGGACTGATTTTTCCAAATGGTCTGACGCCGCTAAAAATGCATTTTCCTCTCTAAAGGAGAGGTTTACCTCGGCACCTGTTCTAATTCAACCTGATGTCTCCCAGCCTTTTATTGTTGAGGTAGATGCGTCAGAGGTGGGAGTGGGGGCTGTATTGTCTCAGGGTCCGTCTCCTGGCAAATGGCGTCCTTGCGCTTTCTTTTCCAAAAAATTATCTTCTGCAGAGAAGAATTATGATATTGGAAATAGGGAACTGTTGGCGATTAAACTGGCGCTTGAAGAGTGGCGTCACTTCTTAGAGGGAGCAATCCACCCCGTCACGGTGATTACGGATCACAAAAACCTTCTGTACCTAGAATCGGCTAAGCGTCTCACCCCTAGACAAGCTAGGTGGTCGCTATTCTTTACCAGATTTAACTTTGTAATCACCTATCGTCCTGGGGCAAAAAATACCAAGGCAGACGCATTATCTCGTAGTTTCCCTGGAGGGGGTAATGTTAGTGATCCGGTACCTATTTTACAAAGAGGAGTGGTTGTCTCTGCTGTACACTCTGTTCTAGAGGGAAAGGTGTTAGAGGCCCAGAGGGGCGCCCCGGCCTCTTGCCCCTCAGAGAAATTGTTTGTACCGTTAAACCTGCGTCTTGAATTATTAAAAGAACATCATAATTCGGCACTTGCTGGGCACCCGGGTAGTAAAGCAACCTTGGAGCTATTATCTCGTCGTTTTTGGTGGCCAAGGTTGCGTCAGGATGTAATGGATTTCGTGTCTACTTGCTCTACTTGTGCACGAGCGAAAGTCTCTCATACACGTCCAGCAGGGTCTTTATTGCCACTTTTCATCCCCAATAGGCCATGGACACATCTGTCAATGGATTTCATCACTGACTTACCGTTGTCGGCGGGTAAAACAGTTATCTTGGTAGTAGTAGACAGGTTTAGCAAAATGGTACACTTTATTGCTCTACCCGCACTTCCTAATGCTAAAACTCTTGCTCAGGTGATTATCAGTGAAATCGTGAAGCTTCACGGGGTCCCTTCCGATGTGGTTTCGGATCGGGGAACCCAGTTTATTTCTAAGTTTTGGAAAGCTTTTTGTTCCCGTTTGGGGGTACACTTGTCCTTTTCCTCAGCTTTCCATCCTCAGTCGAATGGACAGACTGAGTGTACCAACCAAAACCTAGAAACATATTTAAGGTGTTTTGTGTCTGAAAACCAAGAGTTGTGGTCATCATATTTACCGTTAACTTGAAAAAGATGAGTGGTAAATATAAATGCATGGCCGATAAGAAACGGTCACCAGGTCCGGACCTAGGAGTGAATGACTATGTGTGGTTGTCTACTAGGAATATTAAGTTGAAGGTTCCCTCTTGGAAACTGGGCCCTAGGTTCATTGGTCCCTATAAAATAGTAGCCGTCATTAACCCTGTGGCTTTTAGCCTGGAGCTACCTCAGACTTTTAAGATCCATAACGTCTTCCATAAATCGTTACTCAAGAAGTATGTTCCACCTCTAGAACCATCACCGCTGCCACCTCCTCCTGTTATTGTGGCTGGTAATCTGGAGTTTCAAATAGCCAGAATTGTTGATTCTCGTCGGGTCCGCCGCTCTCTTCAGTATCTGGTGCATTGGAGGGGTTACGGTCCCGAGGAAAGAATGTGGGTTCCAGCGTCAGAGGTAAACGCCAACAGGTTAATTCAGGCTTTCCATGCCTCTCATCCGGAGAGACCTGGTCCTGAGTGTCCGGAGGCCCCTCGTGAAAGGGGGGGTACTGTCACGAGGGTATCAAGAGCCACGTCTGACTCCGTTATACCCGGGGTCAGGAAGTCGCAGCGGGTGGCTGCGCGCTCTATATCTAAAGATCACGTTGTTTCTTAGTGATTGTTTTCTGTGTTTGCCTTGCTATCCTTTTTGTCTCACTCAGGGATCCGTAGCTTCTCCTCCTCAGCTGTTTCTTATCTGCCACTCCCAACCTCCTTATATTCTCCCCTCACACTTCTCTAGTTGCCAGTTATAGAGCTTCCTGCCTGGACATCTATACTGACCCACTGGAGTTGTGAATCCTGGTTGTCGTTCCAGAGTGCTACCCTCCGGATCCCTGTTGGGCTTGTTGTTGTCTCCTGTTGTCGCCCACCTGGGATTATATGTTGAGTCTGTGTTGTCTGTCCTCCCCTTGGTGTTTTCCCTTAGAGCTAGTGGTGCGGACTAGTGTTCCCACCGCCCTGTTCACTATCTAGGGCTCAGCTTAGGGAAAGCCAGGGCTTTAGGCACGTGATCGGCGTACGGGTGAGGAACCCGTCTAGGGACGTCAGGGCAGCCAGGAGCCAGCCGCAAGGTGAGTCAGGGGTCACCACCTTCCCTCTCACTTGGGCAGGGCCTTCCTCGTTCCCTCCCTCTGTGTCACGTATGTGATAGTCACGCCGACCGTGATAGTACCTCAGAGGAAACGTGACTTGATGTAAGAGGTGTGGTGCTGTATTCTACTGTATATTTTTTTCATGGTAGGGTTGGGGGGGAGGACTTCAGGCCACACTGTATGTGATCTGAATTCTAGAGCCTCCCATCCATCTTCTAGATTATCTGTACTGTGTTATGTGTGGTGTTACATAGGACTGCAGTTGACATCTACTACATTATCTGTAAAAGAAAAAGGGGCGCAATAATTGGGGTGCCACTGGGTGGCCCAAACTAATTTATATGCCCAGCAATTTATTGCCCAACATCCAACATCATTTGCTCAACCACTGAGGTGGACCCAGGAAAGATAGCAGAGATGAGGACATTTGGGCTCTTGCTGCATATAAGCCTTGTAAAAAAAAAAAGCAAAAAAAAACGGAATTGAAACAGTATTGGAGTACAGATATTTTGTACCACACTCTAATTTACAGTATGGTCATTACCCTGCAACAAATTAAAGCAATTAAGACATTTTTGCATTATAATGATGATGTGCAATGACGGAACCTAAGTGATCCGAGATTTGAACATCTATTTAAGATTCGGCTAGTCCTCGACCACTTTCGCACCAAGTTTGCTGAGGTGTACATCCCAGAAAAAAACATCTGTGTCCCTTAGACACTTTAAAGGGAGGGTAAAGAGTTAGTTGGAAAATAGTGTGGGACTTAGTGCACCCACTGCTGGACAAGGTTTACCACCTCTAACTATTACACCAGCATAACACTATTTAAGTCCCTAAGTTCCAGAGGTACAGTAGCTTGTGGCATGGTACGCAAAAATCAAAGGGCACCCTACATCCCTGCTCAGTCAAGAGGGATGTCCTTGTACTGACCACAGTTCACAGTAACAGTGGCTCCCTTGCTTCAATATGAGGTACCACTACCCCCAAGCCAGACTGCATCATGGACTACAATACTCACATGGTAGTGGTTGATCTTTCAGATGAAGTGCAAAAGCTGTGCAATGCCATGTGGAAAACAAAGGTGTGGTAGAAAAAGCTGGCTATGAAAATTATACAGATGGCATTGTATAATGCTTAAAGGGGGTTGTCTCACTTCAGCAAATACCATTTATCACGTAGACAAAATTAATACAAGGAACTTAGTAATTATATTGCCTCATTTGCTGGCTTAATTCATTATTCCATTGCAACGCAGATACAAGGTGGTGGGATGGGAGTTTCTGCACATGCATTATTTGATGATTCTGCGCGCTCCTAAGGTCCCAGTCATTTTACCACTTTACTACACTCTGATATACTCCATACAGCTTACATGTTCACTTTTCACAATTCACTACACTTTCATTTCTGGAAACAGTGGGGTCAAAATTCTCACTATACAAGGGCAGCATGGTGGCCTTTAGCGCCTTGCAGTGCTGGGGTCCTACTGTAGGTTTGAATATGACCAACATCTTCATAGAATTTGTATGTTCTCCATGTGTTGGAGTAGTTTTCTTCTGGGTACTCCAGTTATCTCCCACATGCCAAAGATATACTGATAGAGAGCTTAAATTGTGAGTCGCAGTGGGGATAGTGAAAGATGATAATTACTATAAAGCGCTGCAGAATATGTAAGTGCTACATAAGTGAGTAAAATAAGTTTACCACTTGAAAGATTCCTTGAGGGGTATGGTTTCCAAAATGGCGTAACTTCCTTGTGGTTACAACTGTCGGGATACCTCAGGGTTTCTCTTCAAATGTGACATGGCACCGAAAACCTATTATAGTGAAATCTGCCCTCCAAAATCCAAATGCCCATACAGCAGTTTATGGCCAAATATGGTGTGTTGCTGTATTCAGGACGGATAAATAAATAACAAATTGTGGGTAATTTTCTCCTGTTACTCCTTGTATAAATGGAAAATGTGGGACTAAAGCTAAAGGTTTTTTTTTATGTAATTTTTAACTTTCACAGCCAAGTGTTTTTAAATTCTATATAAAAAAAGCCTGTTGGGGCAAAGTACTCATTACATTAAAACATTCCTTGCTGGATGTGGTTTCCAAAATGAGGTCCACTGTAGGGGTATCTCATGGTCTCTTTAAATGCAACATAGCACCCAAAAACCATATGGCACTCATTCCCTTCTGACCCCTGCTTTGTACCTACAGAGCAGTCTTCAACCACATATGTTTTTTTGTAAACTGCAGAATTAAGGTAATATATATTGAGTTTTATATTTTTTTTTGCTGTTAACTCTTGCTGTGTTATAGGAATAATGAACTGAAATTCCTGTAGAACACTTTCCTAAAGTGCCAAGTTCCTAAAATCTGTGAATAATTTGAGGGGTGTAGTTTCTAAAATGGGGGGATTAATGGATGTTTTCTATTATGTAAATCCCTCAAAGTCACTTCAGAACTGAATTGGTCCTTTAAAAAAGGCAGTTTTGGAGATTTTCTTGAAAAATGGCTTTTAAATTTCTCCTCTCCTGACATGTTTGTGTTAGTGTTGTGGGGATTCGCTCTGGTAGACTGGACAAGCGGACGCAGTATAGAGGCAAAGACCAGTTTGTAACTCAAAAAAACTTCAGTGTTTTATTCACACTTATGGCAACATCAGTTTTGGTGTTCGTTCACACCTAGACAGTTCATACAGCAACACAGTCACCTGTTATCCTAGGTGTTAATTCACACCTGATCGGCATTGCTCATGCGAGAGCAGACCTCCCAAACTCAGGCCTCCAGCCTAGCACACAGCTCAGATCCCAATCCAGCAAATGCCAGAGCTCCTCTGTCAGAGAGAGAGGTAATCACACCCAGCTGACACTGCCGGCTTGTTTTTTTATAGGCCAGTCAAGACCCGGCCTGGAACGTGGGGAGTAGTCACCCACCCAGCACTTTGACTACTCCTAGTAAGAGCCGTCCCGGATCAGCTATACAGCTATACTAAATAGCTAGGTGTCAAACAGCAACTGCTGCTGACACATGAAAACTGGCTCTTACTCCACCGAGGCCAGGAACACATAACTTACGTTAACGACGGACCCTTGCGCCTTCCTACATACCTCCATCCTTTGTTCAACCCTAAGGGAGTGAACACTTGCCAGACAGTATACCCGGGACAGGGCATTCGTGTTTATACTGACTTTAAAACCAGCCTCAAGGACAGATTAACTGGTCAGGTGTGCAATGTCCTTGAGGCTGGTTTTAAAGTCAGTATAAAACTGAGTCTGCTTGTATAGAACCTACCATTAGCCATCTGGCTCCAGGAGAAGTATATGGTGGGTTCAGCATGCATGTTGGTACTTGCATCCCTGGATCCGATGAAAGCTGTAATGGCACCGGACGGGGTTACAAGCAAAGTGTACTTGGCTTGCATGCTGACCTACATTCCCTGGATTTTATGTGGCTGTCATGGCCCATGAACAGGTAGGAACAAGAGTTAGGGACCACTCAATTGAGACGACCTTGACGCGGTGAGTGGCTTACTATGCTTTGGCCAAAATATAAACCAATGTCTCATCCAGCATGGAGGGCAGAGTGCTGGATGTAGTGTGCGATCACATTTGCATTTTCCGTTTGTATATGTATTTCGCCATAGTGATCTGCACCTGCAGGCAGGTTGTGCTGACTCAACCCCCCACCTTATGAAATACGTTATGAATTTTCAAAGCCTGAGGATGTTCAAGATGGAAGGCTACAGGGATAACAATGCCAGTGATTTTATATGGACCAATAAATCTTGGGCCCAACTTCCAAGAAGATACCTTAAGCTTAATGTTTCTTGTGGACAGCCACACAGAATCACCCACTCTCAGTACCATTCATACGTCTCCTGTCAGCCACACGCTTATACCTGTTGCCCATCTTTTTCAGGTTATTTAGAATTTTCTGCCAAATCGAATACAAAGAAGAGGAAAATCTTTCCTCCTCAGAAATATCGGAAATTTGAGTGGACTCCTGTCTACGGTTATTAATGGAAAACTCAGCTAACGACAAGAATGAAGACCACTCCTCCTGGTTCTCCGAAACAAAACATCTCAAGTAAGTCTCCAGATTCTGATTGGTGCGCTCCGTCTGTCCATTCGACTGAAGCTGAAAAGCCGAAGAAAAAGACAATTGTACTCCCAGTCGAGTACAGAATACTTTCCAGAATCTGTAAACAAACTGAGTTCCCCGATCAGACACTGCATCAGAGGGAATGCCATGTAGTTTCATGATGTTATCAACAAACACCTGTGCAAGAGTCTTGGCATTAGGTAGAGCCGGCAATGCTATAAAATGCGCCATTTTGCTAACCCGATCAACTACCACCAGGATCACGTTTTTTCCCGAAGAATTCGGTAAATCCGTGATAAAGTCCATGGACAAATGCGTACAAGGTCTGGACGGGATGGGTAACGGAAGAAGAGATCCAGAAGGCCGAGTATGTGTCACCTTAGCACGAGCACAGGTACAACAGACTGACACATAGTCCTCAACACACTTACGCAGCCACGGCCACCAAAATCTGCACGAGATGAGCTCGACAGTGGATCTACTTCCAGGGTGTCCAGCCAAGACAGTACAGTGAATACCTTATGACGTAAATCTGAAGGAACAAACCATTTCCCTGGAGGACAAGAGTCCGGTGCATCCTCTTGGGCCTCCAACACCTTAGCCTCAAGATCAGGATATAGGGCAGATATGACTACCCCTTTAGACAAAATAGACTAGGATCTTTAGAATCACCCCCCCCCCCCCCCCCCCCCCCGCAGGAAAGCGACGTGACAAAGCATCCGCCTTGACTTTCTCAACCCCAGGGTGGTAGGTGACAATGAAGTCAAATCTGGTGAAAAACAGCGACCATCTGGCCTGCCTTGGATTCAGTCGTTTAGCCGACTCAAGGTAAGCCAGATTTTTGTGATCAGTAATTACCGTAATAGGATAAAGCCAACTTAATGGCCAGCAATTCCCTATTACCCACCCATAATTTATTTTAGCAGTTTAGAGTTTTTTAGAGAAAATAGCACATGGGTGCCATTTACTAGGTGAAGGACCTTGTGACAAAACTGCTCCCACCCCTACCTCGGATGCGTCAACCTCTACAATGAATGGCTGAGACACGTCCGGTTGCACCAGAATAGGGGCTGAAGCAAAACATTCCTTCACAGCAGAAAAGGCTTGTAATGCCGCCTCTGACCAAGTCATGTCTGTTAAAGTTTTAACCACAGTTGAATAGTTCAAGATTAGGGATGAGCGAACCCGAACTGTATATAATTTTGGGGTGTCCGTGACACGGACCCGAACCCGAACATTTTCGTAAAAGTCTGGGTTCGGTGTTCGGCGCTTTCTTGGCGCTTTTTGAAAGGATGCAAAGCAGCCAATCAACAAGCATCATACTACTTCCTCCAAAAGGCCATCACAGCCTTGCCTACTATTGGCATGGCTGTGATTGGCCAGTGCAGCATGTGACCCAGACTCTATATAAGCTTGGGTCACGTAGCGCTGCACGTCACTCTGCTGATACAAGTGTAGGGAGAGGTTGCAGCTGCGACGTTAGGGCGAGATTAGGCAGTGAGTAACTCCTCCAAAAGACTTCATTCAGTGATCGATCTACAGCTGTGGATCATTGATCTGCTGCTATTCAATTGCTCAGTGTTTTTAGGGTGCCCAGAGCGTTTTTCAGTCACTTTTTTCTGGGGTGATCGGCGGCCATTTTGTGGCTTGCTTGTGCGCCAGCACAAGCTGCCACCAAGTACATTTAACCATCAATAGTGTGGTTATTTTTAGCTATATCCTACATCAGGGTCAAGCTTTCATCAAGTGCATTTAACCATCAATAGTGTGGTTATTTTTTGGCCATATACTACATCAGGGGCAAGCTGACCTTGTCACCCAAGTGCATTTAACCATCAATAGTGTGGTTATTTTTTGCTATATCCTACATCAGGGTCAAGCTTTCATCAAGTGCATTTAACCATCAATAGTGTGGTTATTTTTTGGCCATATACTACATCAGGGGCAAGCTGACCTTGTCACCCAAGTACATTTAACCATCAATAGTGTGGTTATTTTTTGCTATATCCTACATCAGGGTCAAGCTTTCATCAAGTGCATTTAACCATCAATAGTGTGGTTATTTTTTGGCCATATACTACATCAGGGGCAAGTTGAGCCTGTCACAAAGTGCATTTAACCATCAATAGTGTGGTTATTTTTTGGCCATATACTACATCAGGGGCAAGTTGAGCCTGTCACCCAGCGCCTAAAAAATAGGCCTCACATTTATATTAATCCAAATCTGTCATTACTGCTTTAGCTGGTCAAGTTATTTTTACTGTCCGTCAAAGCACAGTTTTTGTTCTGGGTTGAAAAACAATTCCCAAATTTGCAATTCTCAAAATTAGTGGTTTCTGCTGTATCAGGCCTACTTTAAATCTATCCCTAAAAGGGTATATTAGATTCAAGGTGCTGATAGGGTAATTCTCAAAAACTTAACACACACGCTACAGTGCAGATCCAAGTCTAATTCCGTGATTAAACGTATACCTGTCACCCAGCGCCTAAAAAATAGGCCTCACATTTATATTCATCCAAATCTGTACTGTTTTAGCTGGTCAAGTCATTTTTACTGTCCGTCAAAGCACAGTTTTTGTTCTGGGTTGAAAAACAATTCCCAAATTTGCAATTCTCAAAATTAGTGGTTTCTGCTGTATCAGGCCTACTTTAAATCTATCCCTAAAAGGGTATATTAGATTCAAGGTGCTGATAGGGTAATTCTCAAGAACTTCACACACACGCTACAGTGCAGATCCAAGTCTAATTCTATGATTAAACGTATACCTGTCACCCAGCGCCTAAAAAATAGGCCTCACATTTATATTCATCCAAATCTGTACTGTTTTAGCTGGTCAAGTTATTTTTACTGTCCGTCAAAGCACAGTTTTTGTTCTGGGTTGAAAAACAATTCCCAAATTTGCAATTCTCAAAATTAGTGGTTTCTGCTGTATCAGGCCTACTTTAAATCTATCCCTAAAAGGGTATATTAGATTCAAGGTGCTGATAGGGTAATTCTCAAAAACTTAACACACGCTACAGTGCAGATCCAAGTCTAATTCTGTGATTAAACGTATACCTGTCACCCAGCGCCTAAATAATAGGCCTCAAATTTATATTCAGCTAAATCTGTCATTACTGGTGTGCGTGTATTAGTGTAATATGGTACCTAAATAGATAGCCAGATAGACTTAGTGTTAGGTGTCTGTAAAAAAAGGCCTGAATTTTAATTCAATACATTGGCCCGAATAATATTTTTCTTATTGTGGTGAACGGTAACAATGAGGAAAACATCTAGTAAGGGACGCGGACGCGGACATGGTCGTGGTGGTGTTAGTGGACCCTCTGGTGCTGGGAGAGGACGTGGCCGTTCTGCCACAGCCACACGTCCTAGTGTACCAACTACCTCAGGTCCCAGTAGCCGCCAGAATTTACAGCCATATTTGGTGGGGCCCAATGCCGTTCTAAGGATGGTAAGGCCTGAGCAGGTACAGGCATTAGTCAATTGGGTGGCCGACAGTGCATCCAGCACGTTCACATTATCTCCCACCCAGTCTTCTGCAGAAAGCGCACAGATGACGCATGAAAACCAAGCCCATCAGTCTGTCACATCACCCCCATGCATATCAGGGAAACTGTCTGAGCCTCAAGTTATGCAGCAGTCTCTTATGCTGTTTGAAGACTTTGCTGGCAGGGTTTCCCAAGGGCATCCACCTAGCCCTTCCCCAGGGGTGGAAGAGATAGAATGCACTAACGCACAACCACTTATGTTTCCTGATGATGAGGACATGGGAATACCACCTCAGCACGTCTCTGATGATGACGAAACACAGGTGCCAACTGCTGCGTCTTTCTGCAGTGTGCAGACTGAACAGGAGGTCAGGGATCAAGACTGGGTGGAAGACGATTCAGGGGACGATGAGGTCCTAGACCCCACATGGAATGAAGGTCGTGCCACTGACTTTCACAGTTCGGAGGAAGAGGCAGTGGTGAGACCGAGCCAACAGCGTAGCAAAAGACAAAGAGGGAGCAATGGGCAAAAGCAGAACACCCGCCGCCAAGAGACTCCGCCTGCTACTGACCGCCGCCATCTGGGACCGAGCACCCCAAAGGCAGCTTCAAGGAGTTCCCTGGCATGGCACTTCTTCAAACAATGTGCTGACGACAAGACCCGAGTGGTTTGCACGCTGTGCCATCAGAGCCTGAAGCGAGGCATTAACGTTCTGAACCTTAGCACAACCTGCATGACCAGGCACCTGCATGCAAAGCATGAACTGCAGTGGAGTAAACACCTTAAAAACAAGGAAGTCACTCAGGCTCCCCCTGCTACCTCTTCTGCTGCTGCCGCCTCGGCCTCTTCTGCTGCTGTCGCCGCCTCGGCCTCTTCCTCCGCCTCTGGAGGAACGTTGGCACCTGCCGCCCAGCAAACATGGGATGTACCACCAACACCACCACCTGCGTCACTAAGCATCTCAACCATGTCACACGGCAGCGTTCAGCTCTCCATCTCACAAACATTTGAGAGAAAGCGTAAATTCCCACCTAGCCACCCTCGATCCCTGGCCCTGAATGCCAGCATTTCTAAACTACTGGCCTATGAAATGCTGTCATTTAGGCTGGTGGACACAGACAGCTTCAAACAGCTCATGTCGCTTGCTGTCCCACAGTATGTTGTTCCCAGCCGGCACTACTTCTCCAAGAAAGCCGTGCCTTCCCTGCACAACCAAGTATCCAATAAAATCAAGTGTGCACTGCGCAACGCCATCTGTGGCAAGGTCCACCTAACCACAGATACGTGGACCAGTAAGCACGGCCAGGGACGCTATATCTCCCTAACTGCACACTGGGTAAATGTAGTGGCGGCTGGGCCCCAGGCGGAGAGCTGTTTGGCGCACGTCCTTCCGCCGCCAAGGATTGCAGGGCAACATTCTTTGCCTCCTGTCTCCTCCTCCTCCTACTCAGCTTCCTCCTCCTCTTCTTCCACCTGCTCATCCAGTCAGCCACACACCTTCACCACCAACTTCAGCACAGCCCGGGGTAAACGTCAGCAGGCCGTTCTGAAACTCATATGTTTGGGGGACAGGCCCCACACCGCGCAGGAGTTGTGGCGGGGTATAGAACAACAGACCGACGAGTGGTTGCTGCCGGTGAGCCTCAAGTCTGGCCTGGTGGTGTGCGATAATGGGCGAAATCTCGTTGCAGCTCTGGGACTAGCCGGTTTGACGCACATCCCTTGCCTGGCGCATGTGCTGAATTTGGTGGTGCAGAAGTTCATTCACAACTATCCCGACATGTCAGAGCTGCTGCATAAAGTGCGGGCCGTCTGTTCGCGCTTCCGGCGTTCACATCCTGCCGCTGCTCGCCCGTCTGCGCTACAGCGTTCCCGCTCACCGCCTCATATGCGACGTGCCCACCAGGTGGATCTCCACCTTGCACATGCTGGACAGACTGTGCGAGCAGCAGCAGGCCATAGTGGAGTTTCAGCTGCAGCACGCACGGGTCAGTCGCACTGCGGAACAGCACCACTTCACCACCAATGACTGGGCCTCCATGCGAGACCTGTGTGCCCTGTTGCGCTGTTTCGAGTACTCCAACAACATGGCCAGTGGCGATGACGCCGTTATCAGCGTTACAATACCACTTCTATGTCTCCTTGAGAAAACACTTAGGGCGATGATGGAAGAGGAGGTGGCCCAGAGGAGGAGGAGGAAGAGGGGTCATTTTTAGCACTTTCAGGCCAGTCTCTTCGAAGTGACTCAGAGGGAGGTTTTTTGCAACAGCAGAGGCCAGGTACAAATGTGGCCAGACAGGGCCCACTACTGGAGGACGAGGATGAGGAGGAGGTGGAGGAGGATGAGGATGAAGCAGGTTCACAGCGGGCTGGCACCCAACGCAGCTCGGGCCCATCACTGGTGCGTGGCTGGGGGGAAACGCAGGACGATGACGATACGCCTCCCACAGAGGACAGCTTGTCCTTACCTCTGGGCAGCCTGGCACACATGAGCGACTACATGCTGCAGTGCCTGCTCAACGACAGCAGAGTTGCCCACATTTTAACGTGTGCGGACTACTGGGTTGCCACCCTGCTGGATCCACGGTACAAAGACAATGTGCCCACCTTACTTCATGCACTGGAGCGTGATAGTAAGATGCGCGAGTACAAGCGCACGTTGGTAGACGCGCTACTGAGAGCATTCCCAAATGTCACAGGGGAACAAGTGGAAGCCCAAGGCGAAGGCAGAGGAGGAGCAAGAGGTCGCCAACGCAGCTGTGTCACGGCCAGCTCCTCTGAGGGCAGGGTTAGCATGGCAGAGATGTGTAAAAGTTTTGTCACCACGCCACAGCTAACTGCACCACCACCTGATACGGAACGTGTTAGCAGGAGGCAACATTTCAATAACATGGTGGAACAGTACCTGTGCACACCCCTCCACGTACTGACTGATTGTTCGGCCCCATTCAACTTCTGGGTCTCCAAATTGTCCACGTGGCCAGAGCTAGCCTTTTATGCCTTGGAGGTGCTGGCCTGCCCGGCGGCCAGCGTTTTCTCTGAACGTGTATTCAGCACGGCAGGGGGCGTCATTACAGACAAACGCAGCCGCCTGTCTACAGCCAATGTGGACAAGCTGACGTTCATAAAAATGAACCAGGCATGGATCCCACAGGACCCTTGTGCAGATTAGACATTAACTACCTCCCCTTAACAATATATTATAGTACTCCAGGGCACTTCCTTATTCAATCCTATTTTTATTTTCATTTTACCATTATATTGCGGGGCAACCCAAAGTTGAATGAACCTCTCCTCTGTCTGGGTGCCGGGGCCTAAAAATATCTGACAGTGGCCTGTTCCAGTGGTGGGTGACATGAAGCCTGATTCTCTGCTATGACATGAAGACTGATTCTCTGCTGACATGAAGCCTGAATCTCTGTTATGGGACCTCTCTCCTCTGCCTGGGTGCCTGGGCCTAAATATGTGACAGTGGCCTGTTCCAGTGGTGGGTGACGTGAAGCCTGATTCTCTGCTATGACATGAAGACTGATTCTCTGCTGACATGAAGCCAGATTCCCTGTTACGGGACCTCTCTCCTCTGTCTGGGTGCCGGGAACTAAACATATCTGACAGTGGCCTGTTCCAATGTTGGGTGACGTAAAGCATGATTCTCTGCTAGGACATGCAGACTGATTCTCTGCTGACATGAAGCCAGATTCTCTGTTACGGGACCTCTCTCCTCTGCCTCGGTGCCTGGGCCTAAATATGTGACAATGGACTGTTCCAGTGTTTGGTGACGTAAAGCATGATTCTCTGCTATGACATGCAGACTGATTCTCTGCTGACATGAAGCCAGATTCTCTGTTACGGGACCTCTCTCCTCTGCCTGGGTGCCTGGGCCTAAATATGTGACCATGGACTGTTCCAGTGTTGGGTGACGTAAAGCATGATTCTCTGCTAGGACATGCAGACTGATTCTCTGCTGACATGAAGCCAGATTCTCTGTTACGGGACCTCTCTCCTCTGCCTGGGTGCCTGGGCCTAAATATCTGACAATGGACTGTTACAGTGGTGGGTGATGTGAAGCCAGATTCTCTGCTATGGGACCTCTCTCCAATTGATATTGGTTAATTTTTATTTATTTAATTTTTATTTTAATTAATTTCCCTATCCACATTTGTTTGCAGGGGATTTACCTACATGTTGCTGCCTTTTGCAGCCCTCTAGCTCTTTCCTGGACTGTTTTACAGCCTTTTTAGTGCCAAAAAGTTCGGGTCCCCATTGACTTCAATGGGGTTCGGGTTTGGGCCGAACTTCTCGAACCCGAACATCCAGGTGTTCGCTCAACTGTAATAGAAACATATAAGAGAACAACGGAAAATGTTAATATTATACAGTACAATATTAGAAATTCAGTATAAAATACAGTATTAAAAAGTTCAATATTAGTATAGTATAATATACAGAACCGCAATCTGTTGTATTTTATCCAGCATCGGCAAAAATTTCACTGTCTGACGTGAGCTTGGATATTTGTGTCCTATCCAGCACTAGTCAAAGATTGCATGCTGTCTAGTGCCGTAAAGATTATAGTTTCTCCCACAAGGTAACAATGCAGAGGGCACCTTATGATGTGCAAATAGTATTTCTTTCTCCAATAGCAATATCATATAGATGTGGATTCTGTTTTGTGATTATATAGTTCCAATTTGTCAGCCGACTTACTATCTACATTCATGCATTGTGGGTAGTTGAGTATTTGAGTATTGGATCTCTTACTCACAGTTAGTTGTCTCCGGATTTAGCTCCTGACATAAGCAACTTGGTAGTGTTATATAGCTTGTAGTATCCCGTTAATGTTATATATATCTCTGTGGCCGCGGCGTACCACGTGCCTACAGAACTTGTGCTGCTTGTATCTGCCAAGGCACCTCCACAGTCGTTGGATGATTACCAGGTCTGGAATACAGGTTAGCTTTATAGGGCTGTAGTAGACGTCAGGTGTTGCGTCAGGAGAACTTGATTAGAGCTCTCTTTTAGGACATAAGGGTCCGGTATTGATGAGAACGTTCAGCTGGGGGTCCTCTTTCACCAGACGCGTTTCGGAGATCTCGGTCTCCTTCCTCAGTGGTCTGACCACTGAGGAAGGAGACCGAGATCTCTGAAACGCGTCTGGTGAAAGAGGACCCCCAGCTGAACGTTTCCCATACAGCTTGGACTGGTCCTCTGGTGAGTGGGGCCCCTTCCTAAACTTTAGACTGAAAGATAATGTGCTGCTCAGGGACTGACAGGTTTTAGTGTAATCAGCACTCCTGGTCAGTAAGGCTGTGTCCACAGGGTCTGATTTTTACAAAATCGCGGCAAAAAAACAACAAATTTTTACGCGATTTTCCTGAAAATAGGACCTTGTGGACCCAACCTTACTGACCAGGAGAGCTGATTGGTCTGAAAACTGTCACTCAAAAGCACTGGCAGGCTCTCCTCCAATGGGCCAGCACTGCTAATCAGTGAGGAAGAATGAAGGACCCACTGCTGCTGTGTGGAGATCGAGCCCTGCTGCGAGAAGGGAGAGGAGCCTGGCTGAGGACACGAGAAACAGCAATACAGCCAGGAGGTGAGGAAGGGATCTGTATGTAATGTAGTGTAAAATAGTTCCTGCATGTATGACAGTGTGTGTATGTGACAGTGCCTGCATGTGTACAAGTGTGTATGTGACAGTGCCTGCATGTGTGAGGATGTATGACCGTGTGTATGTGACAGAGCCTGCATGTGTGAGGATGTATGACCGTGTGTATGTGACAGTGCCTGCATGTGTGAGGATGTATGACCGTGTGTATGTGACAGTGCCTGCATGTGTGAGGATGTATGACCGTGTGTATGTGACAGTGCCTGCATGTGTGAGGATGTGTGAAAAATAGTGGTTGCATGTATGAAAGTCCAGTATGTGTGTTAGGGCTCATTCAGATGGCCGTATGAAGGAGTCCGCATCTGTTCTGCAATTTTGCAGAATGGGTGTGGATCCAATCATTTCAACGGGTACGCAGAAGATGCGTGCGTCACACATCAACACAACATGGTGTTGTCCACATCCATGTCCTTTCCGTAGCCCCGCAAAAACGATACAACATGTCCTATTTTTGTCTGCAATTGCAGACAAGAATAGGCATTTTCTATCATAGGACGCACATGGCCAGTCTCCGTGTTTTGTGGATCAGCAATTTGCGGACTGTAAAGCACAGCCGTCGAAATGGGCCCTTTGGCTGGCACCACAAGGTGGATTTGGCTGCAACACGCATTATGCAGCCAAAGATTTCAGCGATACTACGATACATCACAACTAGTAAATGTAAATGAGGGCTTGACCTGACGGTCACAAAAAAATCCAACCTGATGAATTTCTTGCAACTTTTCAATTGTGATTTTAAGAAACTTCAAGTTCACAATGGTACCCCATTCATTTTAACAGAATGCATTGCAGCATTGTGTCTGCTGTGATCCTTGGTTGCATGACACATTGTTGGCCAAAAGCAAGGGGTCACTTTATCTATTGCATATATTTACGTCTGTATGTGTGGTTTGTGGAGGGGGGGGGGGGGGGGGGGGGTAGGCCCAGGTACATTCTTTGCACAGGGGCCCTCAGCTGTCTGTGTCCACCCCTGACAACTACCTCAGTGTGAAATCCTTCAGGTGACTGTGTTGGATTATTGTTATACCAATGGTGTATTGTACTGGCCTGTCATGAATAGTAATGTATGGGATTATACTGTCAATTGTTTACTGTGATCCATGTCCATATTGTGCTGCTGTGATACTGAAATTTCTCTCTGGAACAATAAAGTGTATTGTATCTTGTTAGTTGTTTTGTATTAATAGCCATATAGAGACCACAAATAGCAGGGCATTAGCAAACAAGCAGTAGAACATCAATGCTGATTTAAATGTTCTAGTTTACAGCCACTGTTATTATTAACTACATTGAAGGATATTTACTAAAATATTTACGCCACTATTGTGGAGTAAAAAAGTTGTAAATTATTTATTTATTTTAAGCACTTATATTCCGCAGCACTTTACAGGCATTAACATCAAGTTGTCCCCAATGGGGCTCACAATCTAAGTTCCCTATCAGTATGTCTTTGGCATGGCAACTTTTTGAGCTTATCGCCACTTTTCTAAAGTGGCACAAAAGCGGCGTGGCTTCACACAGCCTACTGGACTTTCTATAACTTACACCAGAGACTAGTGTAAGTTATAGCTGAATTTTACGCCAGCCTGTAGCTGATGTAGACTTCAGTTTATGGGGCATGGACTGCCAGAGATGCAACTAACTTATTAAAGGCCATCTCCTGACACCTCAGCCGGTCAGCTGTTTGAAGAGAAAGAACTCTATGCCATGCCACTCACTTCCTGTCTTACATTTAGACCATTTTCTACATCTAAATCAGGCGTAGAAAATCATAAATGAGATGGGCCTGCGGGCACGCCCATGCCACAGCCACTCTTTTAGACCTGGCGTGAGCAGCGAATAAGTTGCATATTCTCCCGCACTGTGGCGTGCGACAGAATCTACACCACAAAATTGACGTATATCTGGTCATAAATGACCCCCATAGTTTTTAAAGCTGAGAAAAGACATACGTTCATCCATTTCAGCCTGTTATTCTGTAAAGTTGATCCGGAGGAAGGCAAAAAACCCTTAGCCAATTTTCCTTATTTTAGGGGAAAAACTTACTTCCTGGCTCCAATCAGGCAATTAGTAAATAGTAACTATTACCTGTAATATTATTACACTCCAGAAAAACATCCGGGCCCCTCTTGAACTCTTAGTGAGTTCACATCACAATCTTGGTACCGTTCAGGTGATTAGGGATTTCAGTACCTGATAGTTTCCTTGAAAGTCTGGAGAACTCTGGGTGGATATTCCTGGGGTAGCATCAGGAGTAGAGAGGGTGTAATTTTTTCTATTGGCTGTACTTGTAAAACCATTTACCAGTCAATATATGGATTGCTAAAATCCCATAAAATAACTACACTTTATTACTCTGCAGCCTGGGTTGCAGTAGTGATTCTGGCCACTAAGGCTGCGTTCACACGGGCGAGATTTCCGCACGGGTGCAATGCGGTAGGTGAACGTGTTGCACCCGCACTGAATCCCGACCCATTCATTTCAATGGGGCTGTTCAGATGAGCGGTGATTTTCACGCATCACTTGTGCGTTGCTTGAAAATCGCAGCATGCTCTAAATTCTGCATTTTTCACGCAACTAAGGCCCCATAGAAGTGAATGGGTTTGCGTGAAAATCGCAAGCATCCGCAAGCAAGTGCGGATGCGGTGCGATTTTCACTCACGGTTGCTGGGAGACGATCGGGATGGAGACCCGATCATTATTATTTTCCCTTATAACATGGTTATAAGGGAAAATAATAGCATTCTGAATACAGAATGCATAGTAAACTAGCGCTGGAGGGGTTAAAAAAATAATAATAATAATTTAACTCACCTTAGTCCACTTGATCGCGTAGCCCGGCATCTCCTTCTGTCTCCTTTGCTGAACAGGACCTGTGGTGAGCATTAATTACAGGCAAAGGACCTTTGGTGACGTCACTCCGGTCATCACATGATCCATCACATGATCTTTTACCATGGTGATGGATCATGTGATGACCGGAGTGACGTCACCAAAGGTCCTTTACCTGTAATTAATGCTCACCACAGGTCCTGTTTAGCAAAGGAGACAGAAGCAGATGCCGGGCTACGCGATCAAGTGGACTAAGGTGAGTTAATTTTTTTATTTATTTTTTTTTTAACCCCTCCAGCACTAGTTTACTATGCATTTTGTATTCAGAATGCTATTATTTTCCCTTATAACTATGTTATAAGGGGAAATAATACAATCTACAGAACACCTAACCCAAACCCGAACTTCTGTGAAGAAGTTCGGGTTAGGGTACCAAACATGCGCGATTTTTCTCACGCGAGTGCAAAACGCATTACAATGTTTTGCACTTGCACAGAAAAATCGCGGGTGTTCCCGCAACGCACCTGCACATTTTCCCGCAACGCCCGTGTGAACCCAGCCTAAAAGTTCTCACAATGACAGTTAAATGAAAGTGAATAATAAACAAATGAAAATGGATTGATTTCAAATTGATGGTGTATGTAAAGGGGTTGTCTCATCATAGACAATGGGGGCATATCGCTAGGATATGCCCCCATTGTCTTATAGGTGCAGGTCCGCACCTATATTGAGAACAGAGCCCCGCAAGGTGGTGGCTGGAGGACTCCGGTCCGGCCACTACCAAGTCGGCTCCCCATAGAAGTGAATGGGAGTGTACCGCGCATGTGCGGCTCCTGCTCCCATTCATTTCTATGTGGCTGGCGGAAATAGCCAATCTATTTTCGCCGGCCCCATGGAAAATGAATGGAGGGCGGCTGCGCATGCACAGTTCGCCCTCCTTCACTTGCGGGGATTCGTTCTCTATATAGGTGCGGGTCCCAACGGTGGGACCCGCACCTATAAGGCCCCTTTCACACGGGCGAGTATTCCGCGCGGATGCAATGCGTGAGTTGAACGCATTGCACCCGCACTGAATACCGACCCATTCATTTCTATGGGGCTGTTCACATGAGCGGTGATTTTCACGCGTCACTTGTGCGTTGCGTGAAAATCGCAGCATGCTCTATATTCTGCGTTTTTCACGCAACGCAGGCCCCATAGAAGTGAATGGGGTTGCGTGAAAATCGCAAGCATCCGCAAGCAAGTGCGGATGCGGTGCGATTTTCACGCACGGTTGCTAGGAGACGATCGGTATGGAGATCCGATCATTATTATTTTCCCTTATAACATGGTTATAAGGGAAAATAATAGCATTCTGAATACAGAATGCATAGTACAATAGCGCTGGAGGGGTTAAAAATAAATAATAATAATTTAACTCACCTTAGTCCACTTGATCGCGGTGCCGGCATCTCGTCTGTCTCCTTTGCTGAACAGGACCTGTGGTGACGTCACTCCGGTCATAACATAATCCATCAAATGATCTTTTACCATGGTGATGGATCATGTGATGGACCATGTGATGACCGGAGTGACGTCACCACAGGTCCTGTTCAGCAAAGGAGACAGAAGGATATGCCGGCACTGCGATCAAGTGGATTAAGGTGAGTTAAATTATTATTATTATTTTTTAACCCCTCCAGCGCTATTTTACTAAGCATTCTGTATTCAGAATGCTATTATTTTCCCTTATAACCATGTTATAAGGGAAAATAATACAATCTACACAACCCCGATCCCAAGCACGAACTTCTGTCAAGTAGTTCGGGTTTGGGTACTAAACATGCACGATTTTTCTCACGCGAGTGCAAAACGCATTACAATGTTTTGCACTCGCGCGGAAAAATCGTGCGTGTTCCCGCAACGCACCCACTCCTTTTCCCGCAACGGCCGTGTGAAAGAGGCCTAACACAATGGGTGCATATCCTAGCGATATTCCCCTATTGTCCATGATGAGACAACCCCTTTAAAAAAGTGTGACTTTTGTAAAAGGAAATATAACTGTGTTTTATTATTTTAGGTTGTGTCTGGAGGAGTTGCCAGCAATGGATACATTCGCAAAGTGCTACAAAATTTAACAGATGATATGGATATGTCTTTGTTTTGTCCTCCACCACAACTCTGCACAGACAATGGCGTAATGATTGCCTGGTGAGATAATAAGGTCATTTTGATGTACGACTGCATCCAAATGCACAGTATGATTTGGAACCCTTGAGTGATCCGTTAATTTACTCGCGAAAGGGCTTCTGTGATATCCAGCCATATTTTCACCTGGGATTGGTGCAAAGTCTGATGCTCATTGTGTAAGCCCTTGGTGCCATTCCTGAGTGATCACAGAGTACCAATAACCATTGGCAGCCAAGGTTCTGGTAAAGGCCCCAAGATCTGCCATAACCAAATAGATTCCCAGTCAGCGCTACACAATGTTAAAGCATTACAAAAGATTATTTACTATTCATCACCCCATAGAATATAAAAACTAGTCAATGCATTTTCTGTAACCTAAAATGCCACTGAAGAAAACAAATCACCTTGCAAAAAATTGCCATCATACAGCTACATTTATAGGAAAATAAAAAAAAGTTATGCTATTAATTGATGGCATGGAAAGCAGATAAAGGGAAGAATGGTAGCATAAAGGTAAGGTAAAATAATTCCACTAGCTGGATGAGAATAGAGGGAAGAGTGTCAGAAAAGCTAGTCCTGCTCTAGCACACAACAACAAGTTAGCATATGATGGTGATGTCAGTTCAGGGGTAGCACTTTTGCAACAAACAACTTCATCTGACAGTTGTGCTTGTAGAAAGCATGGCTAGAAGGTCAGAGAACAGTTTAAATTAGTTTAAAGGCAACTACACATGTAGAGGAGAAGATAGTGAGATTTATAAATTAAGCTGGGGGTAGGATAGTTAATAAGGGTTTAAAATAAAAAAAAATTGCTAATAATCTAACAAAAAAAACCTGAATTGGAATTTGTAATGTCGGAGGAAAAACATCATATAGTGGGAGTAACTGAGACATGATTGGATGATGACTGGGTAATTCGGGATTTGGATAAAGGATTTGCATTTACATAATGTCCCGTCTAAAGCCAAAGTACAGGAAGATATACTGTATGTGAGGGGCATGGCCATGTGGGGTTTCTATAGGTAAAAGTACATGAAGAAAAAGGAACAATAATAAAATACTGTTAACATTAGTGATTATAATATAATTTAAACTTGTCTTACAATATTGTGATTTGTTGATAAGCCACAAAAATATTGAACTTCTGAAAGGTGAAGTTAGATTAGGCTACTTTCACACTGGCGTTTCTGGGTCCGCTTGTGAGATCCGTTTCAGGGCTCTCACAAGTGGCCCAAAACGGATCAGTTCAGCCCCAATGCATTCTGAATGGATAAGGATCCGTTCAGAATGCATCAATTTGGCTGCGTTTGGTCTCCATTGCGCTTTTTAGACGGTCACTAAAACGTAGCTTGCAGCGTTTTGGTGACCGTCTGACTATGAAGAGCCAAATGGATCCGTCCTGACTTACAATGTAAGTCAATGGGGACGGATCCGTTTTTCACTGACACAATATGGTGCAATTGAAAACTGATCCGTCCCCCATTGACTTTCAATGTAAGTCAAGACGGATCCATTTTGACTTAGACTTTTTTTTTAATGAATAATGCAAATGGATCCGTTATGAACGGATACAAGCGTTTGCATTATCAGTGTGGATCCGTCTGTGCAGATAGACGGATCCGCACCGAACGCCAGTGTGAAAGTAGCCTTAGTTGTCCCAGATAACTGAGACAGTGGGTGTATATTTATGAATCCTGTAGACAGTGTATAATTAGGCTATTCGATCCGAATTTATTCGTGGTTAATCGCGTTAAAAAAGTTATTTCCTGCCTGCAGAGAGCCTGTATAGTGGTGTAGAACACAGTGCCTTGCAGTAACACGCATAAGGAGTCTGCTGTGGTAGTGAAATTATACTGTCAGTATGACACGCAGATGTCCTTTTACACCATCGTCAGCTGATTCCACATAGATGTCTACAGAACCTGTACTATTAAACGCTTATACAAGTAGAGCCCCCCGACAGAGTGGAGATGGTGTCAGCAGTAAGTTTGTGTTGACGTCACTGAATTATTTTGCCCTTCCTCTGATCCATCAGAACAATAACCCCCAAAAAATGGATCCCGCCTTCACTCAGTCAGCATTTGGTCAATAATCCATTAGTATTGCTGCAGCCAAAAAAAACAGGTGTAGATCTAAAACAGAGATGAGATGTGAATGGAATATTTGCATGTCTTCTGTGTTTTGTATCCACTCCTGCTTTTGGCTACCAAATTATAAGCCAATTCTGATGGGACCATACAGGCCTTACAGCTGCTACATAGACAGGATCCGCTGTGCGTCTCATTTTTCCTTCTTTCTGAAGGATCAGAAGAAGGGTCAATTAATATTGATGTCAACCAGGCCAAAAAGGCAAAGTAATGGCCCAGTCATGGAGTGGGGAGGGTGGGAACAGCATAAGAAGTCCACAGAGTGGCCCAGTGACATAGTGGTGAGGTGGCAGCAGCATGAGAGGACAAGAGAGTGGTGATTTGGTAGCAGCATGAGGAGACCACAGAGTGGTGAAGTGGCAGCAGCATATGGAGACCACAGGTGACATAGTGTGGAGGTGGTAGCAGCAGCATGAGGAGACTGCAGAGTGGCCCAGAGACAGAGTTGTGAGTTGGCAGCAGCATGAGAAGACCACAGAGTGGCAAGGTGACATAGTGTTGAGATAGCAGCAGCATGAGGAGACCACAGAGTGGTGATTTCACATCCAGCATGAGGAGACCAAAGAGTGGCACAATTACAGGGTTGGAGGTGGCAGCAGCAGCATGAGGAGACCACAGAGTTGTGATTTGACAGCAGCATGAAGAGACCACAGAGTGGTAAAGTGGCAGCAGCATGAGGAGGCCACAGAGTGGCACAAAGAGTGTGTAGGTGGCACCAGCAACATAAGGAGGCCACAGACTGGCAAGGTGAAATAGTGTGGAGGTGGCAGCAGCATGAGGAGACCACAGAGTGGCACAAAGCCAGAGTGTGGAGGTGGCAGCAGCAGCATGAGGAGACAACAGAGTGATGATTTGGCAGCAGCATGAGGAGACCACAGAGTGGTGAAATGGCAGCAGCATGAGGAGGCCACAGAGTGGCACAAAGACAGAGTGTGTAGGCGGCAGCAGCATGAGGAAACCACAGAGTAGTGATTTGGCAGCAGCATGAGGAGACTACAGAGTGGTGAAATGGCAGCAGCATGAGGAGACCACAGAGTAGCCCAGTGACAGAGTGGGGAGGTGGGTGGCAATAACAGTACTCGCTGACGATGGTGGGTGTAAGAATTAGCACTTGACATAAGATGTGTGGCATCAGGCGGGTGGCAGTATCAGAATAGTAGCTGAGGCAGGTAGCCAGAAGAAACCGGTCTCTTTTGTCAAGATTTGGGTGAGGCAGCATGGATGATCTAATCTGATGCATCAGGCATTGGTGGGTGGAAATCCTGGCTGATCCATGCCTGATTCATCTTGACAAATGTCAGTCTCTCCCCATTTTGGACAGGCGAGTTCTCTTTCGGGTAACTATGGCCCCCGCTGCACTAAACTCCCGCTCTGATGCCACACTACTGGCCGGGCAGGACAGGTTTTCCAGGTCAAACTCGTCCAGTTGCGGCCACAAATCCAGTTTAGCTGCCCAGTAGTCCAGCGGATCTTCAATGTGGGGTGGCAGGGTGCTGTCCAAGTATGCCACCACCTGCTGGTTCAGGTTCTGCTCCAGGCCTAGCTGCTGCTGCTGGTGAGTAGTTTCTTCACTAGGCTGCTTAAGAAATCGGCTCATTATAGCTGCTGCTGATGGAGCTGGTACTGCTCCTACCCCCCCCCCCCCCAACACAGCAGCCATGGCAGTGGAACGAGAGCGCAGTGGGCCTGCAAGAGGATGGACGACGGCACAGATAGGCAGCAGCCAACTGACTACATAGGATGTCTCTATAGTAGTTCAGTTTGTCCTCTCTCTCAGCTGGTGTAAAAAAGGCCCCCATTTTGGACCGGTAGCAAGATTCCAACAAGGTGGAGAGCCAGAAGTCATCCCTCTGCCGAATGGTGACAATTCGGCTGTCACTACCCAAGCAAGTGAGCATGCAGCGGGCCATTTGCTCAAGTGACTCGTAGGGACTCTCTGCCTTCATCTCCACTGCATACTGCCACGGTGTGCCGGGGTCATCTGCCTTGTCTTCCTCATCCCCCTCTTGCTCCTCCGGCTGCTCCTGCTCCTCGACTCCTGTCACCTGTGTAGAAAAAACACCCATTTAGCTACAAATTGCTTGTGCTCCAATGTCCTCCTCCAGTTCAGCCCCCACAGGGCTCATGTGGCCGGGAGATGTAGGCACCACATCTCCAGTCCCCTGACCAGCCAGATTTACCAGCATCTGTTCTAGGATATGAAGCAGTGGAATGATGTTGTTCATCCCGTAGTCCTGGCGAGTGACAAATAACATGGCATTCTCAAAGGGCCTGAGCAAACGGCAGGTGTAACGCATGAGCTGCCACTGACTGACATCGAAGTTACACAGGGAAGTACTCCTGTCCGCTTGGATCATCAAGAAATCGTTTATTGCCTTTCTCTGTTCGTATAGTCGGTCCAACATATGGAGGGTGGAATTCCAACGGGTGGAAACGTCGCATATCAGCCTATGTTGGGGGATGCCGTTCTGCCGCTGCAGCTCAAGGAGGGTGTGCTTTGCAGTGTAAGAGTGGCTGAAGTGCATGCAAGTTTCCTGGCCATTTTTAGGATGTCTTGCAGATGGGTGGAAGACTTCAGGAATCGCTTGACAATCAGATTGAACACGTGCGCCATGCAGGGCGTATGGCTCAGCCCTCCTTGACGCAGCGTCAACACCATGTTCTTCCTGTTGTCGGTCAACATGGTTCTGATTTTGAGTTGTCGCGGAGAAAGCCAGGATTCAATTTCTTGATGTACATGGAGCAGTTCTTCCCCTGTGTGACTCCGTTCGCCCAGGCAAACGAGGTGTAGAACAGCGTGACACCGCCGTGCCCTGCACATGTGGTATGCTGGAGGAGCACTGTGAATTGTCCCTGCAGTGGAGGCTGAGGACACGGTGATGGATGAGGAGGCAGAGGCGGACATTGTCGCAGGACCAACGGCGTGAGAACGTGGAGGCAGAAGCAGCGTCATCTGGCCAAGTTGCTGGTGTGGCTGGGCAGGGACGACAATTACCCAGTGGACATATATTGTCCTTGACTGTAGTTACAGCTCCACACGTCAGGGCTGCTGGGCACTTTGGCAGACACCGACAGGCTCAAGGACTGGCCCACCTTCTGTTCTAAATATGTGTGCAGGGCTGGTACTGCCTTTTTGGCAAAGAAATGACGCCTTGGGAATCTCCACCTCGGCTCAGCACAAACCATCAGTTCTCTGAAAGGTGCAGAGTCCACCACTTGAAAATAGAGGGACTGCAGCACCAGCAACTTGGCCAAGAACACGTTCAGCTTCTGCTCTGTTGGATGAGTGCATGCATACTGTTGTCTCTTGGCAATCTCTTCGATGATCGATTGCTGATGGAATGACTGACGAGGAGGTGCAGAAGCATCAGGATCCACAGATGATGGGAAGGACAGACAACTCCTTTTGGCTAAGGTGGTGGAGCCTTGACTGCCTGAAATCGGGTGCGTGCCACTGGGTGATGCAGCAGTTGCTGCAGCAGGCTGGACCACCACATCGGAGACACGGTTCTCCCAGGCCACTTTATGGTGACGCTGCATATGTTGATGCAGGGCCGTGGTGCCAACATTGGCACCCTGGCCACGCTTCACCTTCTGCCCAAAGATTCAGCAAATGGCCATGTTCACCTTCTCCGGCGGCTTAACAAAAAACTGCCACACATCCGAGTAGGTGAATTTACCCCCAACACTCTGATGTCACTTAGGACGAAGTGGTTGACTGAGTCAACCATTCAGGCACCTCTGGGTTGCTGGTCAAGACGGCTAACAAGTCTTTTTTTTCCCACTAATACACCACAAAAAAGGTTTTAAAACATATAACTGCACCGCTGAACGGCAAATAAGCCCCTTTTTTCACTAATACACCCCAAAAAAGGCCTCAGAACATATATCTGCACCGCTGAACGGCTAAAAACACTTTTTTTCCACTAATACACCCCAAAAAGGCTGTCATTTTGTCACTTCACCGCACAAAGGCTAATAAGCATTTTTGTTCCACTAATACACCACAAAAAAGGCTTCAGAACATATGACTGCATTGCTGAACAGCTAATAATACATTTTTTTCCACTAATACACCCCAAAAAAAGCTGTAATTTTGTCACTTCACCACACAACAGCAAATAAGTCCTTTTTTCCCTACTAATACACCCCACTAATGCTTTAGAACGTATAACTGCACCACACAACGGCTAATAAGACGTACAAATATTTCCTAGTAATACACCCTGTTAATGGCTGTATCACACAGCACTTGCACCCCAATAATAAGCAAGGTTTGCTGGAATTACAGAGGTATCATCTATTGCAAACCTGAAAGCAGCAGTATAATGGAAATTTGGATCCCCAGTCTGTGCAGCAAGGTGTAATAGTATTGCTCCTATTACCCAGGCTGTACACTCCCCTATTGGAACCTGTTCTCCTTTTATAGTGTGGAATAATTCCTCCCTATCCTTTCCCTACACTTCTAATGATCTTTCCCTGGACTTATATTCAGCCCAAAAAAAGTTTTAAAGTTTTTTCTACCACTTTCCCTAGAGCCTGCTAACGTCTCTCCCTGAATGGCTGAATCCAAGATGGCTGAGGCTATCTATAGGGCTGTGACATCACAGGGGCTGGCTGTTGATTGGCTGCATGCATGGCATTGTTGGTGATCCCTTGTTCCCAGAGTTCTTTTCTCCATGTCCTAACACGTGCAGCAGCCATTTTAGGAAAAAATGCCATTCGTTACCACGAAGCGTGAGGAAATTCGGATTTGGTGCGAATCTAATTTTTCCTGAAATTCGGATCGAATTCCACTTCGTCAACTTTGATTCGCTCATCTCTAGTTATGACTTCCCTGCAGTCCAGCAGCTGTGGCCATGCTTGAACACTACAGGAAGAAGCTCCAGCCTATGTGTGCTTCCACAGTCCTGGCCACCAGAGAGGCCAGCGCCTTTTTTTATAGTGTACAAACACATCCACCACTTCTAAACTGCAGGGTGGTCGTAACCCTTGGATACGAGCAGTGCATAATTTGATGGAAAAATGAATCAAGCCAGCAAAGGAGGCAATATGGACAATCACAATACATTAGTAAGTGGCTTGTATTAAAGAGGAACTGTCACCAGAAAATTCAATGCAATCTGGCAGCACTATGATACAGAGCAGGAGGAGCCGAGGAAATTGATAAATAGTTTTGTAGGAAAAGATTCCGTAACCCTGTAATTTATACATTTATATCTTTGCTTTTTTCACTTCTTGTGAATACTTATCGGTACAAGGAGAAGGTGTTATCAGTGATTGATAGCATTGTATGTATAAATGTGCATAAGAGAAGGCTGTCAGTCACTGATAACCCTTCCTTCATGTACGGATAGCTGTTCACAGGGCTGCAGATGTAAATGTAAACATGACTAGTTTTACTGAACCTACAAAACTATATATCAATCTGCTCAGCTTCTCCTGCTCTATAACATGGTACCTGCAGGTTGCACTGCATATTTAGTGACAGGTCCTCTTTAACTATCTCTACATGATAAATGCTGTTTGCTGAAATGAGACAACCCCTTTAAATGTAGCAACTAGCGTTGGGCAGCTGCTGCCAAAGTTAAAAACATCATGGGTTGCATCAAGAAGGGCATAGATGCACATGACAAGAATGTATACTATACTTTGATTTATCAAGGCTAGCTTGTGCTACTTTATAGGGCCGCTTCATAAATTACCTGCCTTTTCTGGTTCTCCGGTCTCCAGAATTAAATCCAGGGCAGCTCATAGGTGCCAAAGATTTCAGTCATTATTTACTGCATACATAATTATGAATTAGCTGGCTTATGGCCCCAGCCCTTGCAACACTCTCCTCACCTCCTTTTTGTAGAATTTGCGAGGGCAGCCTAAAACGCATATTACCACTAGAAAAGTTGCAAATGCATTGAAAAAACTGGTGTAAAAAGATAAATTCTCCCCATAGTACTAACAATATACACTCACCTAAAGAATTATTAGGAACACCATACTAATACGGTGTTGGACCCCCTTTTGCCTTCAAAACTGCCTTAATTCTACGTGGCATTGATTCAACAAGGTGCTGATAGCATTCTTTAGAGCATCCCAAAGATGCTCTATTGGGTTGAGATCTGGTGGGCCATTTTAGTACAGTGAACTCATTGTCATGTTCAAGAAACCATTTTTCCAGTCTTCAACAGTCCAATTTTGGTGAACTCGTGCAAATTGTAGCCTCTTTTTCCTATTTGTAGTGGACATGAGTGGTACCCGGTGGGGTCTTCTGCTGTTGTAGCCCATCCGCCTCAAGGTTGTGTGTGTTGTGGCTTCACAAAAGCTTTGCTGCATACCTCGGTTGTAACGAGTGGTTATTTCAGTCAACGTTGCTCTTCTATCAGCTTGAATCAGTCGGCCCATTCTCCTCTGACCTCTAGCATCAACAAGGCATTTTTGCCCACAGGACTGCCGCATACTGGATGTTTTTCCCTTTTCACACCATTCTTTGTAAACCCTAGAAATGGTTGTGCGTGAAAATCCCAGTAACTGAGCAGATTGTGAAATACTCAGACCGGTCCGTCTGGCACCAACAACCATGCCATGCTCAAAATTGCTTAAATCACCTTTCTTTCCCATTCTGACATTCAGTTTGGAGTTCAGGAGATTGTCTTGACCAGGACCACAACCCTACATGCATTGAAGCAACTGCCATGTGATTGGTTGACTAGATAATTGCATTAATGAGAAATAGAACAGGTGTTCCTAATAATTTTTTAGGTGAGTGTATAGATCACTAGTAACACACCCATAGAATATTGTGTACAGTTTTGGGCACCAGTGCACAAGAAAGACATAGTACAGGTTGAGTGGGTTTAAAGAACATGGCCATCTGCATGAGCCCTTAATGTTAGATTAGTAGATTAGTTTGTGCAAAGAAAATATTTTTGGAGTTATAACATACTTTATTTCCTCAGGAATGGCATTGAGAGACTACGCATTGGTGCTGGAGTCTTAGAAAATACAGATGACATACGTTATGAACCAAGGTAATGATTCAGACTTGACTAGTAGTTTAGACGTTAGTATGACTCAATCAATCAAAAAGTTGTATACCAGTGTTTGTTAGTTAATCATTGTTTCTTAATGGTACCTTTGTTTTAGCACCAGAGTTATCAGTATTTCTTTAATTCTGAATAACTGTAATAATTTTACTCTTCATCTTATCACAGGAGTATGAAAGATAGCTTACATTCCCACACTTATATTTTTTAGATAATGGGGGAGATTTATCAAGGCTGGTGCAAAGAAAAACTCACTTAGTTTCCCATAGAAACCAATCGGATTCCACTTTTCAGAGCAAAATTAAAAGATCAATCTGATTGGTTGCCATGCATCCTGCTTTCCAGCAGGCTGTTACAGCAGAGAACAGCCTGCCGCAATGCATACTGGCCCCATTAACTATAATGGGATCTGGCAACTACCAGGCAAGTTTTACTTTGCACTAGTTTGGCTAAATCTCCCAATGTACTGACTTCCTTCATACAGTACATTTCTAAAGTTCTTTAACCAGTTCCCAACCACCCCTAGACTATTTATGTCCGGGCAGTCAGGACAAAAAAACATCCTCGCCTTCTCTATGGAAAGCCCTGCTGTCACTGACATCGAGCCCCCTGCTCCAGCTGCGATCTCTGCAGGGATGTTTTAAAACGTCCCTGCAGAGATCGCAGCTGGAGCAGGGGGCTCGAAGTCAGTGACAGCAGGGCTTTCCATAGAGAAGGCGAGGATGTTTTTTTGTCCTGACTGCCCGGACATAAATAGTCTAGGGGTGGTTGGGAACTGGTTAAAGAACTTTAGAAATGTACTGTATGAAGGAAGTCAGTACATTGGGAGATTTAGCCAAACTAGTGCAAAGTAAAACTTGCCTGGTAGTTGCCAGATCCCATTATAGTTAGAGCCTTGAACGGATCTCCCAAGCGGACCCAGAAACGCCAGTGTGAAAGTAGCCTAAGCGTGGTTGGAGTCTCAGATGGGCACAGCATATTGGGCACTGAAATACCATATCTGTGCATAAAATTGAAATGTTCATTTTGCAGTCTTCTGCGCGTTAATTTCTACAAAATACCTATGGCATAAAATTTTTGACTCCACCCCTTAATAGCTTGAGGGGCAGTGTTTCCAAAATCGGGTCACTTCCCAGGGTTCCAGTTGTCAGCACAAGCTGTGTAAATCACCACATTTGGGCCTCAAAATGCACATGGTGCTTTATTACTCCTGAGTTCTTTCATACTTTAATGCAAAAGATTAGGCTTACATGTAGGGCGTTTCTAAACCTGAAACAATAGCATAATAGGAGAGCTTACTTTGCACACTGGCAGAACATATTGGACACTGAAATGGCATATCTGTTGAAAATTTACATTTTGCACCTGTCTGCTGTACATTCATTTCAAAACACCTGTGCGGTCAAAATGTTAACTACACCCGTTGAAAAATTCTGTGACGGGTGTGGTCTATAAAATGGAGTAATTTATTTTAAGTTTCCTTTTTTATTTCACCTCAGAGCAGGGGAACACCTAGATCTGACAGGGCCCCTAGCAGACCTTACTATGGGTCCCCCGCCCTACCCAGCTTCCCAATATGCCTGCATCAATCACTCCCAGGCAACACAGAATGCAAGCCGCAGTGCCCCAGTTCTCTGATTAATTTACATTTTTCTTATAAGTGGAAGACATTTTAATTTAAAAAAAATTGCAAATCCTCTCTTTTTTCTGAACCCTGCAGTTCAAGACTACATAGGAGGTATTATCATACTCTGGAAATATTATGTATCAAAATTTGGGTGCTTTTTCGCCTATTACCCCATGTGAAAATGAAAAATCTGGTGCTAAAGCAATATTTTATTGGAAGAAATAAAATTTTACATTTTCACAGCCAAGTGTTTCTAAATTCTTTGAAACGCTTTTGGGCCAAAGCCCTCACTACACCCCTCGATAAATTCCTTGGTCTGTGTAGTTTCCAAAATGGGGTCACATTTTTTGGGGAGTTTCCACTGTAGAGGTTCCTGAGGGTCTCTTCAAATGCAACATAGTGTGTGAAAACCATTATAGCAAAATCTGCCCTCCAAAAGCCAAATGGCGCCTTCCCTTATAAGCTCTACTGTGTTCCCATACAGCAGTTTTTTACCATATATGCGATGTTGCTGTATTCAGGGAAAAATATGTAACAAATTGTGTGGTACTTTTTCTCCTGTTACTCTTTGTGAAAATAAAAAATGTGGCGCTAACGCAACATTTTATTGGAACAAATGAAATTTTTCATATTTACAGTCAAGTCACTATACACCTTGATGAATTCCTTGAGGAGTTTAGTTTTCAAAATGGCATCATTTTTTGATGTTTCCACCTTTTGGGGTACCTCAGGGTCTATTTAATTCTGACATGGCACCAATAAACCATTCCAGCAAAATCTGCTATTAAGGACATGTGCATGGACAATGGTTGTGGAACCACTGTGCCAAGTAACCAGTTTGACATTGGGTCGAACCCTAATGGCGATATTATGATGCTTTCCCAGTATTCACTCTTTAACTGCTACCTCCTCGGATGGTCCTGGTGTACTTGACAGTTCACCTACTGTGGTCAGAGACACTTCTGAAAACACCAGAGACACAGGCATTGCACCATTTTGAACCAGGCTAAACACAGACAAATCCAAGGCAAACACTGATTACAGGCATGAGACAAAACGCAGACCACTGGCAGATAAACAGAACTGAAACCCATGCAGATAGACTACAAGAGCCAGACATACAGACTTCAGGAACTAGGACACATGGACTACCGGTGCAGACTACTCGAACTTGGACACGGTTCAAACATAGCAGATACATAAGTAAAAGTTAGCAAAAAAGAACAGGCACAGAACATTAGGACACATTTCAAACACAGCAGATACAGGAATATACATTGACAGACAGACTGATAAGCCCAATATAGGTTCTAGCAGACCACATACCACAGGCTCTATCTTAGGGATGGGCTGCACCTCAGTGGGGAAGGGGCAGCTTTTTTTGGGGAGAAGATGGCTAAAAGGTTGGAGGATAGTGCAGATAGAGACCTGGGACAAGGTAATGGAACTGGGGGAGGAATGGAAGGAGGGACTAGAACAGTTCAGAAGGAAATGTGTAGGGTAAAAAATATACATAAACCTCTTAATAGTATGTATACTAAAGCCAGAAGCCTGACTAATAAAACTGGTAAACTGGAATTAGTGATTTGTAAGGAGGACTATGATATAGTGGGAATAACTTAGACATGTCTGGATAATAACTATGACTGGGCAGTTAACGCACAGGGTTACAGTCCATTTAGAAAGGATTGCCAACCGGAGAGGGAGAGGAGTTTGCCTTTTATGTCAAGTCCTTTCTTTTTAAAAGGCTTTATTTATAAATTTTAAATCTTTGTTACAGACAGAAACAAAAACCACCGGGGACATACCCGGTAAGAGTTAGCAATGAACATACATACCCATCAGACAATGTCACAAAGGGCCACAATACTATGGGAACAATATGGACACGATAAATTCCCAAATATAAGATCATATGGGTGAAGACCCTATTAACCATAGTCAAAAAGAATTACTCACAGCGTCTGATTCCATGCATACACACATACACACCGACAGTGACACGTTCTCGAACTGAAACATTCCACTTCACAACTCAACCGTATTGGCGTTAATTCATACCCCCCAGATCTTCTCAAATTTCTCTGGAATGCCCCTGGCCTCATAGGTAAGCTTATACAGAGACAATGTGGTATTGATCAAAGTAATCCAATGAGAGATCGCTGGTTGTTTAGGAGGCTTCCAGTTCAGCAGGATGGATTTCCTAGCATAAAATAATAGTAACCTGTAAAGGATTCTCATGTATTTGGTCGGAATAATCTCATTAACCAAACCCAGCAAACAAACCTCAGGTGTTACTACCGCTGGGAATCCTAATTTGGTGTCAAAAAAGGCATGTACATCAGCCCAAAATTTAGCTATAATGGGACACTCCCAGACCATGTGCATGAGTGTACCTTTAGCGGTGTTACATCGGGTACATGAGTCAGAGGAAAGCTTCCGCATATGCATTAACCGTACCGGAGTATAATACACTCTATGTAACCATTTTGCCTGAATCAGCTGATCCCGTGCACAGATCACCGTCCCCCTCCAGGAGGAAATCAGTTCTTTTTCATGATGAGATGCTAAACTAGGAATATCCGCACGCCACTTGCCAAACGCTTTTGCAATCGGGGAGGGGCGAACTGATATAAGGAACCCATACAACTCAGAGACCATCTTAGTCTGTTGGACTCGCCTAACAATTTTCTCAACAGGGCTAAATTCTATTCTCAGTGGGCCAGGCCCAAATTGGGCGTTACAGGCGTGCCTCAACTGAAAGAATTTAAACAGGGAGGATCGCTGCGACCCACACTCCGCCTGTAGGGACGAGAATGATTTAAAGTATCCCTCCTCATACAACTGAGTGAGGTATTTGACACCACGCTGTGGCCAGAATTCAAAGTCTGGCAGTGATACTAATTCTGACAATAAAGGGTTTCTCCATAACGGTAGGACAGGAGACCATAAGACTCCCAGGTCGTCGTCCTCATTTCTCACCCCCACAAAAGAGCTCCATGCCTTCAACACACTAGTCATGAGCGACGTTCGGTGCCGCAGTGGATACTGCCCGTTCCTGTACACTAAATTAGTCATGGCTTCATAAGAACCCATCAATGCGGCTTCCAACACTACAGCGGGATTACTAGGGTCTGCCTGAACCCACCATGCAACATAGTTTAATTGCGCCGCTATATAATACAAGTACAGATCAGGGAGCTCTAAACCTCCTCTGCTATACGGAGCCTTTAGAGTTTCCCTAGCTATGCGTGGGACCGACTTGTTCCACAAAAAGGTTGTCAACATAGAATCCATATTCTTAAAGTGCGACTTAGGAATTATAACAGGGGCCGCCCTGTAAATATATAATAATTTGGGTAACAAGACCATTTAAAAAACATTTATACGGCCAATCAAGGACAGCGGTAAGGCCTCCCATGCCTTCAGCCTCCGCTGGACATATTGCACAACCGGGCCCAGGTTAAGGGCAGCAAAGCACGACACATCTTTGTGAATAACTATTCCTAGGTACGTAAAGCGATCCACTACCTGAAGGGACGAAGACGGGGATATACTCTAAGAAGACACATCATCCACTAAGTATAATGCCGACTTAGCCCAATTCACACGTAGACCTGAAAAGGAACCATATGAGTTGACTAAATCCAAAAGGTTCTCCAAGGAAGGGCCCACATCTCCCAAATATATCAGCATGTCGTCAGCATATAATGAAATCTTTTCAGAGATGCCCGCTACCTCCCAACCCCTAATCCCAGCACTGCCATCTATACTGATAGAAAGGGGTTCCATAATCAACGCAAATAAAAGAGGGGACAACGGGCACCCCTGTCTAGTACCCCTCCCCAATGGAAATGGCTGAGATAGGTAACCGTTCACCCTTACCCGGGCCGTTGGATGCATGTACAACAAGTGAACCCACCGCAGAAAATTTTTGGGGATCCTTAGTTTCGCCATGACCGCCCACATAAACTGCCATTCGACAGAATCGAAGGCCTTTTCATTATCTAGTGATGCTATCGCTCTATTACCTGCATTATCATGCTTCACCTGTAAGTTCGTAAAAAGACGCCGAAGATTTATGTCCGTGGATTTCCCAGGCATAAAACCCGACTGATCCACTCCAACTATAGAAAGTATAACAGCCGACAATCGAGTAGCCAACACCTTAGCTAAAATCTTAGCATCAGAATTAATTAGCGATATCGGCCTATAAGAGCTGCATTGGTCCGGAGGCTTCCCAGGTTTGTGGATCACTACTATAGTAGCTTCCCGAAACGATGTCGGCAATTCTCCTGTTTCAAACGCATGCGCAAACATATTACAGAGTCTCGAACTCCCATCCTTAATTTGAAAAGCATACCATTCCACTGGAAAGCCATCCGGACCAGGAGCCTTACCCCCTGACATAGATGAAATTGCCGTCTGGATCTCTTGTTGCATTATGGGCGCATCTAACATCTGCTGATCCGAACGAGACAGCTGTGGCAAGGGAATGGCATCCAAAAACCGCAAGGTATCTTCAGGTAACTTAGCGGCTCTGGAGGCATAAAGGGCCGAGTAATATGTAACAAATTGGGCACTAATATCCTCCGGTGATGTGCATAACTCCCCTGCATCACTCCGAATGCCCGCCACCACCGCTTGCGGTGTTTCCACTCTAGCAAGATACGCTAATGCCTTTCCACTCTTATCTCCTTCCGGGAAACAATTCTGTTTCAGGGACAGTAGACGTTTCTGCGTATATTCAGTTAAATGCAAGACATACTGTCTCTGTATGGAGAGCCATTCGGACCGATGCACTGGCGTGGGGTCATCCACATATTCTTTTTCAGCTATCGCTAGTTTCTCCTCCAGCTTCACTCTAGTGACAGCTAGTTCTAGTCTGTGGGTTGCTACTGCCACTATTACAATCCCCCTCAACACAGCCTTAGACGCATCCCATTCCACCAAAGGATTAGAGGATCCCTTATTCTCTGCCCAAAATGTCGAAATGCCCTCAACACAAGCTACATGCACCGGAAGTACCTCCAGCCATTTGGGATTAAGTCTCCAGACAGGGCGTGGCCTACCAACCGCAAGCCTAAGCACTACCTGCAGGGGGGCATGATCAGAGATTCCCCTTGGCAAGTATTCCGCCTCCCTCACCCACTGAATGCCCGCCTGGTTCGCAAAGGCCAGATCAATGCGAGACATAGAATGAATCGAGGCTGAATGACAGGAATACTGTCTGGCCATAGGATGGAGTCCTCTCCAAATCTCAAATAAATTATTCGCCTGTGCCCAATGTTGGAGCGTCGGCACATGTCTAGCAGTCGGCCGAAGCCTGTCCAGCTGGGCATCCAGTGTAGCGTTAAAATCCCCTAGCATGAAAAGGGGGGCCACCGGAAGAACAGCTACTCGAGTCATAATATAGTCTAACAATTCCCTCGCAAACGGCGGCGGTACATATACGGCCACTAGTATAACCCCATGACCCCAGATAGTGGCCTGCAGTAGGACATATTTCCCTAACGGATCAATGTGCACAGAGATCAGCTGAAAGGGAAGAGACTTACTGACCAGTACCGAAACTCCCCTAGCATAGTTGGAGTAAGTTGCGTGATACACAGGACCCACCCACGGCCTCTTAATAGATAGCACCTTTCGCCCCCGAAGATGAGTTTCCTGAAAAACAAGAATATCCGGCTTATACTTTTTAACATAATTAAACACCAAAGCTCTTTTTATCTTATCGTTCAGACCTCTCACATTCCAGGAGATTATCTTACATCCCGCCATTCTTTCCGGAGATACATGGACCAATCAACACCCGTGTCACTGTCACACTCACACACACACACATACAAGACAAATTGAACAATGAACATACCCATGCCTAACCCACCCTGCCTAGACTTCCCCAACCTGTTTAAGCTCCTGGAGCCCTAAACTTGATAAACTAACGTAGGTCTATCCTGAGTACTCAGAACTAGTTAACAGAGAATCAATATAGCAATTATTCACTACAGGTACATCACCTTGAACGGAGCTCACCCCTGATAATAGTAAGCTATTAAATTGCAACATATAATCCTGCCTGCCCCAGCCTAGGAGCTAACTAAGAAAAACAATGCCCCCCAGTTCAGGCAGAAAAAACTCTTGACGCCAACAGTGTAATCTTCTCCGTCGCAGCCATCAACCCGGATGCGAATGATCAAGCCAGTCCATGGCCTCCTCTGGCGTTTGAAAAAATTTGGCACGGTCACCCTCCTGGATCTGCAGTCTGGACGGATACATCATGGCGTACTTCAGCCCCAACTCACGGAGGCGAGCTCGAACTGCAGCAAACTGGCGACGTTGCTTCTGGACTTCCGCCGTGAAGTCAGGATAGAGCAAGCGAGAGAAGCGGTTTTGCGGCCATCAGTTTAATAGAGCCTAATGGTAAAAAAAAGACTGGAGTGTCAGACAGGAGAGACAGCTCACACACTGGCTTAAACAGCAGAGTCTCTTACAGATGAAAGTCTGCCCACCAGGAGATAGATAGATAAAATATGGGAGTAGTAGCTGAAGCTTCGGTGTTGCCCTTAAAGAGAGAGGGCTATAGGGAATCCACATAACAGGAGCACTCTCCCCAGCCAAGCTCCTTCTTCAGCCACCGGCGTTCAGCCACGTGTGCTCCTTCCCCTGCGGCAAGATGTCGAGCGTCACACTCCACACTGCCCAGCAAAGCTCCCGGCGAGAGGCCCGACGGTGGCAAGTATTCAGCGGCAGCTTACCGCGACTCCGCAGCTCACTCCAGCTCCCAACACTGACGGCGTCGGCTCCCTGCTACTGCGTCCTGCCGGGGGACACCGCTCCTCACCTCCCCAAGATGGCCGTCCTCCGCTACCCCGAGAGTAAGGTAGGGAAAGTCACACTGCCCGCTCCACAGGAATCGCCGTCTGTGCTCCGGGGTCCTTTCTAAAGATATAAGTGAGGGACATGAACATGTGGTGTCACTGTGGGTAGAAATACTTGGAGGCAAAAACAATAATAAAATACTAATAGGCCTCTACATAACTTCAGCGTGTCCACCGCCAATTCTAAATATAAAGACAGTGTTACGCTCTAGTGTGAGAGGGAAACCCCACACCGAACATAGGAGGGAAAGGAAATAAGGCCTGAAAACTAGGGAAGGAAGATGGACACCTCCTAGTGAAAACTCTACTGTTTGCCTTGACTGATTACCAGTATGAACAGACCCCAAAAGTAGGTGAATTCATTCATAGGAATACTTAAAGTCCTATCTAACCCTAAAGGACCCTGGTACTAATGACAGGAATGAGACAACCTGTTCCTCCAAAAGGAAGAATGAACGTGAGTCTCCCTGAGGCCTAATACAAAGCAACAAGGAAATGCAACACACAGAAAAGTCCAAATAAAATACAAAAAAGAAAGGTAACACTTAACTTCCAAGAAGCTATGGCAGCACCAGGAACTCAGTCGAGATCCAAACACTAGCTATCCACAGGTCCAACTGAAGCTATAAACCGCGCAGCATTGTGGGAGAAAGAACTATAAATAGGTAAAGTTAAATGACCACAATAGCAACACCTGGAAGTTAAGGGTGTGGCCAGTACCAGAACAACACAGACGCCTATTGATCCACAAGGTAAACATGTCAAATCAAACCATGTGTTGCCAGTCTTAAAGATCTCCTGTCACTCACTGTCGCGGGGACGTCCGTATGTCTCGGTACGTCTGTGACAGACAGCTTCCTTGCTGTGTTACAATTAGACCATCTTCTATGCCTAAACCAGGCGTAGCAAATGTTAAATAAGATGGGCCTACCGACCTGTCCTCTTCCCTACCTACACCACGCCCCCCTTTTTTAGGCCTGGCGTGAACTGGGGAAGAAGTGGCAGATTCTTCCACAACATGGGGTGTGACAGAATCCGCGACAGATATGTTCGTAAATGACCCCATTGTACCTAATGTGAAACATGGAGGAGGCTTGGTCATGTTCTGGGCTGCTTTGCTGCATCTGGCATAGGATATATTCAATCTGTGCGGGGTACAATTAAATTTCAAGACTATCAAGCCATTCTGGAGCGAAATGTGCTGCCGAGTGTCAGAAAGCTTGGTCTCAGTCACAGGTCATGAGTCCTCCAATAGGACAGTGACCCAAAACATCCAAGAACGGCTAAGAGAATAGCATTGGGCTATTCTGAAGTGGCTTTCTATGAGAGCCCTGATGTAAATCCTATTGAATATCTGTTGAAGGAGCTGAAATATGCAGTCTGGAGAAGGCACCCTTCAAACCTGAGACAACTGGAGAACTTTGCTCACGAGGAGTGGGCCAAAATACCCGTGGACAGGTGCAGAAATCTCATTGAGGGTTACAGAAATTGATTGTAGTTATTGCCTCAAAATGTTGTGCAACAAACTATTAAGTTAAGGGTGCCATAATTTTTGTCCAGGCCCATTTGTTCCAGCATCATAATTTTTAGGACTCATAGGCCCCAATACCTTCACTTCATAATTCTGGTGTCAAAATTTTGCAAAAATAGGGCTTTTGCTACCTTTCACGCTTGCACAAAATGTGTGACTTTTTTGCACTCGCTTGTGCAAAATTTTGCAACTTTTTGCATTTTTACTCCACTCACTCCAGTTTTGTAATGTGGGTGGAAAAGTGGGTTTGGTAAACTATGTTAATGAGTTTCACTCCAGATTTATCACTGAGACTTTTTAAAAAAAAGTCATAAAAAAGTCACAATCTTACTGCAGGAGGAGTGTGGAGTAGGAAAACTGGAGTAAATTCTCTAGACAAGTGTTAGGTCTAAGGATAAGCCTAATTTATCAAGTAACATGAGACATTTGATAAATGTGGCATAAAGTACTCCAACACAGACTCAAGCAAAACTGACTTACAATTTTCCCCTCATGATAAATTCCCCCCATAATATTTAGGAAAACTTGTTATCTCTTTTCATTTATTTTTTTTATGATTTGTTTTCCCTCCCCAAGCTCTGGTAAACCATTACAGCAACAGATGTCTGAGTGACACTGACATATATAGCCTTGGGTAAACGCACATTTGAAGGCGTTAACATGCAGTGTGTTTAAAAAGACACAGTGCCGGCACGTCTCATGCTTTTTTCATATTCCAAAGCTTCCAAAGATTGTCCCTGATCGGAGGCAGACGTTGTTATGAGATTTTTTTTAAAAAGTGGCGTGAGGGAGCATGATGGTTGGCAAGTGGATGTGACATTAATGACCTGCAGCAGCCATACAGAATATGATGTTAGGTAGGCAGGCTGACAGACAGCAGGAGCGACAAGATGGGGCAGCAGCAGCAATGAGAGGACTATTGATCTCATTCAGCCTGCCTGAACTGTGAGAAAATTTCTGTATTACTATATTAATAGTACATTTATGCTGCACCTTAATTTAAACACCCCACCAAGAAAATGTCAAAATTTCAACCATGTGGAAAGTTCACAGAAAGTGACGATTGAGGCTTTAGTCGCATAATGCAGGTCCTAGCTTTGCCTGGACATTAAAAAACAGCTGGTATCGATGCAGTGATCACTTACATTTATGCTGCACCTTAAACAAATTTAAAACCTCATTAGTGGCAGTGGCATGATGCAGTCTTTGCCACACAGTGATAATCACAGGGAGCGGCCCATGTTATCTGCAACATGAGAGTACCAGGCAGGGATGTTTTTTTGAAAGAAATAATGCCAGCTAGGAATCATCCAGCGAGGCTTAGTGCACACCATTAGCTGTCTAAAGGTAGCAGACTCGACTAAATGGTACGGCAGCAACTGCGCTGCCAGCAACTTGGCCAGGTGGAAATTAAGCTTGCTCACCATCGGATTGCTGGGCACTTGAGTTGTTTCCTGGCCACCCATTCCGTTATCGATGGCTGACGATAGATCGGCGGAGGAGGAGTCTGAGCAGGAGACGCAGAAAGGGATGATGATAATGTGAAAGACACCGTACTGCTCGTGGATTCGGCCTTGCTGCCGCAAACTGGACCAAGTGAAGGAGGGAACTCCTGCTGCGGTGGCTGGCTGCCACCTCTGTTTGCCCATGGGATGGGGTGATGCCACTTCATGTGGTTTAATAGAGCTGTGGTGCTGCGTTTGTCTTTGCCTGCACACAATTTTATTTTGCTCTTGCACAAGGCAATGCTTTTGTCTTCCGGCATTGCGGATAAAAACTGCCGGGAGACCCTCCGCGAGGCAGCCGAACTTGCCTTAGCTCTGGCACGTTTTGCTCTTTGATGCTGCTACCAACACCCTCCTCCTCTGATGTTGCCTCCTCCTCATCACCCTGATCTGGTTCCCAGGCCCTCACCCTTCCTTTCGCTTCTATCAGACTGTGATCACGGTTATCGGCGAATCAGGGTTCCATGTCGGAGAGGGAGCGTGAGAAAGAGAGACCACATCCAAGGGAGATAAATGTATATAAAAAAAATTGTATCGAGCGGAAATATGGCAAAAGTTATTGTGGCGCAAATGTGAGACAAATTACTGAAGCGCAAATGTGGGACAAATTATTAAAGCGCAAATGTGGGAAAAATTATTGAAGCGCAAATGTGTGACAAATTAGTAAAGCGCAAATATGGGACAAATTATTGAAGCGCAAATGTGGGAAAAATTAGTAAAGCTTAATTGTGGGACAAATTATTGAAGCGCAAATGTGGTACAACTTGTTAAAGTTTAAGCATTGAATGAAAGGAGGTGGCGCGCATCAATTATAGAAGAATTTCTGAAATTTTATTCCCTGTCACCTATGCAGAGCAGGGGTTTATTCACGTCCAAAATTGTAAAATGTCAACCCAATAATGTAACAGAAAAATTACTAAAATTTATTAACCTGTCTACTTGGTAGAGCAGGGGTCTATGACATAAAAAAATTGTTTATTGTCACCTGAAAATGTAAAAACTAATTATTGAAATTTATTACGCTGTCAACTAGGTATAGGAGGGGTATACTACACCCAAAAATTGGTGAATTTCACCTGAAAATTTAACAGACATATTAGTTAATTTTTTTAACCTGTCTACTAGGTATAGCAGTGGTATATCACACCCAAAAATTAGTGAATTTCACCCGAAAATGTAACTAACAAAGTAGTGAAATGACATAAAATAAAATACGTACAAATAAAAAAAATTTTTGATTTATCAGGTGGAGGTCCATATGGAGTAGGTGTTTGAGGAGGCGGTGGACGTAGCGGTGTAGGTGGAAGCAGCGTTGGAGGAGGACGAGGTAGCCAACACTGGTTTTTGGTTTAAATTTTAGGGTACACTCCAAAAGAGTGTGAAATATCCAAAATACAAGAATGAGCAATTGCGCTGTAGTATAACAATGGCTGTTTAAGGCCGGTATACAGTCGTGGCCAAAAGTTTTGAGAATGACACAAATATTAGTTTTCACAAAGTTTGCTGCTAAACTGCTTTTAGATCTTTGTTTCAGTTGTTTCTGTGATGTAGTGAAATATAATTACACGCACTTCATACGTTTCAAAGGCTTTTATCGACAATTACATGACATTTATGCAAAGAGTCAGTATTTGCCATGTTGGCCCTTCTTTTTCAGGACCTCTGAAATTCGACTGGGCATGCTCTCAATCAACTTCTGGGCCAATTCCTGACTGATAGCAACCCATTCTTTCATAATCACTTTTTGGAGTTTGTCAGAATTAGTGGGTTTTTGTTTGTCCACCTGCCTCTTGAGGATTGACCACAAGTTCTCAAGGGGATTAAGATCTGGGGAGTTTCCAGGCCATGGACCCAAAATGTCAACGTTTTGGTCCCCGAGATACTTAGTTATCACTTTTGCCTTATGGCACGGTGCTCCATCGTGCTGGAAAATGCATTGTTCTTCACCAAACTGTTGTTGGATTGTTGGAAGGAGTTGCTGTTGGAGGGTGTTTTGGTACCATTCTTTATTCATGGCTGTGTTTTTGGGCAAAATTGTGAGTGAGCCTACTCCCTTGGATAAGAAGCAACCCCACACATGAATGGTCTCAGGATGCTTTACTGTTGGCATGACACAGGACTAATAGTAGCGCTCACCTTTTCTTCTCTGGACAAGCCTTTTTCCAGATGCCCCAAACAATCGGAAAGAGGCTTCATCGGAGAATATGACTTTGCCCCAGTCCTCAGCAGTCCATTCACCAAACTTTCTGCAGAAGATCAATCTGTCCCTGATGTTTTTTTTGGAGAGAAGTGGCTTCTTTGCTGCCCTTCTTGACACCAGGCCATCTTCCAAAAGTCTTCGCCTCACTGTGCGTGCAGATGCGCTCACACCTGCCTGCTGCCATTCCTGAGCAAGCTCTGCACTGGTGGCACTCCGATCCCGCAGCTGAATCCTCTTTAGGAGACGATCCTGGCTCTTTCTGGACTTTCTTGGACGCCCTGAAGCCTTCTTAACAAGAATTGAACCTCTTTCCTTGAAGTTCTTGATGATCCTATAAATTGTTGATTGAGGTGCAATCTTAGTAGCCACAATATCCTTGCCTGTGAAGCCATTTTTATGCAACGCAATGATGGCTGCACGCGTTTCTTTGCAGGTCACCATGGTTAACAATGGAAGAACAATGATTTCAAGCATCACCCTCCTTTTAACATGTCAAGTCTGCCATTTTAACCCAATCAGTCTGATATAATGATCTCCAGCCTTGTGCTCGTCAACATTCTCTCCTGAGTTAACAAGACGATTACTGAAATGATCTCAGCAGGTCCTTTAATGACAGCAATGAAATGCAGTTGAAAGGTTTTTTGGGGATTAAGCTAATTTTCATGGCAAAGAAGGACTATGCAATTCATCTGATCACTCTTCATAACATTCTGGAGTATATGCAAATTGCTATTATAAAAACTTAAGCAGCAACTTTTCCAATTTCCAATATTTATGTAATTCTCAAAACTTTTGGCCACAACTGTACATGTCTATTCTGCACAAGGTATGGACAAGTCCTGTGGGATCCATGCCTGGTTCATTTTAATGAACGTGAGCTTGTCCACATTGGCTGTGGACAGGCGGCTGCGCTTGTCTGTGATGACGCCCCCCTGCTGTGCTAAACACACGTTCAGATAATACACTGGCTGCAAGGCAGGCCAGCACCTCCAAGGCGTAAATGGCAAGCTCAGGCCATGTGCCCAATTTGGAGACCCAGAAGTTGAAGGGGGCAGACCCGTCATTCAGTACGTGTAGGCGTGTGCACACATACTGCTCCACCATGTTGCTGAAATGCTGCCTCCTGCTAAGACGTTCCATATCAGCTGGTGGTGCTGGTTATTGTGGCGTGCTGACAAAGCTTTTCCACATTTCGGCCATGCTAACCCTGTCTTCTGAGGTTCTGGCGGTGCCCCAGATGCGTTGGCGACCTCTTCCTCGTCCTCTGCCTTCGCCTTGTGCTTCCACTGTGCTCCCGCTGTGAGGTGGGAATGCCACCAGCAGCACGTCTACCAGCATGCACTTGTACTCGCGCATCTTCCGATCACGCTCGTGAGGGAATTAAGGACGGTACGTTGTCCTTGTAACGGGGATCCAGCAGCGTTGCCACCCAGTAATCAGCACAAGTTAGAGTGTGGGCAACTCGGCGGTCGTTGCGGAGACACTGCAGCATGTAATCGCTCATGTGTGCCAGGCTGCCCAGAGGCAACGAAAAGCTGTCCTCTGTGGGAGGTGTATCGTCTGTGTCCTCTGTATCCTCCCAGCCACGCACCAGTGATGGCCATGAGCTGGTCTGGGTGCCACCCTGCTGTGAACATGGTTCCTTTTCCTCCATCTCCTCCTCCTCATCCTCCACCTCCTCATCCTCCAGAACTGTGCCCTGGCTGGACAATAGTGTACCTGGCGTTTGTGGGTGCAGGAAACCACCCTCAGAGCCACTTGTGAATGACTGGCCGGAAACCCTACGAAATGATCCATATTCCTCCTCCTCCTCCTGTGCGACATCCTCTTCCATAATCGCCAGAAGCGTTTTTTCAAGGAGGCATAGCAGTGGGATAGTAACGCTGATAACGGCGTTATCGGCACTAGCGATGTTGGTGGAGTACTCGAAACAGCGCAACAAGGAACACAGGTCTCGCATGGAGGCCCAGTCATTGGTGGTGAAGTGGTGCAGTTCCGCAGAGCGACTCACCCGTGCGTGCTGCAGCTGAAACTCCACTATCGGCTGCTGCTGCTCGCACAGTGTTGCTAGTATGTGCAAGGTGAAGTTCCACTTTGTAGGAACTTCACATATGAGGCGGTGAGTGAGAAGGTCAAAGTTACGCTGCAGCACTGACAGGCGAGCAGCAGCAGGGTGAGAGCGGTGAAAGCGCGCACAGACGGCCCGCACTTTATGCAGCATCTCTGACATACCGGGGTAATTTTTAAGGAATCTCTGCACCACCAAATTCAGCACATGCGCCAGGCAAGGGATGCGCGTCAAACCGGCTAGTCCCAGAGCTGCTACGAGATTTCGCCCATTATCGCACAGCACCAGGCCGGGCTTAGGGCTGACTGGCACAAACCACTCATCGGTCTGTTGTTCAAGGCCGTCCACAGCTCCTGCGCGGTGTGGGGTTTGTCCCCCAAACAGATACAGTTGCAAGAAAAAGTATGTGAACCCTTTGGAATGATATGGATTTCTGCACAAATTGGTCATAAAATGTTATCTGATCTTCATTTAAGTCACAACAATAGACAATCACAGTCTGCTTAAACTAATAACACACAAAGAATTAAATGTTACCATGTTTTTATTGAACACACCATGTAAACATTCACAGTGCAGGTGGAAAAAGTATGTGAACCATTGGATTTAATAACTGGTTGAACCTCCTTTGGCAGCAATAACTTCAACCAAACATTTCCTGTAGTTGCAGATCAGACGTGCACAACGGTCAGGAGTAATTCTTGACCATTCCTCTTTACAGAACTGTTTCAGTTCAGCAATATTCTTGGGATGTCTGGTGTCAATCGCCTTCTAGAGGTCATGCCATAGCATCTAAATTAGGTTGAGGTCAGGACTGACTGGGCCACTCCAGAAGGCGTATTTTCTTCAGTTTAAGCCATTCTGCTGTTGATTTACGTCTATGCTTTGGGTCGTTGTCCTGTTGCAACACCCATCTTCTGTTGAGCTTCAGCTGGTGGACAGATGGCCTTAAGTTCTCCTGCAAAATGTCTTGAGAAACTTGGGAATTCAAATTTCCTTCGATGATAGCAATCCGTCCAGGCCCTGACGCAGCAAAGCAGCCCCAAACCATGATGCCCCAACCACCATATTTCACAGTTGGGATGAGGTTTTGATGTTGGTGTGCTGTGCCTCTTTTTTTCCACACATAGTGTTGTGTGTTTCTTCCAAACAACTCAACTTTGGTTTCATCTGTCCACAGAATATTTTGCCAGTACTGCTGTGGAACATCCAGGTGCTCTTCTGCAAACTGTAAACGTACAGCAATGTTTTTTTGGACAGCAGTGGCTTCCTTTATGGTATCCTCCCATGAAATCCAATCTTGTTTAGTGTTTTACGTATCGTAGATTCGCTAACAGGGATGTTAGCATATGCCAGAGACTTTTGTAAGTCTTTAGCTGACACTCTAGGATTCTTCTTCACCTCATTGAGAAGTCTGCGCTGTGCTCTTGCAGTCATCTTTACAGGATGGCCACTCCTAGGGAGAGTAGCAGCAGTGCTGAACTTTCTCCATTTATAGACAATTTGTCTTACCATGGACTGATGAACAGCAAGGCTTTTGGAGATACTTTTATAACCCTTTCCAGCTTTATGCAAGTCAGGAATTCTTAATCGTAGGTCTTCTGAGAGCTCTTTTGTGCGAGGCATCATTCACATCAGGCAATGCTTCTTGTGAAAAGCAAACCCAGAACTGGTGTGTGTATTTTTATAGGGCAGGGCAGCTGTAACCAACACCTCCAATCTCATCTCATTGATTGGACTCCAGTTGGCTGACACCTCACTCCAATTAGCTCTTGGAGATGTCATTAGTCTAGGGGTTCACATACTTTTTCCACCTGCACTGTGAATGTTTACATGGTGTGTTCAATAAAAACATGGTAAAATGTAATTCTTTGTGTGTTATTAGTTTAAGCAGACTGTGATTGTCTATTGTTGTGACTTAGATGAAGATCAGATCACATTTTATGACCAATTTGTGCAGAAATCCATATCATTCCAAAGGGTTCACATACTTTTTCTTGCAACTGTAAGTTTTAAAACTGCCTGCTGTTGTTTACCCCTGGCTGTGCTGAAGTTGGTGGTGAAGGTGTTACGCTGACCGGATGAGGAGCCGGTAAAGGATGAGGAAGCGGAGTAGGAAGCCACTGGAGGCAAACTGAAGCGCCCTGCAATCCTCAGTGGTGAAAGGACATGCGCCAAACTGCTATCCGCCTCAGGCCCAGCCACCACTGCATTTACCCAGTGTGCTGTTATGTAGATATAATGTCCCTGACCATGCTTCCTGGTCCACGTATCCGTAGTGAGGTGCACCTTGCCACAGATGGAGTTGCGCAGTGCACACCTGATTTTGTCCCCCACTTGGTTGTGCAGGGAAAGGATGGCTCGCCTGCAAAAGTAGAGGCTGCTGGACCCGACGTACTGTGGGACAGCCACCGCCATAAGGCCTTTAAAACTATCCGTCTCCACCAGACTGAATGACAGCATTTCAAAGGCCAGTAATTTAGAAATGCTGGCATTCAGGGCTAGGGATCGCTGGTGGGTAGGGAGGTACTTCCTAACCCTTGAATTTCACACGTGCTGATGCTGCAAGGACAGAAAAATTGTGTATTTTGACCACAAAGGATGTTTTATTAATAGAAGAATATAACCACAGTATCTAAATGGTGTATCTCACACCGACTGATCCAGACTAGGCCGCAATCAAAGATTATTGCCCAAAATCGCTGTATTTCAAATAACTGATTAGAACCACAGTATGTAAAGGGTGTATCTCACACTTACAGATCCAGACTAGGTCGCAATTAAAGAATAATGAGGAAAAGTGAATGGGCACTCTTATAGATGGAATCACATAGACTGAATCTATAGTAAGATCAATAGAATTTTATTAATAAAAGTAATATCTGATACTCTAATAAAAAGATATATAAAAATAATGAAGTATATATCAAAGAAAGAAAGATATTAAAATATATATAAAGATGTAAAATATATATATATAAATTCAAAAAATAGCAGCACTGTATATACTCAATAAAATATTCCTAGGATGGAGTAATGATGTGCAGAGGTCAGCTGGTGAGCTGTAAAAGAACCCAAAATAAAGTTCCCAAAATAAATTCAAAGTTCGTTCAATTATTGTGTAACACCTCTACTGTTGTACAGAGAGATACATGTGGAGAGTTGTTGTTGTAATATTGCAAACTGCTTTCTTAATACCAATAGTGAATGAATTAGCTGATGCACAGGTCAGGTTGTTTCCTGAAAAGGTGATAGGTATAATTGATATATTCAAAAAACAGGTGCAATAAAAAGAAAGTGAAAAATAACAAAATATACAAAAAAAAGGGATATATATGTGTGTGTATATACACTGCTCAAAAAAATAAAGGGAACACTTAAACAACACAATGTAACTCCAAGTCAATCACACTTCTGTGAAATCAAACTGTCCACTTAGGAAGCAACACTGGGTGACAATCAATTTCACATGCTGTTGTGCAAATGGGATAGACAACAGGTGGAAATTATAGGCAATTAGCAAGACACCCCCAATAAAGGAGTGGTTCTGCAGGTGGTGACCACAGTCCACTTCTCAGTTCCTATGCTTCCTGGCTGATGTTTTAGTCACTTTTGAATGCTGGCGGTGCTTTCACTCTAGTGGTAGCATGAGACGGAGTCTACAACCCACACAAGTGGCTCAGGTAGTGCAGCTTATCCAGGATGGCACATCAATGCAAGCTGTGGCAAGAAGGTTTGCTGTGTCTGTCAGCGTAGTGTCCAGAGCATGGAGGCGCTACCAGGAGACAGGCCAGTACATCAGTAGACGTGGAGGAGGCCGTAGGAGAGCAACAACCCAGCAGCAGGAGCGCTACCTCCGCCTTTGTGCAAGGAGGAACAGGAGGAGCACTGCCAGAGCCCTGCAAAATGACCTCCAGCAGGCCACAAATGTGCATGTGTCTGCTCAAACGGTCAGAAACAGACTCCATGAGGGTGATATGAGGGCCCGACGTCCACAGGTGGGGGTTGTGCTTACAGCCCAACACCGTGCAGGACGTTTGGCATTTGCAGAGAACACCAAGATTGGCAAATTCGCCACTGGCGCCCAGTGCTCCTCACAGATGAAAGCAGGTTCACACTGAGGACATGTGACAGACGTGACAGAGTCTTGAGACGCCGTGGAGAACGTTCTGCTGCCTGCAACATCCTCCAGCATGACCGGTTTGGCATTGGGTCAGTAATGGTGTGGGGTGGCATTTCTTTGGAGGGCCGCACAGCCCTCCATGGGCTCACCAGAGGTAGCCTGACTGCCATTAGGTACCGAGATGAGATCCTCAGACCCCTTGTGAGACCATATGCTGGTGCGGTTGGCCCTGGGTTCCTCCTAATGCAAGACAATGCTAGACCTCATGTGGCTGGAGTGTGTCAGCAGTTCCTGCAAGACGAAGGCATTGATGCTATGGACTGGCCCGCCCGTTCCCCAGACCTGAATCCAATTGAGCACATCTGGGACATCATGTCTCGCTCTATCCACCAACGTCACGTTGCACCACAGACTGTCCAGGAGTTGGCAGATGCTTTAGTCCAGGTCTGGGAGGAGATCCCTCAGGAGACCGTCCGCCACCGCATCAGGATCATGCACAGGCGTTGTAGGGAGGTCATACAGGCACGTGGAGGCCACACACACTACTGAGCCTCATTTTGACTTGTTTTAAGGACATTACATCAAAGTTGGATCAGCCTGTAGTGTGTTTTTCCACTTTAATTTTGAGTGTGACTCCAAATCCAGACCTCCATGGGTTGAAAAATTTGATTTCCATTTTATTTTTTTGTGTGATTTTGTTGTCAGCACATTCAACTATGTAAAGAACAAAGTATTTCAGAAGAATATTTAATTAATTCAGATCTAGGATGTGTTATTTTTGTGTTCCCTTTATTTTTTTGAGCAGTGTATATATATATATATATATATATATATATATATATATATCCAAAGTGAGCTAGTTAAGACGTACTGATATATGAGTAGGTCAAGAATAGGAGATCAAAGTAGCGATATGTGAACACTACCGCTTGTAAGAATTGTATCCACAGTGATGATACACTTTCATTTATGGTCTCTCTGGAGAGTATATCTTTTTGGTTGGATGTTATTAATTGCCACGTAACATACTTAATAATTATTGTTGGCTAATATTCATATATTGCTGCGATCTGGATTCAGAGTTCAATAGCACAAGTGCAGTTGTAGAGAATTGTTCCGGTACTCACATTTGCAAGGAGAATGTCAGTTCGTAGCGTCCCACGTGGAGTGAGTAAATGGTAAGCTTACCTCTAATTTTTGTCTTCAATGGTATCAGAAGGAAGACTGCGATGGTACTTCGTTTGAATTGAGTTAAATGTGTAGCAGATGCAGTCCACTGTGACTGGTGGTTGGGGCACTGCTGTATCTCACTACTCCTCTTTAGCGACCCCAGACTCTCGGCTTGTAGTGCTTCCCCCTCTGTGTCTTTGGCGTCCCTCGTGTCTCCAGTAATGCCTGCACAGGTAATGGAGCTGAGCTGGCTTCCTGCTACTTCCTGTAGCGTGCCGATCGCTGCCGTTCTTACTGGACCTTTTTCTTGGAAGCGCTTCACTTGATATCAACAGGAGCGATATTAAATATCGTATTGCCGGTTATTATGACATCAGATCGAATATATCCTATACGCCAACACGCGTTTCGAAGACTCTGCTGTCTCCTTTTTCAGTGGCTATATTTTACATCTTTATATATATATATATATATATATATATATATATATATATATACACCGCTCAAAAAAATAAAGGGGAACACTTAAACAACACAATGTAACTCCAAGTCAATCACACTTCTGTGAAATCAAACTGTCCACTTAGGAAGCAACACTGAGTGAAAATCAATTTCACATGCTGTTGTGCAAATGGGATAGACAACAGGGGGAAATTATAGGCAATTAGCAAGACACCCCCAATAAAGGAGTGGTTCTGCAAGGAGGAACAGGAGGAGCACTGCCAGAGCCCTGCAAAATGACCTCCAGCAGGCCACAAATGTGCATGTGTCTGCTCAGTCATAAACAGACTCCATGAGGGTGATATGAGGGCACGACGTCCACAGGTGGGGGTTGTGCTTACAGCCCAACACCGTGCAGGACGTTTGGCATTTGCCAGAGAACACCAAGATTAGCAAATTCGCCACTGGCGCCCTGTGCTCTTCACAGATGAAAGCAGGTTCACACTGAGCACATGTGACAGACGTGACAGAGTCTTCAGACGCCGTGGAGAACGTTCTTCTGCCTGCAACATCCTCCAGCATGACCGGTTTGGCATTGGGTCAGTAATGGTGTGGGGTGGCATTTCTTTGGAGGGCCGCACAGCCCTCCATGTGCTCGCCAGAGGTAGCCTGACTGCCATTAGGTACCGAGATGAGATCCTCAGACCCCTTGTGAGACCATATGCTGGTGCGGTTGGCCCTGGGTTCCTCCTAATGCAAGACAATGCTAGACCTCATGTGGCTGGAGTGTGTCAGCAGTTCCTGCAAGCCGAAGGCATTGATGCTATGGACTGGCCCGCCCGTTCCCCAGACCTGAATCCAATTGAGCACATCTGGGACATCATGTCTCGCTCTATCCACCACAGACTGTCCAGGAGTTGGCAGATGCTTTAGTCCAGGTCTGGGAGGAGATCCCTCAGGAGACTGTCCGCCACCTCATCAGGAGCATGCACAGGCGTTGTAGGGAGGTCATACAGGCACGTGGAGGCCACACACACTACTGAGCCTCATTTTGACTTGTTTTAAGGACATTACATCAAAGTTGGATCAGCCTGTAGTGTGTTTTTCCACTTTAATTTTGAGTGTGACTCCAAATCCAGACCTCCATGGGTTGAAAAATTTGATTTCCATTTTTTTATTTTTGTGTGATTTTGTTGTCAGCACATTCAACTATGTAAAGAACAAAGTATTTCAGAAGAATATTTAATTAACTCTCTATGGATCTAGGATGTGTTATTTTTGTGTTCCCTTTATTTTTTTGAGCAGTGTATATTTTAATATCTTTCTTTCTTTTATATATACTTCATTCTTTTTATATACCTTTTTTTTTTGAGTATCAGATATTACTTTTATTAAAAATATTCTATTGATCTTACTTTAGATTCAGTCTATGTGATTCCATCTATAAGAGTGCCCATTCACATTTCCTTATTGATTTTACTTGGTGAACAGGGTGCGACATCAGTTTGGAGCACCTTGCCATCACCAATCAGAGGGCGAGCCACCCTATATATCCCCCACTACGCAATTAAAGATTATTGCCCAAAATGGCTGTATTTCAAATACCTGAATAGAACCACAATATGTAAAGGGTGTATCTCACACATACAGATCCAGACTAGGCCGCAATTTAAGTTTTTTGCCCAAACTGGGTGTTTGTTTAATAACTGAATATGACAGCAGTATATAACCCTTGAATTTCACACGTGCTGTTGCAGCAAGGGCTGTAAAATTGTGTATTTTGCCCACAAAGGATGTTTTATTAATAGAAGAATATAACCACAGTATCTAAATGGTGTATCTCACACCGACTGATCCAGACTAGGCCGCAATTAAATTTGTTTTCTCAAAATGGCTGCATTTCAAATAACTGAATAAAACTACAGTATGTAAAAGGGTGTATCTCACAATGACATATGCAGCAAGGGCTGCAAAATAAACTTTTTTGCCCAAAACAGGTGTTTGTTTAATAACTGAATATGACAGCAGTATATAACCCTTGAATTTCACACGTGCTGATGCTATGGCTGTAAAATTGTGTATTTTGCCCAAAAAGTGTTTTTTTTTTAAAACCCAGAAAATTATGGCTGTATTTCTAGCTTAAATTGCACACTGACTAATCTAGATGTTGGATATTGCCAAAAAAGTGTGTTTTTTTTTACTAACAGAATATGAAAGCTGTATATAACCCTTGAATTTTACACGTGCAGACGCTGCAAGGGCTGTAAAATTGTGCATTTTGCCAAAAAAGGGTGTTTTTAAAAACCCTGAAAATTTTGGCTGTGTTTCTAGCTTAAATTGCACACTGACTAATCCAGATGTTTTTTAAAACCAGATTATTAGTGCAGTATGTCAAGCTTGGATTCGAATGTCACAAAAGCTCAGATGCAGTGCGGCACCTGAGGGGTTAATTGTGCGGATCACAGCCCCCTGTAAGAGATCGGGTGCTGCCAGGCAGCAGGGGGCAGTTATGTACACAGTTCTTAGTATATTCTAACTTGAAGCGTCCCCATCACCATGGGAACGCCTCTGTGTTAGAATATACTGTCGGATCTGATTTTTCAAGATGTGAAAACTCAGATCTGAAAAAGCTGTTATGCAGACGGATCCGTTCTGAACGGATGCAAGCGTTTGCATTATAGGTGCGGATCCGTCTGTGCAGATACCAGACGGATCCGCACCGAACGCAAGTGTGAAAGTAGCCTAAATATATGTAGATCGCTGAGTTAGATTCGAGTTCTGATCACAGATTCTGTCCTATTCTCTCCCTGAAATCACCAGCAGCATCATCTCCCTACACTAGTAACAGCAGAGTGACGTGCAGCGCTATGTGACTCAAGCTTATATAGAGGCTGGGTCACATGCTGAACTGGCCAATCACAGCCATGCCATTAGTAGGCATAGCTGTGATGGCTTCTAAGGGCACAGAGTTAAACGCTTGTTGATTGGCTGCTCTGCAGCCTTTCAAAAAGCACCAAGAAAGCACCGAACCCGAACTTTTACTGAAATGTTCGTGTTCGGGTCTGGGGTCCAAAAATCCTAAAGTTCGGTACGAACCCGAACTTTACAGTTCGGGTTCGCTCAACCCTGGTTAAGAGCATGGCAAGTGCTCTGCAAACAAATGTGGATAGGGAAATGACTTAAAATAACATAAAATACGTAAAAATAAAGAATAATAATCTTGATCTAGGAGGACGAGGTCCATATGGAGTAGGTGGTTGAGGAGGCAGTGGATGGGCCGGTGTAGGTGGAAGCGGCGGTGGAGGAGGAGGAGGTAGCCAACACTGGTTTTTGGTTTACATTTTTAATTTTTTTTAAATTAGGGTACACCCCAAAACATTGGGAAATATAACCTGTGAAAACCCCCTCCAGCCGTGCTAAACAAACTTTCAGAAAATACACTTGCTGCATGGCAGGCCAGCACCTCCAAGGCGTAAAGGGCAAGCTCAGGCCATGTGCCCAATTTGGAGACCCAGAAGTTGAAGGGGGCAGACCCGTCATTCAGTACATGTAGGCGTGTGCACACATACTGCTCCACCATGTTGCTGAAATGCTGCCTCCTGCTAAGACTTCCATCATCGCCAGAAGCATTTTTTCAAGGAGGCATAGAAGTGGGATAGTAACGCTGAGAATGGCGTTTTCGGCACTGCTCATGTTGGTGGAGTACTCGAAACAGCGCAACAAGGAACACTGGTCTCGCATGGAGGCCCAGTCATTGGTGGTGAAGTGGTGCTGTTCAGCAGAGCGACTCATCCGTGCGTTCTGAAGCAGCTAAAACTACACTATCGCCTGCTGCTGCTGCTCGCACAGTCTGGCCAACATGTGCAAGGTGGAGTTCCACCTTGTGGGCACGTCGCATATGAGGCGGTGAGCGGGAAGGCCGAAGTTACACTGCAGCGCTGACGGGCGAGCAGCAGCAGGGTGAGAACGCCGAAAACACTCACAGACGGCCCGCACTTTCTGCAGCAGCTCTGACATATTGGGGTAATTTTTAAGGAACCTCTGCACCACCAAATTCAGCACATGCGCCAGGCAAGGTATGTGCGTCAAACCGGCTAGTCCCAAAGCTGCTACGATATTTCGCCCATTATCGCACACCACCAGGCCGGGCTTGAGGCTCACTGACACCAACCACTCATCGGTCTGTTGTTCAAGGCCCGTCCACAGCTCCTGCGCGGTGTGAGTTTTTTCCCCCAAACAGATACGTTTTAAAACTGCCTCCTGTCGTTTACCCCTGGCTGTGCTGAAGTTGGTGGTGAAGGTGTTACGCTGACCGGATGAGGAGCCGGTAGAGGATGAGGAAGCGGAGTAGGAGTAGGAAACAACAATAGGCAAACTGAAGCGCCCTGCAATCCTTGGTGGTGGAAGGACATGCGTCAAACTGCTATTCGCCTCAGGCCTAGCCGCCACTGCATTTACCCAGTGTGCTGTTATGGACATATAACATCCCTGACTGTGCTTACTGGTCCACGTATCCGTAGTTAGGTGGACCTTGCCACAGATGGCAATGCGCAGTGCACACCTGATTTTGTCCCCAACTTGGTTGTGCAGGAAAGGGATGGCAAGCCTGGAAAAGTAGTGGCGGCTGGGCACGAAGTACTCTGGGACAGCCACCGCCATAAGGCTTTTAAAACTCTCCGTCTCCACCAGACAGAATGACAGCATTTCAAAGGACAGTAATTTAGAAATGCTGGCATTCAGGGCCAGGGATCGCGGGTGGGTGGGGGGGTACTTCCTCTTCCGCTCCAGTGTTTGGGAGATGCAGAGCTAAACACCAGGTGGTGGTGTTGCTGGCAGATCCTCTGTTTGCGGGGTGGCAGGTGGCACTGTCACTCCAGAGGTGGATAAAGAGGCTGAGACTGCAGCAGAAGAGGAAGCAGGAGGAGCCAAAGACCTTTCTTGGTTTTTGAGGTGTCTACTCCACTGCAGCTCGTGCTTTGCACTTAGATGCCTGGTCATGCAGGTTGTGCTCAGGTTGAGAATGTTTATGCCTCGCTTCAGGCTCTGATTGCACACCGTGCAAACCACTTGTGTCTTGTCGTCAGCACATTGTCTGAAGAACTGCCACGCCAGGGAACTCCTTGGAGCTGGCTTTGGTGTGCTCGGTCCCTTTCTGCGGTGGGCAGTAGCAGGCGTACTGTCTAGGGGACGGCCGCTCCGCTTTTGTACCCTGCTCCCTCTTCTGCTGTGCTGGTGGCTCTGTGCGACCACCGCCTCTTCCTCCGAACTACACAGGTCACTCACATGACCTTGATTCCATGTAGGGTCGAGGACCTCATCGTCCTCCACATCATCTTCCACCCAGTCTTTACCCCTGCCCTCCTTGTCTGTCTGCACACTTTCGAAAGCCCCAGCAGTTGGCCCCCGTGTTTTGTCATCATCCGAGACGTGCTGCGGTGGTCCTCCCATGTACTCATCTTGAAACATAAGTGGTTGGGCATCGGTGCACTCAATCTCTTCTACTTCTGGAGCAGGGCTAGGTCCGCCTTGGGAAACCCTGCTACCTGAGTCATCAAAAAGCAGAAGAGACTGCTGCATGACTTGGAGCTCAGACTGCTTGGCTGATTTGCAAGGGTGTGAGGTGAAAGACTGATGGACATCGGCTGCAGGTGCCAACTCTGATCTTTCAGCAGGCAGGGTGGGAGACAATGTAAAGGAACTAGAGGCACTGTCAGCAACCCAATCTACTATCGCCTGTACTTGTTCTGGCCTCACCATTCCTAGAGTCGCATTAGGCCCGACCAAATACCGCTGAAGGTTCTGTCCACTACTGGCACCTGAGGAAGGTGTTTTACTTGGGCGTGTAGCTGGCACAGATCGACCACGTCCTCTCCCTGCAACAGGAGCTCCACCAGCAGCACCATGACCAGGGCCATGTCCCTTATTCGACGCTCTCCTCATATTTTTAAAATTTAGGATCTTGCCCAAAAATTGTGTTTTTTAAAACCCAGAAAATTATTGCAGTATTTCAAGCTTAAACTTCACACTGACTAATGCTGCATAGGCCCCATATGGTGGGTATTGCTAAAGATGGGTGCTTTTTTAAACCCAGAAAATTATTGAAGTATTTCAAGCTTATATTGCACACTGACAAAACCTGCATATGCCCCAGATGGAGGGTATTGCCAAAAAGGGGTGCTTTTTTAAATCCAGAAAATTATTGCAGTATTTCAAGCTTGTATTTAACAATGACAGATGCAGCCAAGGCCGCTAATTTAGTATTTTGCCCTAAATGGCTGTTTTTTTTAATAACAGAATATGACAGTAGTATCTAACACTTGTATTTCACACTGTCAGATGCAACAAAGGCTGTAAAATTTTGTATTTTGCCCAAAAAGGGTGTTTTTTAAAACCCAGAAAATTATTGCTGAATTTCAAGCTTGTATTTAACAATGACAGATGCAGCAAACGCTGCAAAATTAGGATTTTGCCCTTAATGGGTGTTTTTTAATAACATAATATGACAGTAGTATCTAACGCTTGTATTTCACACTGTCAGATGCAACAAAGGCTGTAAAATTTAGTATTTTGCCCAAAATGGGTGTTTTTTAAAACCCAGAAAATTATTGCAGTATTTCAAGCTTAAACTTCACACCGACTAATGCTGCATAGGCCCCAGATTGAGGGTATTGCCAAAAAGGGGTGCTTTTTTAAACCCAGAAAATTATTGCTGTACTTCAAGCTTGTATTTAACAATGACAGACCCAGCAAACGCCGCAAAATTAAGATTTTGCCCTAAATGGGTGTTTTTTTTAATAACAGAATATGACAGTAGTATCTAACGCTTGTATTTCACAGTGTCAGATGCAACAAAGGCTGTAAAATTTAGTATTTTGCCCAAAAGGGGTGTTTTTTAAAACCCAGAAAATTATTGCAGCATTTCAAGCTTGTATTTAACAATGACAGATGCAGCCAAGGCCGCAAATTTAGTATTTGGCCCAAAATGGGTGTTTTTTTGAATAGCATAATAAAACAACAGTATCTAACGCGTAAATTTCACATTGACAGATGCCGCAAAGGCTGCAATATTAAGTACTTTGCCCAAAATGGGTGTTTTTTTAATAGCAGAATAGAACAGCAGTATCTAACGCGTGTATCTCACACTGACAGATACAGCCAAGGCTGCAAATTTAGTATTTGACCCAAAATCAGTTTTTTAATAACAGAATAGAACACCACTATCTAATGCATGTATCTCACACTGACAGATGCAGCAAAGGCTGCAAAATTAAGTATTTTACCTAAAAGGTTTTTTTTTTAAACCCAGATTATTATTGCTGTATTTCAAGCTTGTATCTCACACTGACCGATGCAGCGAAGGCCGCAATTTTAGTTTTTTGCCCAAAATGGGTGTTTTTTTAATAACAGAATATGACAGCAGTATCTAACGCTTGTATTTCACACTGAAAGATGCAACAACAGCTGTAAAATTTAGTATTTTGCCCACAAAGGGTGTTTTTAAAAACCCAGAAAATTATTGCAGTTTTTCAAGCTTAAACTTTACACTGACTAATGCTGCATAGGCCCCAGATGGAGGGTATTGCCAAAAATGTGTGTTTTTTAAAACCCAGAAAATTATTGAAATATTTCAAGCTTGAATTTAACAATGACAGATGCAGCAAACGCCGCAAAATTGAGATTTTGCTGTAAATGGGTGTTTTTTTTTAATAGCAGAATATGACAGCAGTACATAACGCTTGAATTTCACACTGACAGATGCAGCAAGGGCTTTAAAATTTAGTATTTTGCCCAAAAAGGTTGTTTTTTAAAACCCAGAAAATTATTGCTGTATTTCAAGCTTAAATTGCAAACTGACTAATGCGGCAAAGGCCAAATATGGAGGGTATTGCTAAAGATGGGTGCTTTTTTAAACCCAGAAAATTATTGAAGTATTTCAAGCTCATATTGCACACTGACAAAACCTGCATAGGCCCCAGATGGAGGGTATTGCCAAAAAAGGGGGCTTTTGTAAACCCAGAAAATTATTGCTGTGTTTCAAGCTTGTATTTAACAATGACAGATGCAGCAAACAACGCAAAATTAGGATTTTGCCCTAAATGGGTGTTTTTTTAATAACATAATATCACAGCAGTATATAGCACTTGAATTTCACACTGACAGATGCAGCAAGGGCTTTAAAATTTAGTATTTTGCCCAAAAAGGGTCAACTCTGGTCTTTCAGCAGGAGACTGCGTGGGAGACAATTTAAAGAAACTGGAGGCACTGTCAGCAACCCAATCTACTATCGCCTGTACTTGTTCTGGCCTCACCATTCCTAGAGCCGCATTAGGCCCGACCAAATACCGCTGAAGGTTCTGTCGCCTACTCTCACCTGAGGAAGGTGTTTTACTTGTTCGTGTAGCTGGCACAGATCGACCACGTCTCCCTGCAACTGGAGCTCCACCAGCAGCACCATGACCGGGGCCACGTCCCTTATTCGACGCTCTCCTCATATTTCTAAAATTTAGGATCTTGCCCAAAATGGGTGTTTTTTTAAATAACAGAATCTAACACGTGTATTTCACATTGACAGATGCAGCAAAGGCTGCAATATTAAGTACTTTGCCCAAAATGGGTGTTTTTTTTAATAACAGAATAGAACAGCAGTATCTAACGCGTGTATCTCACACTGACAGATGCAGCCAAGGCCGCAAATTTAGTATTTGGCCCAAAATGGGTGTTTTTTTAAATAACATAATAGAACAGCAGTATCTAGATACGCCTGACCCAAGAGAGAGTCACAAGAACCACCCTATCAATGCACATCCAATAATAAGCAAATGATAAAATGTATAAAGTTTATTAGACACACCAACAAACACACATTTAAAATTGTATACAAAATGAACAGCGTGTCGGTAACAAATAAATATGTGTAACCGACACATACAGAGTCCACTGAACGTCCACTAAATGGGGACATACAATATAAGCCAGCTATATACAATATGTACCTGTAAACAGCATAGAGAAAATATCGGATAAGGTAAGGCCACTGATGAATAAAAACAGACCAAAATGGAGTCAAATAGCAAGAGCCAAAACCTGCATGAACAGCTGGTGCAGTGGACCTGAAGACATGAGAAATGCCCAACGTGTATCGCCGGCGCAGTCCGGCTTCCTCAAGGGTCAATAATAGAACAGCAGCATCTAACGCGAGTATCTCACACTGACAGATGCAGCCAATGCCACAAATTTTGTATTTGGCCCAAAATGGGTGTTTTTTTTTTAATAACTTAATAGAACACCAGTATCTAACGCGTGTATCTCACACTGACAGATGCAGCAAAGGGCTGCTAAATTCAGTATTTTGCCCAAAATGTTTTTAGTTTTTTTTTTTAAACCCAGAAAATGATTGAAGTATTTCAAGCGTATATTGCACACTGACAAAACCTGCATAGGCCCCAGATGGAGGGTATTGCCAAAAAGGGGTGCTTTTTTAAACCCATAAAATTATTGCTGTACTTCAAGCTTGTATTTAACAATGACAGACCCAGCAAACGCCGCAAAATTAAGATTTTGCCCTAAATGGGTATTTTTTTCATAACAGAATATGACAGCAGTATATAACGCTTGAATTTCACACTGACAGATGCAGCAAGGGCTGTAAAATTTAGTATTTTGCCCAAAAAGGGTTGCTCACTGACTAATGCGGCATAGGCCCCAGATGGAGGGTATTGCCAAAAATGGGTGCTTTTTTAAAACCAGAAAATTATTGCTGTATTTCCAGCTTGTATTTAACAATGACAGATGCAGCAAACGCCGCAAAATTAGGATTTTGCCCTAAATGGGTGTTTTTTTAAGAACAGAATATGACAGCAGGTTATAGCGCTTGAATTTCACACTGACAGATGCAGCAAGGGCTGTAAAATTTAGTATTTTGCCCCAAAAGGGTGTTTTTTAAAACCCAGAAAATTATTGCTGTATTTCAAGCTTAAATTGCACACTGACTAACAGTGGCGGATCCAGAGCCTGGTCTGGGGAGGTGCACTTCCAGATTATTTTCTGTCCGCCGCCACAAAACAATGGTGCTTATAGAACAGACTACACAGTGTAGCGGTATACTGTATATTGTGTGGCACAGTGTAGAGGTATACTGTATATTGTGGGGCACAGTGTAGAGGTATACTGTATATTGTGTGGCACAGTGTATGCTATATGTGTATAACATAAACATATTTCACATGAAAACTTACAATTACTTGGCTTGGCCCTTGGGGATCTCGGACACCACTTCAACACTTTGGCCGGGGGCTCGGTGGAGCTGATGTTGTGTTTTATACTAATGAGAAAGATTTCATAATACGGATTTGGAGAAGGGGCAAAGGGATAGCAGAGCAGAGAGAGGCTGGTGCTGCTACTAGGGGGTCATACCATGGGGGAGTAATAAAGCCCACCATAATGCCCCCCAAGTAGAAATAATTCTTCTTATAATGTGACCATGCAAAAAATACCCCCTTGTAATGCCCCCAGTTAAGCTAATGTCCCCATAGTGCCCCCATAATATGCCAGTATAAAATACCCCTATATAGTGCCCCCAGTAAATGCCTCCATAGTGCTCCTCTCCCCCTTCTTCCTAGTGACCCCCATAATGTACCAGTATAAAATGCCCCAGTAGATGCCCTCAGTGTCCCCCATAATTTGCAAGTATAAAATACCCCTTCTTAGTGCCCCCGTAGATGACCCCATAGTACTCCTCTCCCCCCTTCCTCATAGTACCAACCATAATGTGTCCCAGTATAAAATTCTACTGTACAGAGCCCCCCATATAAAACACCCCTTCTTTGTGGCTTCAGTAGATGCTCCTATAGTGCCCCCAATAATGTGCAAGTAATAACAGCCCCCCCCATCATGTGCCAGTATTAACAGCCAGCCTATCATGTGCCAGTAATAACAGCCCCCATCATGTGCCAGTAATAACAGCCCCCTCCATCATGTGCCAGTGATAACAGCCCCCCCTATGTGCCAGTAATGACAGCCCCCCCTTATGTGCCAGTAATGACAGCCCCCCATTATTTGCCAGTAATGACAGCCCCCCATTATTTGCCAGTAATGACAGCCCCCCATTATGTGCCAGTAATGACAGCCCCCCATTATGTGCCAGTAATGACAGCCCCCCATTATGTGCCAGTAATGACAGCCCGCCATTATGTGCCAGTAATGACAGCCCCCCATTATGTGCCAGTAATGACAGCCCCCATTATGTGCCAGTAGCCAGAGCCCCCCATTATGTGCCAGTAGCCAGAGCCCCCCATTATGTGCCAGTAGCCAGAGCCCCCCATTATGTGCCAGTATCTAGAGCCTCCATTATGTGCCAGTAGCCAGAGCCCCCCATTATGTGCCAGTAGCTGCCAGTATTGTACACAAAAAAAAATAAACACTTATACTTACCTCCTTGGCAGCTATGCGATGCTGGCCTCTTCCGGCCTGTGTCCCGCGCTGCATAGGCCCCAGATGGAGGGTATTGCCAAAAAAGGGGGCTTTTGTAAACCCAGAAAATTATTGCTGTGTTTCAAGCTTGTATTTTACAATGACAGATGCAGCAAATGCAGCAAAATTAGGATTTTGCCCTAAATGGTTGTTTTTTTTATAACAGAATAGGACAGCAGTATCTAACGCTTGTATTTTACAATGACTGGTGCAACCAGGGCTGTAAAATTTTGTATTTTGCCCAAAAAGGGTGTTTTTTAAATCCCAGAAAATTATTGCTGTATTTCAAGCTTAAATTGCACCTTGACTAATGCAGCATAGGCCCCAGATGGAGGGTATTGACAAAAATGGGTGTTTTTTAAAACCTAGAAAATTATTGAAGTATTTCAAGCTTGTATTTTGTGTGAAACCATCGACTCCTATGTCTAATGTATGCAACAAAAAAGATAAAGTGAAGTCTCAAAGGAAGCAGCTGTTGCTGGGTGATTCAATCATAAGAAGTGTGGAGCTTAAAGAAAATGGTTTTGTGAGATGTCTCCCTGGGGCTACTGCTAGAAGAGATAGAAGACGTATTATTAATATTGTTAAGCAAGCAAAGCAGGAAGGGGACGTGGATGTTCTTGTCCATCTAGGGACAAATGACCTGGCTTGCAATGAAGTGTCAGAGGTGAAAAAATCTTTTATCACACTTGGTAATGACTTACAGGATTTTGCATCCACCATTTCATTTTCTGAAGTTCTGCCTGTGCATAATGTTCAGAAGGATAGGCAGAGGCGCATAAAGGAGTTCAACATATGGCTTGGTAAATGGTGTCAAGAGCAAGGATTTGGCTTTGTTTCTCATGATAGCTCTACTTGGAATAGAAAGGAACTGTACAAAAAAGATGGTTTACATCTTTCTCTCAAAGGAACAAATGTACTTAGTGAACAACTCCAAGAATTTGCGAAAGAGTATTTAAACTAGGAAGGGGGGGCAAAAGAGTGAAAATAAAAGAGTCCATTTGCCCCCCGAAACAATGCCAGAACAGGTCAGAAGCACAAAGGTTAAGAAATGATAAGCTCAGAGTCCTGTCTACAAATGCTCGCAGTTTAGGTAAAAAAATCAATGAACTTGATTCAATAATGGCATCTGAGAATGTAGATTTAGTGGCTGTTACGGAGACATGGTTTAATGAAAGAAATGACTGGGACATAACCATACCAGGGTACTCTTTATACAGAAGAGACAGAGAAGGCAAGAAAGGAGGAGGAGTGGCCCTGTATGTGAAAGATAGCATTAAATCTAACCTAATACAAGTTGGTGAGGCCAACATAGAGTCAGTTTGGGTTACGTTGCAGTTTGCTAACCATGCAGTAACTCGTGTAGGTGTGATATATAGACCACCTGGTCAAGTTAAAGAACTAGATGATCTACTAGTTGAAGAAATAGCTAAAATGACAATGAAAGGAGAAGTTATCATTATGGGAGATTTCAATCTCCCAGATATAAACTGGAAAACCAAAATAGCAAGTTCTACCAGGAGTACAGATATTCTAAATTCCCTACTGGGGTTATCTCTACAACAAGTGGTTGAGGAGCCAACCCGGAGGGAGGCCATTTTGGATTTGGTATTCACAAACGGGGATTCGGTATATGATGTCATTGTAGGCGAAACCTTGGGAACTAGTGATCACCAGTCAGTGTGGTTTAATATAAGAACTGTGAAAGAGTCCCACCACACAAAAACAAAAGTTTTAGATTTTAGAAAAACAGACTTTTCAAAAATGAAATTAGTCATAAATGAGTCCTTATCAGACTGGAACGGATTACATGGAGTCCAGGAGAAATGGGACTACTTAAAAGGTGCATTATTGAAGGCAACAGAAAATTGCATTAGACTTGTCAGTAAAAGCAAAAAAAGGAGGAGACCACTGTGGTACTCAGCAGAAGTGGCCCAAATCATTAAAAATAAAAAGCTAGCATTTTGTAATTATAAAAAAACCCAGAGCAATGAAGATAAGGAAATCTACAAGATTAGGCAGAGAGAGGCCAAGCAAGTTATAAGAACTTCTAAAGCGCAGGCAGAAGAAAAACTAGCTCAGTCTATGAAAAAAGGGGATAAGACATTCTTCAGATATATAAATGAAAAAAGGAAATTAAAACAAGGAATAACTAAATTAAAAACAAAGGACGGAAGGTATGTAGAAGAGAATAAAGGGCTAGCCGACTGCCTTAATGAATACTTCTGTTCAGTTTTTACAAAAGAAAAAGGAGAAGGACCTCCACTAGAAAGAATGACTAATAAATCGTTTGATGCATGTATCTTTACAGAGGAAGATGTTCTAAGTTTGCTGTCTAAGGTGAAGACAAATAAGTCACAGGGGCCTGATGAGATACACCCAAAATTATTAAAAGAGCTTAGTGGTGAGCTGGCAAAACCGTTAACAGATTTATTTAACCAATCATTAGTAACAGGAGTCGTCCCGGAAGATTGGAAATTGGCTAATGTCGGGCCCATTCACAAGAAAGGTAGTAGAGAGGAATCGAGCAACTATAGACCAGTGAGTCTGACATCAATAGTAGGCAAATTAATGGAAACCCTATTAAAGGATAGGATTGTGGAACATCTAAAATCCCATGGATTGCAAGATGAAAAACAACATGGGTTTACTTCAGGGAGATCATGTCAAACAAATCTTATAGATTTTTTTGACTGGGTGAATAAAATAATAGACGGTGGAGGTGCAGTAGACATCGCATATCTAGATTTTAGTAAGGCTTTTGACACTGTCCCACATAGAAGACTTATCAATAAACTGCAGTCATTGAGCATGGACTCCCATATTGTTGAGTGGATTAGGCAGTGGCTGAGTGACAGACAACAGAGGGTGGTAGTCAATGGAGAACATTCAAAACAAGGTCATGTTACCAGTGGGGTTCCACAGGGATCTGTACTGGGACCGATTTTGTTTAATATCTTCATAAGTGATATTGCAAAAAGCCTCGCTGGTAAGGTTTGTCTTTTTGCTGATGACACAAAGATAGGTAACAGGGTTGATGTTCCTGGAGGGAAACGCCAAATGGAAAAGGATTTAGGAAAACTAGAAGAATGGTCAGAACTCTGGAAACTGAAATTTAATGTGGATAAGTGCAAGATAATGCACCTGGGGCGTAAAAACCCAAGGGCAGAATATAGAATATTTGACACAGTCCTGACCTCAGTATCTGAGGAAAGGGATTTAGGAGTAATTATTTCAGAAGACTTAAAGGTGGGAAGACAATGTAATAGAGCAGCACGAAATGCCAGCAGAATGCTTGGATGTATAGGGAGAGGTATAAGCAGTAGAAAGAGTGAAGTGCTTATGCCGCTGTACAGAACACTGGTGAGACCTCACTTGGAGTATTGTGCGCAGTACTGGAGGCCATATCTCCAGAAGGATATAGATACTCTAGAGAGAGTTCAGAGAAGAGCTACTAAACTAGTACATGGATTGCAGGATAAAACTTACCAGGAAAGGTTAAAGGACCTTAATATGTATAGCTTGGAAGAAAGAAGAGACAGAGGGGATATGATAGAAACTTTTAAATACATAAAGGGAATCAACTCGGTAAAGGAAGAGAGCATATTTAAAAGAAGAAAAACTACCACAAGAGGACACAGTTTTAAATTAGAGGGGCAAAGGTTTAAAAGTAATATAAGGAAGTATTACTTTACTGAGAGAGTAGTGGATGCATGGAATAGCCTTCCTGCAGAAGTTGTAGCTGCAAATACAGTGAAGGGGTTTAAGCATGCATGGGATAGGCACAAGGCCATCCTTCATATAAGATAGGGCCGGGGGCTATCCATAGTATTCAGTATATTGGGCAGACTAGATGGGCCAAATGGTTCTTATCTGCCGACACATTCTATGTTTCTAATGACAGATGCAGCAAACGCTGCAAAATTAGGATTTTGCCCTAAATGGGTGTTTTTTTAATAACCGAATATGACAGCAGTATATAACACTTGAATTTCACACTGACAGATGCAGTAAGGGCTTTAAAATTTAGTATTTTGCCCAAAAAGGGTGTTTTTTAAAACCCAGAAAATTATTGCTGTATTTCAAGCTTAAATTGCACACTGACTAATGCGGCATAGGCCCAAGATGGAGGGTATTGCCAAAAATAGGTGTTTTTTAAAACCCAGAAAATTATTGAAGTATTTCAAGCTTGTATTTACGTAAATGGACAAATAAGGCGTGACGCTCAATTTCAAATTAACACACAGTTACTATTGAGGTGCACCTGCACTGATATCGGGCACAGCCACAGGTCCTTTCTCCTCTCTTCCTGTCTGTCAGCAGCCCTGTTTTACACAACACACACTATTCTTCTTTACAGTCCTAGACTTTTCAGTCACTTTCTCTGTCAATAAGTTTGATTGATTGATTTCCGACTGTCCCTTATTTATTTTTCACTGTCCCTGACTCCCTTAGATTGTTTTCTTGGTAGACACTGTAAGACCCAACCACCCTCTTTCACAGCCCAGCATATAATGGCATTCGGTTCATTCTGATACAGTACCTCCCTGACTACTGCAGCACTGATTGGCTCATCTAGGCTGTCTGTCAGTCTGGGAGCCAATCAGGGCAAACCCTACAAACCCCCTCCATACAGGGCCGTGGTCACCTGTGTCACTCCTCTGCCTTTCATTATGTTAGTGTCTAAACTGCATGCACCATAAGCATCTTCGAACGTCACAGGGTAACCTGACTGTGCCTCCTAACTTGTGCTATGCCCTCTTATACCTTGTATTGTGCCCCCTTACCATACCCTGTACTGTGCCCTCTTATAATCTATACCATCGGTGCACAGCCTACAGAGCAAAAGTTTGCGGGCCCTGTCTTGCAGGACAGAAACACAGCTGATCATGTGATCAGCTGTGTTTCTTCCTGGAGAGCCCCACTGAGCTGGATTAGAGGTCTTGCTCCTGCACTCTAGCAGGAGCAGGTTGGGTCCCTGGCTGTCAGTCACAGTGGGGGACCTGAGGAGAAGCCAGAAGGGATTTATTACTGCTTCTGTCTTGTCCTTAGATAAGTGCATAGTGCTATGCAGTTTGGACCGTCTTGGGGGTCAGTAGACCCTGATCAGCTCTGCCGGTGTACAAAGCCCCCACAAGAAGCTGGTTTCCCCTGTTACTGGGGCTCCTGTGAATGCACCAGATACAGTGGAAATAGTGCAAAATAAAAAAAGAAATTTCAGTAGCTTCTTGTGTCAAAAATGTATATAAAAATAAGTTAAAAATGATATTTAAAAAATTGAAAACACAATATAACATAAGTAAAAGAATAAACAAGTGCAAAAAAAAAAGCCAGTGTCCTCCAGAGGTCTTTTAAAGACCTCTTAGGGGACATATGTGGGATAATTATACTGTATATATAATGGCTCTCGTCGATTTGATGAAAAGTCAATAAAATTTCTTCATTACAAAAAAATAAAGAGGTTATAAATAATGGATCCTACAAGCAGCAAAAACAAAACAGTAAGTCATAAAACACATCGGGTATTCAGAGGATTGTATCACACTACAAAGAGGATATGCTAATTTTTTCAACTGCTTTCAGTAGTTCATTCTCTAGAAATACCCATTCTACATAAAGATAACATTTTGAGAGCCAGATCATCACAATTTTTTTTTGTTATTGCTAAATGAGGTAGAACGCTGGGAGACATGTTATCCCCTAGTTTGTTCTGTAGCCCAGGAAAATATATATAATTTTTTAATGTGGCAGTTTTAGCTGCAATATTTGTGTTTATGCCAATAAAACCAAAATATTTTCTGATATTAATAACAAAACATTCAAGCGTTAAACGCGTTGTCTCATCTGAGACAAAGGGGGCATATCGCTAGGACCCGCACTTATATCAAGAACAGAGCAAGCCAAAGTGGTGGCTGGAGGACTCTGGTTTGGCTACCACAGAAATGAATGGGAGCGCACTGCAAATGACTGGCCAACACTGGCTATTTTTGGCGGCCCTATTGAAAGAAATGGAGGGCGGCTTTCGGGGCTTAGTTTATAAGATAGGTGCAGGTTCCAGCGGTGGGACCCGTACCTATCAGACAATGGTGGCATATACTAGCAATAAGGCCCTATTATCTCAGATGAGACAACCTCTTTAACCACTTAAGGACCACAGGTTTATACCCCCCTAAAGACCAGGCCCTTTTTTACAAATCGGCACTCCACAACTTTAGCGGTTTATTGCTCGGTCATGCAACTTACCACCCAAATGAATTTTACCTCCTTTTCTTCTCACTAATAGAGCTTTCATTTGGTGGTATTTCATTGCTGCTGACATTTTTACTTTTTTTGTTATTAATCGAAATTTAACGATTTAACCAGTGAAATCCGAAAGGTGCTCTTTGGAATATGGGCCCCTTTGCCCACCTAGGCTGCAAAAAAGTGTCACACATCTGGTATCTCCGTACTCAGGAGAAGTTGGGGAATGTGTTTTGGGGTGTCATTTTACATATACCCATGCTGGGTGAGAGAAATATCTTGGCAAAAGACAACTTTTCCCATTTTTTTATACAAAGTTGGCATTTGACCAAGATATTTATCTCACCCAGCATGGGTATATGTAAAAAGACACCCCAAAACACATTCCTCAACTTCTCCTGAATACAGAGATACCAGATGTGTGACACTTTTTTGCAGCCTAGGTGGGCAAAGGGGCCCATATTCCAAAGAGCACCTTTCGGATTTCACTGGTCATTTTTTACAGAATTTGATTTCAAACTCCTTACCACACATTTGGGCCCCTAGAATGCCAGGGCAGTAGAACTACCCCACAAGTGACCCCATTTTGGAAAGAAGAGACCCCAAGGTATTCGCTGATGGGCATAGTGAGTTCATGGAAGTTTTTATTTTTTGTCACAAGTTAGTGGAATATGAGACTTTGTATGAAAAAAAAAAAAATCATCATTTTCCACTAACTTGTGACAAAAAATTCTAGGAACTCACCATGCCCCTCACGGAATACCTTGGGGTGTCTTCTTTCCAAAATGGGGTCACTTGTGGGGTAGTTATACTGCCCTGGCATTTTCCAGGGGCCCTAATGTGTGGTAAGTAGGTAAATGACCTGTGAAATCCGAAAGGTGCTCTTTGGAATATGGGCCCCTTTGCCCACCTAGGCTGCAAAAAAGTGTCACACATGTGGTATCTCCGTACTCGGGAGAAGTTGGGGAATGTGTTTTGCGGTGTCATTTTACATATACCCATGCTGGGTGAGAGAAATATCTTGGCAAAAGACAACTTTTCCCATTTTTTTATACAAAGTTGGCATTTGACCAAGATATTTCTCTCACCCAGCATGGGTATATGTAAAATGACACCCCAAAACACATTCCCCAACTTCTCCTGAGTACGGCGATACCAGATGTGTGACACTTTTTTGCAGCCTAGATGCGCAAAGGTGCCCAAATTCCTTTTAGGAGGGCATTTTTAGACATTTGGATACCAGACTTCTTCTCATGCTTTGGGGCCCCTAGAATGCCAGGGCAGTATAAATACCCCACATGTGACCCCATTTTGGAAAGAAGACACCCCAAGGTATTCAATGAAGGGCATGGCGAGTTCATAGAAATTTTGTTTTTTGGCACAAGTTAGCGGAAATTGATATTTTTTATTTTTTTCTCACAAAGTCTCCCTTTCCGCTAACTTGGGACAAAAATTTCAATCTTTCATGGACTCAATATGCCCCTCACGGAATACCTGGGGGTGTCTTCTTTCCGAAATGGGGTCACATGTGGGGTATTTATACTGCCCTGGCATTCTAGGGGCCCTAAAGCGTGAGAAGAAGTCTGGAATATAAATGTCTAAAAAATTTTACGCATTTGGATTCCGTGAGGGGTATGGTGAGTTCATGTGAGATTTTATTTTTTGACACAAGTTAGTGGAATATGAGACTTTGTAAGAAAAAAAATTAAAAAATTCCGCTAACTTGGGCCAAAAAAATGTCTGAATGGAGCCTTACAGAGGGGTGATCAATGACAGGGGGGTGATCAATGACAGGGGGGTGATCAATGACAGGGGGGTGATCAGGGAGTCTATATGGGGTGATCACCCCCCTGTCATTGATCACCCCCCTATAAGGCTCCATTCAGATGTCCGTATGTGTTTTGCGGATCCGATCCATGTATCCGTGGATCCGTAAAAATCATACAGACATCTGAATGCAGCCTGACAGGGGGGGTGATCAATGACAGGGGGGTGATCAGGGAGTCTATATGGGGTGATCACCCCCCCTGGAAGGCTCCAGGGAGACGCCTGTATGTGTTTTGCGGATCCGATCCATCTATCAGTGGATCCGTAAAAATCATGCGGACATCTGAATGGAGCTTTACAGGGGGGTGATCAATGACAGGGGGGTAATCAATGACAGGGGGGTGATCAGGGAGTCTATATGGGGTGATCACCACAGTCATTGATCATGCCCCTGTAAGGCTCCATTCAGATGTCCGTATGTGTTTTGCGGATCTGATCCATGTATCCGTGGATCCGTAAAAATCATACGGACATCTGAATGCAGCCTGACAGGGGGGTGATCAATGACAGGGGGGTGATCAGGGAGTCTATATGGGGTGATCACCCCCCCTGGAAGGCTCCAGGGAGACGCCTGTATGTGTTTTGCGGATCCGATCCATCTATCAGTGGATCCGTAAAAATCATGCGGACGTCTGAATGGAGCTTTACAGGGGGTTGATCAATGACAGGGGGGTAATCAATGACAGGGGGGTGATCAGGGAGTCTATATGGGGTGATCACCACAGTCATTGATCACGCCCCTGTAAGGCTCCATTCAGACGTCCGTATGCGTTTTGCGGATCCGATCCATCTATCAGTGGATCCGTAAAAATCATGCGGACATCTGAATGGAGCTTTACAGGGGTGTGATCAATGACAGGGGGGTAATCAATGACAGGGGAGTGATCAGGGAGTCTATATGGGGTGATCAGGGGCTAATAAGGGGTTAATAAGTGACGGGGGGGTGTAGTGTAGTGGTGCTTGGTGCTACTTTACTGAGCTACCTGTGTCCTCTGGTGGTCGATCCAAACAAAGGGGACCACCAGAGGACCAGGTAGCAGGTATATTAGACGCTGTTATCAAAACAGCGTCTAATATACCTGTTAGGGGTTAAAAAAAACACATCTCCAGCCTGCCAGCGAACGATCGCCGCTGGCAGGCTGGAGATCAACTCTCTTACCTTCCGTTCCTGTGAGCGCGCGCGCCTGTGTGCGCGCGTTTACAGGAAATCTCGGCTCACGCGAGATGACGCCAATCGGCGTTAGTGTGACCTGGGAGCGCCGCAGAAATGACGCCTTTCGGCGTTATCGTGACGGTAAGTGGTTAATAGCAGTACTGTAGCTTCTTGAATTGTGATTCTGATCATGTTGTTTATAAAATAGATTGTATTATATGTAATAAAATGTATAAGGATGAGCGAACCGAGTTCTATCCGAACGTAGTTATTTTTTTCGGATGGCAGGTGAACCTGAATTTTTCAGGGTTTGTATTGGATGAATCCACTAAAACAGCATGCAGCACCATTTAACAATGTGTAGGCGGGAAAAAAACACTAGGGAGGAAGAAGAAGGGTTGTCACATGACCCTGAGAGGGGTGCACACAGCAAAATGTTGGAAAGGTCTCTGTGCGTCATTAATACAAGAAGAAGGTGGCAGGTGGTCTGTGCAGGGAATCAGGCCAACGGCAATGGGAGATAGGAGAGGTGGAACAGGGGGAGAAAAAAAGTTAACAAAAGCTCTGGATAAATGAAGGAGGAAAGGAGCAGGGGCTCGGTGAAGATGAGTGAGTTAACAGAAGGATGGGAATCTGTGTGGCAGGGGGAAGGGTAAGTGTCAGGGAGTCTATGAACGCAAGCAGCTTAATGAGGCAATAAAAACCATTAAATAAGCATTGAAGCTGCTGGCAGTACAGAATCCAGACAGACAGCAGCAACTTCAACAGTTCCCCGACCTCCCTCTGTCCCACAGAGAAGAGACAGTGCAGATTCACTCACACTGTCTGCATCTCTTCAGGCTGCTGCTCCAGTCGCCACTGTCTCGCTCTCCAATACCTTCTCAGAATAGAGAAGAGGGGTTGTGTCTGAGAGGCTCCGCAGCAAGGGAGTTTGTAAGCTCTGAGTTTCCTTCATCAGGGGACAGCAGCAGATGGCCTCTGGATTTTTTTTTAAATAGGTGGTCAGGCTACTGCTCCCAGACCCCTTCTGAGCTCAGGCCCAAAACAGTGGCTTCCCTGATAGCTATGCCCCGATGACTCTTCATGCTGTTGCCACCTTCACCAGTCTGTTACGGGGCCACTAGTGTCCCTGTTTGGCTCCGTTGATATCACCGTTTATTTTTCCTTTCTTCTGGTCTGTCAAAAGTACAGAAAAAAAATAATAATAATGGGTCCTGTCGTTTGAACGTCCAAAAGGCCTCTATCCGATGGTACGGATTTGGAAATTTGGAAACAAAAAGCAGGGGCAAGTCTAAAACACAAAAGACATATTTCCATCACATATGATGTCTGTTTTGGACCCACTCCTGTTTTTGCCTTACCAATACTGATCAAATGCTGACCAAATACTGACGATGTGAAGGTGGATGCTCAAACTACAGGATTTGCATTTTTTGGGCTGTTCTTTTGACTGATCAGAAGAAAGGAAAAATAAACAGTGATGTGAGCACAGCCAGACTGCTGATACCCTCCCCACTGTCATGGGGCCACTACTTGAATTTTGAGCCACTGCACGGTTAAGTGTACGGCAATAAATTTGATCTGACGCTAACATTGACCTGTAAGGCGAAGTTCACACTTTTGTTATTTAGTCAGTTATTTCCATCACTTATTGAGAAGAAAATTCAGGAGCCAAATCTACTCTCAGAATAGGTATCATGAATAGATCTGCACCTTTTCTGTGGGTTTGACCCCCACCTATTTTGGGCTGGCAATAACTGACCAAATAAGTGAAGCGTGAACTAAGCCTAATAGTGACGCACAGTCATTCTATACAGTATCTAACAGAAGGGATTCAAACGCATGTGTTTGCGCTGCCATAACATGGATTAAATTATTTTTTTTTCTCCACTACTTTATTGGTGCTGCCTGTCATGCAGATACACAGTTACTGTTTTGCTACCAGAAAGGACTAGTTATGCATGTTGCTGCACTCAACAGTGATGTACACCAGGATACATTCTCCCTAAAGTTTAATGTCCTTTGTGACAAATTAATTTGGATCAAAGCAAAAAAAAATTTAAGAATTCGGCGAATCGACTGAATAGAATTTTTGAAGACTTTGCTCATCACTACTCTTAACCTGTTAGGGTGTATGCATGATTTTCTCAGGGAAGAGGTCAAAGGGTATTCTCACCTGGGACACATATGGGGTATATATTGATAGGATGTGCCATAAATGTCTGATAGGTGCGGGTCCAACCTGCGTATATGTCAAGAACAGGGGTCCGAAGTAAAAGGAGAGCACATTGCGCATACGCAGTGTCCTCTCCATTCGCTGCTATGGGAGTTCCAAAATAGCAAAGTCCCATAGCAGCGAATAGAGAACAAGCAGCACAAGCGTTGCTGTTTCCTGAGGCGATCTGAGGTAATTCAACCAACTTTATTCAGACACAAACAATATAACAAAGGTTATAAACTGTCATATCTATATAGCCTACAGGTGGCAGTAAACATGTTAACATGTATAACTCCTAACAGTTGCCACCTCTCCATTCACCAATATGGGATTCCTGAAAATAGCCACACTATTTTCTAGCGTTAGTTCCATAGCCGTGAATGAAGGGTGGACGCGCTTGCTACCTGTACAATTTGGGGCCCCGTTCTATGCCAAAAATGTCCCAGATGGGAATACCCTTTAAAATGAAATTCATTATGACATAACCAAGTTAGCAGAGCGTTGCTAGGACTCTTAGCAATGTTTGGAGTCCCAGCAACGTTGCGCCGAATAAGAACAGTCACTGGTGACGGAGAGGGTCAGCAACTCTTTAGGTGAACGCTGTGGGGGGAATGGATCAATCTTCTACACCAGTTTTATGGCGATGGAAGGTTGCAAATTTCGCCGCATGTCCCATTTTGTGCCTAAATATATAAATGCGTATTATATATGTAATATTAGGGGATTACATAGAATAAATAACATAGGTGCACCTCCCCCTTGAGGAATGGGTCCTCATTTATCAAAGCTATCTACCAGTAAGACTGTCTTCATTGCCCATAGCAACCAATCAGCGAGCAGCTTTCATTTTTCCAGAATAGTTAAAGAAATGAGCTCTGATTGGTTGCTAGGGGTAACAAAGACAAATGAAGCCTAAGATGTACATTGGAACAGATTTTTCACATGTTCGTATCTAGTGATGGACGAACATTGGCCGGGACGATTCGCGAACGCGTTTTCGCGATCAAATGTTTGCGAACTGCGCGTTCGCGGCGGGCCCCATTCACTTTAATGGCAGGTGAACCTGAAAAACCTTCAGGTCATATTTGCAGCCAGCAAACACTTACTAGAAGTATGCAAATAGTCCCACAACGTGGACAGTGATATACCAGAGGGGGATCATTGGCAAAAATTCCCACAAAAAATATGTATTTTAACCTGTTGCGGACACATGATGTCCTGGTACTTAAGGACACAGGGCGTACCTGTACGTCCTGTGTATTTCCGATCACCACCGCGCGGCGGGTGGTGATCGGAACTGGGTGCCTGGTCAAATCATTGAGCAGGCACCCTGGGACAATGTGCCGGGGGGTCCTGTGACCCCCCGTGTCGGCGATCTCAGCAAACCGCAGGTCAATTCAGACCTGCAGTTTGCTGCGTTTCCGGGTTATTCGGGTCTCTGGTGACCCGATAACCCAAAACAGGATGGTGATCGGTGGTGTGATAATACACCACCAATCACCATCTTGCGATCCTGAGAGGTGATGGTGACATCACCTCTCAGGATTGGCTCTGATTGGTTGCAGGCGCAGGCGGGCCATTCAAATTAGTGCAGCGCTCCTCTCCTCCTCCTTTTGTGTCCGGGAGCCGAGGAGAGAGGAGTAAGATGCACGATCTCCAGAGCCAGCTGCACGATCTTCAGAGCCAGCACCCCCTTCTGACCCTGCACAGTGAAAGGTATTTAGGGAAAGGTTAGGGACAGGTTAGGTTAGGCAGGGATATTCAGGGAAAAAGTTAGTAAAAAAAAAAAAAAAGTTTTTGATTGCATCACCCTAAATCGGGTGTCTTGGGTCCACAGCACAGCTGTGTGACCCTAGACCCCCCCCCAGGGGTGCTGCAACTTGCCCCCCTGCCCCCCCACACAACTTTTTTGGGGGCGCAAGCAGTTTATTTTTTCTGCGTACGCTGACTGTGGCCGGCACTCTTAGTGTCCGGCCACTGTTAGCACATCGCACACCCCACCACTGATCAGCTTCGGACGGCTGATCAGCGAGTTAGAATTATATATTTTTTTTCACATTTTTTGCCCTTTTTTTTATTTAGTATTTTTTTTTTTGTTAGGTTTAGGGTACGTTCGTGAACACCCGTGCCCCCACACAAACACGCACACCAAATAAAGTTTATTAATCACGCACACACACACTCCCCTATGGCCCGCCGGATGTTCTCGGTTGAGGAGGCATACGCCCAGCTTGCCTCAGAGTCCAAGAGCCCCAGTGAGGACGAGGAGGACCCCACTTTCATTTTGTCATCCGCGTCCTCCTCATCATCTAGCGATGATGATGAGCCCCAAAGGCGGCAGAGACGCCGCCAGGCGGAGCAAGGGGACCGCCATGCTAGGGACCCTGTGGCCCACACTAGTACGAGCAGCTCTGGGGCTCATACTAGTTTTCTGGCCCACCAGTTAAGTCCACCGGAGTCCCCTACCGGTGAACTTGTCTGGTGTACCCCAGAGCATTTTGAACCCGCGATTCCTGATTTTGTAGGCCAAACAGGAATCCAGATTTCCACAGTGGGCTTCACTGAATATGACCATTTTAGTCTTTTTTTTCAGTGACCACTTTGTAAATCTGATGGTGGAGCAAACGAACCTGTACGCCCAACAGTTCATTACTCAACACCCGGGCTCCTTTTTAGCTAGGGCCGGTGGCTCGACTCCGGTCAATGCAGCCGAGATGAGGACGTTTTGGGGCCTCGTGCTGCACATGGGTCAAAAAACCTAGTGTCAGGCATTACTGGAGTGGGGACATCCTTTACCAGACCCCACTTTACTGTACAGCCATGACACGTACCCGGTTTGAGGCCATCCGGAAATGCCTGCATTATGCAGATAATGCAGCATGTCGCCCCCCCCCCCCAAATTTGTGCAGGCCTATGTCCCTGGAAGGGAGGTCGCGGTTGATGAGTCTCTCATTGCTTTCAAGGGGAGACTCATTTTCCGCCAGTATGTTCCCTCTAAGTGGGCGAGGTATGGCGTGAAGCTGTAAAAACTTTGTGAGAGTACCTCAGGGTACACTTACAAGTTTTGTGTGTACGAGGGGCGAGATTCCCGTATTCAACCCCCAGAATGTTAGTAGTGAATTGATATAACACGGTACAAGTTCACTCACGTGTGCGCCAACTCAGCCGCCTTATGTGTGATATGGTATACTGGATATCTTTCCTTTCACGTAGTGTTTAGCGCAATGCGCTTCTTACCGGATACTTGTGGCTGTCTGCGGAGTAGTACCTGTTCGGATCCAAGCTGCATGTCTGTGGCTCCACAGGTAGTCTCCTGCTGATTGCGGCACTACGCACCTGCGCAGTGTGAGTTTCCGGACGCTCACGGCCCCACGAGTTGTCTCTCTCTGATATCGAAACTTCGCGCATGGCACTTTGATTTCCCAGTCGCCAAATTGTATCTTCTTTGTATAGTTGTAGCAATCTGGAATTTGGTATTCTGGTCGCATAACACAGGGTCTTTGTAGGGATGCAGTCGTTCTTGTCGCCAGACGCGTTTCAAAACCGCAAGGGTTTGACATCTTGTGAGCTGGCCATTTTTTATCTGTTATGTATTAATAGCTATGGGATGGTAGCAGGCCGTGCTCTATTCTGGTGAGCTTCCCATCAATTTGTTTATTTGTGTATAAATAGTAAACATATTAGATATCGCCACGTCCGTAAGAATCTGCTCTATAAAAATACCTCATGATCTAACCCATCAGATGAACATGGTCAAAAAAATAAAATAAAAACGGTGCAAAAAAAGTTATTTTTTTGTCACCTTACATCACAAAAATTGTAATAGCAAGCGATCGAAAAGTCATATGCCCCCCAAAATAGTGCCAATAAAATCGTCCTCTCATCCCGCAAAATATGAGACCCTACCTAAGATAATCGGCTAAAAAAAAAAAAAAAAACGGACTCTTAGGCCTCATGCACACGACAGCATTTTTTCACGGTCCGCAAAACGGGGTTCCGTTGTTCCGTGATCCGTGTCCGTTTTTTCTTCCGTGTGTCTTCCGTGATTTTTGGAGGATCACCAGACATGAAGGAACGTTAAAAAAACATTTTTCGTTTTGGTGTCCGCCTGGCCGTGGCGGAGCCAAACGGATCCGTCCTGACTTACAATGCAAGTCAATCGGGACGGATCCGTTTGACGTTTACACAATATGGTGCAATTGCAAACGGATCCGTCCCCCATTGACTTTCAATGTAAAGTCAGGAGTCCCTATTATACCATCACCATGGGAACGCCTCTATGTTAAAATATACCATCAGATTTGAGTTATATCGTGAAAACTCAGATCCGACAGTATATTCTAACACAGAGGCGTTCCCATAGTGATGGGGGCGCTTCAAGTTAGAATATACTAAGAACTGTGTACGTGACTGCCCCCTGCTGCCTGGCAGCACCCAATCTCTTACAGGGGGCTGTGATCCGCACAATTAACCCCTCAGGTGCCGCACCTGAGGGGTTAATTGTGCGTATCATAGCCCCCTGTAAGAGATCAGGTGCTGCCAGGCAGGAGGGGGCAGACCCCCCTCCCTCCCTCCCCAGTTTTAAATTCATTGGTGGCCAGTGCGGCCTCCCCTCTCCCCCCTCTCCTAATTAAAATCTCCCCCCCCATCATTGGTGGCAGCGGAGAGTTCCGATCTGAGTCCCAGTTTAATCGCTGGGGCTCCGATCGGTTACCATGGCAACCAGGATGCTACTGCAGTCCTGGCTGCCATGGTTACTTATTTAACAGTTTACCTCGTTAGGAAGGAGTTTATTTAGAGGCAGTGATTGACGTTCCCGGTTTGTTCCTCACATCGAGCGTGGTCATTGTTGTCAGAGCAGCTTAAGTGACTGCAGACTCAGGCTTCCTTACCTTTATCATCTCTTATTAGGACTGTGCACGAGCTTCATGTAAGTATCCCCCCCCCATCCCATCATTGGTGGCAGCGGAGAGTTCCGATCGGAGTCCGAGTTTAATCGCTGGGGCTCCGATCGGTTACCATGGCAGCCAAGACGCTACTGCAGTCCTGGCTGCCATGGTTACTTAGCAATTTTAGAAGCATTATACTTACCTGCGATGTCTGTGACCGGCCAGGCGCTCCTCCTACTGGTAAGTGAAAGGTCTGTGCGGCGCATTGCTTATAGCACAGACCTTTCACTTACATAGAAACATAGAATGTGTCGGCAGATAAGAACCATTTGGCCCATCTAGTCTGCCCAATATACTAAATACTATGGATAGCCACTGGCCCTATCTTATATTAAGGATGGCCTTATGCCTATCCCATGCATGCTTAAACTCCTCCACTGTATTTGCAGCTGCCACTTCTGCAGGAAGGCTATTCCATGCATCCACTACTCTCTCAGTAAAGTAATACTTCCTGATATTACTTTTAAACCTTTGCCCCTCTAATTTAAAACTATGTCCTCTTGTAGCAGTTTTTCTTCTTTTAAATATTCTTTCCTCTTTTACCTTGTTGATTCCCTTTATGTATTTAAAAGTTTCTATCATATCCCCTCTGTCTCGTCTTTCTTCCAAGCTATACATGTTAAGGTCCTTTAATCTTTCCTGGTAAGTTTTATCCTGCAATCCATGTACCAGCTTAGTAGCTCTTCTCTGAACTCTCTCCAAAGTATCAATATCCTTCTGGAGATATGGTCTCCAGTACTGAGCACAATACTCCAAATGAGGTCTCACTAGTGCTCTGTAGAGCGGCATGAGCACCTCCCTCTTTCTACTGGTAATTCCTCTTGCTATACACCCAAGCATTCTGCTAGCATTTCCTGCTGCTCTGTGACATTGTCTGCCTACCTTTAAGTCTTCTGAAATAATGATCCCTAAATCCCTTTTTTCAGATACTGAGGTTAGGACTGTATCACTGATTTTATATTCTGCTCTTGGGTTTTTACGTCCCAGGTGCATTATCTTGCACTTATCAACATTAAATTTTAGTTGCCAGATTTTTGACCATTCCTCTAGTTTTCCTAAGTCCTTTTCCATTTGGTGTATTCCTCCAGGAACGTCAACCCTGTTACAAATCTTTGTGTCATCAGCAAAAAGACACACCTTACCATTGAGGCCTTCTGCAATTTTGCTGATAAAGATATTAAACAATATGGGTCCCAGAACAGATCCCTGAGGTACCCCACTGGTAACAAGACCTTGGTCTGAATATACTCCATTGACTACAACCCTCTGTTGCCTGTCCCTCAGCCACTGCCTAATCCATTCAACAATATGGGAGTCCAAGCCCAATGACTGCACTTTATTGATAAGCCTTCTATGTGGGACAGTATCAAAAGCCTTACTAAAGTCTAGATAAGCGATGTCTACTGCACCTCCTCCATCTATTATTTTAGTCACCCAATCAAAAAAATCAATAAGATTAGTTTGACATGATCTCCCTGAAGTAAACCCATGCTGTTTTTCATCTTTCAATCCATGGGATTTTAGATGGTCCACAATCCTCTCCTTAAGTATGGTTTCCATTAATTTCCCCACTATTGATGTCAGGCTTACTGGCCTATAGTTGCCCGATTCCAACCTACTACCTTTCTTGTGAATGGGCACAACATTTGCTAATTTCCAATCTTCTGGGACGACTCCTGTTGCCAGTGATTGGTTAAATAAATCTGTTAATGGTTTTGCTAGTTCACCGCTGAGCTCTTTTAATAGCTTTGGGTGTATCCCATCAGTCCCCTGTGACTTATTTGTATTAATTTTAGACAGTTGACTTAGAACCTCTTCCTCTGTAAAGACACATGCGTCAAAAGATTCATTAGTCTTCTTTCCCAACTGAGGTCCTTCTCCTTCATTTTCCTTTGTAAAAACTGAACAGAAGTATTCATTGAGGCAGTCAGCTAGTTCTTTAACTTCTTCCATATACCTTCCTTCTTTAGTTTTTAATTTGGTAATTCCTTGTTTTAGTTTCCTTTTTTCATTTATGTATCTGAAGAATGCCTTATTGCCTTTTTTCCCTGACTGAGCTAATTTCTCTTCTGCCTGTGCTTTAGAAGCTCTTATAACTTGTTTGGCCTCTCTCTGCCTAATCTTATAAATTTGTCGGTCATCCTCGTTTTTTTTTTTTTTATAATTCCTAAATGCTATCTTTTTGTTTTTAAACACCTGAGGGGTTAATTGTGCGGATCACAGCACCCTGTAAGAGATCGGGTGCTGCCAGGCAGCAGGGGGCAGTCATGTACACAGTTCTTAGTATATTCTAACTTGAAGCGTCCCCATCACTATGGGAACTCCTCTGTGTTAGAATATACTGTCGGATCTGAGTTTTCACAAAGTGAAAACTCAGATCTCAAAAAGCTTTTATGCAGACGGATCTGCGATCTGTCTGTGTGAAAGTAGCCTAAGGGACACGGATCACGGACGCGGATGACAATCTTGTGTGCATCCGTGTTTTTTCACGGACCCATTGACTTGAATGGGTCCGCGAACCTTTGTCCGTCAAAAAAATAGGACAGGACATATTTTTTTGACGGACAGGAAACACGGATCACAGACGCGGATGAACAACGGTGCATATTTCGAGTTTTCAACGGACCCATTGAAAGTCAATGGGTCCGCAGAAAATCACGGAAAACGGAACAAAGGACACGGATGCACACAACGGTCGTGTGCATGAGGCCTAAGACTATGGAGATACTAAAATGTTTTTTTTTGTTTATAAAAAGATAATATATTGTAAAACATAAACATAGACATTTTAGGTATCGCCGCGTCCGTAACAATCTGCTCTATAAAAATACCCCATGACCTAACCCCTCAGATGAACACGGTCAAAAAAATTAAATAAAAACGGTGCCAAAAAAATGTACACCAATGCCTCATCTACCATAGAGGCAGGGCAGAATGCTGGTTGCAGAGTGCTATTGCAATTGTGTCTTTCTTTATATATGTATTTCACCATAGCAATGTGCACCTGCATATAGGGTTGTGCTGATTGAATCCCCCACATTTTTTCTTTGTAGTATTGTCACGACTGTGACTGATCCAGACAGGTCTGGGAGGAGAAGGTCGTAGCGACTTGCTACTCGCGATAGCTTGTGAGTTTTCTCCGTGGTTCAGGGTATGTCATCTGGGTTTTGCCTTGTGAACCTTTTTGTCCTGACTGGGAGTTTGTAGGCATCCTTCTCAGGTGAGTCCTGTCTGCCACTCCCAGCTACTATATTAGTTTCACTTTCACTTGCAGTCATTGCCAGATATAGTCCTTACTTCCAGTGCTACTCTGACCTTGGAAGGAGATCGTTTGATGGTGTTGCTGTGGAGCTCTTGTCCGGCGTGGACTGTCGTGTTTGGGATCGCCTTCTCTGCTCGTAACTGGATAAGTCTATCTCTGCTGTTGGTTGTTTGTTGCTGTCTTCCCCGGTTGTTTTCCTAGACGTGAGTGATGGTGACTTGCGCTCCCATCGGCCTTTCCCCAGTCCAGTCTTGTTAGGGCGACTGAGGGTTTAGGTATCCTGCTCGCCGCACGGGTTCACACCCCGTCTAGGGTATCAGGGCAGACAGGTGCCAGCTTAGGGTTAGTCAGGGGTGGCCATTCTATTTCCCATCCGTAGATAAGGGTCCCCCTCCCCCTCCGTCTGGTGCGACACAACTGCTGCTGGGATAGCGGTCGTGACAGTATATCTGGCCTTTTAAAAAAAAAAAAATGACATTTTTTTTTCTTTTTTGCTTGCTGTTTTGCTTTGTATTTTGTCTGTTCCACTATGGATCCGGTTTCGGTTTTGGCGAAACAATTACAGGGGTTATCCCTTGAAGTGGCAGGATTAAAAGCAACAGTGCTGCAACAGCAATCCTTGGGTTCCACCGTTGCTACGGGAAACCAAGGTACTCCTGAGCCAAAAGTGGCTTTACCTGATAGGTTCTCTGGAGGGAGAGACCAATTTGTAACCTTCAGAGAAGCTTGCAAATTGTTCTTCAGGTTACGCCCTAGATCCTCCGGCGGTGAGGAACAACGGGTGGGCATTGTAATTTTTTCTCCTGCAAGGAGATCCGCAGGCTTGGGCTTTCTCCCTACCATCAGACTCTCCGGCCTTACGATCAGTGGAGGAGTTTTTTGAAGCCCTGGGTCTCGTATATGATGACCCGGACAGGGTCTCACTGGCTGAGTCTAAGCTACGTAGACTTCGGCAAGAGAACCGGCCTGCTGAACTATATTGTTCCGAATTCCGTAGGTGGGCTACTGATACGTTATGGAACGACTCGGCCCTTAGGAGTCAGTTCTGCCAGGGGTTGTCTGAAAAATTAAAAGACGCGCTGGCGGTATACGAGGTCCCTGGGTCTCTTGAGGCTGCTATGTCTCTGTCCATAAGAATCGACAGACGACTCAGGGAGAGACTATTAAATTTTACGGAGGCCTCTATAGGGCAGGGATCGGTCTGTTATGGTCCAGTCGAACCAATGCAAATAGGGGGCGCCACTAGACGGGTGAATCCTCCTAAGTTCCGCCGTAGGTCAGAGGTTTGTTTTCGTTGTGGGGGGAGGGGTCATTTTGTAAAGGTTTGTCCCTCAGAACCCAAGAGACCACAAACAAAGGAGCCGCCGGAAAACTAGAGTCCCCAGATTGTGCGGAGGAGAACAGTCTGGGCGTATTCGTTTCCTCCATACGCATGTCTCAGTTTTTGTTGTCCGCTACCGTTGAGGCGGGCAATAAAACTGAGATCTGTTCCGTCTTTTTGGGCAGTGGGGCGGGGGTCAACTTGGTGGATTCACGGTTTGCTCAGGCTCTGGGTTTTACTCCGGAATCGGTATGCAGAACTATTCCTGTGTTTGCCATCGACTCCTCCCCTCTTACTCAGAGAGAGTTAACTCAGATCATCCATAATATCCATCTGCAGGTAGGGGACCTCCATAAAGAGCATATCTCTTGTTATGTCCTGGACGGTCTTCCGGCTCCTATGGTATTGGGGCTTCCCTGGCTGGTGACTCACAATCCAGTGGTGGATTGGCAGGCCGGGGAGATTGTGGAGTGGAGTGAACACTGTAAGGACAACTGCTTGAGTAGTAGGTGCTCTACACTCTCTGTAACATCTTTACCTGCCTTTCTGTCAGATTTTATGGATGTGTTCTCTGAGAAGGGTTGTCAGGGGTTACCACCTCATCGTCCATATGATTGCCCGATTAATCTATTACCTGGGGCAAAACTACCTAAAACCCGGTTATACAATCTTTCCGGCCCGGAGAGGAAGGCTATGAAAGATTATATTTCGGAGAGTTTGGCTAAGGGACACATCAGACCCTCTTCTTCACCTGTGGCTGCAGGGTTCTTTTTTGTTAAAAAGAAAGATGGGGGCCTACGTCCTTGCCTGGATTTCCGGGAATTAAACCGGATAACTATCCGAGATCCCTATCCTCTTCCTCTCATTCCCGACCTCTTTAATCAGGTTGCTGGTGCTAAATGGTTCTCCAAAATGGATCTCAGAGGAGCCTATAACCTGGTTCGCATCAAAGAGGGGGATGAGTGGAAGACGGCTTTTAATACTCCGGAAGGGCATTATGAAAATCTGGTCATGCCATTTGGTCTTACTAATGCGCCTGCGGTATTCCAACATTTTGTCAACAATATTTTTAGTCACCTTATCGGGAGATTTGTTGTGATATATCTTGATGACATCCTGGTCTATTCCCCGGATCTGGATACACATAAGATCCATGTGAGACAAGTGCTGCAGATGTTAAGGGCCAACAAATTGTTTGCTAAGTTAGAAAAATGTGTGTTCGCCGTAAAAGAACTGCCATTTCTGGGGTATGTGTTGTCAGATTCAGGTTTCCGCATGGATCCAGAGAAAGTCCGGGCGATTATAGACTGGGATCTGCCTGAGAACCTGAAGGCATTGCAACGCTTCCTGGGGTTTGCCAATTTTTATAGAAAGTTTATAAAGAACTATTCCTTGGTGGTAAAACCACTGACGGACATGACCCGAAAGGGATCCGATTTTTCCAAATGGTCACATGCAGCCAAAACTGCCTTTGCATCTCTGAAGGAGAGATTCACCTCGGCCCCTATTCTCGTACAGCCAGATGTCTCGCTTCCTTTTATTGTAGAGGTTGACGCATCAGAGGTGGGGGTGGGAGCGGTACTATCTCAGGGCCCGTCCCCTGGTGAATGGCGTCCGTGTGCTTTCTTTTCGAAGAAATTGTCTACTGCAGAAAGGAACTATGATGTTGGCAACAGGGAACTTTTGGCTATTAAGTTGGCTTTTGAGGAGTGGCCTCATTTTTTGGAGGGGGCGGTTCATCCAGTCACGGTGATTACTGATCACAAAAACTTATTATATCTGGAGTCTGCTAAACGTCTCACCCCTAGACAGGCTCGGTGGTCGTTATTTTTTACTAGGTTTAATTTTGTAATAACCTATCGCCCGGGGGCAAAAAATACTAAGGCGGATGCATTGTCTCGAAGTTTTCCTGGAGGGGGTGATGTTGAGGTACCAGAGCCCATTTTGCAAAAGGGGGTGGTGGTCTCTGTATTACATTTAGGTTTGGAGGGGAGGGTGTTGGAAGCTCAGGGGGACGCCCCGGCTTCCTGCCCCTCGGGTAAACTGTTTGTGCCAGAAAATTTACGACTGGAGATACTAAAAGAACACCATAACTCCACACTGGCAGGACACCCAGGTAGTAGGGCAACCTCTGAGTTAGTGTCTCGTCGGTTCTGGTGGCCTAAATGGCGCCAGGAGGTGTTGAATTTTGTGTCTGCATGTGCTACCTGTGCTCGTTCTAAGGTAGATCATACTCGTCCGGCAGGGCGTCTTTTACCTCTGGCCATCCCCAACAGGCCTTGGACGCACCTGTCAATGGATTTCATTACGGATCTACCAGTATCAGCGGGGAAGACTGTTATTCTTGTAGTTGTTGACAGATTCAGTAAAATGGTGCACTTTATTGCTCTTGCCGCATTGCCTAATGCTAACACACTGGCTCAGGTTTTTATTGACCACATCGTGAAGCTTCACGGGGTCCCTTCCGATATTGTTTCGGATCGTGGTACCCAATTCGTTTCTAAATTTTGGAAAGCTTTTTGTTCTCGTTTAGGGGTTCATCTGTCGTTTTCTTCATCTTTCCATCCACAGTCCAACGGTCAGACTGAACGTACCAATCAAAACCTAGAGACATATTTGAGATGCTTTGTTTCCGAAAATCAGGAGAAATGGTCATCTTATTTACCGTTAGCCGAGTTTGCCATTAATAATCGTCGTCAAGAATCCACCGATAAGTCACCATTTTTTGGTGCGTATGGTTTCCATCCTCAGTTTTGTACGTTTTAGTGAGGGGGGGGGGCGTCTGGGATTCCCGAGGAGGAACGATTTGCGTCTTCACTTTCTTCAGTGTGGCAGAGTGTGCAAGAAAGTTTGAAGAGAATTGGTGGTAGATACAAACGTGCGGCTGATAGGAAGCGCTCTGAAGGTCCGGACCTTGGGGTGAATGACTTGGTGTGGTTGTCTACCAGAAATATCAAGTTGAAGGTTCCCTCGTGGAAATTAGGTCTGAGATTTATTGGTCCTTATAGGGTAATTAAGATCATTAACCCGGTGGCTTTTCGTCTGGAGCTACCTCAGACTCTAAGGATCCATAATGTCTTCCACAGATCTCTGCTTAAGAGATATGTAGAACCTCCTGAACCATTGCCACTACCGCCTCCACCGGTGGTTGTTGATGGCAGTCTTGAGCTTCAGGTAGAAAAGATTGTTGATTCACGATATGTTCGCCGCTCTCTTCAGTACCTGGTGCACTGGAAAGGTTATGGTTCCGAAGAGAGAATGTGGGTTCCAGCATCAGAGATAAAAGCGGACAGACTCATTCGGGCTTTTCATAGCTCCCATCCGGAGAGGCCTGGTCTTGAGGGTCCAGGGGCCCCTCGTAGAAAGGGGGGTACTGTCACGACTGTGACTGATCCAGACAGGTCTGGGAGGAGAAGGTCGCAGCGACTTGCTACTCGCGATAGCTTGTGAATTTGCTCCGTGGTTCAGGGTATGTCATCTGGGTTTTGCCTTGTGAACCTTTTTGTCCTGACTGGGAGTTTGTAGGCATCCTTCTCGGGTGAGTCCTGTCTGCCACTCCCAGCTACTATATTAGTTTCACTTTCACTTGCAGTCATTGCCAGATATAGTCCTTACTTCCAGTGCTACTCTGACCTTGGAAGGAGATCGTTTGATGGTGTTGCTGTGGAGCTCTTGTCCGGCGTGGACTGTCGTGTTTGGGATCGCCTTCTCTGCTCGTGACTGGATAAGTCTATCTCTGCTGTTGGTTGTTTGTTGCTGTCTTCCCCTGTTGTTTTCCTAGACGTGAGTGATGGTGACTAGCGCTCCCATCGGCCTTTCCCCAGTCCAGTCTTGTTAGGGCGACTGAGGGTTTAGGCATCCTGCTCGCCGCACGGGTTCACACCCCGTCTAGGGTATCAGGGCAGACAGGTGCCAGCTTAGGGTTAGTCAGGGGTGGCCATTCTATTTCCCATCCGTAGATAAGGGTCCCCCTCCCCCTCCGTCTGGTGCGACACGACTGCTGCTGGGATAGCGGTCGTGACAAGTATATATTGGAGGCGTGGCGATCTCCATGCAGTCATGCACACCTGACCAGTCAGTCTGTCCTGGAGGCTGGTTTTAAAGTCAGTATAAAAGTGAGTCTGCATATATATAGCACCTACCAGTAGCCATTTGGCTCCAGGAGAAGTATATAATGGGCTCAGCATGCATGTTGGTACTTGCATCCCTGGATCCGATGAAAGCTGTAATGGCACCGGACGGGGTTAAAAGCAGAGTGTGCTTGGCGTGCATGCTGCACCTGCATTCCCGGGACTTTGTGTGGCTGTCATGGCCCACAAACAGGTAGGAACTAGTGTTAGGGACCACTCCATAGAGGCGACCTTGACGTGGTGAGTGGCTTATTACGCTTTGGCCAAAATGTACACCAATGCCTCATCCAGCATAGAGGCAGGGCAGAATGCTGGTTGCAGAGTGCTATTGCAATTGTGTCTCTTTCTTTGTATATGTATTTCGCCATAGTGATGTGCACCTGCATATAGGGTTGTGCTGATTAAATCCCCCACACTTTATGGCAAATGCAGATGAAATTTCTGAATTTCTATTTTTGGTAACCTTGCCTCACAAAAATGTAATATAGATAAACCAAAAATCATATGTACCGTAAAAATAGTCCCAACAAAACTGCCACCTTATCCCGTAGTTTCTAAAATGGGGTCACTTTTATGGAGTTTCTAATCTAGGGGTGCATCAGGGGGGGCTTCAAATGGGACATGGTGTAAATAAACCAGTCCAGCAAAATCTGCCTTCCAAAAACCACACGGCGCAGCTTTCACTCTACGCCCTACTGTGTGCCCGTACAGTAGTTTACGGCCACATATGGGGTGTTTCTGCAAACTACAGAATTGGGGCAATAAATATAGCATTTTTTTGGGCTGTTAACCCTTGCTTTGTTACTGGGAAAAAATGGATTAAAATGGAAAATTTGCCCAAAAATTTTAATTCTCAAATTTCATCTCTATTTGCCAATAACTCTTGTGCAACACCTAAAGCGTTAACAACGTTTGTAAAAATCAGTTTTGAATACCTTGAGGGGTGTAGTTTCTTAGATGGGGTCACTTTTATGGAGTTTCTACTCTAGGGGTGCATCAGGGGAGCTTCAAATGGGACATGGTGTAAATAAACCAGTCCAGCAAAATCTGCCTTCCAAAAACCGTACGGCGCACCTTTCCCTCTACGCCCTACCGTGTGCCCGTACAGTAGTTTACGGCCACATATGGGGTTTTTATGCTAACTTCAGAATCAGGGTAATAAATATAGCGTTTTGTTTGGCTGTTAACCCTTGCTTTGTAACTGAAAAAAATTTGCCCAAAAATCTAAATTCTAAAATTTTATCTCCATTTGCCATTTACTCTTGTGGAACACCTAAAGTGTTAACGACGTTTGTAAAATCAGTTTTAAATACCTTGAGGGGTGTAGTTTCTAGAATGGGGTCATTTTTGGGTCTTTTCTATTATGTAAGCCTCACAAAGTGACTTCAGGCCTGAACTGGTCCCTAAAAATTGGGTTTTTAAAAATTTCTGAAAAATTTCAAGATTTGCTTCTAAACTTCTAAGCTTTGTAACGTTCCCAAAAACTAAAATGGCATTCCCAAAATGATCCAAACATGAAGTAGACATATGGGGAATGTAAAGTAATAACTACTTTTGTAGGTATTACTATGTAATATAGAAGTAGAGAAATTGAAACTTGGAAATTTGCTAATTTTTCAAAAAGTTTGGTAAATTTGGTATTTTTTTAAAAATATAAATGTTTTTTTTTTTTTTACTTCATTTTACCAGTGTCATGAAGTATAATATGTGATGAAAAAACTATCTCAGAATGGCCTGGATAAGTCAAAGCGTTTTAAAGTTCTCACCACATAAAGTGACACTGGTCAGATTTGCAAAAAAGGCCTCGTCCTTAACCCCCTAGCTTAAACACCCTTAATGACCAGACCACTTTTTACACTTCTGACCTACACTACTTTGACCGTTTATTGCTCGGTCATGCAACTTACCACCCAAATGAATTTTACCTCCTTTTCTTCTCACTAATAGAGCTTTCATTTGGTGGTATTTCATTGCTGCTGACATTTTTACTTTTTTTGTTATTAATCGAATGTGGGCACCTTTGCCCACCTAGGCTGCAAAAAAGTGTCACACATCTGGTATCCCCGTACTCAGGAGAAGTTGGGCAATGTTTTTTGGGGTGTCTTTTTACATATACCCATGCTGGGTGAGAGAAATATCTTGGCAAAAGACAACTTTTCCCATTTTTTATACAAAGTTGGCATTTGACCAAGATATTTATCTCACCCAGCATGGGTATATGTAAAATGACACCCCAAAACACATTGCCCAACTTCTCCTGAGTACGGCGATACCAGATGTGTGACACTTTTTTGCAGCCTAGATGCGCAAAGGGGCCCACATTCCTTTTATGAGGGCATTTTTAGACATTTGGATCCCAGACTTCTTCTCACGCTTTAGGGCCCCTAAAATGGCAGGGCAGTATAAATACCCCACATGTGACCCCATTTTGGAAAGAAGACACCCCAAGGTATTCAATGAGGGGCATGGCGAGTTCATAGAAAAAAAAAATTTGGGCACAAGTTAGCGGAAATTTATTTATTTTTTTCTCACAAAGTCTCCCTTTCCGCTAACTTGGGACAAAAATTTCAATCTTTCATGGACTCAATATTCCCCTCAGCGAATACCTTGGGGTGTCTTCTTTCCGAAATGGGGTCACATGTGGGGTATTTATACTGCCCTGGCATTCTAGGGGCCCTAAAGCGTGAGAAGAAGTCTGGAATACAAATGTCTAAAAATTTTTACGCATTTGGATTCCGTGAGGGGTATGGTGAGTTCATGTGAGATTTTATTTTTTGACACAAGTTAGTGGAATATGAGACTTTGTAAGAAAAAAATAATAATTTCCGCTAACTTGGGCCAAAAAAATGTCTGAATGGAGCCTTACAGGGGGGTGATCAATGACAGGGGGGTGATCAATGACAGGGGGGTGATCAGGGAGTCTATATGGGGTGATCACCCCCCTGTCATTGATTACCCCCCTATAAGGCTCCATTCAGATGTCCGTATGTGTTTTGCGGATCCGATCCATGTATCCGTAAAAAACATACGGACATCTGAATGCAGCCTTACAGGGGGGTGATCAATGACAGGGGGGTGATCAATGACAGGGGGGTGATCAGGGAGTCTATATGGGGTGATCACCCCCCTGTCATTGATCACCCCCCTATAAGGCTCCATTCAGATGTCCGTATGTGTTTTGCGGATCCGATCCATGTATCCGTGGATCCGTAAAAAACATACGGACATCTGAATGCAGCCTGACAGGGGGGTGATCAATGACAGGGAGGTGATCAGGGAGTCTATATGGGGTGATCACCCCCTGTCATTGATCACCCCCCTGTAAGGCTCCATTCAGACGTTCGTATGTGTTTTGCGGATCCGATCCATGTATCCGTGGATCCGTAAAAATCATACGGACGTCTGAATGGAGCCTTACAGGGGGGTGATCAATGACAGGGGGTGATCAGGGAGTGTATATGAGGTGATCACCCCCCTGTCATTGATCACCCCCCTGTAAGGCTCCATTCAGATGTCCGTATGTGTTTTGCGGATCCGATCCATGTATCAGTGGATCCGTAAAAATCCTACAGATGTCCGAATGGAGCCTGACAGGGGGGTGATCAATGACAGGGGGGTGATCAGGGAGTCTATATGGGGTGATCAGGGGTGATCAGTGGTTCATAAGGGGTTAATAAGTGACAGGGGGAGGGTGTAGTGTAGTGTATTGGTGTTTGGTGCTACTTTACTGAGCTACCTGTGTCCTCTGGTGGTCGATCCAAACAAAAGGGACCACCAGAGGACCAGGTAGCAGGTATATTAGACGCTGTTATCAAAACAGCGTCTAATATACCTGTTAGGGGTTAAAAAAATCACATCTCCAGCCTGCCAGCGAACGATCGCCGCTGGCAGGCTGGAGATCCACTCTCTTACCTTCCAATCCTGTGAACGCGCGCGCCTGTGTGCGCGCGTTCACAGGAAATCTCGGCTCACGCGAGATGACGCGTATATGCGTCGCTGAGCGCAGGGCTGCCGCCTCCGGACCGCAATCCTGCGTTAGGCGGTCCGGAGGCGGTTAAGGTGAAATATGGCCGTGTCCTTAAGGAGTTAACACGTGCCTAACTTTTAACTAAGCTTTATTAAATCTTATTCTAAATGACTGACGTTCCAGTGCCAATCATGCTTTAGAATCTATGCTCTCATGTGGGAGTATAGATTCCCCTGTAGCCGCACTGAGCGCTGTTCAGGCTGGAACATTGCTGCTCTTACCTGTACCAGCCCTACTTCGCTGAAGCCTGACATACATGGGCTATGTCAGCTATTAGCAGAGGGGTCACAAGCAGGAAAGTGATGTCTTATGTGAGCTCCTGCTCTACGATCGCTCTGCTAATAGCCTGCGCACCACAGTGGTGAAAAAAACTAACTTAAAAAAAAAAAATTATATAGAGGATAGTAATCTCATGAGAAAAGGTTATGTAATTGAATACAGAGAGTACTATACTCGCTTACATAGCCTGTTCTTGTGAGATTTACCAAACAGCTTGTCTTCTCCCTGGCGGTGAAGCAGACTGCTGCGATTGGAGAGCTTCACAGCCAGGAAGAAGTAGATGCCCACTGAGGAGAGCTTGAGGTCTCTGCCTCCCTGTACCGATGGTACAAATTAGCATATTGTTGTCACGGCTGAGGATGGGGAAAACCCTCAGCCGTGCGATGACTGAAAATGGTGTCGCTGCTAGGCCAGGACAGGAATCAGGGAGCAGGACACCTCCTATTATGTCCCTAATTCTGACCCTGACTCCTAGCTGTATGAGCCGACCCTGATGGTAGGAGGGCTCATACTCCGGAACCTTGGGGTCCCTACTAGCCCTCAGGGTGGCCCTGAACTAGGAGCAGGGTAAGACAACCTGTTCCTTCTAGATGCGGACGAACAGGAGTCTCACAGGCCAAGCTGCAATGAAAGGAGAACAAATACAACATATGGATATGGCAGGTGAACTAAAGCAGTTCCAAACCTACCTGCCACAGCCACGCTGACTGGAACCCGTGCATGACTACTGATGTCCACACAACACAAAGGGACACAGAACACAACACATATCACACAGGTAACCAGGACATCCATAGTTGCAATAAACCGATAAATCATAAAGACATCTTCAAACATCAGACATAAAGTTTTATGACCACAAGGGTGGCCCTCACTGGCAGATGGTATATAACCAGGAGGATGCCTCCAGCTAACCATGGCTGAAGTACCCCTCAGAAACAGGCATCCAGCGGAAGCTAAAAAGCCCAAGTAGCCACACCCATACACATGCCCAGTGTTCACACACTAAGAAGGGAGTTAACTCTTCCTACACCAGGCAAGGGAAAAAGCCACTTAAAGGGGAAGTGTACAATAAACATTTACACTGCAGCTGTTACCGCAGGCAACGACATGCGTGGCAACCATGTCCTGGGAGTCAGCCAGAAGGCCGAGACACTGCCACCACATGTACACAATACCCCACGTTGCCACGGGCAGCCACAAGTGAAGGGAAGTGTCACAGTGCACACATACATAAAAATGCTTTTATTGTGTAAAACTTAAATAAATAGCAAAAAGTATACATATTAGGTATTGCCACATGCGTAACGACCTGCTCTATAACAATATCACATAACCTACCCCCACAGGAGGACGCTGTAAAAATAAATGTATATAAACTGTGCCAAAACAACCAATTATTTGGTAACCTTTCCCCATAAAGTGTAATAATGAATGATCAAAAAATCATATGTACCCAAAGATGGTACCAATAAAAATGTCAACTCTTCCTGCAAAAAAACGAGCCCCTGCACAAAACGATCGGTATAAAAAATAAATAAATATGGCGTTCAGAAAATGGAGACACAAAACAGAATTTTTATTATTTTATTATGTAACAAAGTAGACATATTTGATATCGCATCCATAACAACCTGCTCTATAAAAATAGCACGTGATCTGACCTGTCAGATGAACATTGTTAAAAATGAAAACTGCGCCAAAACAGTCATTGTTTTGTTACCTTGCCTCACAAAAAATGTAATATTGAGCAACCAAAATCATATGTACCCCAAAATAATACCAATAAAACTGTCACCTTATCCCGTAGTCTGCAAAATGGGGTCACTTTTTGGGAGTTTCTACAGTAGGGGTGCACCAGGGCTTAAAATGGGACATGGTGTCGAAAAACCACTCCAGCAAAATCTGCTTTCCAAAAACCATACGGCGCTCCTTTTCTTCTGCGCCCTGCCGCGTGCCCTTGCAGCAGTTTACCACCACATGTGGGGTGTTTCTGTAAACTTCAGAATCAGGATAATAGATATTGAGTTTTTCTTGGCTGTTAACCCTTGATGTGTTACAGGAAAAGATTTATTAAAATGGAAAATCTGCCAAAAAGGTTAATTTTAGAAATTTCATCTCCATTTTGCTTTAGTTGTTGTGGAACACCTAAAGGGTAAAAAAAGTTTGTAAAATCAGTTTTGAATAACGAGGGTGTAGTTACTAAAATGGGATAATTTATGGGTGGTTTCTACTATGTAAGCCCCACAAAGTGACTTCAGAACTGAACTGTTCCTTAAAAAGTGGGTTTTGGAAACTTTAACTTTCTTTTCAAGAATTGCTTCTAAAATTAAAAAAAAAAAGGAAAAAGGAAAAGACCTTTTACAAAATGATGTCAACATAAAGTAGACATATGGGGAATGTTAAGTAATAAATATTTTATGAGGTATCAATTTCTGTTTTAAAAGCAGAGAAATTCAAATTTTGAAAATTGCAAATTTTTCCAAATGTTTAGTAAATTTTGGATTTTTTTATAAGTAAAGGTGAAATATATTGACTCAAATTAAGTACAATTAGTCACGAGAAAACCATCTCAGAATGGCTTGATAAGTTAAAGTGTTCCAAAGTTATTACCACATAAAGTGACACATGTAAGATTTGCAAAAAATGGCCTGAAAAACTGTCCCGGGGTAGAAGGGGTTAATAACCATTGGTCACTTAGTAAGGTACTTACGCATATACACACATTTTTCCCCTGTCCAAGCATTCTCATTTTATGTACTAGTACTAACCTTTTATGTGGTAGAGTATCAAATACTTTGGAAAAGTCAAGATACAGTGGGGCAACAAAGTATTTAGTCAGCCACCAATTGTGCAAGTTCTGCTGCCACCTCAAAAGATAAGAGACCTGTAATTTTCATCATAGGTATACCTCAACTATGAGAGACATAATAAGAAAAAAAATCCAGAAAATCACATTGTCTGATTTTTAAAGAATTTATTTGCAAATTATAGTGGAAAATAAGTATTTGGTCAATAACAAAAGTTCATCTCAATACTTTGTTATATAGCCTTTGTTGGCAATGACAGAGGTCAAACGTTTTCTGTAAGTCTTCAGAAGGTTTTCACACACTGTTGCTGGTGTTTTGGCTCATTCCTCCATGCAGATCTCCTCTAGAGCAGTGATGTTTTGGGGCTGTCGCTGGGCAACATGGACTTTAAACTCCCTCCAAAGGTTTTCTATGGGGTTGAGATCTGGAGACTGGCTACGCCACTCCAGGACCTTGAAATGCTTCTTACGAAGCCACGCGGCGGTTTGTTTGGGATCATTGTCATGCTGAAAGACCCAGCCACATTTCATCTTCAATGCCCTTGCTGATGGAAGGAGGTTTTCACTCAAAATCTCACAATACATGGCCCCATTCATTCTTTCATTTACACGGATCAGTCGAACTGGTCCCTTTGCAGAAAAACAGCCCCAAAGCATGATGTTTGCACCCGCATGCTTCACAGTTGGTATGGTGTTCTTTGGATGCAACTCATCCTTCTTTCTCCTCCAAACACGACGAGTTGAGTTTTTACCAAAAAGTTCTACTTTGGTTTCATCTGACCATATGACATTCTCCCAATCTTCTCCATGTACTGGCTTAAGCAAGGGGACACGTCTGGCACTGCAGGATTTGAGTCCCTGGCGGGTAGTGTGTTACTGATGGTAGCCTTTGTTACTTTGGTCCCAGCTCTCTGCAGGTCATTCACTAGGTCCCCCCGTGTGGTTCTGGGATTTTTGCTTACCGTTCTTGTGATCATTTTGATCCCACCGGGTGAGATATTGTGTGGAGCCCCAGATCAAGGGAGATAATCAGTGGTCTTGTATGTCTTCCATTTTCTAATAATTGCTCCCACAGTTGATTTCTTCACACCAAGCTGCTTGCCTATTGCAGATTCAGTCTTCCCAGCCTGGTGCAGGTCTACAATTTTGTTTCTGGTGTCCTTCAACAGCTCTTTGGTCTTGGCCATAGTGGAGTTTGGAGTGTGACTGTTTGAGGTTGTGGACAGGTGTCTTTTATACTGATAACAAGTTCAAACAGGTGCCATTAATACAGGTAATGAGTGGAGGACAGAGGAGCTTCTTAAAGAAGAAGTTACAGGTCTGTGAAAGCCAGAAATCTTGCTTGTTTGTAGGTGACCAAATACTTATTTTACTCAGGAATTTGCCAATTAACTCATTAGAAATCCTACAATGTGATTTCCTGTATTCTTTCCCCCCATTCTGTCTCTCATAGTTGAAGTGTACCTATGATGGAAGATACAGGCTTCTCTCATCTTTTTAGGTGGGAGAATTTACACAATTGGTGGCTGGCTAAATACTTTTTTGACCCACTGTATATGACATCCATTGACTCACTCTGGTCAAGTCTAGAAGTTAACTTCTCATAGAAACTGTTTTAATTAGTTTGACAGGACCGATCTCTCATGAATCTTGCTGATACAGTGTTATACACTTAATTTTATTGATATACTCAAGAATAGGATCACTTAGAAAACCCTCCAACAGTTTACCCACAACAGATGTTAGACTTACCAGCTTATAGTTTCCAGGCTCTGTTTTTGACCTCTTTTTTTAATATTGGCACCACATTTGCTAAGCGCCAATCTTGTGGAACATTCCTTGTCATTATAGAGTCCCTAAATATCACAAATACAGGCCTTAGCATACTGACTTGGGTGTATGCCATCTGGACAAGGTGATTTGTCTATTTAAATTTTTTAAGATGACGCTGCACTTCTTCCTGGGTCAGACAGGCCGCTTTTAATGGGGAGTTTACTTTTACTTTGACACTCTGCATTTCATCTGATATTTCATTTTCCTCAGTGGAGAAAAAAAAATATTTAATAGATTTGTGTTCTCCTCATTGCTTTCTACAACTCCTCCCTCATCACTCTGTAAAGAGCCAACACTTTCAGATTTAAACATCTCTCTGCATCTTGCTGACCTTTCTAGGACATGGAGACTTTGAAGCATGATTTGCAAAAGATAGGGATGGTCATCATTTAGACAGGACTTTATATAATTGCAAACCCCTCCCCTTCTCTATTTTTTACGATCCTTTCTAAACAAACTGTAACCTTGTAAGGTAACCACCCAGTCATAGCTATCATCCAGCCATGTCTCAGTTATTTCAACTATGTCATAGTCCTCCTCAGACATGACTAATTCCAGTTTATCAGTTTTAGTCAAGCTTCTGTCATATTTGGCAATTTTTTTTTACCCTACACCTTTCCTTATGAACTGTTCTAGTCCCTCCTTTAATTCTTCCCCCAGTTCCATTACCTTAGTCACTATATGCACTATCTTCCCCTCCTATAATGTATTTACCCTCCCCAGTCTCTAGTTTAACCCTTAGGATACCAGCGCCATACATGTACAGAAACTAGGTCTGTAATCCTAGCACCTTACAGCTACGGCGCGCTGATCAGGCAGGCGCAGGAGCTGTGCCCACCCAATCAGCTGCAGGGGCCCAGCAGTCACTGATAGCCAGACCCCTGCTGTAGGCGTCGGCATCATTGAAAACACCGATGCCGGTGCATTAACCCTCACACAGCCGCGGTAAGCGCTGACCGCGGCATGTGCGCTATCCTGATGGGTCCTGGGTGTCCATCGGGTCCCCGCGCTGCTGTGACGGGGACCCGATGGCTTGGACGGCAGCCCAATGCTTTCCTAAGGCATCATGGCTGCCATCCTTGTGAGCCTGTGAGATTCAGCCCCCTGGATCTCACAGTAAGCAGGCTGTAAGTGTATTACACTCAGTAATATACTTACAGCCAATGCATTACAATACATATGTATTGTAATGCATTGTAAAGGGGATCAGACCCCCAAAAGTTGAAGTCCCAGAGTGGGACAAAAAATAAAGTAAAAAAAAAAAGTAAAAAGTTGTACAAAATAAAAAATTTAACATTTCAAGTTTTGAAAAAAGCGTCCTTTTCCCAAAATAAAGTATAAAAATATCATATGATCCACCCCGTCAGGTGAACCCTGTTAAAAATATAAATTAAAAAAATGCTATTTTCTGGTCACCTTGCCTTACAAAAAGTGTAATACCAAGCGATCAAAAAGTCTTATGTACCCCAAAATTGTATCAATCAAATTGTCATCTCATCCCGTAAAAAATGAGCCCCCTACCTAAGACAATCGTCCAAATAATAAAAAAAAACTATGGCTCTCAGAAAATGGCAACACAAAAACAAGATTTTATTCTGTTCAAAAAGGCTTTCCCTGTGTAAAACTTAACAAAAATAAAAATGATAGACATATTAGGTATCTCTGCGTCCGAAACAACCTGTTCTATAAAAATATCACATGAGATGGCCCCTCAGGTGAATGCTGTAAAGAAAAAAAAACTATGCCAAAATAGCCATTTTTTGTCACCTTGCCTCACAAAAATATAATACCAAGCGATCAAAAAGTCTTACGTATGTACCCCAAAATGGTACCAATCAAACCATCATCTCATCCCGCAAAAAAATAGACCCTACCTAATAGGGTTGTCATGGTACCAAAATTTTGATTAGCTTTCGATACCATAGAAAAGCATTGCGATACTCGATACCATTCGATACCACGCAGTAAAAACACGAAAAAAGCTGCATGCATTACGCTCTTTATGGAAAGTCCGGCCCATAATAGAAAAGTCCTATCCTATTTTTGGGGGGGGAACAAGGTGACAAAAAAATGGCGAATTGCGCAGTTTTTATTTTTTATTTTTCTGTTACAGCGTTCACCGCATAGGAGCTATTTTTTATTCTTTTAATAGTTTGGACTTTAAGGACGCGGCGATATGTAATATGTTTATTTATTGTTTATATATTTTATATGTTAAATTGGAAAAGGGGGTATTTATACTTATTATATATTTTTTTTTTTACTTTTTATTTAATAACTATTTCCCCCCTTAGGGGCTAGAACCTGGGATCTTTTAATCCCTTGTCCTATTCACCCTACCTAATAGAGATCTATTAGGGTGAATAGGACTTTACATTCTCCCTGCTGTCCTGTGCTTTGTGCACACAGCAGCAGGGAGCTTACCATGGCAGCAAGGGCTTCAGTAGCATCCTAGCTGCCATGGTAACCAATCGAAGCCCCAGGATTACAATGCTGGGGCTCTTATCACAACTGCCACTGCACCACCAATGAAGAGGGTGGAGGGAACCCTGTGGCCAGTGCCGTCTTTAACGTGGGGCAAAAGGGGCAGCTTCCCTAGGCCCATTTGCTCCTGGGGGGCCAAAGGCAGATGCCTTATGAGCCCCGCTGGCCACTAGTGACATGGGGGGGCGGTGGCAGGGCACAGGGAGATGAGCACTTCCTTTGTCGTAGCGCTCATCTCCATAGTCATCTGTATCGCTGTTCTCAGGACAGCGATACAGATGGAAGTGCTCCGTCGGGGCAGAGGAGGGAGAGGCGGTGCAGGCGGCACGATGACTGAGCCGTACAGAGCGGGACACAGGCCGGAAGAGTCCTGCATTGCATCGCTGCCAGCCTGATGGAGGCAAGTATAAGTGTTTATTTTTGTTATATGGTACTACTACTGGCACATGATTGGAGGGCATCTATGGGGGCGCCTGTTACTGCCACATGATTGGGGGGCATCTATGGGGGCACCTGTTACTGGCACATGATTGGGGGGCATCTATGGGGGCACTTGTTACTGGCACATGATTGGGGGCATCTATGGGGGCACTTGTTATTGGCACATGATTGGGGGGCATCTATGGGGGCACTTGTTACTGGCACATGATTGGGGGGCATCTATGCAGGCGCTTGTTACTGGCACATGATTGGGGGGCATCTTTGGGGGCACTTGTTACTGGCACATTGGGGGCATCTACGGAGGCCCTTGTTACTGGCACATGATTGGGGGCATCTATAGGGGCACATCTTACTGACACATTATTGGGGGTCACTGTGGGGGCAACTATGGGGACACTTCTAACAGGCACATTATTGGTGGCACTATGGGGGCACTTAGAAGGGGTATTTTATATGGGGGGATCTGTATAGGGGTATTCTATACTGGGGCACATTATGGTGGGTACTATGGGGAAGGGGAGAGAGGAGTACTATGGGGGGCACTAAGAAGGGGTATTTTATACTTGCAAATTATGGGGGACACTGAGGGCCTGTCACTGTGGGGAGTGAGGGAAACCCCCCACCATGCGGTGTCAAAGGGTAAAAGGGGATCAGCCTAGCCAAAAGGAGTAATAAGGGAGCAGGTCACCTCCTACAGCATCCCTGACTCCTCACCGTATGAGCGGACCCCGATGGTAGGACGGCTCATACTCTGGATTCCTAGAGACCCTGAGTCACCCTAGTAATCCCTCACCAAGGAGCCGGGAAGAGACGACCTGTTCATCCCAGTCATGAAGGAACAGGAGTCTCTGAGGCCAGGCTGCAAGGAGAGGGGAACACATATAGCATATGGAGTTGGCAGGTAAGCAAAACCCATAACACACTTACCTGCCACAGACACACTGACTGGAACCCATGCACAAGTGTTGCTGTCCACACCAACATTAAGGACACAGCACTTACCACAACCACACAGGAACCCAGGACACCCATAGCTGCAATAAACGTAAGACAGGGGAATGTCTAGCAAACATGCTGGACACCAAACATCACCAGCCATGTAACACAACACAAGACATACAACACCCTGAACATAACCCACGCAAACCAAAAGATAAGAAGGGAAAGAGATACCATAATAGCATTAATGACCACAAGGGTGGCCCTCACTGGACAGATGGTAAAAGCCAGGAACAGTGAACCACCAGCATACACCAAGGCTGGAGGAACACTGAGCTTCAGGCATCCAGCAGAGGCTAAATAGCCCAAGCAGCCACATCCACACACACATAAACCCAGTGTTCACAAAACACTAGGAAGGGAGTTAACCCTTCCAACTCCAGACAGAGGAAGGAAGCCACTTAAAGGGGAAGTGCACATACAAGCATACCAAACAACACGTTACCACCGGCAACAGCATGCGTGGTAACCATGTCACGGCAATCACCCAGAAGGCAGAGACACTGCCACCGCATGCTCACACAGCAACACATTGCCACGGCCAACCGCAAGTGTGGCAACAGTGTCACAGCGCAAACCATAGAAACATAGAATGTGTCGGCAGATAAGAACCATTTGGCCCATCTAGTCTGCCCAATATACTAAATACTATGGATAGCCCCTGGCCCTATCTTATATGAAGGATGGCCTTATGCCTATCCCATGCATGCTTAAACTCCTCCACTGTATTTGCAGCTACCACTTCTGCACTAAGGCTATTCCATGCATCCACTACTCTCTCAGTAAAGTAATACTTCCTGATATTACTTTTAAACCTTTGCCCCTCTAATTTAAAACTATGTCCTCTTGTAGCAGTTTTTCTTCTTTTAAATATTCTCTCCTCTTTTACCTTGTTGATTCCCTTTATGTATTTAAAAGTTTCTATCATATCCCCTCTGTCTCGTCTTTCTTCCAAGCTATACATGTTAAGGTCCTTTAATCTTTCCTGGTAAGTTTTATCCTGCAATCCACGTACCAGTTTAGTAGCTCTTCTCTGAACTCTCTCCAAAGTATCAATATCCTTCTGGAGATATGGTCTCCAGTACTGAGCACAATACTCCAAATGAGGTCTCACTAGTGCTCTGTAGAGCGGCATGAGCACCTCCCTCTTTCTACTGGTAATTCCTCTCCCTATACACCAAAGCATTCTGCTAGCATTTCCTGCTGCTCTGTGACATTGTCTGCCTACCTTTAAGTCTTCTGAAATAATGACCCCTAAATCCCTTTCCTCAGATACTGAGGTTAGGACTGTATCACTGATTTTATATTCTGCTCTTGGGTTTTTACGTCCCAGGTGCATTATCTTGCACTTATCAACATTAAATTTTAGTTGCCAGATTTTCGACCATTCCTCTAGCTTTCCTAAGTCCTTTTCCATTTGGTGTATCCCTCCAGGAACATCAACCCTGTTACAAATCTTTGTGTCATCAGCAAAAAGACACACCTTGCCATCGAGGCCTTCTGCAATTTCGCTGATAAAGATATTAAACAATATGGGTCCCAGAACAGATCCCTGAGGTACCCCACTGGTAACAAGACCTTGGTCTGAATATACCCCATTGACTACAACCCTCTGTTGCCTGTCCCTCAGCCACTGCCTAATCCATTCAACAATATGGGAGTCCAAGCCCAAAGACTGCACTTTATTGATAAGCTTTCTATGTGGGACAGTATCAAAAGCCTTACTAAAGTCTAGATAAGCGATGTCTACTGCACCTCCTCTATCTATTATTATAGTCACCCAATCAAAAAAATCAATAAGATTAGTTTGACATGATCTCCCTGAAGTAAACCCATGCTGTTTTTCATCTTTCAATCCATGGGATTTTAGATGTTCCACAATCCTCTCCTTAAGTATGGTTTCCATTAATTTCCCCACTATTGATGTCAGGCTTACTGGCCTATAGTTGGCCGATTCCTCCCTACTACCTTTCTTGTGAATGGGCACAACATTTGCTAATTTCCAATCCTCTGGGACGACTCCTGTTGCCAGTGATTGGTTAAATAAATCTGTTAATGGTTTTGCTAGTTCACAGCTGAGCTCTTTTAATAGCTTTGGGTGTATCCCATCAGGCCCCTGTGACTTATTTGTATTAATTTTAGACAGCTGACTTAGAACCTCTTCCTCTTTCTGTCTTTCCTGTATAGAACCCTGGTATTGATATATCCCAGTCATTACCCCCCTTGAACCACGTCTCAGTAACAGCCACTACATCTATATTCTCAGATGCCATTATAGCCTCAAGTTCATTGATCTTATTCCCTCGACTGCGAGCATTTGTAGACAAGACTCTGAGCTTGTCATTTCTTAACCTTTGTGCTACTGGCCTCTTCTGGCATTGTTCCGGGGGACAGTTGGACTGCTGGATTATCACTCTTTTGCCCCCCTTTCCTAGTTTAAATGCTTCTTAGCAAATACCTGGAACTGTTCACCGAGGACATTCATTCCTTTGAGAGAAAGATGCAAACCATCTTTCTTGTACAGTTCTTTTCCATTCCAACAAGAGCTAACATGAGACACAAAGCCAAACCCTTGGTTCAGACACCATTCACCAAGTCATACATTGAATTCCTTAATGCGAATCTTCCTGTCATGCTGAAGGTTATGCACAGGCAAAACTGCAGAGAATGAAACCGTTGATGCAACCTCCCGTATATCTTTTCCAAGTGTGTGAAAAGCTTCTTTCACCTTTGAAACCTCATTGCAATCCAGATCGTTTGTCCCAAGATGGAGAATAACATCCACTTCCCTTTCCTGCTTTGCTTGCCTAACAATATTAAGGATCCGTCGTCTATCCCTGCTAGCGGTAGCACCAGGGAGACATCTTACAACACCATTCTCCTCAAACTTCACACCTCTTATTGTAATGACCGGCGTCACGCAAAGGGAGGGAAATGGGAAGGCCCTGTCCAAGGGAGAGGGAAAGGTGGTGACCCCTGACTCACCTTGCGGCTGGCACCTGACTGCCCTGACGTCCCTAGACGGGTTCCTCACCCGTACGCTGATCACGTGCCTAAACCCTGGCTTTCCCTAAGATGAGCCCTGTGTAGTGAACGGGGCGGTGGGATCACTAGTCCGCACCACTGACACTAAGAGGAAAACACCAAGGAGAGGACAGACAATACAGACAAACATATAATCCCAGGTGGGCGACAACAGCAGACCACCAAGGCCCAACAGGGATCCGGAGGGTAACGTTCTGGAACAACAACCAGGGAACACAGTTACACAGCTCCAGTGGGTCAGTCAGGAAGCTCTATATCTGGCAACCAGAGAAGTGGGAGATGGGAATATAAGGAGGTTGGGATTGCTGGACAAGAAACAGCTGAGGAGGAGAAGCTACGGATCCCTGAGTGAACCAAAAAGGATTGCAAGGCAAACCCAGAAAGCTACCATTACAAAACAGCACTGTCTTTGTACATCGAACGCGCAGCCACCCGCTGCGACTTCCTGACCCCGGGTATAACGGAGTCAGACGTGGCTCTTGACACCCTCGTGACAGTACCCCCCCTTCCACGAGGGGCCTCCGGACACTCAGGACTAGGTCTCTCAGGATGAGAGGCATGAAAAACCCGAACTAACCTGTCAGCGTTTACCTCAGACGCTGGAACCCACATTCTTTCTTCGGGACCGTAACCCCTCCAATGCACCAGATATTGAAGAGAACGGCGGACCCGACGAGAATCAACAATTTTGGATATTTGAAACTCTAGATTACCATCCACAATAACAGGAGGGGGTGGCAGCGGTGATGGTTCTAGAGGTGGAACATACTTTTTGAGTAACGATTTATGGAAGACGTTATGAATTTTAAAAGTCTGAGGTAGCTCCAGGCGAAAAGCCACGGGGTTAATGATGGCTATTATTTTGTAAGGACCAATAAACCTAGGACCCAGTTTCCAAGAGGGAACCTTCAATTTAATATTCCTAGTAGATAACCACACATAGTCATTCACTCCTAGGTCCGGACCTGGCGACCGTTTTTTATCAGCCATGCATTTATATTTACCTCCCATATTTTTCAAATTAGCTTGCACTTTCTGCCATACAGATGAAAGAGACAACGAAAACCGTTCCTCTTTGGGAACCCCAGAAGACCCCCCCTCTTTGAAAGTACAGAATTGGGGATGAAAACCATATGCACCAAGAAATGGTGACTTGCCAGTAGATTCCTGACGGCGATTTTTTATGGCAAACTCTGCTAACGGTAAATATGATGACCACACCTCTTGGTTTTCAGACACAAAACATCTTAGATATGTCTCAAGGTTTTGGTTGGTACACTCAGTCTGTCCATTCGACTGAGGATGGAAAGCTGAGGAAAAGGACAAGTGTACCCCCAAACGGGAACAAAAAGCTTTCCAAAATTTAGAAATAAACTGGGTTCCCCGATCCGAAACAACGTCGGAAGGGACCCCGTGAAGCTTCACGATTTCACTGATGAATACCTGAGCAAGAGTCTTAGCATTAGGTAGTGCGGGTAACGCAATGAAGTGTACCATTTTGCTAAACCTGTCCACTACTACCAAGATAACTGTTTTACCCGCAGACAAAGGTAAGTCAGTGATAAAATCCATTGACAGATGTGTCCATGGCCTATTGGGAATGACAAGTGGCAATAAAGACCCTGCAGGACGTGTATGAGAGACTTTCGCGCGCGCACAAGTAGAACAAGAAGACACAAAATCCATTACATCCTGACGCAACCTTGGCCACCAAAAACGACGAGGCAATAGCTCCAAGGTTGCTTTACTACCCGGGTGCCCAGCAAGTGCCGAATTATGATGTTCCTTTAATAATTCAAGACGCAGGTTCAACGGTACAAACAATTTCTCTAAAGAGCAAGAGACCGGGGCGTCCCCCTGGGCCTCTAACACCTTCCCCTCCAGAACAGAGTGTACTGCAGAGACAACCACTCCTCTTTGTAGAATGGGTACCGGATCACTCACATTACCCCCTCCAGGGAAACAACGCGATAATGCATCTGCCTTGGTATTTTTTGCCCCAGGACGATAGGTAATAACAAAGTTAAACCTGGTAAAAAATAGCGACCACCTAGCTTGTCTAGGGGTGAGACACTTAGCTGATTCGAGGTACAGAAGGTTTTTGTGGTCCGTAATCACAGTGACGGGGTGGATTGCCCCCTCTAAAAAGTGACGCCATTCTTCAAACGCTAGTTTAATAGCTAATAGTTCCCTATTGCCAATATCATAGTTCTTCTCTGCTGCAGATAGTTTTTTAGAAAAGAAAGCACAAGGACGCCATTTGCCAGGAGACGGACCCTGAGACAGCACAGCCCCCACTCCCACCTCTGACGCATCTACTTCAACAATAAAAGGCTGGGAGACATCAGGTTGGATTAGTACAGGTGATTGCATTCTAGGGTGTGGGAAGGCGGGATTCAGGGGGCCCAAGTAAATTCTTGCCAAGGGTCCAATCAATATTAAATATTGCCTGTGGCCACTGCCACCAATGATTTAATACTGGGGGGGTTGGGGGGGCACTGCGCCACCAATGATTTAATACTGGGGGGCTTGGGGGATGCACTATGCCACCAATGATTTAATACTGGGGGTTTGGGGGGGCGCACTGCACCACCAATGTTTTTAAAAAAATGTATACAAATACAGGAGGCGTGTGCCGGCGGCAGAAACACATAGCCGGCACCCAACCTCTATGACAGGGAGCTGCGATCAGCGGCAGTGCGGCACCTGTGGGGTTAATTGCCGCTGATCGCAGCTCCCTGTCTTAGAGGTTGGGTGCCAGCTATGTGTTTCTTCAGCCGGCACCCGTCTCCTGTATTTGTATTAAACGTTAGTTATCTTCATTGGTGGTGCAGTGGCCACAGCCCCTCCCCTCCTCCTCCCCTCTCTATCCTCATTGGTGGCAGCATTACAGGGGGGGGGGGGGAGAGTGACTCCTTCTCCCCTGTGCTGCTGAGGAAACATGGCGCGCGATAAATGGCAAAAGTATTGATTGGGTATCGATAATTTGATACCCTGTGCAACCCTACTTCCTAAGACAATTGCCCAAAAAATAAACAAAAAGTCTTTAACTGTGTAAAATTTAACAAAAATAAAAATGATAGACATAATGGGTATGGCCACGTCCATAACAAACAGCTCTATAAAAATCTCACATTATATGCCCCCTCAGGTGAATTCTGTAAAAAAAATATAAAAAAACTATGCCAAAACAGCAATTTTTTTCACCTTGCCTCACAAAAAGTGTAATGCCAAGCAATCACAAAGTCTTATGTACCCCAAAATGGTACCAATAAAAATGCCATCTCATCCCACAAAAAATAAGCCCCCACATAAGACTATAAATAAAAGATAAATAAAACAATGGCACCCGTAAACCAATCCATCAAAATCTGCACTGCAAAATCCATATGGCGCTCCTTCCATTCTGAGTTCTGCCATGTTCCCCCACAGCAGTTTACCACCACATATGGGGTGTTGCCGTATTCAGGAGAAAGTGGGTAACAAATTATGGGGTTCTTTTTCTCCTGTTACCCCTTGTGAAAATGAAAAATGTGGGGACATTTCATTGGAAGAAATGAAACTTTTCATTTTCACAGCCAAGTGTCTCCAAATTCCGTAAAAAAACGCTTCGGGGGTCAAAGTGCTCAGTACCCCCCTTAATATATTCTTTAAGGGGTGTAATTTCCAAAATGGGGTCATTTTTTGAGGGTTTCCACTGTAGGGGTACATAAGGGTCTCTTCAAATACAAAACGGTGCATAAAAACCATTGTACAGTCGTGGCCAAAAGTTTTGAGAATGACACAAATATTAGTTTTCACAAAGTTTGCTGCTAAACTGCTTTTAGATCTTTGTTTCAGTTGTTTCTGTGATGTAGTGAAATATAATTACACGCACTTCATACGTTTCAAAGGCTTTTATCGATAATTATATGACATTTATGCAAAGGACCTCTGCAATTCGACTGGGCATGCTCTCAATCAACTTTTGGGCCAATTCCTGACTGATAGCAACCCATTCCTTTATAATCACTTCTTGGAGTTTGTCAGAATTAGTGGGTTTTTGTTTGTCCACCCGCCTCTTGTGGATTGACCACAAGTTCTCAATGGGATTAATATCTGGGGAGTTTCCAGGTCATGGACTCAAAAGGTCAACGTTTTGGTCCCCGAGCCACTTAGTTATCACTTTTGCTTTATGGCACGGTGCTCCATCGTGCTGGAAAATGCATTGTTCTTCACCAAACTGTTGTTGGATTGTTGGAAGAAGTTGCTGTTGAAGGGTGTTATGGTACCTTTCTTTATTCATGGCTGTGTTTTGGGGCAAAATTGTGAGTGAGCCCACTCCCTTGGATGAGAAGCAACCCCACACATGAATGGTCTCAGGATGCTTTACTGTTGGCATGACACAGGACTGATGGTAACGCTCACTTGTTCTTCTCTGGATAAGCCTTTTTCCAGATGCCCCAAACAATCGGAAAGAGGCTTCATCGGAGAATATGACTTTGCCCCAGTCCTCAGCAGTCCATTCACCAAACTTTCTGCAGAAGATCAATCTGTCCCTGATGTTTTTTTTGGAGATAAGTGGCTTCTTTGCTGCCCTTCTTGACACCAGGCCATCTTCCAAAAGTCTTCGCCTCACTGTGCGTGCAGATGCGCTCACACCTGCCTGCTGCCATTCCTGAGCAAGCTCTGCACTGGTGGCACTCCGATCCCACAGCTGAATCCTCTTTAGGAGACGATCCTGGCGCTTGCTGGACTTTCTTGGACGCCCTGAAGCCTTCTTAACAAGAATTGAACCTCTTTCCTTGAAGTTCTTGATGATCCTATAAATTGTTGATTGAGGTGCAATCTTAGTAGCCACAATATCCTTGCCTGTGAAGCCATTTTTATGCAACACAATGATGGCTGCACGCGTTTCTTTGCAGGTCACCATGGTTAACAATGGAAGAACAATGATTTCAAGCATCACTCTCCTTTTAACATGTCAAGTCTGCCATTTTAACCCAATCAGCCTGATATAATGATCTCCAGCCTTGTGCTCGTCAACATTCTCACCTGAGTTAACAAGACGATTACTGAAATGATCTCAGCAGGTCCTTTAATGACAGCAATGAAATGCAGTGGAAAGTTTTTTTTGGGATTAAGTTAATTTTCATGGCAAAGAAGGACTATGCAATTCATCTGATCACTCTTCATAACATTCTGGAGTATATGCAAATTGCTATTATAAAAACCTAAGCAGCAACTTTTCCAATTTCCAATATTTATGTAATTCTCAAAACTTTTGGCCACGACTGTAGCATAATCTTCCTTCTGACCACTGCCATGTGTCCATAGAGCAGTTTACCACCAAATATGGGGTACTTGTGTAAACTGCAGAATCAGAGTAATATATATTAAGGTTTATTTTGCTGTTAACCCTTGCTGTGTTGCAAGAAAAAATTGATTAACATAAAAAATTTACCAAAAAAGTGAAATTTTGAAATTTCACCTCCATTTTCCTTTAATTCTTGTGAAACACCTCAAGGGTTAACAAAATTTGTAACATCAGTTTTGAATAATATGAGGGGTGTAGTTTCTAAAATGGGATAATTTATGGGGGGTTTAAATTACGTAAGCACCTCAAAATCACTTCATAACTTAATTGGTGCTTAAAAAAATGGTTTTGGAAATTTGTTGAAAATGTGAAAAATTGCTTCTAAGCCTTCTAATGTCCTAAAAAAATGATTCTAACATAAAGGAGACATTTGGGGAATGTTAAGTAATAAATATTTTATGAGGTATCACTTTGTTTTAAGAGTAGAGAAATTGATATTTTGAAAATTGCAAATTTTTCAAATTTTTGGCCAAATTTGGGATTTTTTATAAATAAAGGTGAAATATATTGACTCAAATTAATGACTTTCATGAAGTACGTTGTGTCACGAGAAAACATTCTCAGAATGGCTTGGATAAGTAAAATCGTTCCAAAGTTATTACCACATAAAGTGACGCATCTCAGATTTGCAAAAAGTCTGAAAAGTGTCTCAGTACTGTAGGGGTTAAACACCTTATAGCCATCTTATTCCCCCAAACAGCTGCACCTTCGCCATTGAGGTGCATCCAATCCCTACAATATAACCTGTAGCTGACAGAAAAGTCAGGCTAGTTCTCTCAATCCCCTCCTTCCTACACCAAGTATTGAGCCATTTTTTTTAACTCCCTAATCTTCCGCTGTCTTTCTGGCAGGGGCGGGCTGGGACAGGGAGGGAATTGCCCCCCAGGCCGCCCTAAAAAAACTGCTGGGCCGTCTTTAACAAATAATAATTATTTTTATTTATTTTTTATTCCTCAGGCCGGTGGTGGCGGCGGGCAGTAGAAGATGAGCGCTTTCATTGAGCGATGAGCGATACAGATGCCTGTGCTGCGGCAGGGCAGGGGAGGAAGAGGCGTCTCCCTTCCCTGTTCTTCTGATAGGCCACAGGCACTAATGCCTGCAGCCTATCAGAAGTCGGCTCAGGCAGCACGATGACATCATGATCATTGCGCCGCCTGAGTCGGGCAGCACACAGCGGGGGACACAGGCCGGAAGAGACCTGCATCGCATCGCTGCTGATGGAGGTAAGTATTAGTGTGTTTTTTGTTTTTTTTTCTTTGCAGGAGAAGCTGGCACTATGGAGAGAGCTGGCATTTCTTACAGCCCCATTTTTTATGGGGTGGCATTCTGGGGGCATTTATTTGTTGCCCATTTTGGGGGGGCACTATGGGGGCATTTCTTACTGGCACATTATGGGGGGCATCATGGGGGAGAGGAGCACTATTAGGGCATCTGGGGGCTCTAAAGGGGCTTTTTGTATTATTGGCACATTATGGGGGGCACTATAGGGGAGAGCAGCACTATGGGGCATCTGTTGGCACTATAGGGGCATTATTTGGGGGCACTATGTGGAAGTGGGGGCTCTAAAGGGGCCTTTTTTTATTGGCACATTATGGGGGGCACTATGGCATCTGGTGGCACTAATGAAGCATTTTTTACTGGCACATTATGGGAGGTATTATAGGGGAGAGCGGCACTGTGGGGCATTATTTGGGGGCACTATGGGGGAGTGGAGCACTGTTGGGGCATCTGGTGACACTAAGAAGGGGCATTTTTTACTGGCACATTATGGGGGAGAGGAGCACTATAGGGGCATCTGCTGGGGGCACTAAGAAGGCTAATTTTTTTACTGGCATATTATGGGGACACTATGGGGAAGGGGGTGAGGAGCACTATGAGGGCATTTACTGGGGCACTATATAGGGGTATTTTATACTGGCATACATTATGGGGAAATTAGCTCAACTGCGGGCACTAAGCGGGGGTATTTCATGTACTGTCATATTATAGGGAGAATTATTACTACTAGGAGGTATTATGGGGAGCTTTACTACTACTGGGGGGCTATGAGGAACATGATTACTAGTATGGGCACTATAGGGGCATTATTACTACTAAGTGTGCTCTGGCAGATAATTATTTCTATTGGTGGGATTTTGGGGAGCACTTACTTTGGGGGGCACCCGGGCACAGTATCAGCTTAGGACAATTATTTTTGGGTGACATTATCTTTATACTATTATTGTCTGGGTGCAGTTATTTTTTAGAGCACTGTGTGCCAATAATTGTTGAAGGGGGCACTGTCTGTGTGGTAGTAGTATTTCCAGGGGGACTGTTTCTGCAGTATAGTATTGGGGGTGGCAGGAAAGGGTGTTCAGAAGATGTGAAGATTATGGAAATGTGGGAAACTAATGTCTGTTTGTCAATCTCTGCAGATACGGGAGATGGCTGAAAAATCATCATGGCGGTCTGGTCTGAATGGAGAAGATAAAGAAAACGTCTACAACAAAGGTGACATCACTGGATGTAAGAGGTATTGGGCGCTATGTAGGAGAAGAGATGCTCCGGCTCCTCCCCCTGCCATTTGCAGAAGGAGGATTCAGAGCTGGGTGAGGACGGCCAAGGGGGGCAGCAGGCCACGGGCGGGTGGCAGATGGTTGGGGGAACCACAGGCATAGAGCAGGATCTGGGAGGGAGGAGAGCGGAGTAGCTTCCTGACTGTAGCCTGCTGTTTATTGTATAATGTGAAGCAGGCAGTGCAGCCAGGACAGGCCCTCCCCTATCCGTATGATGTGTAGAGACAGGCCTCAACAGTAGAATTTTAGCTGTACAGTGTTTGTTGGGAGTGGCCTATTACATGTAACAGGGGATTTTAATAATGGGTGGGGCTACAAAATGGGCCACTTGACTGGATTTGCGCCCCAGGACTAAGGCTGCCAGTCCTTCCCTGCTTTCTGGTGTGGCTTGTGCTAGCAGTAGTAGTTCAGAAAATACTACCTTTGAGATACTTGCCCTGAGCTTGCGACCTAAGTCCCTGAAATAATTTTTAAGGATGCTTCATCTACCTCTAACTTTGTCATTGGTTCCAAAGTGTACCATGACCGCTGGGTCTTCGCCAGCCTCTTCCAGTGATCTATCAACCTGATCCACAATATGTCGAACTCGAGCACCAGGAAGAAAACACACAGTTCAATGATCCCATTCTTTGTGACAGATCGCCCTATCTGTATCCCTAATGATCGAGTCTCCCACTACCAGCACCTGTCTGGCCTACCCTGGTGCCCTGCTTACTGGAGCTGGAATTCCCTGGGCTTGCAGAGAAAGTGTCTTGCTGCAGCAGTGCTTTCCCTGAACTACTATTCTCCTCATTTGACACAAACTTGTTGGAGAGTGTCAGATCAGGGCTAGCCTCCCTGAAACTGTTCTCTCTATCCTGCTTTACGTTATCCAATTAACTCACTTTCCCGATCCTCTATACAACCACCATCCCCCTCATCTACCCCATAGAGTGTCTGTTCCTAAAGTCCCTGAATCTAAAGTCACTTATCTTGAAGATGTGTCATTAGAAAATTACCTATTGTTTATTGCTTAACATATTTTTTAAGATGTTATTTTTAATTTTCCATGTCAAATTTATAGTTAAACAAAAACCATAAACTCCTGTAAGTTTCTCACTGGACAATAAGCTAATAATAGGCGTTACTTTTTGGTCTGTACAGATCACTTTACTGCTGTTATATATTATTCTAAACCTGCCTGTAATGATAAGGAGATATCACCTCTGTGTATAGATAAGACAGGATCCACCATTCACAATAGGTGATTGTCAAAGCTTACCTACCCTATTTTTCGAACTATAAGATGAACTGGACTATAAGACACACCTAGAATTTGGAGGAGGAAAATAAGAAAAAATATATTTTCCACTTGAATGGTGCTTAGCGGTGCCCAGGCCAGTGATACTAGTCGTGACGCCACTGGGCCTGTGATAAACAGCGAGAAGGCCGCGGAGCTCCTAGAGCACCGCTCCTTTCTCAAACAGAAGATCAGCAGGGGTCTCGGGTGTCGGAACCCCACCAATCAGATGCTGATGATCTATCCAGAGGATAGATCATCAGTAAAAAAAAAAAGAAAGAACAGCAGAACCCCTTAAAGGCAAACACACTTGCGATCAAACATGTGCACGTTCGCAAACTCACATTTTTTGTCTGCTTATATAGCTGCTACTCCTAGACAGCTTCAAACCAGTCTGTTGATTCCCCCCCCCCTCTGGATTTAACCCCTTCTTGACCAGCATCGTAATAGTATGGCGCTGCGGGAAGTGACTTGACGCCCAGCGCCATTCAGGTACGGCACTCTGATCGGGCGGTTGCAGCAGCTGTGCTTGCCCGATCAGCAGCAGGTGTCCAGTAGTCACTAACAGCCATGCCCCTGCTGTATGCGCCGACGTCAGTGAAAACACCAATGTCCACGCATTAACCCTTTCCTATGTTTGCTGACCGCTGCATGTGCAGTTTGTGTGGAGTGAGGGAGCTCCATCCCCGTCCCCATCGGGTCCCCATGCTGTGGTGACAGGGACACGATGGTTGGGAAGGCAGGCCCATGCCTTCCATAAGCATCATGCAGCCTTCCATGGAAGCCTGTGAGACCCAGGCCCCTGTATAAAAAAAAAAAAAAAAAGGAACAGTAGAACCCCTTTAAGACAAACGGCTATATATCATCCCAATGAGTGGTGACTACACAGTGCATTGGTTGATGTCATTTAACCCCTTAGTGACCAGCCTGTTTTGGACCTTACTGACCAAGCGTTTTTCTTCCATTTTCATCGTCGCGTTCCAAGAGCTATAATTATTTTTCCGTCTATATAGCTTTATGAGGGCTTGATTTTTGCGGGACAAGTTGTAGTTTTTATTGGCGCCATTTTGGGGTACACATAACTTTCTGATTAACTTTTATTAACTCTTCCTGGGAGGGAGATGGGAAAAACAGCAATACTGCCACTGCGTTATTACGTTATACATTTTATGGCGTTCATTTTTCTGTATAAATAACATAATATCTTTATTCTCTGGGTCACTACGATCACAGTGATACCAAATACATATATATTTTTTTTTTTCTATTTTACTACTTTTTTGCAATAAAACCCCCTTTTTCTTTAAAGAAAAAAATGTTTTTGCATTGCCACTTCCCAAGACCCATAGCTTTTTTACTTTTCTTTCTATCGAGTTGTATGAGGGGTTGATTTTTGCGGGACGACTTGTATTTTTTATTGGTATCATTTTGGAGTAAATGACGCTTTTTGATCGCTTGTTATTACGTTTTTTCGGTGGCAACTAAGAATAAATTTGAAATTCTGTCTTTTTTTTTTTTTACGGCGTTCACCGTAGGGGATAGTTTACGTGATATTTATATAGGGACTATAACAGACAACATTCTGATTGATTTTAAAATGCAATGCATTATTCCTATAGTGCATTGCATTTTAATGTCAGTGCTATTCTGACATTGAAAATGTAATTAGAGAAGGCTCACCTCCTAGACAAAAAATGGAGTGGGTGCACCTACAAAGAAGGTTACACCCAATCTTCAAGAGAATTGAATAGATAATTGAAGGAGTAGGGCACACCTACATTCAGATACACATAGGAGAGTTTTCTAGACAATGAATTTATTTGTACCAGAAAATATGTGATTACACTTACCGGTAATCGTTTTTCCTTGAGCCTATGACAGCACCCATGGATAGCATCCGCCCCTTTCCTCAGGACAGGAAACAGGAAGCACAGCCTCTTTAAAAGGGAAGTACAACCCCCATCATGCCAGTCCTATTCCAAGAACTAAGGAAACAGAAAAGACTACACCACAGGACACAATACATCCATAATAGATCAAACACACACATATATATATATATATATATATTTATTTATTTTTTACTATATTTAATTCTTTTTATTTTTTTATATATATTTTTATTTATTTATTTTTTATTTATTTATTTATTTTATATTATGGGAGGGTCCTAGGCGGGTGCTGTCATAGGCTCAAGGAAAAACGATTACCGGTAAGTGTAATCACATATTTCCCCCCTCGCTTATAACAGCACCCATGGATATCTAGGCGAGATTATCTAGGGTGGGACAACTGAAAAAAGAAATCCCTTGTTTCTTCTAGCCGCATTACCAGATTGTCTGGGAGCTTCTCTTCTCTTAAAGTTGAATCTAGTTGTCTGAGAGCGAAAAGGTTTCTTAGGAGGCTGCTGATACATAGAGGGGAATCCCTTTTTTCTGTCAGAAGCTTTTTCCAGCAAATCATCTAACGTTGGCCCAAAGAGGAATTCACCCTGACAGGGAATGGCACATAATTTCGTTTTTGAACCCGAATCTCCTTTCCAATCCTTAAGCCAAATGGCCCTCCGGGCGGAGTTTGAAAGAGCAGCGGCTCTTGCTGATAGCTTCAGAGAATCTACTGAGGCATCTGCTAGAAAATCAACGGCACTATAAAGGGTTGGGAATGAGGCAAGCAACTGCTCCACCGGTGCCCCCTTCTTTATTTGCTCCTCCAATTCGTTCATCCAGACTCTTAATGATCTGGCCACTGAGGTGGCGGCTATAGAGGGCCTGAATGAGCCAGCCGTCGCTTCCCAGTTCTTTTTTAAATATACCTCGGCCCTTCTGTCCATCGGATCTTTAAGTGTTCCCGAGTCTTCAAACGGGAGGGCTGCCTTTTTAGAGATCTTTGCTACTGGGGCGTCTAGTTTCGGAGCTCTATCCCAATCAGCTGAAGCCTTATCTTCAAAGGGATACTTCCATTTTAGGGCAGATGGCACAAAAAACTTTCTGTCCGGCTGACTCCATTCATTCTTAATTGCAGAAGTTATATTCTCGTGAACGTCAAAACACTTCAACTTCCTAGGACCCAGGCCCTCAAATATAGTATCTCTCATAGACTGAGGCTCTGACTGGTCATCAAGTCCCATGGTCGCTCTGACGATCCTGACTAGGGAATTAATGTTCTCTGATAGGAACAAAGGTCTCCCTGCCAATTGCTCATCCTGGGAGTGATCCGAGGATGGTAGCTCTCCCTCCTCCTCTAACCCCGATAACAACTCTTGATCACTTGAAGGGGGAATAGAGGCAGCAGCAGAAGTACTGGGACGATCTTCAAGCAGATTACTCAAGGACTCTCTCACTGACTCCTTGACCTCGTCCTTGATAATCTGTTTTAGGCTTGATAAGAGAGAAGGGGCCTCATCCTCCAATAATTTGCCCACGCAGGTCTGGCAGGCAGGTTTACCCCAACCGGACGGTAGCTTTCTTTTACAAATTGCGCAGCCCCGCTCCTTGGATCTTGACCCCCTTCTCTCTTTGGAAGTCTAGGCACAGATAAGAAGACTCCCATTAGGATAATGTAATATATGAAAAAAAGCAGGGTATTCACCCCTCTTACCCCCACCGGTACCAAAGTCTCGTTGGTGGTTTCAGTGGGCTCAACGCGCTGTGTGGGCTCCATTTTCTGCCTTTGGCTTTCTTCCATGGAGATCACTGCAGGCCACAACACCAGCCTGCAGTGAGAGCTGGCTGGATTTGAACTTTGCCGGGCGTGTACCGGCACCCTCCCCTTCCAGTCTAAGGCATGCCCCCTCCCAATGCTTGGACCGGAAGCGCAGGATTCGGCGCTGACTACTGACGTCAGCGCCGGCCCGCTTACCTGGAAGTGACGGCGCCGTGCTCCCGCACGAACACCGGATCGCAGACGAACTTACAGCACGGCCGCAGAGGTTCGCCGTGCAGGGGACACCTAAGCGACCCCGAAGGGGGAGTGACCGGAGCGAGGGGGAGCCCAGGGATCCAGGCTCCAGCAGCGGCTTCCAGAGAAGACTTACGCCGCTCGGGTAGGCCCTCCTCCCACGGGTAAATACCAGGGGCTCCCGCAGCTCCAACCTCTATCGTGCTGTGCATCCACCCTGTCCCTTAGGACAGGAAACAGAACTGGCATGATGGGGGTTGTACTTCCCTTTTAAAGAGGCTGTGCTTCCTGTTTCCTGTCCTGAGGAAAGGGGCGGATGGTATCCATGGGTGCTGTCATAGGCGAGGGGGGAAAAATATATAGTAATACATAAAATATTATTAAACATATATTTGCATGCTATATAGACTTATAATCGCTTTAAAATTATTAAAATTGCAAACATCCATAAAAAGCAACACTAAAATATAAAATTATGTAGAAAATCCTAGGGAAGAAATGTCCTATTAGAGTCTCAGATTTTTTTGTTCCTTTCTATTACTCTGAATGTCCGTGTTACATTAATTGTCCAGTGGACCTGATATCCACGCTGTTTGGACGCAGTCCGTAGTAATCAGGATTTTAGAAAGTTCACAGGTTAGTTTCAATGTAGCCGAAGTGAGGATGTGTGGTTGAGTCACTCACATTTCTTTTGCTACAAGTTTAGCAATACATCCAATCACTTTGCCTGTGTATACATTCATACTGCATTGGTTTTACTTACAGTTCTGTAGATTTGTGCCGGCTGTACTGCGGTTGACGTGGCGTCCCACATCTAGTACGCTTACAGGCTGTGATGTAGTTTCCAGGAGATAGATTCAGGGATCTGCAGCAATCAACTGTAGGAGTGCCGTCTCAGTGGTTTTGTGTGGTTTAGTTCCTGCACAGGCAGGGCCGCTGATAGGCCAGTACAGCTGGCCCAGTTGTACCAGGCCCGGCTGGCAGGGGGGCCCGGCAGTGGCGTAGCTATAGGGGTCGCAGCGGTCGCAATTGCGACCGGGCCCCTAAGTCAGGGGGGCCCACGGGGCCCCCTCAGCCAGGAGAACGCGGCCCCAAGCTGGTGAAATCAGATTCACATGGGGCGGAGGCGGAGCGGAGGCGAGGCCCTGCATGACGCGCACTGTGCAGGGCAGGGCAGGCTAAGTAGGAGGAGGGAGGGGGAGTGGCTTCAGTTGAGGTCAGAAGACGAAAGAGGAAGCTGTGTGCAGCCGCCGGTACTGACTGACTCCGCCTCCTCTCCTGGCTGAGAGCTCCCCTCCTCGGCTCCTCCTATCCTGAGCCTGCGAGTGCGGCTGCCTGCCAGACTGTCTGCTGTGCTGAGGTGAGCGTGGCTAGCTGGACCATCCGACTGGACCAGGGTCCTGGTGGTCTGGTCCAGACCAGTTAAAGTGTGTGTCTGTGAACTGTGAGTGTCCCTGAGTGAGTGAGTCCGGTCCGGGGGCCCTAACCCACCTGGTGGAAGCGCCGGTGGCGGTGACATAGTCAGTGATAACTAAGCCCAGCAGCCCCAGACCAGACCAGTCAATACCCGCTCCTTTAGGAAAAAACTAATCAGTACTCTCATCACTCAGATGTGACTGCAGGCAGCACAGCAGCAGGCCAGAAGCGATCGATCAGCCAGGATTAATGTGCACAGCCTGGGTGGGAGGCCCCCCTTACCCTGGCCTTAGGCAAGTGACAAACTGCCCCCCCCCCCTCCTCAATCTGAATCCACAGATCCCCTCCATAACAGTGCCATCCACAGATCCCCTCCATAACAGTGCCATTCACAGACGACCCCCCAGCGCCATAAATATCACTTGTAGACAAATCTGCATGTTGTTTCAAGGCGGCGTCTGGGGAGGGACCAAGGGCGGGGCCAGGGGTGTGGCTGAAGGAGGGATCAGGGGGTGGAGCTGAAGGGGGCCCCGTCATGTATGCTGTACGGGGCCCCATGATTTCTATCAGCGGCCCTGTGCACAGGTGCTCAATCAAGCAAGCAGGTCAGATGTCACTGCGGCTGTTGATTTCAGGTTTTTTCTTTACCAAATTTTTTTGGATACCGATCCCACTACTCCTGGTCGATTTGAAGCGCTTCAATGTATATATTCTGACATTGACCAGCAGGCTTCGCCAGAGAGGTGCAGCCTGCTGGAAATTACTCAAAGCTGGTCTGGGGCCTAAACGAGACCCCAGCCAGCCTTCACACACATCGTCATCGCACTTGCGGGGTGCCGATGGGAGACAGAGGGAGTCTGCTCCCTCTGTCAGCACTTTACATGCGGCGGGCTCCATTACCCGCGGCATGTAAAGTGTTAAACAACCCGGATCGGCACTCCTGCCGGTCCGGGCTGTTAGAGCAGGGCCGCGGCTCTTATGTGAGAGCCGGGCCCCTGCTCCCCGCTGCACGGGGGACCCATGCAGCTCTTAGACTGGGCCACCGTAAAAAAGCAGCGGCCCAGCCTAAGGCCCCTTAGTGACCACCGTAAAAAAGGCGTATGGGTGGTGACTAAGGGGTTAAAGCATGCAGCAGCACATAAGCAACTCCAGTATATATATTTAAAGCAAACAACACACCACCAACTCCAGTATATGTTATACACACACAGCACTGGTTAAAGTCCTTAAGGCCTCTTTCACACGGGCGTCACAGATTTGGGCCAGATAAGATGCTGGTGCGTCGCTGGAAAATTTTCCGCGCGAGTGCAAAACATTTTTATGCGTTTTGCACCCGCGTGAGAAAAATCATCATGTTTGGTACCCAAACCCGAACAGTTCGGGTTTGGGTTAGGTGTTGTGTAGATGGTGATGGATCATGTGACAGACCAGTTCGAGTTTGGGTTAGGTGTTGTGTAGATGGTGATGTATCATGTGACGGACCATGTGATGAGCGCAGTGACGTTACCACAGGTCCTTTTCCTCAAAGAAGAAGAAGGAAGAGAAGCCGGGCTGCGCGAACAAGTGGATTAAGGTGAGTTAAATTATTATTATTATTTTTTTAACCCCTCCATCCCTATTTTACTAAGCATTCTGTATTAAGAATGCTATTATTTTCCCTTATAACCATGTTATAAGGAAAAATAATAATGATCGGGTCCCCATCCCTAGCAACCATGCGTGAAAATCGCACTGCATCCGCACTTGCTTGCAGATGCTTGCGATTTTCACGCAGCCCCATTCACTTCTATTGGGCCTGCGTTGCGTGAAAAATGCACAAAATAGAGCATGCTGCGATTTTCACGCAACGCACAAGTGATGCATGAAAATCGCCGCTCATGTGCACAGCCCCATAGAAATCAATGGGTCCGGATTCAGTGCGGGTGCAATGCGTTCACCTCACGCATTGCACCCGCGTGGGAATCTCGCCCGTGTGAAAGAGGCCTAAAGTATGCAGCAGCACGCCACTAACTCCAGTATAGTTTATAAAAAGTGCAATGGCTAAAGTATTTTAAAGGGGTATTCCCATCTGTAAGATCATATTTAATAAGTTAACACTAATGCCCTAGAACCTAGATCATTTTTGCAATTGGCTTTTATTATTTAAAATGCACCCATTTTGAAATATCCCCTTACCCCTTACCCCATTGTTGACATCTGAATTCCCATAGATACGGCCACCGCTCCAGGGCTGCATCTATGGGCTGCGCTTGTGCAGACCGCTCTCCCTTTTCACCCAGGCAGCCGGCAATTCAGACGAGTACGCGCACGCTGCCGCGGATGCGCATATTGTCTTTCCTCACTGCCACAGAGCCGTGCAGCCCCCCACCCCCACCCCCTGCAGCACTCAATGTGCCCTTTTATTTTATAGCAGGCGGGCACGCAATCCCCCATCTGCAGCCCTCAATGTGCCGGTTTATTTTTGCCCCGCTTCGGCGGAGACCCCCCCCCCTCTTTCCCTCCCTCTTTTATTTTCAGGATGGCCGAGCGTTAGCAGAGTGTCAGCACACAGCTGACACTCTGCTTGAAATGGCAAACATCTGTGTGTCAGCAGTTTAACCCTTTCCATGCCACGGTCCAAAGGGACCGCTGTATGGAAAGGTTTAACAGGGAGAGCGCTCCCCCCTCCCTCACCCATCAGCGGCTGCTCTGTTGAGGCAGCGGCTGATGGTTACCATGGCAACCGAACGCCTTCACAGGCTTCCGGCTTGCCATGGTAAGGCTAAGATCAGGCTTCTGCTAAAGGCAGCAGCAGCTTGATCAGCCTTTCTGAAAGACACAATACACTACAGTACACTATATAGTGTACTTAGTGTATTATATAGGCATCAGACCCACTGGATCTTCAAGAACCAAGTGGGTCTGGGTAAAAAAAAAAAAAAAGGGAAAAAAAGTACAAAATTAAAAAAAAATATTTCTTCTTATAGCCGCACATTTATCACTGATTAAAAATTCAAAAAAATAAAGTACACTACTCATGTTTGATACGACCTGATCTATGTTACTTTCCCCGCACGGTGAACGCCATAAAAATAAAAAAAAGATGATGAAATTGAAATTTAGCCCACCTCACTTCCCCAAAAAGGTAATAAAAGTGATCAATAAAGTTGTATGTACGCCAAAATGGTACCAATAAACCGTCACCTCATCCCGCAAAATATTAGCCCCTATTGCCAAAAATAAATAAAAAATCTGGCTCTGACTATGGAAACACATTTTTTTTTTCTTTTAAAATGCTTTTATAAGTAAAATAAATAACAAAAAGTGTCCGTAAGAACCTGCTCTATAAAAATACCATATGACCTAAACCCTCAGGTGAACACCGTAAAAAAAAAAAAGTTGTAAAATAGCCATTTTTTGTCACTTTACATTACAAAAAGTGCAAAAGCGATCAAAAAGGCGTACGCACCCCAAAATAGTGCCAATCAAACCATTATCTCATCCCGCAAAATATGACAATCGGTCAAAAAATAAAAAAAGCTATGGCTCTCAGACAATGGAGACACTAAAATATGATATTTTTTTCCTTCAAAACTACTATTATTGTTCTAAAATGAAACAAATAAAATAAAGTATACATATTAGGTATTGCCACGTCCGTAAAAACCTGCTCTATAAAAATACTACATGACCTAACCCCTCAGATGAACACCGTAAAAAAAATAATAATGAAAACTGTGCCAAAATAGCCATTTTTTGTCACCTTACATCACAAAAAGTAAGCGATCAAAAAGGCATATGCCCCCCAAAATAGTACCAATCAAATAAAACCGTCATCTCATCCCGCAAAAAAATGTATGCAGCGCGGACTCTGTATCGAGCTACGCATAGAGGGGGTGTGCATTGGAGCAATTGGGATCGGAGTGGAGGGACAATAGAGGATAATTTTATTTAGTGGCAGATGTAGCAGAGCTGTATTGAAAGCTGTTGAGCACAGTGCTTGTGGGGGAGGGGAAGACAGATGTAGCAGAGCTGTATATGAAGCTGGTCAGCCACAGTGCTGGTAGTGGAGAGGAAGACTTATGTAGTAGAGCTGTATATGCATCTATACAGATACATGGTCAACGGTGTATACACAACTGTTGTAGCTGTAATGGAAACAAATCTGCATCAGTGCTGGTGGGTGGGGGATGGTAATATTTTAGGGGAGGCAAATCATTTGGCTGCTAGGTAACATGCTTTTGGGCTGTAGTGAATTATTATTTTGCTGCTCAGAATGGGGTTTGTGTGTAAAACTGTATTAGACTACAGGACAGAACATATTAGCTCACTTATTACAGCGCTTTGAGTGACGATTCCCCAGCAGGGGGGAGGGGCCTCACAGACACTGCAGGCTGCCAGACTGATGACTCATACTCTTCACATGAACCAGCACGCAAGGACTGAGTTCTCAGTGTGATGTCATAAGGAGGCGTGGCTGGCCTTCACTCAAACTGCCTAAGCCCACCCAGCCTTAGCAGCAGGAAACCAGGAAGTGAACAGCAGAGCTGGCTGCAGGTAAAGGTGAAATGGCAAGATGGGAATAACCCTTTAAAGTATGCAGCAGCACACCACGAACTCCAGTATATATGTTATACACAGTGGACTGGTTAAAGTCCTTTAAAGCATGCAGCACACCACCAACTCCAGTATATATGTTATACACAGTGGAGTGGTTAAAGTCCTTAAAAGCATACAGCAGCACACCACCAACTCCAGTATACAGTATGTTCTACACAGAGCACTGGTTAAAGTCCTTTAAAGCATGCAGCAGCACACCACCAACTCCAGTATATTTTATACACAGTGCACAGGATAAAGTTCTTTAACCACTTAAGGACCACAGGTTTATACCCCCTAGTGACCAGGCCCTTTTTTACAAATCTTTTTTTTTTATGCCAAGGACGAATCTAAATTTCCCTCCAAGGAGAGGGAAATAGAGAAGAGAGAAGGGAGCTCACAATAGGGTAGTATGTTCAAACAGATAAATTAATCAAGTGAGAAATATCCAAACTCACCTTATAGAGTTGTGCTCATGTAGGCACAACTCTACTGTAGACTTAGTAGAAATAGGACCTTTACACCAGGACTGCAGCCGCAGATTGTATAATCTCTTGGATGGGATGTCCAGTCCCCCAAAAGAAATTTGTAGTAGAAGGAAAAGAAAGGAGTTCTGCGTCGGCGCAAAAGACACTGGTGAAGATGGTCTTAATAAAATAAATCTTCTTGTTTTAATAGAAACAACGGGGATCAGGATCTCCCCTTCATCAGGTTTCACAATAAACAATACAAATAGATCAATATTTATAGATAAAACATGTCAAAAAAACGCCAAAAGGATGCACCTGGGTGACGCCCCCTGTGGGAGGAGCCATCCCCAGGTGTCATCCAGAATGCCGGCTAAATTTTTAAAACTAAACCATAGCAGGAACATATAACCATTTCTATATTTCATATACAGAATCACTTCTATATTTGTATATAACCGACCATTATTATTAATACGATCGTTCCTGTTATGTGTGGCTCCCGGTCATGTGATCGCAAGTACAAGCGGTCACATGACTCGGGAAACAGGAAGTATACTCCGGTGAGCACCGTCCTCTCATGGAAAGGCAAGAGGAAAGGCCGAACTATAATAAGAATATGTATCCATTCCTGGAGCTTATGTGTAGAAGCGATTCTACATTTGGGTAAAAACGAACATTATTATTCATATGATCGTTTCTGATATGTCTGGTTCCCGATCATGTGATTGCAAGTGCGAGCGGTCACGTGGCTCGGGAAACCGGAAGTAACCTCAGATAAACGCCACCCTCTTATGGAGAGACAAGGGGAGAAGCCGAGCATCGCAAGACCTTGCTTCTATAGGGGCGCATGCTCAGTTAAACATTCTGTGTAGACGGCTGCAGTGGATGACGCAAGGTAACACGTGATCGCAACTGTGCGGTCACGTGATGCATTGCCATAGCAGCACCGATGCTAGTAGACCGTGGTAATCGATATAGGGTTACTATGTATACTTATTTAAAAAAATATATATATTCCTGGATATATGTATATAAAAAAGGTTGTGTTTGACCAATAAGATTCCATGTGATAAAATGTGTATAACATAGAAACATAGAATGTGTCGGCAGATAAGAACCATTTGGCCCATCTAGTCTGCCCAATATACTGAGTACTATGGATAGTCCCTGGCCCTATCTTATATGAAGGATAGCCTTATGCCTATCCCATGCATGCTTAAACTCCTTCACTGTATTTGCAGCTACCACTTCTGCAGGAAGGCTATTCCATGCATCCACTACTCTCTCAGTAAAGTAATACTTCCTTATATTACTTTTAAACCTTTGCCCCTCTAATTTAAAACTGTGTCCTCTTGTGGTAGTTTTTCTTCTTTTAAATATGCTCTCCTCCTTTACCTTGTTGATTCCCTTTATGTATTTAAAAGTTTCTATCATATCCCCTCTGTCTCTTCTTTCTTCCATGCTATACATATTAAAGGTCCTTTAACCTTTCCTGGTAAGTTTTATCCTGCAATCCATGTACTAGTTTAGTAGCTCTTCTCTGAACTCTCTCTAGAGTATCTATATCCTTCTGGAGATATGGCCTCCAGTACTGCGCACAATACTCCAAGTGAGGTCTCACCAGTGTTCTGTACAGCGGCATAAGCACTTCACTCTTTCTACTGCTTATACCTCTCCCTATACATCCAAGCATTCTGCTGGCATTTCCTGCTGCCCTATTACATTGTCTTCCCACCTTTAAGTCTTCTGAAATAATTACTCCTAAATCCCTTTCCTCAGATACTGAGGTCAGGACTGTGTCAAATATTCTATATTCTGCCCTTGGGTTTTTACGCCCCAGGTGCATTATCTTGCACTTATCCACATTAAATTTTAGTTGCCAGAGTTCTGACCATTCTTCTAGTTTTCCTAAATCCTTTTCCATTTGGCGTTTCCCTCCAGGAACATCAACCCTGTTACATATCTTTGTGTCATCAGCAAAAAGACAAACCTTACCATCGAGGCCTTTTGCAATATCACTTATGAAGATATTAAACAAAATTGGTCCCAGTACAGATCCCTGTGGAACCCCACTGGTAACATGACCTTGTTTTGAATGTTCTCCATTGACTACAACCCTCTGCTGTCTGTAACTCAGCCACTGCCTAATCCACTCAACAATATGGGAGTCCATGCTCAATGACTGCAGTTTATTGATAAGTCTTCTATGTGGGACAGTGTCAAAAGCCTTACTAAAATCTAGATATGCGATGTCTACTGCACCTCCACCGTCTATTATTTTAGTCACCCAGTCAAAAAAATCTATAAGATTTGTTTGACATGATCTCCCTGAAGTAAACCCATGTTGTTTTTCATCTTGCAATCCATGGGATTTTAGATGTTCCACAATCCTATCCTTTAATAGGGTTTCCATTAATTTGCCTACTATTGATGTCAGACTCACTGGTCTATAGTTGCTCGATTCCTCCCTACTACCTTTCTTGTGAATGGGCACGACATTTGCCAATTTCCAATCTTCCGGGACGACTCCTGTTACTAATGATTGGTTAAATAAATCTGTTAACGGTTTTGCCAGCTCACCACTAAGCTCTTTTAATAATTTTGGGTGTATCTCATCAGGCCCCTGTGACTTATTTGTCTTCACTTTAGACAGCAAACTTAGAACATCTTCCTCTGTAAAGACACATGCATCAAACGATTTATTAGTCATCCTTTCTAGTGGAGGTCCTTCTCCTTTTTCTTTTGTAAAAACTGAACAGAAGTATTCATTAAGGCAGTCGGCTAGCCCTTTATTCTCTTCTACATACCTTCCGTCCTTTGTTTTTAATTTAGTTATTCCTTGTTTTAATTTCCTTTTTTCATTTATATATCTGAAGAATGTCTTATCCCCTTTTTTCATAGACTGAGCTCGTTTTTCTTCTGCCTGCGCTTTAGAAGTTCTTATAACTTGCTTGGCCTCTTTCTGCCTAATCTTGTAGATTTCCTTATCTTCATTGCTCTGCTCTGGGTTTTTTTATAATTACAAAATGCTAGCTTTTTATTTTTAATGATTTGGGCCACTTCTGCTGAGTACCACAGTGGTCTCTTCCTTTTTTTTGCTTTTACTGACAAGTCTAATGCAATTTTCTGTTGCCTTCAATAATGCACCTTTTAAGTAGTCCCATTTCTCCTGGACTCCATGTAATCCGTTCCAGTCTGATAAGGACTCATTTATGACTAATTTCATTTTTGAAAAGTCTGTTTTTCTAAAATCTAAAACTTTTGTTTTTGTGTGGTGGGACTCTTTCACAGTTCTTATATTAAACCACACTGACTGGTGATCACTAGATCCCAAGGTTTCGCCTACAATGACATCATATACCGAATCCCCATTTGTGAATACCAAATCCAAAATGGCCTCCCTCCGGGTTGGCTCCTCAACCACTTGTTGTAGAGATAACCCCAGTAGGGAATTTAGAATATCTGTACTCCTGGTAGAACTTGCTATTTTGATTGAAATCTCCCATAATGATAACTTCTCCTTTCATTGTCATTTTAGCTATTTCTTCAACTAGTAGGTCATCTAGTTCTTTAACTTGACCAGGTGGTCTATATATCACACCTACACGAGTTACTGCATGGTTAGCAAACTGCAACGTAACCCAAACTGACTCTATGTTGGCCTCACCAACTTGTATTAGGTTAGATTTAATGCTATCTTTCACATACAGGGCCACTCCTCCTCCTTTCTTGCCTTCTCTGTCTCTTCTGTATAAAGAGTACCCTGGTATGGTTATGTCCCAGTCATTTCTTTCATTAAACCATGTCTCCGTAACAGCCACTAAATCTACATTATCATTTCTTAACCTCTGTGCTTCTGACCTGTTCTGGCATTGTTTCGGGGGGCAATTGGACTCTTTTATTTTCACTCTTTTGCCCCCCCTTCCTAGTTTAAATACTCTTTCGCAAATTCTTGGAGTTGTTCACTAAGTACATTTGTTCCTTTGAGAGACAGATGCAAACCATCTTTTTTGTACAGTTCCTTTCTATTCCAAGTAGAGCTATCATGAGAAACAAAGCCAAATCCTTGCTCTTGACACCATTTACCAAGCCATATGTTGAACTCCTTTATGCGCCTCTGCCTATCATTCTGAACATTATGCACAGGCAGAACTTCAGAAAATGAAATGGTGGATGCAAAATCCTGTACGTCATTACCAAGTGTGATAAAAGATTTTTTCACCTCTGACACTTCATTGCAAGCCAGGTCATTTGTCCCTAGATGGACAAGAACATCCACGTCCCCTTCCTGCTTTGCTTGCTTAACAATATTAATAATACGTCTTCTATCTCTTCTAGCAGTAGCCCCAGGGAGACATCTCACACAACCATTTTCTTTAAGCTCCACACTTCTTATGATTGAATCACCCAGCAACAGCTGCTTCCTTTGAGACTTCACTTTATCTTTTTTGTCCTTGGCTGCAGTCTTGCATACATTAGACATAGGAGTCAATGGTTTCTCACTCTCTGTGCTTGAGTCCATATCCATGTTGTCCTTACATTCTGAGAGTGCTGCAAATGAATTATGGAGAACCACCGACTGTGGGACATGTCTTCTATCCTCCACTCTAAGTCTTCCAGAACCTACAGTAACCCATCTGCCATTTCTGGGGGTCCTCTGTGGCAGTGGCATTGCAGCAGTCCTAGCTGGAGTTTGTTTAACAGATAATTTAAATATCTCTGATTTCAAAAATGCAATTTCCTGCTGCAGTAAGGAGAACTGTCTACAGATCTGACAGCATCCGAATCTCCAAAGAGTGGAACATGAAATAAATGCACAACAATTCCTTCACTGAACCAAGTCTGCCATTTTAAAGAGGAAAAAAAAAAAAAAAATTGTAAATTTAAATTGAACAAATCTTACCTTTTTTTTTTTGTATTGTTTCCACCTTCCAGCCTACCTCCTGACTATCTCCTGCAATATCTCTTCACTGTACTTAATGTAGTACTTGAAGGTAGTACTTGCAGCTAAGACATAGATGTTCTTTGCAGTGATGGAATACTCAAATAAAATCCATTGTAAAAATAGATAAATAAATATATATATATATATGTTTAAAAGCTAATGGGTATATCATATATAGCATACTCTAAAAATTATCTATATGGGGAGAGCATGTGACGTATCATTCTAACGCGCATTTCTCTATCTAGACCTTTTAATATATATGGACTCCACAGAATTGTCTGTCATCTGAACTGTGGATACCACTTTGATGGAGGGGATATATAAGATGATGTGTCCAAAGCTATAGATGGGATGAAAAAAGAAGAGTGGGGACAGAGAGCAATTGAGTACCCAAACAGTGGGAGAATACGGCCTTTTTTATATTTGATTGTTTATTGTTATATTTAATTTTTTTATATATATATATATATTTCCACCTTACAGATTGATTTCGAAGGCCTCATTGAGCCCATACGGGTTGAGTGTATTGAGTTTAAAGATCCAATACATCTCCCGACGCCTGATGTATTGGACATCTTTTTGGAGATGTATTGGAATGTATTTGATAGGTGTTACAGTGAATCCAACTGTATTACCTTCATGGTGTTCGGCCGCATGTCTGGACACACTGTGTTTCATATACTTTTTCTTGATGTTTGAGCGGTGTTTGTTGAATCGATTTCGTAGGGTCTGTATGGTGCGACCTACGTATTGTAGATGACATGGGCACTCTAGCAGATAGATTACGTAATTGGAATTACAGGTTAGGTGGTATTGAATTGAAAAGGAATCTCCAGTGCTTTGGCTGAAAAAGGATGATCTTTGATGGATACTAGTGCAACACAAACATCTTAGGTGGCCGCATTTAAAAGTACCTTTGGGGGCCCTAGTGTCCTTGTCCTCATCGTTAGTAGGATGTGAAGCTGATCTCATTTTTGCTAGGCGCTAGAATATTTTTCAGAGTTTTAGCTCTTCTGTAGGTGAAACGTGGGGTCTCTGGAATAATCCTTGTGAATTTTAGGAAGATGATAGAAAGTCGCAAGAGTTGCTTCTTTCACTAGAATGTATTCTTTCTCTTTTTTGTCTAAAACTTTTTCTGCTGATTTTATTAGTTTTTCAAACTCGTTTTTATCTTGAATGGATGGGTCGCTATACAGTGGTTTATACTATAGTAATTTGTATCTGAAAGTATGTTTAGAGCTTCTTTTATGTACTCCTCTCTGTTCTGGATTACAATTCCACCTCCTTTGTCCGCATTTCTTATTATTATATTTGTGTTTTGATTGTAAGTTTTTGAGGGCTACTCTCTCGCATGGTTTGAGATTATGTTTTTTATGGGAGAGTGGAATAGATTCTTGGTTTATTTGTCTGAAGTCATTTGATACTAGGGAGTAGAACGTATCCAGAAAATTTCCCTTATGGTGAATGGGATAAAAACTAGACGGAGGTTTGAGGCCTGATGGTATAGCTCTCATCTCTTCTCCCTCAGAAGTGGAAATAGTATTTATCGGTATTTGCGGTTTTCTTGCCAAACTTTCTAGCATTTTAAAATGTCGTTTTAGGGTAAGTTTCTTGATTAACCGGTTTAGATCTAAAAACAGATCAAACTCATTGATTTTGCTTGTTAGGCAAAATGACAGTCCTTTGTATAGCACTGCAATTTCTGCTTTCTTTAGGGTGTATGAAGATAGATTAAAAATACCCAAGGAATTTTTGGTATTTATTCTATTATCTGGATTTATATTTAGATTTTTCTCTTTGTTTTTGTTTTTGCCTGCTCGGCAGCCTCTTCTAGGTTTTTTCTTTTCGTGGGTTTCCGACCTAGTGGGTGAAAAACATTTTTTTCACCCACTAGGCCGGAAACCCACAAAAAGAAAAAACCTGGAAGAGGCTGCCGAGCAGGCAAAAAGAAAAAGAAAAATATAAATATAAATCCAGATAATAGAATAAATACCGAAAATTCCTTGGGTATTTTTAATCTATCTTCATACACCCTAAAGAAAGCAGAAATTTCAGTGCTATCCAAAGGACTGCCATTTTGCCCAACAAGCAAAATCAATGATCTCAAACCATGCGAGAGAGTAGCCCTCAAAAACTTACAATCAAACACAAATATAATAAGAAGAAATGCAGACAAAGGAGGTGGAATTGTAATCCAGAACAGAGAGGAGTACATAAAAGAAGCTCTAAGCATACTTTCAGATACAAATTACTATAAACCACTGTATAGCGACCCATCCATTCAAGATAAAGACGAGTTTGAAAAACTAATAAAATCAGCAGAAAAAGTTTTAGACAAAAAAGAGAAAGAATACATTCTAGTGAAAGAAGCAACTCTTGCGACTTTCTATCATCTTCCTAAAATTCACAAGGATTTAAAAAATCCCCCTGATAGACCCATTATTTCTGGGGTGTCCTCCCTCACCAGGAATCTCTCCCACTATATTGACGTACACCTCCAAAAATATGTTCTCAATTTAAAATCACATCTTAAAGACTCTACATCTCTAATAACATCCATAAAGGATATAAAATGGAAAGAAAGCTACCACTTGCTGACTTTAGATGTATCAGCCCTCTATTCAAATATATCCCATAATTTGGGGCTGAAATGTGTTTCCTCTTTCCTAAATAATGACCTAGAAATGCCAACAGAACAGAAAGCCTTTATCACTAAAGACATGGAGTTCATTCTTACCCACAATGCATTTATTTTCCAAGACCAGATCTACAAACAGATACGGGGGACTGCGATGGGGACGCATTTCGCACCAAGCTTTGCGAATTTATTTATGGGAATGTTTGAAGAATTCTTTATATATCAAACTAAGTTCTGGCCTAAAAACATCATTTATTTCAAAAGATATATTGATGATCTGATTTTCATTTGGGACGGCGAGCAACCAACAATAGAGGAGTTTATATCTCACCTCAATACAAACACCTGGGGTATCACATTCGTAGGAACATATGATAAGAAGAAAACAGAATTCCTAGATTTAGAGATTTTCATCCAGAACAACGAAATAAAAACCCGAACCTTCTTTAAAAAGGTAGATGGCAACAGCTATCTCGACTTCGGCAGCACACACTACAGAAAGTGGAAGTCGAATATTCCATTTAGCCAGTTTAAGTGCATTTGGCGAAACTGTACACTAGATACAGACTTCACTTCACAATGCGATATCCTCACTTCTAGGTTTAATCAAAAAGGGTACCCAAGTAACATCATTGTGGGCGCCAGAGAAAAAGCCAATAAACTAACACAATCAGAAAGTCTAGTCACAGCACGGAAAATAGGGGCAAATACTGATATCAGCTCCTACTGCTATAGCTTCAAAACAACATATAATCAAAACCATAATGCTATAAAGGCGACACTGGGTAAACATTGGCATATCTTGAAAAGAGATCCTATACTTAGCCAAATTATTCCAGAGACCCCACGTTTCACCTACAGAAGAGCTAAAACTCGGAAAAATATTCTAGCGCCTAGCAAAATGAGATCAGCTTCACATCCTACTAACGATGAGGACAAGGACACTAGGGCCCCCAAAGGTAGTTTTATGTTTCAATGATATTTATTAAAGTTTTTCACAATAATAAGGTACACAGTACATTGTGCATAAAATAAAGGACGTAGTGTCCAGTCAAGTAGACACTCCAAACAAATAATACAAAGAACAAAAAGACATAGAATAAATTAAGCAAAAATAAGAGAAATATCAAATAGTCAGGGGTAGCAGTCATGCAGTTCTAAATCTCATGGGTTAAGTCTCGGATGGCGATCAACAAAAAGAAGGCCCATATTAATTTCCATCTCTTAGTTGCATATGAAGTATACTGTATCCTATCAAAGTTCAGGGTAGAGAGAAAGGTTGACAGAGTGGGGGGAGGACGACCAGGGCTCCCAGACACCCTCAAACAAGGAAAATGTATCCGAGCGGATAGCCGACATCCGTTCGTATTGGTAAATCTTGTTAACCCTATCAATCACCGCTTGATAGCTCAATGATGAGGAACGCCACTGAGAAGCTATATGTATCCTAGTAGCAAGCAGGATGAATTGGGCCAACTTGAATTTGGGCCAACAATTTTGCATTTGTTAATTTAGATGGCTTGTCTCCAAGCAGAAATACAGAGGGTGTAGGGGATAGGGTGTGCCCCAACAAGGATGAGAGCAGATCACAAATGCGACCCCACAACCTGGAAGCTATGGGACATGTCCACCAGGTATGGAACATCGTGCCCTCCTCTCCACAACCCCGGAAGCAAGTAGAGGGGACCTCTGGATAGAAGTGGTGTAATTTGGCCGGAACCAGATATGTCCGGTGAAGGATCTTAATAGAGGTCTCCGCCAGAGTAGTTTGCCACGACCCTTTAGAGAGTGTCTGGGAACGCTGGTGCCATCTAGATACACTGAATACCTCTAACAGATCAGCCTCCCATTCCAACATATAACGAAGCTTAGAGTCCTCTGGAGGTGCAGTGAGAGTAGAATAAATCCGGGACAGTAGACCCTGCTTATATAGAGAGAAGGACATTAGCCTTTCAAAAGGTGTATAATCAATATTATGGGAACCATTCTTTAGGGAGTGGAGAAAGGAGAATACTCTCCGGACATTGAATTGCTCACGAGCTGGAGGGGTGAATTTCTCAAGGAAATCAGGCATAGTTAGGATTTTACCCCGTACTAGGAAATCCCGGAGGGAGCACAATTTTTTTTCGACCCACCATGAAAAAGCCCCAGATTGAAGTCCAGGGGAGAAAGCCGGATTACCCAAAAGGTATTCTAAGGGGGACGGTTTGGATTGAAGGGAGCGCTTGAACCTAATGGATCTCCATAGGAGCAAAGCATAATATGAGAGCTGGGATTTGGTACGGAGTGAAGAGGGTAATGAGGAGGTGGTCCAAATAAGGGCTCTCCAGGAGAACGGCCCCAACAGCGATTGTTCAAGGGAAACCCATATAGGTTGAGCTTGTGCAGAGAGATGTGTCAGGAATAGTTGAGCTAATCTGGCTGCCCTGTAGTACTGAGCTAAATCTGGCACTGAAAGGCCACCATGAGCCTTATGGCGACACATAACAAGCTTAGAAATACGAGCTCATTTATGGGCCCAAATAAACTTAAGGATGTCCGCCTGGAGAGCCCCCAGATCAGACGCTGGGACTGGGATCGGAAGGGTGCGGAATAGGTATAGTAGCCGTGGAAGGACCACCATTCTCACTATATGAATCTTATCCACCCAGGACACTGGAAGAGATTCCCATGACTGCAGGTCCTTTCGTATTTGAGTGAACATGGGAAGATAATTATATTTATATAGAGTGTTAAGTGTTTTGGTCAGCGATATGCCCAAATATGGAAGGAAGTGCAGGTTGTGTAGAAATGGAAACTCGCTCTGAAGAATCTCAGAAACCTGGGAGGTGACATTACTCAACAAAAGTTCAGACTTGGATTGGTTGACTTTTAAGCCTGACGCATCTGAGAAAGATTTAAGAAGGGACAAAAGGGAGGGAAATTAAATTATAGGATTGGTGAGTGTAACGGTTCGTTTCAGCAGACAAGGGGTTAAAATCCGTTTAGGCGATAAGCCCCTTTCTGAGAGACAGGCACAGCTACTGCAGAACACCAACTCCCAAACTAGATACAAAGTAGCACTCCAAACTGGAACCTCACGAATAGCTGCTAGCAGACGAACAGGAAAAGCATACAATCCTGGCAATCGGTCTTCTAACAGCATACAGCGGATCCCCCCAATAACGAGACAAGGCTCCGTGTTGAGGGTCAAACAGTGGTCTGACTGTACTTCACGTACAGCCTCTTTTATTCACAATCCACAAACATAGTACTGCCCACAGGGGTTTGAAATACAACCAATCAGTAATTAACAACACATACAATGTAACTACAGCAACCAATCGTTCACGCCCCCAGAGGACCAGAATGAAGACTGACATGGGACAACATATCCCCACAATGCATCATGGTCTCCTCCCCTCTGTCTGGAGACAACCTGAGGAGCAATCCAATTATCTCTCAGAACAAAGGGTGATCGCCAATACACATGTAGATACAACAGGACAGACATCACCATTTAAACACTTAATGGGACAATGGCACAATAGAAACACACCCAGCATTTTCCTCCCAAGCTGACAAGTTACAATTATTATAGATTGTTACAACTTTGTGAGTTTACATTGGCCATACATATAACTTACATTAATTCAAACAGTATAACGTGGGGACAAACCTATCCAAAATTCACTTGAATCGGTTCAGGGGTTTAAAAGTTAGTATATGGCCCATAATCCTGGGGCAAGAGGCCAGCAGCCAGTCCTCTCCAAAACCCAGTGGCGAGGTCGGTTTCGCCACACATCTCCCCCCCCCCAGGGAAGACTAACCAGATACCTGACCTCACGCCGGTCGGTACCTGAGTTAGTCGGGCAGCCCACCCACAACCCAATACTGGACCTGTTGAATTTAGTAGCCTGTCTCTGTCCGGTGAGTCCACCAAGGTTATGTTGGAAGCTGGTACTCCCGGTCTCTGTGTTGCTCCCTGGCTTGGAGTGGAGGTTGCTTTGTGGGCAGGGATCAGCGGTACTCTGCCCTGGTGCCAGCGCTACCACGGAAGAAGCCTGGTTGGAGCCTGGTTGTTGGAGGGGGAGACCGACTGTCTCTACCCCCTGTGCTGTAAGTGCAGAGACCACGGTCCCATCTGCACTGTTGTGGGGCTTACTTTGTCCCCCTGGTGCGTTAAGCTGCCGCTGGGGAGAGGGGGTAATGAGCTCCTCTCCCATACATACTTCCAGCCGCTGGGGGGGGGCGACCGACCGTCTCCGCTCCCAATACAGTGTCCTGCTGCTGGGGAAAGGAGACTGGGCTCTCTATTCCCTGCTGGACACTCTGCCGCTGGGGGACAGGACCGACTGTCTCTGCCCCCTGTAACTCCGCCTGCCGCTGGGGAATGGAGACTGGGCTCCCAATTCCCAAAAAATCATGCTGCTGCTGGGGGGCAGGAACAACTACCTCTGCCCCCTGTAACTCCACCTGCCGCTGAGGAGGGAGGACGCTGCTCTCCTCTCCCTGCACTTCACACTGCCGCTGGGGAATGGAGACTGGGCTCCCAATTCCCTGCAATTCACACTGCCGCTGGGGAATGGACACTGGGTTTGTCACCTTACTGTCCTGCTGAGCCTTCTCACTGGCGTGGAACAGCTGCTGGTAGCCCTGTTCCAGCTCCATCTCCCGGGTTACCAGGTGGACCAGGTCCTGCTCAATCTCATGAGTGTCGTCCCAGTCATACCTGCTCTCCCTCCATTCCAAGAGCTCATGGAACCGGGCTTGTGTAGGGCTCCCAAACTCCAGCTCTGAAAAAGTCTCCCATAACAAGCCAGGACCATCAAACTCCTCTCCCTCCGGCTTGTCATGCTCAGCTGTCCTGGGTAGGTACTGTGCCCCATACCACCAGAGCGCCTGGTAGGCATCTTCCAGCCACAGCTCTCGCCATGCTAGGAGTTCCAATTCCTTTACCCATTCCTCCCGGGGCTGCTCTCCCAGGAAGGGCATCCGCAGGGCTACTCGTTTCTGCAACCGCTGGTCTTCCGTGGGGAGTCTCTCGTCCTGCATATACTCCACAATACCCAGTACCTGGTACCAGATGCCTTTGCGGACTGCATCTCGGTCATCCATGACACCCTCATCGTACTCCACTGCTGTTTCCATTCTGGTGCTGTCAGGGTCGCTGTACTGGGACATGCGTTGCCCTCAAATTGTAATTCCAGGGAATGATGTTTCTTTGTAGCTGTCCTTCTGGGCTGTGGGAACGATCCCGCTACTTGCCACCAATGTAACGGTCCGTTTCAGCAGACAAGGGGTTAAAATCCGTTTAGGCGATAAGCCCCTTTCTGAGAGACAGGCACAGCTACTGCAGAACACCAACTCCCGAACTGGATACAAAGTAGCACTCCAAACTGGAACCTCACGAATAGCTGCTAGCAGACGAACAGGAAAAGCATACAATCCTGGCAATCGGTCTTCTAACAGCATACAGCGGATCCCCCCAATAACGAGACAAGGCTCCGTGTTGAGGGTCAAACAGTGGTCTGACTGTACTTCACGTACAGCCTCTTTTATTCACAATCCACAAACATAGTACTGCCCACAGGGGTTTGAAATACAACCAATCAGTAATTAACAACACATACAATGTAACTACAGCAACCAATCGTTCACGCCCCCAGAGGACCAGAATGAAGACTGACATAGGACAACATATCCCCACAATGCATCATGGTCTCCTCCCCTCTGTCTGGAGACAACCTGAGGAGCAATCCAATTATCTCTCAGAACAAAGGGTGATCGCCAATACACATGTAGATACAACAGGACAGACATCACCATTTAAACACACAATGGGACAATGGCACAATAGAAACACACCCAGCATTTTCCTCCCAAGCTGACAAGTTACAATTATTATAGATTGTTACAACTTTGTGAGTTTACATTGGCCATACATATAACTTACATTAATTCAAACAGTATAACGTGGGGACAAACCTATCCAAAATTCACTTGAATCGGTTCAGGGGTTTAAAAGTTAGTATATGGCCCATAATCCTGGGGCAAGAGGCCAGCAGCCAGTCCTCTCCAAAACCCAGTGGCGAGGTCGGTTTCGCCACAGTGAGTGTTAACAAAAGGTCATCAGCAAAAAGGCTCAATTTATACTCCACACCCCCAACCGAGATCCCTGTTATGTCTGGGTGAGATCTAATCTTTATCGCTAATGGTTCCATGGCTAAGGCAAAAAGAGCTGGGGAGAGGGGGCAACCTTGGCGTGTTCCTCTAAAAATTGGTATAGACGACGGATGTGAGGAAGGTAATTTGAGGCTAGCCTGAGGCGAAGAGTACAAAGCTTGAATAGCAGAGAGAAAAGGGCCTCTAATGTTGAAGTGGGAGAGAGTCCGCCAAAGATAGGTCCAAGAGACCGTATCAAAGGCTTTCTCTATATCCAGCGCTAGTAAAGCTACTGGAGTTGAAGTCCTGTTCGCCTCATGAACTAGACCCAAGACCTTCCGTATATTATTCGGGGCTTCCCTGCTGGGGATGAAACCAACCCAAAGATAGTTTTAAATGCGGCCACCTAAGATGTTTGTGTTGCACTAGTATCCATCAAAGATCATCCTTTTTCAGCCAAAGCACTGGAGATTCCTTTTCAATTCAATACCACCTAACCTGTAATTCCAATTACGTAATCTATCTGCTAGAGTGCCCATGTCATCTACAATACGTAGGTCGCACCATACAGACCCTACGAAATCGATTCAACAAACACCGATCAAACATCAAGAAAAAGTATATGAAACACAGTGTGTCCAGACATGCGGCCGAACACCATGAAGGTAATACAGTTGGATTCACTGTAACACCTATCAAATACATTCCAATACATCTCCAAAAAGATGTCCAATACATCAGGCGTCGGGAGATGTATTGGATCTTTAAACTCAATACCCTCAACGCGTATGGGCTCAATGAGGCCTTCGAAATCAATCTGTAAGGTGGAAATATATATATATATATATATATATATAGAATAAATGAACTCCGCAGCACATCCGAGTAGTGAAGAAGTAAAAGAAGCTTTATTCACCAAGCATGCGACGTTTCAATCCTCTCAATGGGATTTTTCTCAAGCAGTGACATTGTGGGCAGTGCACAGTACATATTTAAACACATTGACATAATTAAACAATCAATGAGTAAATTACAAGCATTTAAAGTGATATATTAAAAAACTGACAACAACAGTGTTATCATTACAAAATAGCATTTCATAAAATTACATACAGTGTTACAGTGCAAACGATACCTGTATCAAATCCAACGTACAGTGTACAGACAAAATACTTTACTAACAATCATGATTAATTCAGGTGTATGCCATTATAATAACCAAAAATGTGCAGGTGTACCTCAGTAGAATGATGAGTTAGATCACAGGAGTGTGCGATGGAGTCAGAACACATGGGTCACGGCGTCTCAGACATGCCAATGCGCATGTCTCAAGGACCTTCCTGGGGATTCCGATCACATGATCACCCATTCTGGTCATTCGATGTAGTGCGCATGTCGCAGGACCTGTGAGCATGTGATCACAGCATGTGATCACTCTTCCGGTCATGTGTTCAGGTAAATCATCCGGTCATGTGATTCAGTGTGTCACATGATCGGAATAAACGAACTTAAAGATTCAAGTGTTCAGTGGTATTCAAAACACATAGGAAAGCATGATTCCACAGCTATATTTCCAAAAATCATTGTAGGGGACATATACACTCACCTAAAGAATTATTAGGAACACCTGTTCTATTTCTCATTAATGCAATTATCTACTCAACCAATCACATGGCAGTTGCTTCAATGCATTTAGGGGTGTGATCCTGGTCAAGACAATCTCCTAAACTCCAAACTGAATGTCAGAATGGGAAAGAAAGGTGATTTAAGCAATTTTGAGCGTGGCATGGTTGTTGGTGCCAGACGGGCCGGTCTGAGTATTTCACAATCTGCTCAGTTACTGGGATTTTCACACACAACCATTTCTAGGGTTTACAAAGAATGGTGTGAAAAGGGAAAAACATCCAGTATGCGGCAGTCCTGTGGGCAAAAATGCCTTGTGGATGCTAGAGGTCAGAGGAGAATGGGCCGACTGATTCAAGCTGATAGAAGAGCAACGTAGACTGAAATAACCACTCGTTACAACCGAGGTATGCAGCAAAGCATTTGTGAAGCCACAACACGCACAACCTTGAGGCGGATGGGCTACAATAGCAGAAGACCCCACCGGGTACCACTCATCTCCACTACAAATAGGAAAAAGAGGCTACAATTTGCACGAGCTCACCAAAATTGGACTGTTGAAGACTGGAAAAATGTTGCCTGGTCTGATGAGTCTCAATTTCTGTTGAGACATTCAAATGGTAGAGTCCGAATTTGGCGTAAACAGAATGAGGACATGTATCCATCCTCTGATGACTACTTCCAGCAGGATAATGCACCATGTCACAAAGCTCGAATCATTTCAAATTGGTTTCTTGAACATGACAATGAGTTCACTGTAATAAAATGGCCCCCACAGTCACCAGATCTCAACCCAATAGAGCATCTTTGGGATGTGGTGGAACGGGAGCTTTGTGCCCTGGATGTGCATCCCTCAAATCTCCATCAACTGCAAGATGCTATCCTATCAATATGGGCCAACATTTCTAAAGAATGCTATCAGCACCTTGTGGAATCAATGCCACGTAGAATTAAGGCAGTTCTGAAGGCAAAAGGGGGTCCAACACCGTATTAGTATGGTGTTCCTAATAATTCTTTAGGTGAGTGTATATAACACCTAAAGTAAGTTATAAATATGCAAAGTATAAAGAAATATGTCATCTTACAAATATAAGGATATGTATGCAGGCATAAGCAGTAGCGGAGTACATATGGCAGTGTGGGTACCCGGTATAGGATCATTGCCGACCCAGGCGCATCGAATCACATGGACAGTACCATTTATGAGTCACTCATCAATCGGGGAGAAAAAATAACTGTATACAACTGGAAGTACCATTGTTGTGTACAGGAAAGCTATATGTACTGTGCGGAAGTACCGCCGCTTTCCTTGCTATATAAGGACTTAGTTTATTAGTTGTTGAGTAGCCCCCTAGTCTAAACGAGGAATTCAGTATATGCGACTTATGTGGTTATCACAAAGTCCCAACCTGACTAGTCCCCCCTGTCCGTTGGATACCATCCCTGGAAATCCAACATGTCAGACCCGGGATCATCCTCTAGATTCCGGGGGCACATTAATATATATCCATAAAATATGTCAATCTTCTCCTCGAGACTGATGGCTCAAAAGGCCTGTCCAAATGTAAATCCGAGCACATGGGTATAGCAACTAAACCATCTCAGGTAATCCAACACCACCTGTGTATAATCAAATGCCCGCATACAATTCGAAAATAGAAAAACGTGTCTAGGAAATCAATATATCCGTGCATCAGTGCGGTGAACAATCATATGTCATGCTATGCATAAGGCATGACCGTATAACCTGCTGTGCACAGAAACATGATCCCACCTATCTTGTTATAAAGGCATTTCTTTCTAAGGAAAATACAAATAGAATTGTATATGGCAATAAGGTAAGCGGTGTATATATATAGGTCCCATCATGATCCAGTGGATGAGTCTTCCAGCGCTCACCCTTTATTGTGGGTACACACAATATTCACCATAATCCTGAGGGTAATAAAAACAATATATAAGATCACCTTGTTGTATAAACAAGGGGCACAACCACTTAAAACTCAACATAAGAGCAGGCGAGCAGAGTCAAGAGCACAATCACCTAGGACAATAACCAGGGCTTATAATCAACATTTAATCCCTGTGGTCTTAAAGTATTTAGTTTAGCAATCCATCTCATCTCACATTTTTTGAGAAGGGCAAGTCTGTTCCCCCCCCTCCGTGGTGTAGGGATATGGTCGACCAGCATACATTTAAGGTCCCGCTCCTTGTGGTCCATGTCAGTAAAATGCTTCGGGACTGGAAGGTCCATCCGTTTTTTACGGATGGTATATCGATGTTGATTGATTCTACTTTTAAAATCCAGTGAAGTTTCCCCAATGTATAATAACTGACATGGACACCAAAGGATATATATAACAAAAGAGGATTCACATGTCAAAAAGTGCTTGATGTAGTGCTTCTTTTGCATACGTGGATGCAGAAAAAAGCTTTCCATGCTTAAATTGTATTAATTGTCGATACATGCAAAAAGGCAGCTTTTTTCTGCATCCACGTACGCAAAAGAAGCACTACATCAAGCACTTTTTGACATGTGAATCCTCTTTTGTTATATATATCCTTTGGTGTCCATGTCAGTTATTATACATTGGGGAAACTTCACTGGATTTTAAAAGTAGAATCAATCAACATCGATATACCATCCGTAAAAAACGGATGGACCTTCCAGTCCCGAAGCATTTTACTGACATGGACCACAAGGAGCGGGACCTTAAATGTATGCTGGTCGACCATATCCCTACACCACGGAGGGGGGGGAACAGACTTGCCCTTCTCAAAAAATGTGAGATGAGATGGATTGCTAAACTAAATACTTTAAGACCACAGGGATTAAATGTTGATTATAAGCCCTGGTTATTGTCCTAGGTGATTGTGCTCTTGAGCGGCTCGCCGGCTCTTATGTTGAGTTTTAAGTGGTTGTGCCCCTTGTTTATACAACAAGGTGATCTTATATATTGTTTTTATTACCCTCAGGATTATGGTGAATATTGTGTGTACCCACAATAAAGGATGAGCGCTGGAAGACTCATCCACTGGATCATGATGGGACCTATATATATACACCGCTTACCTTATTGCCATATACAATTCTATTTGTATTTTCCTTAGAAAGAAATGCCTTTATAACAAGATAGGTGGGATCATATTTCTGTGCACAGCAGGTTATACGGTCATGCCTTATGCATAGCATGACATATGATTGTTCACCGCACTGATGCACGGATATATTGATTTCCTAGACACGTTTTTCTATTTTCGAATTGTATGCGGGCATTTGATTATACACAGGTGGTGTTGGATTACCTGAGATGGTTTAGTTGCTATACCCATGTGCTCGGATTTACATTTGGACAGGCCTTTTGAGCCATCAGTCTCGAGGAGAAGATTGACATATTTTATGGATATATATTAATGTGCCCCCGGAATCTAGAGGATGATCCCGGGTCTGCCATGTTGGATTTCCAGGGATGGTATCCAACGGACAGCTGGGACTAGTCAGGTTGGGACTTTGTGATAACCACATAAGTCGCATATACTGAATTCCTCGTTTAGACTAGGGGGCTACTCAACAACTAATAAACTAAGTCCTTATATAGCAAGGAAAGCGGCGGTACTTCCGCACAGTACACATAGCTTTCCTGTACACAACAATGGTACTTCCAGTTGTATACAGTTATTTTTTCTCCCCGATTGATGAGTGACTCATAAATGGTACTGTCCATGTGATTCGATGCGCCTGGGTCGGCAATGATCCTATACCGGGTGCCCACACTGCCATATGTACTCCGCTACTGCTTATGCCTGCATACATATCCTTATATTTGTAAGATGACATATTTCTTTATACTTTGCATATTTATAACTTACTTTAGGTGTTATATATATGTCCCCTACAATGATTTTTGGAAATATAGCTGTGGAATCATGCTTTCCTATGTGTTTTGAATACCACTGAACACTTGAATCTTTAAGTTCGTTTATTCCGATCATGTGACACACTGAATCACATGACCGGATGATTTACCTGAACACATGACCGGAAGAGTGATCACATGCTCACAGGTCCTGCGACATGCGCACTACATCGAATGACCAGAATGGGTGATCATGTGATCGGAATCCCCAGGAAGGTCCTTGAGACATGCGCATTGGCATGTCTGAGACGCCGTGACCCATGTGTTCTGACTCCATCGCACACTCCTGTGATCTAACTCATCATTCTACTGAGGTACACCTGCACATTTTTGGTTATTATAATGGCATACACCTGAATTAATCATGATTGTTAGTAAAGTATTTTGTCTGTACACTGTACGTTGGATTTGATACAGGTATCGTTTGCACTGTAACACTGTATGTAATTTTATGAAATGCTATTTTGTAATGATAACACTGTTGTTGTCAGTTTTTTTAATATATCACTTTAAATGCTTGTAATTTACTCATTGATTGTTTAATTATGTCAATGTGTTTAAATATGTACTGTGCACTGCCCACAATGTCACTGCTTGAGAAAAATCCCATTGAGAGGATTGAAACGTCGCATGCTTGGTGAATAAAGCTTCTTTTACTTCTTAACTACTCGGATGTGCTGCGGAGTTCATTTATTCTATACTGTTTGGAGGTGGATCGCCGACTCAGCCTCTGGCACTCCGTCTGTACTCTTCAGACAGTGGTGCTGCCCACATTCCTTGATTTATATATATATATATATATATATATATATATATATATATATAAAAAATTAAATATAACAATAAACAATCAAATATAAAAAAGGCTGTATTCTCCCACTGTTGCTCAATTGCTCTCTGTCCCCACTCTTCTTTTTTCATCCCATCTATAGCTTTGGACACATCATCTTATATATCCCCTCCATCAAAGTGGTATCCACAGTCCAGATGACAGACAATTCTGTGGAGTCCATATATATTAAAAGGTCTAGATAAATAGAGAAATGCGCGTTAGAATGATACGTCACATGCTCTCCCCATATAGATCATTTTTAGAGTATGCTATATATGATATACCCATTAGCTTTTAAACATATATATATATATATATATTTATCTATTTTTACAATGAATTTTATTTGAGTATTCCATCACTGCAACGAACATCTATGTCTTATACACATTTTATCACATGGAATCTTATTGGTCAAACACAACCTTTTTTATATACATATATCCAGGAATATATATATATATATATATATATATATATATATATATATATATACATACAGTGGGGGAAATAATTATTTGACCCCTCACTGATTTTGTAAGTTTGTCCAATGACAAAGAAATGAAAAGTCTCAGAACAGTATCATTTCAATGGTAGGTTTATTGTAACAGTGGCAGATAGCACATCAAAAGGAAAATCGAAAAAATAACTTTAAATAAAAGATAGCAACTGATTTGCATTTCATTGAGTGAAATAAGTATTTGAACCCCTACCAACCATTAAGAGTTCTGGCTCCCACAGAGTGGTTAGACACTTCTACTCAATTAGTCACCCTCATTAAGGACACCTGTCTTAACTAGTCACCTGTATAAAAGACACCTGTCCACAGAATCAATCAATCAAGCAGACTCCAAACTCTCCAACATGGGAAAGACCAAAGAGCTGTCCAAGGATGTCAGAGACAAAATTGTAGACCTGCACAAGGCTGGAATGGGCTACAAAACCATTAGCAAGAAGCTGGGAGAGAAGGTGACAACTGTTGGTGCGATTGTTCGAAAATGGAAGGAGCACAAAATGAACATCAATCGACCTCGCTCTGGGGCTCCACGCAAGATCTCACCTCGTGGGGTGTCAATGGTTCTGAGAAAGGTGAAAAAGCATCCTAGAACTACACGGGAGGAGTTAGTTAATGACCTCAAATTAGCAGGGACCACAGTCACCAAGAAAACCATTGGAAACACATTACACCGCAATGGATTAAAATCCTGCAGGGCTCGCAAGGTCCCCCTGCTCAGGAAGGCACATGTGCAGGCCCGTCTGAAGTTTGCCAATGAACACCTGAATGATTCAGAGAGTGACTGGGAGAAGGTGCTGTGGTCTGATGAGACCAAAATAGAGCTCTTTGGCATTAACTCAACTCGCTGTGTTTGGAGGAAGAAAAATGCTGCCTATGACCCCCAAAACACCGTCCCCACCGTCAAGCATGGGGGTGGAAACATTTTGCTTTGGGGGTGTTTTTCTGCTAAGGGCACAGGACAACTTATTCGCATAAACGGGAAAATGGACGGAGCCATGTATCGTGAAATCCTGAGCGACAACCTCCTTCCCTCTGCCAGGAAAATGAAAATGGGTCGTGGATGGGTGTTCCAGCACGACAATGACCCAAAACATACAGCAAAGGCAACAAAGGAGTGGCTCAAGAAGAAGCACATTAAGGTCATGGAGTGGCCTAGTCAGTCTCCGGACCTTAATCCAATCGAAAACCTATGGAGGGAGCTCAAGCTCAGAGTTGCACAGAGACAGCCTCGAAACCTTAGGGATTTAGAGATGATCTGCAAAGAGGAGTGGACCAACATTCCTCCTAAAATGTGCGTAAACTTGGTCATCAATTACAAGAAACGTTTGACCTCTGTGCTTGCAAACAAGGGTTTTTCCACCAAGTATTAAGTCTTTTTTTGTTAGAGGGTTCAAATACTTATTTCACTCAATGAAATGCAAATCAGTTGCTATCTTTTATTTAAAGTTATTTTTTCGATTTTCCTTTTGATGTGCTATCTGCCACTGTTACAATAAACCTACCATTGAAATGATACTGTTCTGAGACTTTTCATTTCTTTGTCATTGGACAAACTTACAAAATCAGTGAGGGGTCAAATAATTATTTCCCCCACTGTATATATATATTTTTTTTTAAATAAGTATACATAGTAACCCTATATCGATTACCGCGTTCTGCTAGCATCGGTGCTGCTATGGCAATGCATCACGTGACCGCACAGTTGCGATCACGTGTTACCTTGCGTCATCCACTGCAGCCGTCTACACAGAATGTTCAACTGAGCATGCTCCCCTATAGAAGCAAGGTCTCGCGATGCTCGGCTTCTCCCCTTGTCTCTCTATAAGAGGGCGGCGTTTATCTGAGGTTACTTTCTGTTTCCCGAGCCACGTGACCGCTCGCACTTGCGATCACATGATCGGGAACCAGACATATCAGAAACGATCATATGAATAATAATGTTCGTTTTTACCCAAATGTAGAATCGCTTCTGCACATAAGCTCCAGGAATGGATACATATTCTTATTATAGTTCGGCCTTTCCTCTTGCCTTTCCATGAGAGGACGGTGCTCACCGGAGTATACTTCCTGTTTCCCGAGTCATGTGACCGCTTGTACTTGCCACACATCGTATTAATAATAATGGTCGGTTATATACAAATATAGAAGCGATTCTGTATATGAAATATAGGAATGGTTATATGTTCCTGCTATGGTTTAGTTGTAAAAATTTAGCCGGCATTCTGGATGACACCTGGGGATGGCTCCTCCCAAGGGGGCGTCACCCAGGTGCATCCTTTTGGCGTTTTTTTTACATGTTTTATCTATAAATATTGATCTATTTGTATTTTTTTTTTTGTGAAACCTGATGAAGGGAAGATCCTGATCCCCGAAACGCGTTGTTTCTATTAAAACAAGAAGATTTCGTTTATTAAGACCGTCTTCACCAGTGTCTTTTGCGCCGACGCAGAACTCCTTTCTTTTCCTTTTTTACAAATCGGCACTTCACAACTTTAACGGTTTATTGCTCGGTCATGCAACTTGGCACCCAAATTAATTTTACCTCCTTTTCTTCTCACAAATACAGCTTTCTTTTGGTGATATTTGATTGCTGCTGAGATTTTTAGTTTTTCTGATATTAATCAAAATAGACCGCAATTTTCTCAAAAAAAGTGTATTTTTAACTTTTTCTGGTAAAATTGTTCAAATATAATTACATTTCTATACAAGTTTGTGTCAGAATTTATTGTGCTACATGTCTTTGATAAAAAAAAATCCAATAAGTGTATGTTTATTGGTTTGCGCAAAAGTTATAGCGTTTACAATCTATGGTACAAAAATGTGAAGTTCCGCATTTTGATTCAGCTCTGACTTTCTGAGCACCTGTCATGTTTCTTGAGGTGCTAGAATGCCAGGATAGTATAAATACCCCACAAATCACACCATTTTAGAAAGAAGACACCCCAAAGTATTCACGGAGGGGCATGATGAGTCTGAATGGAGCCTTACAGGGGGGTGATCAATGACAGGGGGGTGATCAGGGAGTCTATATGGGGTGATCAGGGGTTAATAAGTGACGGGGGGGGGTGATTGGTGCTACTTACAGAGCTGCCTGTGTCCTCTGGTGGTCGATCCAAGCAAAAGGGACCATCAGAGGACCAGGTAGCAGGTATATTAGACGCTGTTAACAAAACAGCGTCTAATATACCTTTCTGATGCGATTATTTTAACATCTACAGCCTGCCAGCGAATGATTATCGCTGGCAGGCTGTAGTATAACTTCCGAGCAGCTCGCCGCTGTGAACGCGCGCCTTTCGGCGTTAGTGTGACGGCAAGCGGTTAAAGTATGTAGCAGCACAACATCCACCCCACTCTATATGTTATACACAGTGCATTGGTTAAAGACCTTTAAAGCATGCAGCAGCACACCACCACTAAGATCTTTTTAAAGCATGGACAAGCACGTTAGCAACTCCAATATATATTATACTTGGTTCAGCGGTTAAAATCACTTTTTAAAGCAGCACACTATTATAAATTAGCCATCACCTATACTTACATCCTTAGGGCTCATGCACACGACTGTTGTGCGGCTTTTCCGTGCATTGGAGACTGCAATTTGCAGTCCCCAATGCACGGGCAACATCAGTGCGGCGGCCAGGACGGATCGAGACCCATTCAACTTGAATGGGTCCGTGATCCGTCCGCAACGTAAAATAATAGAACATGTTCTATTTTTTTGCAGTGCGGAGGCACGGACAGAAACATCAGCTTACGTGGGCTTCCGATCAGTGCTTCCGTTCTGCACCGCATCTCACGGATTGCAAACCCATTCAAGTTAATGGGTCCGCATCCTTGATGCGGGGTGCACACGGTGCCCGTGTATTGTGGACCCGCTGTATGTGGGCCGCAATACGGCCACGGGCGGGCAACGGCCGTGTGCATGAGCCCTTAGCTTGTATCCTCAGTGCATTTCTCCAGCCTAATTGTAGCCTGCAGCAGGGAAAACTACTCTGTCTTCAACACAAGAAGTCCACCACGTGGTACGAGTGGAGAAGGTAGCAGGAGTTAGGAGCGGAGGAGGATGGAAGCCACAGTATATGCACGCCCACCACATGCGTATCATCGCTTACATGATGACACCCAGTTAGCTAACACCGATACATGCTCAGAGACCCATTTAACTCCATGACATATTTTTTTCACTAGTGGAGCCACCATCTTATTTCCCACTACTAAGTCTATGTGGGAGAATACTGCATGTGAACATGAATAAACATCACTTGCCAATGCTATGGATTATGATTATTGTGTCAAAGCAATATTTTGTGTAGGTTGCAGAAGAGTCATTTATGTTTATGTTCTTCCTTTTAGAGCTTTGTTTGGCAGAGACATCTCAGAACAAGTTAAGAAAGCTGCAATAAAGTTACCCTCTCTCAAGAATATAATGTAATCACTGTGAATAATAGACTGCCTGAAAGAACAGATTTGCTACTTATAAAGGGTCCATAGAATTGATATTCTTGTTAATACCTAGCATATAAAATGGAAACTGTTTATTAAAAGCATGCCAGCCTTATGTTTTTAATTCCTTCTATGCCTATGTTGTTTTTTTCAAAGTGATAACATAAGGAGTTCACATGCTGATTGATCCCTTTACTAGAGTTGAGCGAACACCTGGATGTTCGGGTTCGAGAAGTTCGGCCGAACTTCCCGGAAATGTTCGGGTTCGGGATCCGAACCCCATTGAAGTCAATGGGGACCCGAACTTTTCGGCACTAAAAAGGCTGTAAAATAGCCCAGGAAAGGGCTAGAGTGCTGCAAAAGGCAGCAAAATGTAGGTAAATCCCCTGCAAACAAATGTGAATAGGATAGGAAAATGAATTAAAATTAAAATAAAATAAATTAAAATGAACTAATATCAATTGGAGAGAGGTCTCATGGCAGAGAATCAGGCTTCACGTCACCCACCACTGGAACAGGCCATTGTCAGATATTTAGGCCCCGGCACCCAGACAGAGGAGAGAGGTCCCATAGCAGAGAATCAGGCTTCATGTCATAGCAGAGAATCAGGCTTCAAGTCATAGCAGAGAATCAGGCTTCATGTCATAGCAGAGAATCAGGCTTCACGTCACCCACCACTGGAACAGGCCATTGTCAGATATTTAGGCCCCGGCACCCGTACAGAGGAGAGAGGTCCCATAGCAGAGAATCAGGCTTCATGGCATAGCAGAGAATCAGGCTTCACATCACCCACCACTGGAACAGGCCACTGTCAGATATTTTTAGGCCCCGGCACCCAGACAGAGGAGAGAGGTCCCATAGCAGAGAATCAGGCTTCATGTCATAGCAGAGAATCAGGCTTCATGTCATAGCAGAGAATCAGGCTTCAAGTCATAGCAGAGAATCAGGCTTCATGTCATAGCAGAGAATCAGGCTTCACGTCACCCACCACTGGAACAGGCCATTGTCAGATATTTAGGCCCCGGCACCCGGACAGAGGAGAGAGGTCCCATAGCAGAGAATCAGGCTTCTTGGCATAGCAGAGAATCAGGCTTCACGTCACCCACCACTGGAACAGGCCATTGTCAGATATTTAGGCCCCGGCACCCAGACAGAGGAGAGAGGTCCCATAGCAGAGAATCAGGCTTCATGTCATAGCAGAGAATCAGGCTTCAAGTCATAGCAGAGAATCAGGCTTCATGTCATAGCACGTTTTGGGTCTAACTCACCCACAGTATCAGCTGCATCACCAGATTCCGAAGCAGACATGACCCTGGCTGTTATTTGGGAGGTACGTTACCTATATGGCTGCTGCTGCCATCACCCTCCTCTTCTATTGTTGCATCCTCCTCAGCATCCCAGTCCGGTTCCCAGGTCTTGTCCAACATACTACCGTCATTGGAGTCCTCACCACCGCTTTAATCAGACTATGAGATATTATGGTTGGTTTTTTGGACCCCCCTGCTCTGCATTTGCCCCGACTGGCACTGTTGCTGCTCCTCAATGCCAATAACGTGGCTACGGGTGCCAATACTAACCACCAACACAGTATGCATGGGATATGCAGCCTCCTCCTGAACCTCCTCCTCAGGGCAGTACAAACAATGACTGCTCTCACACAAGTTGTCAACAGGGAGACTCTCTTGATAATCTGCCGTAGGGCAAGCTGGAGTTTTCTTGCCACATAGGAAAAATCAAGGGGCCTCACTAGGAACGGGCAGTGAAGACTGAGGGGACTCTACTGAAAGCCTTCTCTGGGGCTGCAAGGAGGAGGATCAGGAGAAACGCTGTGACCCCTGGCATCACAGTACAGTGTCAGACTCAGAGGTCACTTCAACGTCATCCTGCTGCGACTGAGACAGGGATAACTGCAGCCTTCTACTACTACTACTTCTGGCCAGATAGCTGGTGCTGCTACTACCCACATCCTGGCTCTGGGTCTTTCGTTTGGAACACTTCCATGTCCCTGACATTTTTGAGCCTAAATGTACACAGTCACACAAAGTATGAAACTATTTGCAAATCTAGTTTAAAGGAACTTAAAGACAGGAAGGCGCATTAAAATGTCCTTCCCTTTCCACAAACACACTGAAGTCAGTTCTATCGACAGCTGAATATGGAAATAGTGCAGTATCGGTGCCACTAACAGATTTCCGCTCAATGTATTTTACCCATTAAAATATGCAGATTCAGAAAAAAAATATTTCTTCAATGTAAAAGTTCACAAACTACTATGCAATTATTGCCCCCCCCACCCCCACCCCCACCCCCACCCCCACCACCACCATACCAACAATTGAAGCGCTTGGAAATGCACCACGGATTTCGGCCTAGTTTTTCACTTCACCACTTACAAATGTTAACCATCCGCTTCCCTCCGTATTGTAAGACATGTACAGTGCCTTGAAAAAGCATTCATACCCCTTCAACTTTTCCAAATGTTTTCACGTTACACCCACAAACCTAAATGTATTTTATTGATATTTTATGCGATAGACCAACACAAAGTAGCAAGTATGTGTGAAGTGAAAAGAAAATGGCACATGGTTTTCATATTTTGAACTAAATAAAAATCTGAAAAGTGTAACTTGCATTTATATTCAGCCCCCTGTATTCTGATACCCCTAGATAAAATCCTGTATGACCAATTCCCTTCAGAAGTCACCTAATTAGTAATTAAAGTACACCTGTGTGTGATTTATTCTCAGTACAACTACAGCTGTTCTGTGAAGGACTCAGAGGTTTGTTACAGAACATTAGGGATCAAAAAGCATTATGAAAACCAAGGAACACACCAGACAGGTCAGGGACGAAGTTGTGGAGAAGTGTAAATCAGGGTTAGGGTATAAAAAATATCCCAAGCTCTGAACCTATCATGGAGCACTGTTCAATCCATCATCCAAAAATGGAAGGAGTATGGCACAACAGCAAACCTACCAATAAATTGCCGTCCACCTAAACTGACAACCCAGGCAAGGAGAGCACTGATTAGAGAAGCAGCCAAGAGGCCCATGGTCATTCTGGAGGAGCTGCGCAGATCCACAGCTCAGGCAGGAGAATCTGTCCCCAGGACAACTATTAGTTGTGTACTCCACAAATTTTAGGTTTTATGGTAGAGTGGCAAGAAGAAAGCCATTTTTGAAAGCCAGCCATAAGTCCTGTTTGCAGTTTGCCACAAGCAAACACAGCAAACATGTGGAAGAAGATGCTCTGGTCAGATGAGACCAAAGTTGAACTTTTTGGCCTAAATGCTAAATGCTATGTGTGACAGAAAACTAACACTGCACATCACCATGAACACACCATCCCCACTGTGAAACATGGTGGTGGCAGCATCATGCTGTGGGGTTGCTTTTCTTCGACAGGGGAAGCTGGTCAGAGTTGATGGGAAGACAGAGCTAAATACAGGGCAATCTTGTAGGAAAACCTGGTAGATGCTGCAAAAGACTTGAGACTGCAGCAGAGGTTCACCTTCCAGCAGGACAATGATCCTAAACATATAGCCAGAGCTAACATGGAATGGTTTAGATAAAATCATTTAGAATCTGTGGCAAAAAATTGAGCTCTTTTGGAAAGAATGGGCAGAAATTTCAGCCTATAGATGTGCAAAGCTGGTAGAGATATACTCCAAAAAGATTTGCAGCTGTAATTGCAGTGGAAGGTGGTCCAACAAAAGTATTGACTCAGGATGCTGAATACAAATGTATGCCACACTTTCCAAATAAGTTTGTTTTATTAAAAATCCTGAAACCCATGTCTAAGTAGTTTAAGGCTGACATGTCAGCCTGCATTTGTGGGAGGGGCGTAGGCGCCCTTAAAAGGGAGCACGCCCTCTCCCCATTTGCGTGCGTTTTCTGGTGCATTTCCCGCCTTTGACGTCACGCCCCGTCCTGCTGTGCTGCTGTGCAGGTAAGTTGGCTGAGGGTTCCCCTCCAACGCTCTCCGCTCAGCTGTTTGGGTAAGTTCCCTATCCTCCCGTACCACTCTCCGGCTTGTTTCTCCCACCCCCCGGCCCGGTCCGCCCGCTACCCACCTTGCACACCGGGTGGTACGGCCGGCACGTCCTCGCTCAGGCGCCGGCTTGGGCAGACCACGTGGGATGCCGGGCAGCGCCTCCGTTGCCTTGGCGACGGAGCCTGCGTCCCGGCCTGCCTTTGTTGTCGGGCTCTCTTCCCGGCGCCAGCCGCCGCAGCAGCTCACCCCCCTTTTTTCTTGCTGGTCCAGGCCCTCTCCCCGGGCGGGTCCGTCCAGACCCAGGGGTGCCGCTTCTTCCGACGCAGCTGCTGGCCGGCGGCCGGCTGCTGTTCACCGCAATAAAGTTTAAAAAAAAAAAAAAAGCAGTAAAATGTAAAAGCATATACATAAAGTCCCTTATGTTTCAGATCCCCAAGTGTTCGCCTGGAAGAAAAAGTCAGTCCATAAACTGTACCCAGTGGGCATGCAGCGGTTCGGTCCGGCAGGAACAATAAAAAAAAAAAAAGAAAAAAAAAAAGGGGTTTCACACACACTGTCTCAGGTGAATAAGCCCCATCACAGGCTCTCACCAGTCCCATACAATCCTAGCTGATTGTCTGGGTCATAGCACGCCGCACGGCTCCCCGGTGTCCTCCCCTGTCTTTTGAACCGCAGACCAAGTTAACCCTCCACACCCCACGTCAGCGGTTCGCTACCTTCCACGTCAGCTCCACAAACGCAGTTTCACAGGGACATACAGTTCCCTGGGTCTAGGGTCGAGTAAATGGCGCATGCAGGGGCCACCCCCCCATCCCTCATGCTACTGGTTATTGTTGCAGACTCTGGGTACTCTGCCGTGCTAGCCATCCATCGTCTGCCAAAGGTCATCAACAGTTCCACCCGCTGCAAACACCGCCATTCTGCTCTACCACATCCACGGACGTTGTTCGGTAAATACTTATTTTCTATGTCATATCATGCTCCACCATGTTTGGGGGCCTGTTCCGTGTTAGGCTTACGTATTACTTGTTATCATTGCCCATGACGCTTCAGGCTCACGTTTCAGTTGCCGTCAGAGCCGGTTTCAGGGGCATATAAAAAAATAAATAAATAAATAATAATTATCATGTTGGTTGTCTGTTCCGGTTCAGGCTTACATTTTGTGTTCTTTTCTGTTGCCAGTTACGTTTCTGGCTTACGTTTCCAATATAACATGTCTACTGCCTGTTACGTTTCAGGCTTACGTATTTTCTCTTTCTGTCATCAGTCACGTTTCTGGCTTACGTTTACGCTATTTCATGTCTGTTGCCCGTCACGTCTTCGGGCTTACGTTTTTCCTTTTCTCTTGCCGGTTCCATCTCCGGCTTACGCTTTAAAAATATGTCATGCTGCCTATCACGCCTCAGGCTTACGTTTTTCTTAAATTGTCGCCTGTTACGCCCCAGGCTTACGTATCTACTGTACACCGTCTGTTGCCTGTCACGTTGTCAGGCTTACGTTTCTCTCATGTTTTATTCCCCGTTACGCTGTCGGTTTTACGTTTTCCATTACCGGTTACAGGTCAGGTTCATGCGGTTAATCACTATTCTTTGTCGCTATCATTATTTTCCAGGTTCGATCAATATTATTTTCCACGGTACGACCCCAGGTTTGGTGTTTTTTCCATGTGTATAAACCCCTGTCGATAGCCACGGCCTCGTAGCGCTTACGTCTTGTTTTTCACTTGTTAGGCTGGTAAGGTCTTCCACAGTAGTACCCCCTTCATAGTTCTAGGCACTCGCCCGCCCCAGTTCTCTCTTCATCACCATTCACGGCTCGGGTGTCGTCCTTCTGTCATGTGGGGCCTCCAGCTCAGCTGTTAACTTTTTGTTTATCACCTCACAGCCACGACATGTTGCAGGTGTCTAACATCGAGGAAGCCCTGTCCATCCCGGAGACACCGGCATCCGAGCGGCCCAGCTCCTCATCACTGAGGAGTTGGACGATCGCTAAATTAATCGCGGAGCTCAACAGAAGAGGGATCCAACACCCCGCTTCCGCCCGGAAAGCTGAACTATTCAGGCTACTCATGGCGGAGCCAGCAGCCCCGGACTTGGAGCAAGTCTCCATGTCCACTTTGCAAGTGTCCCTGACACAACTGCACGCCATGATGAACACCATTGCCTCCTCAGTCTCAGACGTGCAGTCCACACTCCTGGCCGTTGAGTCTCACCAGGGACTGACATCCGAGCGTGCCGCCTCTCCATTGCCGGTTGCCCCCACGGCAGGGTTGGTTCCCCCAGGTAGGGCCCTTTGCGCACCCGAGGTAGCTCCAGCCCACTTCATCCCCAGCAACATCAAGAAGGACATTTTAGAGGGCAAGGACATCAATCTGGCGTCCATCTTGATAGCAACCCATGACACAGTAGACAGCAAGACCATTGCTTGCGGCGACATGTCCATCGTCCTCAAAGCGAGGGACCCCCGCCTCAACAGGAAGCTAACCACCACGGAGTTTGTCCTGGCGTTTAGCTTATTCAGGGACGTCATCTGCTCCGTCCACCCTGAGAGGCGGGAGGAGTTGGATACCTACCTCTACAGGGTCACGGACTTGGGCCACAAGTACGGTGGGCAGGCTTTCTACGATTATCATCGCTCTTTTTCAGCGAAAGCCGCCGCCTCACTGGTCCAATTCCAGCACCTCACGAACTGGGCGGTCATGGACATGGAGCTTTTTTGCCGACATTTCGCGTGCCTCAGGGCCCCGGCATGTGCGTCGTGCCAGTCCATTACTCACTCATCAGATTGGTGCCCCAACTCAGGTCCCTCCACGTCTCAGGGCAGATCCCTCCGTAGTAGCTCCGGGTCCCTCCCACGACCTGGCGCAACCACGGATAAGCTAGGCCGGCCAATAGTTTTCCTGGGCAACAGCCAAGTCTGCAATAATTTCAACCAGGAGGCTTGTTATTATTATAAGTGCAGGGCTCTCCACGTCTGCGCAGGCTGTTTCAGGGCTCACCCGCAGACGGCGTGTCCACAAAGAGCAAGGCCATCCTGACTAAGCGGGGTCAACGTGGTCTTGTTAGAGTCCCTGTTGCGCGAGCATCACAGCCCGCATTGGGTGCAGTTCTTGGTGTCCGGGTTCACCACCGGGTTCCACACGGGGCTGGTAGCTCTCCCACAAACTTCCTTGGAAGGGCCCAACCTGCTGTCAGCAAGCAGGGACCCTGAGCCAGTGGGGACTCTGATCAGGTCAGAGTTGGAAAAGGGGTTTCTCATTGGCCCCTTCCCCTTCATTCCATTCGACCTCTGGAGGATCAACCCTATTGGTATTGTGACCAAGCAGTTCACAAATAAAAAACGTCTAATCTATGACTTGTCGGCGCCTCATGGCTCCAGCGTACCCAGTCTTAACTCCTTAGTGCCATCCGAGGAGTTCTCCATGAGCTATGCCACCATAGACAAGGCCATACAACTGATCCTCCAAGTAGGTCGGGGGGCTTGGTTGGCAAAGGCAGATATCGCCGACGCTTTTAAGTTGCTGCCCATTCATCCACGGCTCTGGAGGTTCTACGGCATCAAGTGGCAAGATCAGTACTTCTTTGCCAATCGCCTGACGTTCGGGTCCAAGAGCAGTCCCTGGCTGTTCGACCAGTTCGCTCAGGCATTGCATTGGATTCTGGTCAACCACTGCGATTGCCCTATGACCATCCACTACTTGGATGATTTTCTCATCATCGAAAGCCCAGACCACCAGCCTTGTAAACTCCAGGCTCTGCTGCAACTGTTCGGTCGACTCAACGTTCCGGTGGCAGCTTCAAAAACCGAAGGGCCCGCCACGGTAATCACCTTCCTAGGCATAGTTCTAGACACAGGGAAGATGGAGGCCAGGCTTCCAGCCGAGAAGTTGGCAAAGATTAAGGAAGCCATCTCAACAGCGGCAGGCTGCAGGACGTGCACCAAGGTCGAGTTGCAGTCCCTTTTAGGCATGCTCAACTTTGCCACCAAAGTCATGCCCCAGGGCAGGGCCTTCATGTCCAGGCTTCTCCAATTACTCCCCTCAGCCCCAGAGCAGGACAGCCTCGTCACCTTAGACGCCCAGGCCATGGCCGACCTGGCCATGTGGGAGAACTTCCTGGCCTCTTGGAACGGAGTCTCTTTGTTTGTTCCTCGGCTAGGCCCGGAGTCCACCTTGATTTTCTCGGACGCCGCCGCCTCCGGGGGGTTCGCGGCGATCTGTGGGAACCAATGGTTTGCGGGCCCTTGGCCACCCGAGGTATCAACAGCCAGAGGCGCTTTGCAGTCATCCCCGTTGCTGGAATTCTACCCAGTCGTGGCGGCAGCCCAGGTGTGGGGCAGCCAGTGGGCCAATTCTTCTGTGGCGTTCATCACTGACAACCAGACAGTGGTGGACATCATCACCAAGGGCAGGTCTCAGTCACCTCGGATCATGTCATTTGTCCGCAGGCTGGTCTGGCTCTCGCTGATGTACAATTTTCACGTGGCATGCAGGCACATCCAGGGGGTTCACAATGTGGCCGCAGATGCCCTATCTCGTTTTAATTACGAAACTTTCTTTCAGGTCATGCCAGAGGCAGACCGTGTGGGGCTACCTCCTCCAACGTACTAATTTCTAGTGTTGGATTAAACCGTTTCATTAATTCAGCAAAAACATTGATGCAGAAGTCTTTGTCTCACAACACTGCCAGGAACTACAGGACCGCCTGGAACACTTTCAACAGGTTCAGGGGCCTACACCCAAGTCAAGACACCAACAAAACCACGTACATCACAGCTTTCATAGCCTTCTGTCATTTCGATCTTAAGCTGTCCTTCAATACCATTAAATTGTATTTGGCCGGAGTCCAACATTTTTCCATGTTGGAAGACCCCGAAAGCAGGTCGGTTTTTCTATCCCAAGCGGTCAGGGCAACCCTTAGGGGGGTTCAGAAAAGTAGTCACGCAGCTATCCCGAGCAGGCAGCCCGTATCTGGCGAACTTTTTAGGAAACTCTCAACCTCCCTAGATAGTCTTCCTTTTGGGCTCCTTCCCAGCACAGTCATCAAGGCCACCATGTACCTTGGTTTCTATGGGTTCTTAAGACCCGGCGAATTCACCCGCACTTCAGCTAGGTCCAAGGGTCTCACTAGGGGTCAGCTAGTCTGGCACCACGACCATTTCTCCCTGCACCTCCTCACTTCCAAAACCTCGCAGGTAGGTCCACCAGTGGAGGTGGATTTTTTCCCTTCTGCCAACGCATGGTGCCCGGTCCAGGTACTCAAGAGTCTGCTGTCAGCTCTAGGGGACTCCGCCCCTGATCAACCATTGCTCCCGTTTCAGGCCACCGCCCTCACAGCTTCGCAGATTATCTCACACGTCCGCACTCTGGCAATGGGCTGGGGTTTTGACCCCAAGGCCATTTCAGGGCACTCATTCCGCATTGGAGCTGCATCCGCAGCGTCAAAGCACAACGTCCCCGGTCACATCATCCGGAAAATGGGTCGCTGGCGCTCCTCATGCTTCACACGCTACATACCTAACCCCCAGGTCGAGATATCCCAGGCTTTCCACAAGTTGGTTTTGTAACTCGGTTCACTGCCAATAAAGATTTTTTCCTCCCTACCTGTTTGTCTTTTTGCCCCCTTTTAGGCTTACCCGCGGCATGGCTAAGGGCACCTCTCTAGCCATATCAGGTAGGCATGGTGGTTTTCCTCTGTCAGGTTCGGCACGTTCAGGCACGAGCTCGGCCGTAGCCTTGACCACAAGTAGTTTAAGGCTGACATGTCAGCCTGCATTTGTGGGAGGGGCGTAGGCGCCCTTAAAAGGGAGCACGCCCTCTCCCCATTTGCGTGCGTTTTCTGGTGCCCCACCCACCCTCCCCTTTTCTCTTTCATACTCATCAGGGTATGCCCCCTTTTAGGCTTACCCGCGGCATGGCTAAGGGCACCTCTCCAGCCATATCAGGTAGGCATGGTGGTTTTCCTCTGTCAGGTTCGGCACGTTCAGGCACGAGCTCGGCCGTAGCCTTGACCACAATTTTCTTTTTACTTCACACATACTTGCTACTTTGTGTTGGCCAATCACATAAAATCCCAATAAAATACATTTAACTTTGTGGGTGTAAAGTGAAATTTTTTTTCAAAACTTCAAGGGGTATGAATACTTTTTCAAGGCACTGTATATGCAGGTTTTCAAAATTTTAACCGAAAAAAATTAATTTGAACTGTGTGGAGATGAAACATGGATTTTTGTCAACTTTGTCAAGTTATCACTCACAGATGTTATCCTTCGCTACCCTGCGTATTGTAAGACACATATATATGCTGGTTTTAAAAACTTCAACCAAAAAAAAATTTAAGTTGAACATCCTTATGGGATTCGCGTCCCCACCTATCCCTTCGTTGAACTTGATGGACGTATGTCTTTTTTCAACTGTATTAACTATGTAACTAGGTGCGAAGATGAAACAACACAAATGTATGCCTAATATTTCACGTTATCACTCACGGATTTTTGTCCAATACCCTACATATTGTAAGACACTAGTCACAAAAAGTTAGGGATATTTAGCTTTCGGGTGAAATTTATGGAAAAACGTAAAAGGTTTATTCATTTATCATGAAAGTAGGGTATTTTAGTAGAAGCATGCAATGGTGTTTTTCTTTATCTCACACAATTTATTGAAACAAAAGCCAACAACAGTGGTGAGTATACCCCCACAATGTCTCAATAACTTGTCATGTAACTTGAGCATCAATTACAGCTTAACAATGACATCTCATACTGTTCATAAGTCGTCTGCTAAGGCATGGCATCCCATCCTTCTTGAATGGCAGCCCTCAGGTCATTGAGGTTCTGGGGTACAGAGTTACGTGCCTCTATACGGCGTCTCAGCTGATCCCATAGGTTTTAAATAGGATTCAGGTCTGGAGACAGTGCAGGAAACTCCATTTGAGGTACTCCAGTCTCCAGCAGCCATTCCCTAATGATGCGACCTTGAGGAGCTGGCGCATTTATCGTACATGAATTAAATTAGGCCTTTGCTGTTCATGCAGAGGCACAGTGACTAGATTAATGATGTTATTCAATTAGTATGGGCTTGTCACTGTACCATTTACAAAGTGTAGGGCAGTTCTGTATTGACTAGACACACCTTCCCACACTGCAACACCACCACTACCAAAGGCCCGTCTGGTGACAACAGTGGCTGATGTATAGCGCTCTCCAACATTGTTGGCAGCCATCATTTCTGCTCAGTGTGAATTGACTTTCATCAGTGAACAGCACTGAAGCACACTAGTCCCTCGTCCAGCATAGATGCTCCCTGGCCCATGCAATACAATGATGCCTGTGCCTGGTGGTATGGTCAGGTACCTTTGCAGGTACTGTAGCACACAGACCTCGCTGATGTAAATGGTTTCAAATGGTCTGATGGGACACTTGGGTGCCTCTCACCTCCCTTAAATGTGCCTGGAGTTGTGTGGCATTCATCATCTGGTTCCACAAGGCATTCACATGAAGCGGTCATCTGTGTGGGATGTGGCCAAAGGACATCCACTTCTACGCCTTTGTGTGACTCTTCCAGTCACTCTTGCTACCTGCTGATGACACTCTAAGCTCAGTGACCACTTCCGTCTGAGAACATCTTGCTTGAAGTCTCACAATGGCAAGGTACTGTTGACAAATTGTTAGGTGTTGTCTTGTTCTCATGATGTTAAAATCTGAACAGCATAAGAAGGAGGACTGTTTAATTAATGAATTCTAATTGAACCAGGATTGGGTGATTCATGGATCAAACACCTGTTGTGAAGTTTGCCGCTCCTTGTTGGAGAACAGCAAATTGTACTGAAACATTGAAAAGTTGGACATATGCATTCAAAAGTATAGAGAAGGTCACATTAAGTTAATCTATAAAGGTTAGAGTGCATTTAAGGTTTTTGTGATTAGTGTATATATAGGTCTCTCTCTCTAAATATATATTTAGCAAGCATTTAGATTTTTTTTTTACTGCAACTTTTTTACACATGCAGTGCTGTTTTTTGGTGAAAAAATAAAATAAAATGTTTGCTAGATGGTTATGATGTGTGTGTCAAACTGGTTTTATTTGCAATGGATTGCGGCAAAAGTTGCGCAATCCATTGCAAATGAAACCAATGAAAGAAACCTTCTGCTGTGATTTATTATTTTGATGATAATGGGGCTGGGGACCCTATCTAGAGCACAAAGAGGCAGTCAGCCACAAAGTTTGGTATAAAAAATATGATGTGTGTGTGTCGCTTCTGACAGTGACATTAGCTGCGCCACATCTCCAGTGTAAAGTGTGCGCATCCAAAAAATATCTGTGACATCCAGTGTACTTTTTCAATAGACGGTGTCCGCTTCTGACAGTGACATTAGCTGTGCCACATCTCCAGTGTTAGGTGTGCGCATCCAAAAAATATCTGTGACATCCAGTGTACTTTTTCAATAGACGGTGTCCGCTTCTGACATTGACATTAGCTGCGCCACATCTCCAGTGTAAAGTGTGCACATCAAAAAAATATCTGTGACATCCAGTGTACTTTTTCAATAGACGTTGTCTGCTGCGGACAGTGACATTAGCTGCGCCACATCTCCAGTGTTAGGTGTGCGCATCCAAAAAATATCTGTGACATCCAGTGTACTTTTTCATTAGACGGTGTCCGCTTCTGACAGTGACAATAGCTGCGCTACATCTCCAGTGTAAAGTGTGCACATCCAAGAATTTATCTGTGACATCCAGTGTACTTTTTCTATAGATGGGGTCCGCTTCTGACAGTGACATTAGCTGCGCCACATTTCCAGTGTAAATTTTGCGCATTCAAAAATGTATCTGTGACATCTAGTGTACTTTTTCTATAGATGGGGTCCGCTTCTGACAGTGACATTAGCTGCGCCACATTTCCAGTGTAAATTTTGCGCATTCAAAAATGTATCTGTGACATCCAGTGTACTTTTTCAATAGACGGTGTCTGCTGCAGACAGTGACATTCGCTGCACCACATCTCCAGTGTAAAGTGTGCGCATCCAAAAAATATCTGTGACATACAGTGTACTTTTTACATGGACGCTTTGGACAGTGACATTACCGGTGGTACCTTTCCTGTATAACGTTTCCTCATCCCAAATACCTGTGACATTCCCTGTAATTTTTTATTAGACGCTGGTGACAGCATTTACATTATCTGCGGGATATCTCCTGTGTTTCCACATCCCATATTTTTATGCGCATATACTTCCAAATCCTACGCTACTGTACGTGTGACATATTTTCAAGCATATATAACATTTAATATGAAGAAGGCGATGTTGCCGTGATGCTGATGGTTCACACAGACGCCGTGGCCCTGAGCGCGTTGAAACTGTGGCTGCTGCCAGAGCACAAGAAAAACAATCTTCCACGATACCTAGCTTCATGTCCCAGTTTGCAGGGTGGCGCAGGCCACCATTCTTGAAGTCAGGCCAGTGAGACCAGGTTGTCGGTTGGAATGCAGCAGATAATACTTCCAGTCGGTTAGGCACCACCCTGTCTTCCACCAAGTCCAGTCTTGATACTTCTTCCTCTCACCATGGAGAGTCTGGCCAAACAAGTGATCCCACACTCGGATATTCCGAAGACCTCTTTTCATCACCATTCTTTGATTTGGCCCTCTCGCCAAGCACGCTTGAAGAAGGACAGATCTTGTGCCCTGATTCCCAAACTCTTGAGCATCCACAGTCACAAGAAGATGACGGTGGGGAACGGCAATTACTGTTTAATGAGGTGGATGATGATGAGACACAGTTGCCAATAAGTCCACGGCAATTAGTGTCTAAAGAGGTTGATGAAGAGGATGAGACACAGTTGTCAATCACTGAGGTTGTGGTTAGGTCAACAAGTCAGGAGCATGAGCAGAGTGAGGAAGTGGAAGAGGATGTGGTGGACGATGAAGTCACTGACCCAACCTGGGAAGGTGGAAAGCCGAGCGAGGATAGCAGTACAGAGAGGGAGGGATCTGCAGCACTGCAACAGGCTGGAAGAGGCAGTGGGGTGGCAAAAGGGAGAAGGCATGCTACACCAAACAAGCCCGCAACTGTTCCACGGAGCACCCCCTTGCGGAAATCTCCCATGCCAAGGGGTAGGTGTTCCGCAGTATTGCGCTTTTTTGAGGAAAGTGCGGACGACAAAAGAATAGTACTTTGCAACCTGTGCCGTACCAAAATGAGCTGGGGCGTAAACACTAGCAACCTTGCCACCACCAGCATGATCCGCCACATGGCTTCAAAGCACCGTAATAAGTGGGCCGAACGCCTGGGTCCACAATCTGTGTCTGTGGGTCACACCACCTCCTCTTCCTCTATGTTACGTGCTGGCCAATCCCCTGTTGAAGGCGCAGGCCCGGATGCCTCCCACCCTGCACCTGGACATTCGCAAGCACCATCAGCGACCATATGCACTTCCGTGTCCCAGCGCAGCGTACAAATGTCCTTACCCCAGGCATTTGAATGCAAGCGCAAATACCCAGGCACCCACCCACAGGCCATAGCACTAAATGCGCATCTTTCCAAATTGCTGGCCCTGGAAATGTTGCCATTTAGGCTTGTGGACACTGAGGCCTTCAGCAGCCTGATGTTGGCGGCCGTCCCGCTTTATGCAGTCCCCAGTTGCCACTATTTTTCACGGCCCTGACCAATGCAGTTACTGGGAAGGTCCACTTAACCACGGACATATGGACAAGTGCATTTGGCCAGGGATGCTATATTTCCCTGATGGCACACTGGGTGAACGTTGTGGAGGCCGGTAGCGAGTCGTACCCTGGGATGGCACAGGTGCTACCGACGCCAAGGATTGCGGGCCCTAATTCCATCAGGGTTTCCGCTACCACCTACGTTAGAGGTTCCAACCCCCACTTCTCCTCCTCCGCCTCCTCCTCCACTTTCACCTCAGAATTATCATCTTGCAGCACCAGTCAGCCATTAGTCGGTAGCTGAAAACAGTGTAGCACTGCAGTGGGGAAGCGTTAACAGGCCGTGCTGAAGCTGATCTGCTTAGGTGACAAACAGCACACTGCCACAGATCTGTGGCAGGGAATAAGAGACCAGACTGAGCTGTGGCTCTCGCTACTCAACCTAGAACCAGGCATGGTTGTGTCTAATAATGGCCGTAACTTGGTGGCGGCTTTGGAGCTCGGCAAGCTCACACACATCCAATGCCTAGCCCATGTCTTAAAATTAGTGGTTCAGCGGTTTCTCAAAACCTACCCCAATTTGCCTGAGCTACTGGGGAAGGTGTGCACATTTAGTCATCAACAGCTTCAGCCAGTCTGTCAACGCTGCAGCAGCGCTGGAAGTTGCCAGCTCATCGGCTGTTGTGCGACGTGAGCATGCGCTGGAACTCCACATTCCACATGTTGGCCAGGCTTTGTGAGCAGCAGAGGTCAGTAGTGGAATACCAGCTGCAACAGGGTCATCGCCCTTTCAGTCAGCTTCCACTATTCACAAGCGAGGAGTGGACATGGATGTCTGACCTCTGTGAGGTTTTAAGAAACTTTGAGGAATTAACACAGATGGTGAGCGGTGATAACACTATTAGCAGCGTACCCATCCCACTTCTGTGTCTACTCAAATGCTCGCTGCTCACAATTAAGGACGACGCTTTGCGTGTGGAAGAGGTGGAAATGGGGGAAGACATTACACAGGGTGATAGCCAGAACACCCTCAGTTCGTCTTCTCAGCGCGAATTGGACGATGAAGAGGAGGAGCAGGAGTTGGCTGCCTCCGCTACAGAAGTTAGTACCCATGGAAGTTTAATTCCATCAGTTCTGCGTGGTTAGAAGAGGAGGAAGAGGATGAGGAGATTGAGAGTCATCCTCCTGATGATGACAGCGAAGTCTTGCCTGTTGGTACTCTGGCACACATGGCTGACTTTATGTTAGGCTGCCTTTCCAGCGACCCGTTATACGCATTTTAGACAACACGGATTACTGGTTGTTCACCCTTCTTGACCCCCGCTACAGAGAGAACTTCTCATGTCTCATTCCTCCAGTGGAGAGGATGAGCAAAACGGTGCAATACAAGAAGGTCCTTGAAAAATTGCTCCAAGAATTTCCATCTGACAACGCTGGCAGCAGAGTCCGTAGTTTCTTAGGCAACCGTGGAGGGGAGACAAGGGGAACACACAGCAGTTCCAACAGAGGCAGAGCAACACTCTCCAAAGCCCGGGTGTCATGCCCCACTCTGACGATGTGCGGAGGTCAGCCAGGATTGCAGCACGAGTCTAGTATTTGTTTTGATGCTCTGCTGGATCCGCCTCGCATCAGGTGCACTAGGTGGAGTCATTAGTTTAAATAGTCTCCAGCTAAAGTGCTCTGAGCGGATTATACTCATCATTGTGGTCTTGGAAGCTAGGAAGGAAGGTTGGCTGTTTGTTCCTGCTCTCAGCAGATAAGTGTCTTTTCTTGTTTGGTTGTTTATGTCATCTTACCCATCCAGGTTCTGTGCGAGCTGGCAGCTCCTTTCTCCCCACTTCACCATCTCAGGGAGTTCAGGGTTCTGTTAGTATAGGCTGGTGGACACAGCAAATCTACCATCAAGATTTGTCTGTGGGCTGAGCATTGCAGGGAAAGGGGTCAGGGATAAATTAGGAGGTGACCCTTCCCCTGTCTCTCGTTCAGAGCCTGGTTGGTGTGTTATCTGTTTAATTGTGCACGTCCGCCGTGACATTATAATCCGCCATACTGTGACCGCCATTTCTCAGTGTTTATGTGATGGCGTCAATTGAAGCACTGGTTGACCGCATGCAGGGTTTGTCCCTGGAGGTTGCGGATCTACGTAGTACGGTCACACAGTGTCAGAGGGTGTTGGCTTCAGGTACAGGTCAAATTGTTGGGGAGCCTAAAGTCGCTCTTCCGGAGAAATTTCCAGGGGGTACTGATGATTTTTTCCGTTTCAAGGAATCACGTAAGTTGTACTTTCGTTTGTGCCCATTTTCATCAGGTAATGAGGATCAAAGGGTGGGTATCGTCATGTCTTTGCTGAAAGGGGACGCGCAATCCTGGGCTTTTTCCCTGCCGCCCGGTTCTCTGGCTCTCCGGTCGGTGGAGGAATTTTTTAAAGCCCTGGGATTGATTTACGATGACCCAGACCGAGTCAAAATTACGTAACTTACTACAGGGTAAACATACTGCTGAGGTTTACTGCACAGAGTTTAGGAGGTGGGCTACTGAGTCGGGGTGGAACGACCCCGCGTTACGTAGCCAGTTTTGTCAGGGGTTATCTGAAAGGTTGAAGGATGCTCTGGCTTTTCATGAATACCCTGATACTTTGCATTTTCCAATGTCTTTGGCGATACGTTTGGATAGACATATCAGAGAGAGGGGTAAGGGTCCCTCTGTGCAGGGGATTCCTCCCGCGTGTAGTTTTGTTCCACCAGCTGCCCAGGGAGATATTGCTTGTTATTCTGGCCTAGGAGAGGAACCCATGCAGTTAGGTCAGATATCTTTCCATTCTGATAGTAGAGACTTTCGTAAAGCGCACAATTTATGTTTCTTTTGTGGAAAGAGGGGTCATTTTGTTTTTTCTTGTCCGTATGTTGAACCACAGGGGAGAGTGATAAAGAAAAAAGAAAAAGAAAAAAAAACCTCCCTCACACTTGGTAGTATGAATGGTGTGGTAGAGCAGACTGGTATGCAAGTTCCCTGCAGTTCCCGTTTTCTCCTTTCAGCTATGGTGGCGCTAGAGTCTCGAAATGTGTTTGTTGATGTTTTTCTTGATTGTGGTGCTGGGGTAAATTTTATTGACTTTCTGTTTCTTGAGGGTTTGGGACTAAGTATTTGCACGTTAGAGTGTTTTTGCCATTGATTCTTCCCCTCTTTCTCAAGGGAGCCTTACTCACGTTGTTCATGATATTCATTTAAGGGTGGGTGATTCACATGCTGAGATTATTTCCTGTTTCGTCATGAAGGATTTGCCAGCTCCAATAGTTTTGGGGTTGCCATGGTTGTCTAAACATAACCCAATTATAGACTGGCAGGCGAGACAAATTATTGGTTGGAGCAAGTTTTGTTCGGATAATTGTCTTGTCACATCTATTTCTGAAGTGTCCGTTACGGCCTTGCCTCAGTATCTCTCAGATTTTTCGGACGTGTTTGCGGAGGGTGGGGCTCAGGAATTGCCCCCTCATCGTGACTATGATTGTCCTGTGAATCTCATTCCGGGGGCTAAGTTGCCTAAGTCTCGGCTCTACAACCTCTCTCAACCCGAGAGAGAGGTCATGCGAAAGTTTGTCGCCGAGAGTTTGGCAAAGGGTCATATTAGACCATCTAAGTCTCCAGTGGCTGTAGGTTTGTTCTTCGTGAAGAAGAAAGATGGATCACTGAGACCGTGTTTGGATTTCCGGGAGCTGAATCGTATTACAGTCTGGGATCCATATCCCCTGCCTTTGATCTCTGATCTTTTTGATCAGATTGTTGGAGCCAAGGTGTTGTCCAAGTTGGATTTGAGAGGAGCATACAATCTGATCAGGATCAAGGAGGGGGATGAGTGGAAAACGGCCTTCAATACGTACGAGGGTCACTTTGAGAACCTGGTAATGCCTTTTGGGTTGACGAATGCGCCAGCGGTATTTCAGCGATTCGTCAATGATATTTTTCATCATTTGGTGGGGAGGTTCGTAGTAGTCTACCTTGATGACATTTTAATTTATTCTCCTGATCTGAAGACCCATCAGGATCATGTGAGACAGGTTTTGACGATCCTGCGGGAGAATAAGTTATACGCCAAATTGGAGAAATGTTTGTTTGCGGTGCAAGAGCTTCCATTTTTGGGATACATGCTTTCTGATTCTGGTTTTCGTATGGACCCCGAAAAGGTCCGGGCGGTTCTGGAGTGGGACCGACCGGAGAATCAGAAAGCTTTGATGCGATTTTTGGGGTTTACGAATTATTATAGAAAATGTATTTTGAATTATTCCACGCTAGTCAAATCTCTTACTGATATGACCAAGAAGGGCGCTGATGTCTCTGTCTGGTCGGATGAGGCATTGCAGGCCTTTTCGGCTATTAAGGAGCGTTTTGCGTCTTCTCCCATTCTGGTGCAGCCGGATGTATCTCAGCCATTCGTGGTCGAGGTTGATGCATCAGAGGTGGGGGTTGGGGCGGTGCTTTCGCAGGGTCCTTCTCCTGGCAAGTGGGCCCCGTGTGCCTTCTTCTCCAGGAAGCTCTCGGTCGCTGAGAGGAATTATGATGTTGGAGATAGGGAGTTGTTGGCGATCAAGTTGGCCTTTGAAGAATGGCGTCACTGGTTAGAGGGGGCTTCTCACCCCGTTACTGTGTATACAGACCATAAGAATTTTGCTTACCTGCAATCTGCCAAGCGTCTGAACCCTAGACAGGCCAGATGGTCATTGTTTTTTACCAGGTTCAATTTCGTGGTTACCTTTCGCCCAGGGGTCAAGAACGTCAAGGCAGATGCCTTGTCTCGCAGCTTCCCTGGGGGAGGTGATTCAGAAGATCCAGCGCCGATTTTGGCGGATGGAGTGGTGGTCTCCGCTCTGTACCCTGAATTGGAGATGGAGGTGTTGGGAGCTCAGGAGGGGGCTCTTGGTTCGTGTCCGCCAGGGAGGTTGTTTGTTCCTGAGGGCCTACGATACAAGGTGTTCAAGGAACATCACGATACTGTTCTCGCTGGACATCCTGGTGGTACAGTAGGTGAACCCGATTTTGTGTCAATCTCGCTCTCTTTCTCGGCGAGATTGAGCACCTACGAGCCCCATCGCGGGAGCCAGCGCCGAGCTGGCTTGCCGCGATGGAGACAGAGCCGTCATAGAAGCGACGGGAGATCCGACTTGGATTCCCGCCAATTCTACACGTGTGCGGCGTTTGTTATGAATCCTGAGGGGGAAGTCCCCGCCGGATTTTAAATAAAAATCCGGCATGGGTCCCGCCCTCAGGAGCATACCGGGCCCTTAGGTCTGTTATGGGTTGTAAGGAGAGCCCCCCCTACGCCGAAAAAAACGGCGTAGGGGGTCCCCCTACAATCCATACCAGACCCGTATCCAAAGCACGCTACCCGGCCAGCCAGGAAGGGAGTGGGGACGAGCGAGCGCCCCCCCCCCCCCCCCCTCCTGAGCCGTACCAGGCTGCATGCCCTCAACATGGGGGGGTTGGGTGCTCTGGGGCAGGGGGCGCACTGCGGCCCCCCCACCTCAGAGCACCCTGTCCCCATGTTGATGAGGACAGGGCCCCTTCCCGACAACCCTGGCCGTTGGTTGTCGGGGTATGCGGGCGGGAGGCTTATCGGAATCTGGGAGCCCCCTTTAATAAGGGGGCCCCCAGATACCGGCCCCCCACCCTAAGTGAATGAGTATGGGGTACATCGTACCCCTACCCATTCACCTGCAAGAAAAGTGGTAAAAACACAAATAAACCACACAGTGTATTAAAATATTTTATTTTTCTGCTCCGGAGGCCGCCCCCTGTCTTCTTTATTAGCTCTTTTACCAGGGGGGGCTCTTCTTCTTCCGCTATCCCGACGGGTCTTCTCCGCTATCCGGGGGGTCTTCTCAACTCTCCGGGGTTCTCCTTCTGTCTTCGCCGCTCTCCGTTGTTGACTCGGCGCACCCCGGTTCTTCGTCTCGCGAGATCTCGGATTTTAAATAAAAATTTAGCGAGACGAAGAACCGGGGTGCGCCGAGGCCGCCCCCTGTCTTCTTTATTAGCTCTTTTACCAGGGGGGGCTCTTCTTCTTCCGCTATCCCGACGGGTCTTCTCCGCTATCCGGGGGGTCTTCTCAACTCTCCGGGGTTCTCCTTCTGTCTTCGCCGCTCTCCGTTGTTGACTCGGCGCACCCCGGTTCTTCGTCTTGCGAGATCTCGGATTTTAAATAAAAATTTAGCGAGACGAAGAACCGGGGTGCGCCGAGTCAACAACGGAGAGCGGCGAAGACAGAAGGAGAACCCCGGAGAGTTGAGAAGACCCCCCGGATAGCGTCGGGATAGCGGAAGAAGAAGAGCCCCCCCTGGTAAAAGAGCTAATAAAGGAGACAGGGGGCGGCCTCGGCGCACCCCGGTTCTTCGTCTCGCTAAATTTTTATTTAAAATCCGAGATCTCGCGAGACGAAGAACCGGGGTGCGCCGAGTCAACAACGGAGAGCGGCGAAGACAGAAGGAGAACCCCGGAGAGTTGAGAAGACCCCCCGGATAGCGGAGAAGACCCGTCGGGATAGCGGAAGAAGAAGAGCCCCCCCTGGTAAAAGAGCTAATAAAGAAGACAGGGGGCGGCCTCCGGAGCAGAAAAATAAAATATTTTAATACACTGTGTGGTTTATTTGTGTTTTTACCACTTTTCTTGCAGGTGAATGGGTAGGGGTACGATGTACCCCATACTCATTCACTTAGGGTGGGGGGCCGGTATCTGGGGGCCCCCTTATTAAAGGGGGCTCCCAGATTCCGATAAGCCTCCCGCCCGCATACCCCGACAACCAACGGCCAGGGTTGTCGGGAAGGGGCCCTGTCCTCATCAACATGGGGACAGGGTGCTCTGAGGTGGGGGGGCCGCAGTGCGCCCCCTGCCCCAGAGCACCCAACCCCCCCATGTTGAGGGCATGCAGCCTGGTACGGCTCAGGAGGGGGGGGGGGGGGGGGCGCTCGCTCGTCCCCACTCCCTTCCTGGCTGGCCGGGTAGCGTGCTTTGGATACGGGTCTGGTATGGATTGTAGGGGGACCCCCTACGCCGTTTTTTTCGGCGTAGGGGGGGCTCTCCTTACAACCCATAACAGACCTAAGGGCCCGGTATGCTCCTGAGGGCGGGACCCATGCCGGATTTTTATTTAAAATCCGGCGGGGACTTCCCCCTCAGGATTCATAACAAACGCCGCACACGTGTAGAATTGGCGGGAATCCAAGTCGGATCTCCCGTCGCTTCTATGACGCGCTTGCTGGGATGTGCTGTCACTATTCCAGTGAGTGCGAGATCTCGGCACCATGTCGCCGAGTATCAGCGCGACGCTGTCGTGCTAAAAGCACAATATCACAAACACCTACTGTAAGTCCACCTGTGATCTGGTGTCCCGGAGGTTCTGGTGGCCAGGTTTGCATAAGAGTATTGAGAATTTCGTGGCAGCTTGTGAAACCTGCTCTCGGTCTAAGGTTGCTCAGACTCGACCGCCTGGTTCACTTCTTCCATTGTCTATTCCATCTCGTCCTTGGACACATTTGTCCATGGACTTTATTACGGACCTACCGAGTTCCTCCGGGAGAACAGTGATTTTGGTGGTAGTCGATCGTTTCAGTAAAATGGCTCACTTTATACCACTAACAAGTCTGCCTAACGCTAAGACTCTTGCGCAGATTTTTGTGGATAATATTGTTAAATTGCACGGTATTCCTTCGGATATTGTCTCTGATAGGGGCAAGCAGTTTGTCTCCAGGTTTTGGAGGGCATTCTGCTCTCGACTTGGCATTCAACTTTCTTTCTCGTCGGCTTTTCATCCACAGTCGAATGGTCAGACGGAGCGTACCAATCAAAACCTGGAGACCTACTTGAGGTGCTTTGTGGCTGAGAATCAGGAGGACTGGTCCTCATTCTTGCCCTTAGCAGAATTTGCATTGAATAACCGTAGGCAGGAGTCCACGGGTAAGTCGCCATTTTTTGGCGCATACGGTTTCCATCCTCAGTTTTGTACCTTTTCTGGGTCTGGTTCCTCCGGGATGCCAGAGGAGGAGAGATTCTCTTCTGCCTTATCCTCTATCTGGCGGGGGATTCAAGGGAATTTGGAGAGGATGGGTGAGAGGTATAAACGAAGGGCTGACAGGAGACGTGTGACTGGTCCGGACCTGTGTGTGGGTGATTTGGTGTGGTTGTCCACTAGGAATATCAAGTTGAGAATGCCATCTTGGAAACTGGGTCCAAGATTTGTTGGTCCATATAAGATTTATGCTGTGATCAATCCTGTGGCATTTCGACTTGATCTGCCGCAGACTTGGAGGATCCACGATGTCTAAAAAAATTTTACAAAAAAAATATGTTAAACTGGTGGTACCATCGCCATTGCCTCCTCCTCCTGTTCTGGTCGAGGGAAACTTGGAGTTCGAGATCTCCAGGATTCTCGACTCAAGAGTTCTGCGGGGTTCCCTCCAGTACCTGGTTCACTGGAGGGGATATGGTCCTGAGGAGAGGATGTGGGTTCCGGCGTCAGATGTCAATGCCAGCCGTCTGGTGAGGGCCTTTCATATGTCCCATCCGGATAAGGTTGGTCCAGGGTGTCCGGAGGTCACCCGTAGAAGGGGGGGTACTGTCATGCCCCACTCTGACGATGTGCGGAGGTCAGCCAGGATTGCAGCACGAGTCTAATATTTGTTTTGATGCTGTGCTGGATCCGCCTCGCATCAGGTGCACTGGGTGGAGTCATTAGTTTAAATAGTCTCCAGCTAAAGTGCTCTGATCGGATTATACTCATCATTGTGGTCTTGGAAGCTAGGAAGGAAGGTTGGCTGTTTGTTCCTGCTCTCAGCAGATAAGTGTCTTTTCTTGTTTGGTTGTTTATGTCATCTTACCCATCCAGGTTCTGTGCGAGCTGGCAGCTCCTTTCTCCCCACTTCACCATCTCAGGGAGTTCAGGGTTCTGTTAGTATAGGCTGGTGGACACAGCAAATCTACCATCAAGATTTGTCTGTGGGCTGAGCATTGCAGGGAAAGGGGTCAGGGATAAATTAGGAGGTGACGCTTCCCCTGTCTCTCGTCCAGAGCCTGGTTGGTGTGTTATCTGTTTAACTGTGCACGTCCGCCGTGACACCGGGACAGTTTCATGACACTCCACCAGCATCACCCTGATGCGCGGCCTACTGTCACAAGGAGGGAAACATTTTGGAAGATGAAGGAGTACATAGCAGACCGTGTCAGCGTCCTCAATGATCCCTCAGTGCCTTACAACTACTGGGTGTCCAAGCTGGACACGTGGCACTAAATGGCGCTCTACGCCTTGAAGGTGCTGGCCTGCCCTGCCGCCAACGTTTTGTCTGAGCGGGTATATAGTGCTGCTGGTGGCATCATAACAGATAAGCGTATCTGCCTGTCAACAAAATGCTGACAGGTTGACTCTTATAAAAATGAACAAGGCTCAGATTGACCATGACTTCTTGACTCCACCAGAGGAAAGCGGCTGAACATAAAGGCACTTTAAATGTGTTGTTTATAATGTACTGAATACACTGTATTCCCATGCACCCCTTCCACCACAAAGAAGGGTATATGGTTGAATCTTCCTTTTCTCATCCTCCTCCTCATCATCATCATATCAATATGCTTATTCGTCACATATAATGCCCTTGCATACAGTTCTGTTCAAAATAATAGCAGTGTGTTTAAAAAAGTGAATAAAGCTCAAAATCCTTCTAATAGCTTCTATTTCCATACCCACAAATGCATTGGGAACACTACACATTCTATTTCAAATCAAAACATGAAGAAAAATATATCAAATTTGTGTTGTTCCTCTAAAAAAATTGAAGAAAAGTGAATATTAGACTGTTCAAAAAAATATCAGTGTTTGTATTCTTCCTTACAAACTCAAACATTCACTATATAAACTGAAAAATGTTTGAAGATTTTGCTTTCCTTTGAATCACTTAACTAATATTTAGTTGTATAACCACTGTTTCTGAGAACTGCTCTTCATCTGTGTTGCTTGGAGTCAACCAACTTCTGGCACGTTAATTGCAGCCCAGAGTATTCCAGCCCAGGATGATTGGACTACATTTCACAGTTCTTCTCTATTTCTTGGTTTTGCCTCAGAAACTGCATTTTTTATGTCACCCCACAAGTTTTCTATTGGATTAAGATCCGGGGATTGGACTGGCCACTCCATAACGTCAATCTTGTTGGTCTGGAACCAATATGTTGCACGTTTACTGGTGTGTTTGGGGTCGTTGTCTTGTTGAAACACCCATTTCAAGGGCATTTCTTCTTTAGCATAAGGCAGCATGACCTCTTCAAGTATTCTGATTAGTGATGAGCGAGCATGCTCGGCCGAGTACCGGTTCGGCTCGAGCATCACTATGCTCGGCAGATCCGAGCGCTCGGCCGAGTACCACATGTGCTCGAGCGCCATGTTCGAGTCTCCTCCCTGCACGTTTGGCGTCTTCTAAGCAGCCAATAAACATGCTGGTAAGTATTGCCATCACTGTAATGCCATTAGCCATGTTTTCTACTGGCATTACATTGATTGGCTGGCCGGAACACATCATCCGGTCACAAGGGTTCGGCTCATTGCGAGTCAGGGAGAGCTGCTGTTAGGAAGGGACAGACAGTGTAGGGAGATTGTGTTCTCAAATTACTCTATCTAGAGACGTTTCAAAGACCCAAAAGTCCTTTTAAGGACTACTGTGTGTGTTGGCAGCAATTTAAAGTGCATATTTGCAATTTTAATATTTTTTTTTTATTGCTGTTTAACCCATTAATCTCAGTGCTCTGCATTAGAATACCGTCTGTGAACTTCAGGGCCATATATTGTGATATAGTGAAAATCAATATATGTACAAATTTCACTGAATCTGCACACAGTTTTGTTGTCTGCGGTAGAAACCGTTTATCGCAGCGCATTGCATTTCTATACCGTCTGAGGGCTTCTGTTATAGAGGATATTAATTATTGATATTTATGCAAATCTCAATAATTAATATTCATAAATAGGCGTGAGTCGTCTAGTGATGACTCCACCTATTTATGCCTAAAATATAAGAAACTAACTCTATATTAAAGGAAATATTAACTATTGATATTTTTGATAATACCAATAAATAATATTCATAAATGGCCGTGAGTTGTCTAGTGATGACTCCGCCTATTTATGCCTATATACACTCACCTAAAGAATTATCAGGAACACCTGTTCTATTTCTCATTAATGCAATTATCTAGTCAACCAATCACATGGCAGTTGCTTCAATGCATTTAGGGGTGTGGTCCTGGTCAAGACAATCACCTGAACTCCAAACAGAATGTCAGAATGGGAAAGAAAGGTGATTTAAGCAATTTTGAGCGTGGCATGGTTGTTGGTGACAGACGGGCCAGTCTGAGTATTTCGCAATCTGCTCAGTTACTGGGATTTTCACGCACAACCATTTCTAGGGTTTACAAAGAATGGTGTGAAAAGGGAAAAACATCCAGTATGCGGCAGTCCTGTGGGCAAAAATGCCTTGTGGATGCTAGAGGTCAGAGGAGAATGGGTCGACTGATTCAAGCTGATAGAAGAGCAACGTTGACTGAAATAGCCACTCGTTACAACCGAGGTATGCAGCAAAGCATTTGTGAAGCCACAACACGCACAACCTTGAGGCGGATGGGCTACAACAGCAGAAGACCCCACCGGGTACCACTCATCTCCACTACAAATAGGAAAAAGAGGCTACAATTTGCATGAGCTCGCCAAAATTAGACTGTTGAAGACTGGAAAAATGTTGCCTGGTCTGATGAGTCTCGATTTCTGTTGAGACATTCAAATGGTAGAGTCCGAATTTGGCGTAAACAGAATGAGAACATGTATCCATCCTCTTATGGCTACTTCCAGCAGGATAATGCACCATGTCATAAAGCTCGAATCATTTCAAATTGGTTTCTTGAACATGACAATGAGTTCACTGTACTAAAATGGCCCCCACAGTCACCAGATCTCAACCCAATAGAGCATCTTTGGGATGTGGTGGAACGGGAGCTTCGTGCCCTGGATGTGCATCCCTCAAATCTCCATCAACTGCAAGATGCTATCCTATCAATATGGGCCAACATTTCTAAAGAATGCTATCAGCACCTTGTTGAATCAATGCCACGTAGAATTAAGGCAGTTCTGAAGGCAAAAGGGGGTCCAACACCATATTAGTATGGTGTTCCTAATAATTCTTTAGGTGAGTGTGTGTATATATATATATACCTAGCTATACTCTCTAGCTAATTAACTAGCTAACTACTTCTGATTGCATATACACTACACTGAACTACACTACATGTGACTTACTATCACTATTATAATAATATACTATTAAATACTAAAAACACTACACGGTGTATTATGAGCAATAAAGTATTTATTACACAATACAACTATACAATTCCAATAATACGCTATATCTATATATATTTATAGATCAATGGATATAAATATATATACATATAGACGTACACACCACAGCAAAGTAACAGTACTACAATAAGCAATATTATTAAACACAATACAAACCTAACTACACTACACAATACACAATTCCCATTCCACCCTACACACACTATCTATATTTTACACTCACATACACATTAGCACCCCACCGAACCTGGCTCTAAGCTTTCCCTATGGGAGAAATAAAGGGTTAACACACACTCAGCTGCTGCTGGGGTAGGCAGGGCAGCAGTGAAGGGGTAAAGGATTACAGGGCAGCTACAGGGGTAACTGGGGCTGCCTCAAGGGTTCTGAGGTTAATGCTGCGGGAGGTCAGCAGCAGGGGTAAATACTGACTGCAGGAGTTCAGCAGCCGGGGTTAGGGGATGGTTGGTGGAGCAGGGGTTAATGCAGGGGTTATGCAGCAGGGGTTATCGGTGGTATAGGGAAAAAGGGGTTAAATGCAGGGGTTAGAGTTAACCCAATGCCGGCCAGGGGTGAATAGGGGTAAATCAGGGCAGGGGTATTAGGGGTACTGCAATGCTGGAGGGAAAGGGTTACTCAGCCATCTCCAGGGGCATGTGGGGCTCTGCTTCTCATCCTTCAGGGAGCTGTTCCGTTCATCTTAGCTGCTCCCATGTGTCTCTGTTTGAGGCCGTCCCAAGAGAGAGTGCCTTTGTCCTGGTTTGAGCTAATATAAGCCCAAAAGCAGCCCACCTCCCCCCTCTTCAACAGGAGGGTGATGACATAATCATGGGCATGTGACGGAATGCTTGAACTGCCAGTTGGCCACCTGAGGCTAGCTCAGGATCTGTACAGACAAAGGAATCAAAGGACTTCCTGCCCAAGGTGTAAACGAGAGCATCCCCCCAGATGCTACACCATAACATCACACACTCCCACGTCATAACAGAACTAGGCTGATATATATATATTAGACATATCTACATATATATATATATATATATATATATATATTCAAATATCACCCTTCCCGCTACAATCCCCCTGTTGTCAAATTACACGACAATAACTTGAGGGAAGGGTAGGGATGTATTTGCCTCCTTAACCCCACTCACTCTTGGTGACAGTTCAGGAAGGACTGAAGTATACTGTGGCCCTTAGGTACCTAGACATCACCCATCACGACCGACTCCTCCGACCTGCTCTTTACTGTATCCATATATAAGCAAAACTTCGTGGCACTCTGCCGTCCGTTTGCTGCTGGAAGTCGGGTTCCCACCCCATTTCAGTAAGAATATAAAACTCTAGCAATAGCGTTGCAAAGAAGGAATTCTTTAATAGACATTTGCGGCTGTGTACAATTTGTGATGATTCGGCCACACATTGGGCTTCATCAGACTTCTGCCGCTTTGGGGTAGATATCCAGGATGTTGGCGTCAGGGTAAACGTGCAATCGCACTACTGTATCCAGGCGTCTCTATCCACAGGATACACCGTCTTCTTTTTCTCTGGACTGCGGTCTTTCAGTGTCGATCTTCAGGTATCATCCACTCCCAATGTCATATTTTCCGTACTCTGGAATGGCTTCACCCTCAGTCACTAGGTCGATCCACGTAGCAACCGTGGACTGGCCTTCTTTCGTTTCTGCTGTCATTGTCGATCTTCAGGTGCCTGCCGCTGCCCCCATTGTCGTCTTTTATTAGTCAGACTCTGGGATAGCTTCACCCTCACGGTCTCCAGGTAGTACGGTCAACCGTGGAATGGCCTCCTGCTAGTAACGGCACAACTTTTCTTCCAACACTGCTTCTTCCATCTTGATTGAAGAATCAGTTGTTCGTGAGGTTCTCCCATGCACAGATACATAGGTCTTTACAAGGCAGGTCAGAAATTCTGGTAAGAAGTGATGTCATGGTACCTAAATTCTAACTGCGGGAAAGAACACCGCACTAACTGCCATTCAGTCCAACCCTTACAAACTTCACCGTTCTTGGGATTAAAGTTGCAAATAACTTGGCGGTGTTGGGAGGGATGTGACCTGTTTTTTGTGTGAATGGGGAAAAGAGTAGATTCCCTAGGGAATCTACTCTTTTCCCCATTCACACAAAAACATGTCACATCCCTCCCAACACCGCCAAATTTGATTTAGTGTGTGTACTCATGCAACCTGGCATATCTCTGTACACCTCCAAAGACACAGGTAGGTCACAGACCCACGTGTCAATGGGAAACCGACTATAGGATGCAAATGTGTACAGCCATATTGTAACTCACAGTGAGTTGGCGAGTTTCCCTGGGTCTAGGCTGTCAAACATTTGTACCTAGAGTGTCTATGGGTACACAATCGACAAACATACAAATAATCAATATATGTACATAGCACTATGGGGTTTCAGGATCGCATAAGTTATATATCCTGAACCCTCATAGGAAACAAAGTGTGTCCATAAGATATCTGGCTACAGGAATATATTGGAGTTATGTCCTGAGCCTCCTCCTCCGGTTAGTTCAGTAAAGTTCTGTCTGGTTCTGGTGTGCTTGGTCAATAAGTCCCTTGACCCTCCGATACACAGTCCCATGTAGATGATGATGACCAGAACCAGAAGAACTTTCACTGGGTGATTGTAGCTGGATAAGCTCTTCTACCCGAACATCTCCAAGACTTTCTCCAGAGCCTGAAATAATACTCCCGCTGGATTGTGGCACAGTTCTCCGTCTCTTGAAAACCTCTGAACAAAGGTTGCTTGTCTGCCAAAATCCAGTGGGATCCTCTGGAGCCTCACCGCGTTTCTGGGCTGTCAGATGCTTACTGCCAGTGGTTTCCTCATCCCACTACTGGCTCCCTGGGACGTTTGACAGAATAACTCAGCCTTATACCATGGAACCCGCAGAAGCAGTGGATCCCATGACGGCCCTGACCCAGCAACTTAACCTCATGACGCAGGCCTTCTAAGAGATACAGGCCATGAGCACCTGCTGCAGAGGGTTGCCACACAGGAGCAACGCATCGCAGAGCGCACCGCGCTACCACCCTCGCCTCCCCCTGCGCCGGCGCGCACCCTGTCAGTCAGTCTCCCTGAGCGGTTTTCAGGCGATCGGAGGAAGTACCGCTCCTTCATCATCTCCTGCGAGCTGTTGTTTTCCCTGAAGCCTCGTACATATGTCACGGACTTCATCAAGGTATGCACGGCAATCTCCTTGCTCTCAGGGCCTCCCCAGACCTGGGCGCACCAACTCCTACAAGCCGATGACCCAGTGCTGGCATCTTGGGAGTCCTTTGCCGCAGCAATGCAAAGACTTTATGATGACCCCCTGTGTTCTTCAACCGCCAGGGGTTGCGCACCCTCCGCCAGGGCAGACGTCCAGTGGAGGATTACATCATGGAGTTCCGTGAGGTAGCCCCGGATACGGGCTTGAACAAGGTTGCCTTGATTGACCAGTTCCGCATCGGCTTGTCCGAGCAGCTCAAGGATGAGCTCGCCCGCATCGGGGTGTCGGGCTCCTTGGGGGGCCTGATGGATTCAGTAACCCACCTGGATCGCCGCTTCTGGGAGAGACGACAGGAGCGACAACAGACCCCGCCTCTACCGGAGCGCCGGTCAAAGTCCTCACGGCTTCCGGTTCCTGTTTCTGTGGCGGCAGACGGTAACCAGGAGGAGCCGATGCAGATCGGGGCTGTTCGGGGTCCCCTGTCCACGGTGGAGAGAACCGGGAGACGAACCCTGCATCTGTGTTTATACTGCGCAAAACCGGGCCATTTCCTGAAGGACTGTCCCATCAAACCTCCTACAGGTAGGCCGGAGACACCCACGGTATGCATTAACCTACCTATGTATAACAACTCTTCTCATCTCACCATCCCTGTTTCCCTGCAGCTGGGCAACAACAATATTGATCTCTCTGCCATCATTGATTCGGGCGCAAGCAGCTGTTTTATGGACAAGGATCTGGCTTCCCAACTAGGCATCCCGTTGCGCCCTAAGAAGAACCCATCCCAGCTGCATCTGGTGGATGGCAGCACCCTAAAGACGGGACCTATCGCCATGGAATCCCATCCCTTGTTCCCCCGCATCGGCATTTACCATTCCGAGAAGATCTTGTGGGACATCGTGCCTTCCCCCTTGTTTCCAGTCATTCTAGGCATCCCCTGGCTTAGGAGACACAACCCCACGATCAACTGGACCTCTGGCTCCATCACCTTCACGCCCCCCTCCGGTCCTCCTGTTCACGCGTCTCCGGCTCCAAGCCCTCCTATGGTTCTGGGCACCATTGAACACAGACTACCCGACAAATATCGGGACTATGCAGACGTTTTTGAAAAAAAAAGAGCAGCCGCCTTGCCGCCACACAGGCCCTATGATTGCCCCATTGACCTGCTCCCTGGAGCCCCACTGCCGTACGGGCGCCTGTACAATCTGTCCAAACCCGAGACTAGGGCCCTGAAGGACTACATAGAGGAGAGCCTAGCGAAGGGGTTCATCCGTCCCTCAACCTCTCCGGCATCTTATTCGTGGGGAAAAAAGATGGGGGTCTCCGGCCCAGTGTTGATTACCGGGCCCTGAACGACATCACCAAGAAGAACCGGTACCCACTCCCCTTCATTCCCGACTTGCTGGACAGAGTCAAGGATGCCCGTTTCTTCACCAAGATCGACCTCCGGAGGGCCTATAATCTCGTTTGTGTCAAGAAGGGGGATGAGTGGAAGACAGCATTCCGCTCATGGTTTGGGCACTACGAGTACCTTGTCATGCCTTTCGGGCTCTGTAAGGCCCCTGCCACATTTCAGTGCTTCATTAATGACGTCTTCCGTGACCTGTTGGATACCCATGTTGTGCTATATCTGGACGATATCCTTGTCTTTTCCAGATCACTGCCACAACACGAACGGCATGTCAAATCGGTGCTCAGCGTCTGCGGACCCACAGTCTCTATGGCAAGCTTGAAAAAAGCACCTTCAAAGTCTCGTCCATCAAGTTCCTGGGCTACATCCTATCCCCAGGCCGAGTGGAGATGGACCATAGGAAGATCCAGGCCGTCCAGAATTGGCCTGTCCCCCGCAATCGGCGGATGGTGCAGCAGTTCATTGGCTTTGCCAATTTTTACCGCCGATTCATTCGGAACTTTTCAGCGATCTGCGCTCCCATCACTGCACTGACCAGGAGCAACATCCTGTTTGAATGGACCCCGACGGTCCAACAGGCATTCCAGCACCTCAAGAGGCTGTTCACACAAGCACCTATACTGGTACAACTGGACGCCTCTTGCCCGTTTTTTCTGGAGACCGACGCCTCCGAAGGGGCTATCGGGGCTGTTGTCTCCCAGGTCCATGGGGAGAAGCAGCTTCTCCATCCCGTTGCCTTTTATTCCCGCAAACTCACCGGGGCTGAACGCAACTATGATGTGGGTGAGAGGGAGCTGCTTGCCATCAAGGACGCTCTGGAGGAATGGAGACATTTGCTGGAGGGAGCCGAAAACCCTGTGGTGGTGTACACCGACCATCGCAACCTCGAGTATGTCCACAGTGCCAAGCGACTGTGTCCTCGACAAGCCAGGTGGGCTCTCTTTTTCTCCCGTTTTTGCCTCCAGATTACCTATCGACCGGGATCCAAGAACGGCAAGGCTAATGCCTTGTCCCGTATATGTGCTCCTCCGAGGCCGATCCTGCACCTCCGAAACCGATCCTACCAGCCGCATACTTTCTAGCCACCCAACACTCGAGATCGAGAGGATCCGACGGGCCAGCACGCCAGCTCCAGAGGAGGCAGCCCATCTGCCAATAAAGCAGGGGCTTCGTTACCACCAACAGTGGATCTATGTCCCAGTCTCCCAGCGACTGCCTGTACTACAGCATCACCATGACCACCCCACAGCAGGCCACCGAGGTAGGCGCAACACCACTGAATGCATCCTACGTCGGTTTTGGTGGCCCTCTTTGGCAGCCGACGTACGCTCCTTCATCGAGTCTTGTTCCGTGTGTGCGCTCTACAAATGTCCCACCTCAAAACCCGTTGAGTTATTACAGCCTCTGCCAGTGCCAACCCTTCCATGGTGCAACATAGTGCCTGTCTTCTGCCTATCACCCCCAGTCCAATGGGCAGACCGAAAGGACCAACCAAACCCTCGAGCAGTTCCTTCGCTGTTACACATCCCATCTGCAAAACGACTGGGTGAGCCATCTCCCCTTCGCGGAATTTACCTGCAACAATCAGCTTCATTCCTCCACCGGGCCATTCTATGCCAACTACGGCTATCATCCCTCAACTCTCCCGGATCTCCCGGTGCCTGAAGTGGCTCAACGGCTCTGGCTCCTACGAGAACTGAGGCGGACCCTAACGCAACAACTCCAGGCCGCTCAGCAGCGGCACAAGACGCAGGCAGACCGTAGACGCACAGAGTTCCCCAGATACAAAGACGGGGACAAGGTGTGGCTTTCCACACAGCACCTCAAGCTGTCCTGTCCCTCCCGAAAACTGGGACCCCATTACCTTGGTCCCTTCGAGATCGTGAATATGGTCAACAACGTTGCAGCTAAGCTCCGGTTGCCTACTTCCCTGGGAATCCACCCGGTATTCCACGTGTCCTTGTTGAAACCACACCGTGCCAACCCATTCCCGGGCCAGGCGCCTGCTCCTCCACCTCCCATCCAGGTGAATAACGATGACGAGTACGAAGTCCAGGAGATCCTGGACTCCCGACGCCGGCGTGGGGTTCTGGAGTATCTCGTCCACTGGAAGGGGTACGGTCCCGAGGAGCGTTCCTGGGAGCCCTCGGGGAATGTCCATGAAGTGCTCCTTGGTGGGGGGCTCTGTCAGGAAGCAGGGGGTGTTACCTCTACTCGGGGACCGCAGGCACAGCGCAGGGCACGGGTTCCCCTTCAGCACGGTAGAACACCTGGTGCCCGAGGTGCGGGTGCGCGAGTCATGTGGCGTGTGCACATGCGCAGTACGCAGGCTGCGTGCGCATCCCCGGGAGCATAGCGTCCCTGCATTATCCGGCTGTCAGGTGTGAGCCTTGCTGGGGGAGGTTCCCAGTACACACCTTCCACCTTCCTCGCCTGCCATTGGTTCCCGGGGAGGGAGGCCTCCTGGTTGCCTTGGGGACCAGGGGATGGTCCTACCTTCCCTGGCTATAAAGACCTGGCCTGAGCTCTGGTTCATTGCTGAGTTATTCCACCTTATGGTGAACACCTAGCCTCCCTGCGGATCCTCCTATTTGCCTGTTGTTCCTTTGTATCCTTCCCGGTTACTGACCCTTGGACTGTCTTCCGCCTTTGAACCTTTGCTGCCTGCCTCGAGCCGGATTGGAGATTGACTACCCCTCTTGGATTATCCCTAAACTTGTACCGCATTTCTGGGCTGTCAGCTGCTTACTGCCAGTGGGTTCCTCATCCCACTACTGGCTCCCTGGGACGTTTGACAACACCCTACCTTCAGAGGATTGCGTCCTCTGCTTTACATCCTTCTGCACCAACAGATAAGGATGGCCACCCTATTAGGTTAGGATACCCGAGGGGAGCTGTGGACAAACACCATCTTGTTATTGATGGCACTATATCCCTGTCCACTCATGTGTACTAAGGCTGATTTCCCCCTGTCATCCTGTCTTGTGGAGGCCAGCAGAATCCATGGCATGGGTCATGCTCTGGCTCTTCAGGACTCCACAACACAAAAACACAGTCCACACTCTGCTGCCAATCATTGTGCCCAATCCCAATCAGAGCTGTGTTACCTGATCGGACTAGAATTAAGTGCGCAGCACAACATTACACCAATTTTGTCTGTCCGCCCCAGTCCCCAGTATAACACAGCCCTACTGAAAACCTTGAGCAAAACAGTGTTACCTGTATCGATCAGAGACCTTGGTTGCTCATCGTGACATCCCACTTAACTGTGTTCCAATGTCACCTGTTTCGCAATCCAACAATTTTCTCGATCCACAGTATAACACAGTTTTACTCAAAGGGGACACAAGAATAAATCAAAAACAACAGCGACTGGACTCACAGCAAGGAATGTAAACTACAAAAATCAACAGGGTGGAACACATTCATAGACAAGGACTGCCACCATCAACATCAAGAAAAACATACAAACAGATAACAAAAACACATAGCATGGACATACACAGGGAACAAACGGTGTAACAAAAAGTACAGGGGTGTCAAATGTTGCCTAGCCTACCTTGGCCATTCTGACCCCTCAGCACCTGGTGAGGCATATGCCGCTGAGGTGTAACTCCTTTATGGCCAAGCTGACTAGACCCCACTGCACAATTTGTTACCTGGCTAATACTGTTGGACACATTGCAATTACTTGCACAAGGGCAATTCCTTGCAAGGTGTCCTTTGTTCCCACACCTGAAACATGTGACTTGGTTTCCTGTCCTGTGTGTTATGTTCCTATCTGTTTTGCAGTGTCTCGCTATGTGACCTAGGCCACCACATGCAAAACATCTGATGTTTGCTCTGCATGGCCTAGGTCCATCTACACTGCAGCCGTGCTCCCTTCTCCTGAACTGTTCCATCCTCAGGGACACACTCTTCACAACAGTTCTTTTTCCCAAAGTCAGGGAAAAATCTCTGTTAGGCTGGACAGGCTTGATCTGATGATTTGACCGGTCACAGACTATTCTCCCCCCTTTTTGCCCTGCACAGGGCAAAGTTTTAGGAGATTCCGACCCTGACTTTATGGAAAAAGAAAGGGGCGGCACCAAATTGGTGATAACCTGTTGCATGCCAGACATTAGCTGGGACCTTACAGCAACCTCAGCCTTCAATTTGGCAGTCCACCCCACACACACTATCTATCTATATTTGTATTCGGGTCGTCTATGCGTGTAAGACCTACCTACCTACTTCTAAAGCAGTAGAGGTGTGCCGAGACTGCTGTACGGAGGGTAGGCTAAAGGGGCCCACCCCCAATGAGTTGTTGTAATAATGGGATTGGGAGGGTGGGGCAAACGAGCTGACGCTGGTCAGGAGAGAGGGGGAAGGCAGAGCCTTATAAACGCTAAACCCCGCCTCCCCTCATACAAACACAGCAAATATACATTTGCTTATCACTTGTATTCGGGTCGTCTATGCGTGTGAGACCTACCTACCTACTTCTAAAGCAGTAGAGGTGTGCCGAGACTGCTGTACGGAGGGTAGGCTAAAGGGGCCAAAAATCACAAACATAGGTTAAATGTTATATGTTTATTTATAATTACAAAACTAGATTACTGAAGGCACTAGACATTTCAACCTGCGGGTTTGGTATATACCGGGCATAACAAGCCGACTTCCACCTGCCTAGCTTCTTAATTACATGTACCGGGACATTGTGCTTAGATGCGGCGGAGGCCGCCCCGATGCGCATAGAATGCCCCGTAATCGAGCTGGGGTCGACACCAATGTTCCGCAACAAAATACGGATAAACTTGAGGAAATTTGTGCAAATCAAAGGAGCAGAACCTAACCTAAGCAGAGGTGCCTCACCCGGGGTTTCCTTAATAAACTGTAACCACTCTCGAATGGTTTTCACAGGACACCATTTGTTACCAGTAGGAAAGTATTTAACTTTAGTCAGCTGTCCTGGGCGTGTCGTCTTTGTAGAGGTTAGCGCAAGAATGTAACAAGACCCGTCCCAAGAGAGCTGACTCTTCCTCAGATAATTTTTACAGCTCGCGGCGCAGGTGAATTCGCCTGGTCTGAGGAAACCATAGAAAGCCAGATACATGGTTGTCTTTATCAGTAAGCTAGTATATTCACCAAAAGGATATCCTTGCAACATATCAGATAAGGACCTGAACATCTTCCCCGTAAATGGCTGCCGGGAAGGACGGGTGACAGCAGAGCCTTTCTGTATACACCTCAGTAACATTTTGATAGGATGCACAGAAAACAATGATGGTAGATGAGGATGCTTCAAATACAAATGATGTTGTATTCCGGACAGATATGATTTAATAGTACTGTAAGACAGCTTCAGGTGTGAGTGGGAAAATGCACCAAATGCCAGTAGATAAGATATATATCCTGCTCCACCTGACGGGTGCGTTCTCTTAAAGTTACAGAATGACGCCCAAGCTTTCTTATACATCCTCAAGGTGTTATCGGACAGTGATCTAGTCATAAGAGACCTAGCAGTGGTAAGGTGAGCCGCTAGTCCATCACTAACTGGTCGAACTCGGGAATGGTTGCTGGTGTGTGGTCTGCCTGTGGAGAGACCTGAAAGAAGAGCGACAGGTTACCCCTAGATAAAACATCCGCCGCTACGTTAGCTTGCCCCTTAATGTGATCACATATAATATGGAAATGATATTGAAGTGATAACCAAACGAGTCTCCTCACAAATGACACAATCTGAGCAGAGGCTGATCTACCCTTAGTGAGCATCTCTACTAAGGCCTCATTATCTGTCAGGAAGAGCACTGACTGATTCCTCCATAGTGGACCCCACACCCGAGCTGCCGCCACCAGCGGGTATATCTCGAATAATGAGGAACACCTGGTGAAGCCCTCCAACCTGACCACCTCCGCTGGCCATTGATCTGCCATCCACCTATGACCGAAAATAGCTGCAAAGCCTACTAGGGATGAGGCATCCGTATGGACTACTGGAGATTTACTTGAAACTGACGGAACGAATAACGATATGCCGTTCCACTGTGACAGGAACTCATCCCACATAACTAAATCTGCCATCGCATTCTGATCTATGACTACCAGGCTATCTTGATCGTGAGCATGTTTCAAGAGCTTCAACAGTCTAGCGATGAACGACCTGCCTTGTGGAATAATGCGTGTAGCAAAGTTGAGCATGCCAAGCAGTGACTGGAGATCTGCTTTGGTGACAGTCCTGACGCGTGCTAACCTATGAACTGCTTCCTTAACTCTAATCAATTTGTCCTGCGGGAGACTAGCTTCCATATTAACAGTGTTTAAGCAAATGCCGAGAAAGGTGATGGTAGTATCAGGATCTTCCACCTTGTGTGGGGCAACAGGGACCCTGAGATCTGCAAACATCGCTTGCAGCACCTGCAGGTCCTGAGGCGCATGGTTCGGGGATTCTATTAACAGAAAGTCATCCAGATAGTGAATTACGTGATTGACCCGGAACAAATCTTGAAGTATCCAATGCAGGGCTATGGCAAACTGGTTAAAAATCCAGGGGCTGGATTTAGAACCAAAGGTCAATTTGTTAGCAAAGTAGTACTTACTTGACCACTTGATCCCATACCATTGCCACAACTCTGGTTGGACAGGGAGCAACTTAAAGGCATCAGTAATGTCGGCCTTAGATAGCCAAGCTCCCCTACCCAGACTGAGAATAACCTGAATAGCTTCATCAATGGATGCATATTTCATTGAAAATTCCTCTGAAGGAATTAATGAGTTAAGGCTAGGTACCGGTAAAGAATGTGGAGCTGACAGGTCATAGATTAGCCTTTTTTTATTGCTAAATTTGCCAGTCACTACACCAACTGGGTTAATCCTCCAACAATCAAAGGGAGGTTGATCAAATGGCCCAATGAGATACCCCTTATTGAGCTCGGCCTGAATGAGCTGAGAAACTGCTTCGGAATCCTTCGAGGCTGACAGTAGGTTCTTACATTCATAGTTGGCCTGAGGAAGAGCCAGTAAACCTGTATGGAAACCTGCTGACAAACCCTTAATGACAAAACGCACCCAGTTGGTATCTGGATGAGAACCTAAAAAAGACTGAAGGAGGCCGACATTCACCATGCCTAGTCATGCCGGTTCCTGCTTTCTCTGTGGGCAAGATGCCCGGGGGTGGGCTCTGAAACATATGGTACATAAATGCAATAGCCTACATTGGTTGAAATGACAGACCGCGAAATTGAAGTTATTACAGATTTGGGATCTGCCCAAATACTTGTTGGGTCGCCCCAACTTGTCTACCCCCGATGTAGCCTTACTGATTGACAGGCCAGGAGTATTACTAGCCTGTGACTGAGCTGGGTTATCACCGACTGAGCACCAGTCTGTCATATGCGAGTATGAATTGCATTTGGAGCAGGCTGAGGCTTTGAGACCGGCAAAGTGTCTACAGAATAACTCCGTATCAATATTAGACCAATCTACCGTATGTTGGAATTGAGCCAACGCCGCTGCAGCTTTTGCTGAGAAGGAACGGTGATGGTCGTAAAAAGCTGACCCACCATACTTATAAGCCAAATCCACCACCTTGTACATATACAGGTCTAACTCCTCCCTGCGCTGAGGATTACCTGAACAAACAACATCCCTATATAAGCTGAAAGCTAAAACAAACTCTGGGATGCTGAGTTTCCTGTTCAACCGCACATCTTTGGATTTGAGCACCACCGAGACCTCACCACAGACTATAGTTTTGTTGTCCGGTGCCTCATGTGCTGCTATTAGCAAGGATGCTAAATTAACATCCCTACCATCAATTAGATCCTGCCTAATATTAGCAGGAATAAAATGAAAAGGTGCTATAAAGGGTGTTAGACCTGACCCACCAGTTATACTATTGCGGGAATTAGAAGACCCCGCCGCACTCTGTGCCATCAAACGAGTAGCTGTATTGCCAGCTTCGACCGACTCTAATCTATTTTGAAAGTCCGACATAGATGATGCCATAGAGTTGATGGCCGCATGCAGCTGGGTGAGCGAGGTCTGGATCGTAGCCATGGAAACTGTCTCCTGACTCTGGCCCGCCGGATCCGAAGACAGCAATCGAAAAAGTTCTGCCTTCCTTGCGGAGGCTGGGAATGGGATGCCTCTTTTGGTCAGCTCTGCCATCAACTTGGGCACTGTCCATGATCTTAACGACTGCCTGGAGTCTCTCGCTGAACCTGATGCCACGCTTGCACGGGAAGATGACGTGTCGCCCACCACAGATTCTTGAGACATCTTTAACTAAAACATGACATGGTTAATGTAGAACAGAAATCCACCACCTGAATTCACCTGAGCCAAGACGTGCTAAGAACACTCATATCCGCACACAGGGCCGGCCTTAGGTGTTCAGGCACCCTGTGCGAGCTAACCTTGTGGTGCCCCCCCCCCCCCCAAAAAAAAACAACCACTGCTTGTTGCTGGCATCATGGCATAGGCAGGCTGACTATCCAACCAAGTAGTTACCAGCCCACACCCCCCAAAGGCCAGTGTAATGTTATACTTCCCTACTTCGTGAGATTTCCCTACCCTCGTCACTTCCGGTCGCACCGGACATGACGTGAGGAGGTGTGCAGCGCCGTGCAGGCGCACAACGACAGGTTAGGGAAATTTCACAGCAGAGTGCGCATGCGCCAGGAGCCTCGCCGGCGGTTAGGGTAGGGAAAAACTATGGGCCAATGCGCAGGCGCAGTGATCGGATGGATGTTCTCAGCTGAACACCGGCCGACACTGCGCATGCACCGGGAGCCTCAACAGCAGTTAGGGAAGGGAAAAATTACGTACGGGCCAGTCCTTTTTCCCTACCCTAACCGCTGGTGAGGCTCCCAGCACATGCGCAGTGTCGGCCGGTGTCCAGCTGAGAAAATTAGTTTCCAATGTAGTATTAATAACTAAACAATTAAATAATAAACATATTGCATTGTCTACTTACCACCAGAACAATAAGATGATCTGGACTCTGGCTGCAGTCTGGCTCTGGGGACTCCATTGTCACTCTCTTCTCCCCCCCCCCCCTCCCTCCCTCCCTCCCTTGTCACTCTCTCCCCCCCCCCCCTTCCCTTGTCACTCTCATTATTCCCCCTCCCTCTCCCTTGTCACTCTCATTATTCCCCCTCCCTCTCCCTTGTCACTCTCATTATTCCCCCCCCTCTCCCTTGTCACTCTCATTATTCCACCCCCCCTCCCTTGTCACTCTCATTATTCCCCCCCCCTCTCACTTGTCACTCTCATTATTCCACCCCCACTCCCTTGTCACTCTCATTATTCCCCCCCCTCCCTTGTCACTCTCATTATTCCCCCCCCTCTCCCTTGTCACTCTCATTATTCCCCCCTTGTCACTCTCATTATTCCCCCCCCTCTCCCTTGTCACTCTCATTATTTCCCCCCCTCCCTTGTCACTCTCATTATTCCACCCCCCCCCTCCCTTGTCACTCTCATTATTCCCCCCCTCTCCCTTGTCACTCTCATTATTCCCCCCCCTCTCCCTTGTCACTCTCATTATTCCACCCCCCCCTCCCTTGTCACTCTCATTATTCCCCCCCCCTCTCCCTTGTCACTCTCATTATTCCCCCCCCTTGTCACTTTCATTATTTCCCCTCCCTCCCCCCTTGTCACTCTCATTATTTCCCCCCCTCCCTCCCCCCTTGTCACTCTCATTATTTCCCCCCCTCCCCCCTTGTCACTCTCATTATTCCCCCCCCCTTGTCACTCTCATTATTTCCCCCTCCTTGTCACTCTCATTATTTCCCCCCCCCTTGTCACTCTCATTATTTCCTCCCCCCTCCCCCCTTTTCACTCTCATTATTTCCTCCCCCCTCCCCCCTTGTCACTCTCATTCTACTCCCACCTCCACCTCTAGTGTAGCGTGGCCGAGCTCTGTTCGATCCGCGGTACAGGAGCATTTGTTTGCTGTACCCGGCCGGACTGACAGGAAGTGCACACTAAGTGAGCACTTCCTCACTTCCTGTCAGTCCGGCCGGGTACAGGAAACAAAAGCTTCTGTACCGCGGATCGAACAGAGCTCGGCCACGCTACATTAACAGCACACAGCAGGCGCAGGCAGGATTCTTTAGAGCGGCAAGCGCTCAGCCTCAGCATGAGGGGCGCCGCCGGCCACCCGAACTTATATAAGCAATTTTTTATTTTATTTTTTTAGACCGCAACGGGCGCCGGGCGCCCCCTGCTAGATACAGGGGAGGGGGAGCCCGCTCCGAGGGAGAACACAAGTGCCGCCTCGCCTGCCACATATTACATTGCGAGCTGTCGGCCTCCCGGCGCCCCTGTTGCTATGGCGCCCTGTGCGGCCGCACAGCCCGCACACCCCAAAGGCCGGCCCTGTCCGCACACGTGACTCGTACCCAGCACACGAATCACCCTACAACCACCCAGTAGCATAACCGGAATGTGGATACCATAGAACTTACTGTGAAGCACCCAGCGAGTATCGGCTGACCCATGATAGTAACGTGAGGCATGCAATTCGTAACTGTAGTGAGGACAGGACCTGAACCTGTCTGTAGCCGTGACAGACGTATCGAATCGTTGCCTGTAGTCGTGACAGGACTTAATTAGTCTGTAGTCGTGACAGACGTATCGAATCGTTGCCTGTAGTCGTGACAGGACTTAATGAGTCTGTAGTCGTGACAGACGTATCGAATCGTTGCCTGTAGTCGTGACAGGACTTAATGAGTCTGTAGTCGTGACAGACGTATCGAATCGTTGCCTGTAGTTGTGACAGGACTTTAAGATATCTGTACATGACAGACATGTGGACAGCTATGTGTATCTAGGACATAACATGCGTATTGCAGTGTGTGGCCTGTAGTCATGACAGGCTATAACGTAGTTGTGGACATATCAGACATATTCAAGTCCTATGTAAAGCTATGTGTTGAAAACATTACATATACACGTGTGTATATATATATATATATATATATATATAATGGAAAAAAATTGGACTGCACTCCAGAAGGTTTCTTCAGTAAAACAACAGGTAGTGTTTATTCACTCATGTGGTGGCAGCAAAAAAGCCATATACATATACTTTTTTTTAAAAAAAATTTTTTACACGTGAGTTGTGGCAGACCACCACAATAGTACTGAAGTTGTTTGCTTGTGAATGCCAAAAACAGCTATAAGACTGAATACATAAACAGGGTGTTAGCTACTACTGGCTATAACCTCAACCTACCCTACTCTAAGATAAATTGTAGCTTACATGCCCCGGATGCCTGCGTGTCAGATAAACTCAGCCGCTTCTAATCGCAGAGATCCTTATACGCCAGATGACAAACCGTATATCTAGGAAAATCACAGTAGTGCTATAAGTACTAAAATCTACCCCCTTTTTTTTCCTTTTTTTTAATAATATATATATACATATATATATACACCTACACATATACGCCTGACCTCATGTGACTGCCTAATAATTATCCTAACTGACAATACAAATACACATTCAATTTAAGTAAACCATGAATACTAATGCTTATAAGGATTTGTATAGTAGCACTACTGACTTTGACCAGTAGATGGCATGCAAGTACAGTTTAGCCAGCAGAGCACGATAGAGCAGAGAGACGCCGACAATGAAAACAGCAGAAGGTTCGTATGATCGCATGCTGAACACCCCCCTTCTCTCTCCCCTGTGCGCTGGCCATACAGCCCCGATCTTAACGCTATCTTGCAGAAGTAGTAGGGTAGAAAAATGCCAATGAATGCCGAACTTGCTGCTGCTTGTGAAACGAAGTACCGATACCAGGAAGTGACGCAGACGCGCACCACCAGCCACAAACGAGCTGACGCTGGTGAGGAGAGATAAACGCTAAACCCTGCCTCCCCTCATACAAACACAGCAAATATACATTTGCTTATCACTTAACACTCACATACACATTAGCAGCCCACCCAACCTGGCTCTAAGCTATCCCTATGGGAGAAATAAAGGGTTAACACACACTCAGCTGCTGCTGGGGTAGGCAGGGCAGCAGTGAAGGGGTAAAGGATTACAGGGCAGCTACAGGGGTAACTGGGGCTGCCTCAAGGGTTCTGAGGTTAATGCTGCGGGAGGTCAGCAGCAGGGGTAAATACTGACTGCAGGAGTTCAGCAGCCGGGGTTAGGGGATGGTTGGTGGAGCAGGGGTTAATGCAGGGGTTATCGGTGGTATAGGGAAAAAGGGATTAAATGCAGGGGTTAGGGTTAACCCAATACAGGCCAGGGGTGAATAGGGGTAAATCAGGGCAGGGGTATTAGGGGTACTGCAATGCTGGAGGAAAAGGGTTACTCAGCCATGTCCAGGGGCATGTGGGGCTCTGCCTCTCTTCCTTCAGGGAGCTGTTCCGTTCATCTTAGCTGCTCCCATGTGTCTCTGTTTGAGGCTGTCCCAAGAGAGAGCGCCTTTGTCCTGGCTTGGGATAATATAAGCCCAAAAGCAGCCCACCTTCCCCCTCTTCAACAGGAGGGTGATGACATCATCATGGGCGTGTGATGGAATGCTTGAACGGCAGCACCGCAACAGTCTGAAAGAGGCAGTGGGGTTGCAAAAGGGAGAAGTCGGCCCACACCAAACAGGCCCGCAACCGTTACACCGATCACTCCCATGCATAAATCAACCTTAGCAAGGGGAAGGTGTTCCGCAGTATGGCGCTTTTTTGAGGAAAGTGCAGAGGACAAAAGAGTGGTAGTTTGCAACCTGTGCGGTACCAAAATGAGCTGAGGCATGAACACTAGCAACCTCACCAGCATGATCCGCCACATGGCATCCAAGCACCCTACTAAGTGGGCCGAACGCCTGGGTCCACAATCTGGGTCTCGTGGTCACACCACTGCCTCCTCTTCCCCTGTGTTACGTGCTGTTCAATCCCCTGTCCAAGACGCAGGCCCGGATGCCTCTCGCCCTGCACCTGGACCTTCGAATGAACCAGCAGCAACAACATCCACTTCCCTGTCCCAGTGCAGCGTCCAAATGTCCATACCACAGTCATTTGAACGGAAGCGCAAATACCCACCCACCCACAGGCCATAGCACTTAATTGCCAACTTTAAAAATTACTGGCCCTTGAAATGTTGCCATATAGGCTTGTGGACACTGAGGCCTTCCGCAGACTGATGTCGGCCGCGGTCCCTCGGTACGCAGTCCCCAGCCGCCACTATTTTTCACACACCGTGCCCGCCTGTCCCAGAACATCACCCGTGCCCTGACCAACGCAGTTACTGGGAAGATCCACTTAACCACGGACACATGGACAAGTGCTGGTGGCCAGGGACGCTACATTTTCCTGACCGCACACTGGCTGAATGTGGTGGAGGCCGGGAGTGAGTCGTACCCTGGGATGGCATATGTGCTACCCCCGCCCAGGATTGCGGGCCCTACGTCCATCAGGGTCACTGCAAGCAGCTATGTTACTGGCTCCAACCCCCACTTCTCCTCCTCTTCTGCCTCATCCTCCTTCACTTCCACCTCCATCAGCCATCAGCCATCAGTTGCTAGCTGGAAGCAGTGTAGCACTGCAGTGGGGAAGCGCCAACAGGCCGTGCTGAAGGCTTTATGAGTGTAGGAGTCCCACTACCTTCAATTGTACCACAATGTGAATGATGCCCTTCTTTTATGTAATATACAGGTTGTATCGGAGTGCCTCTTCCTTGAAATTTTTGTAAGCACTTGCACTTTATATACAAGTAAATATACAGGAAAGAATGTTTCCTAACAATTTTTCCTCCGTCTAAAATCGTTTTAATCTTCGGTTTGGTGCGTATTATTGTCAGTCTGTAAAAGTGGCGTACTACTTGGACAACATCGCTCCCAGCAGCGAACTGGGAGTCCAAGATGCATCCAGACATTTTCGTATGAACCAGACACCCTCCCCTTTTCAGAGCAGGGGGTGCCTTGTTTAATGCTCGGGTTCTCCCATTGACTTCCATTGTGCTCGGTAGAGCACCCGAGCATCCTGAGGTGTTCGGCCCAAGCCCCCGAGCACTATGGTGATTGTTCAACACTAGTCACAAGCAGTGGGGTAAATTATGCCCTGTTATCCCTTGTGAAAACAAAAAATCTGGAACTAAAATTACTTTTGTACAAAATAGGGGTGTGGAGTGGTTATGGTCCACTGTTTTCCGGTATTTCTTGGCGCAAAGTACCGGAAAACAGTGGACCATAACCACTCCACACACCTACATTGTGTCTCCATCGCTCCTCCAGAGGACTGGCAACCCTTCAAACGAGAAGTGAACGGTACTAGCAGCAACGACCACCTTTAACCACACGCCTACACTAGTGTTGTGCCTATGCATGCACAACACAAAAAGGGGAGCATAACTGATTATATTTTCTCTGTCAACCATCTACAACAAAACTATTACCCTATGAGTGCCTCTCCCTTTTCTGCCACAATTGATTTTTACAAAATGTAATTTTTTCATTTTCACAGCCGTGTGTCTAAATTCTATGAAACCCCTGTTCATAAATTGCTTAGGGGGTGTAGTTTCCAAAATGGGGTCTCTTCCTGGGGGGGGGGGGGGGGGAGTTATTTCACACCAGGGCCTCAACATATGTCAGCAAATCTATGTAAATCACGATCACATTAGGCCTGATATGCACATGATGCTCTTTTACTCCTGAGCCCTGTGATATATCCAGACAACAATTTAGGGACACAGGTAGGGTGTATGTACAATCAGAAAAAACAATATAATAATTATTGAGCTGACTTTATATAGTGGCACAAATTGGGCATGACATATTGGCCACTGTAGAAAAATTGTAATTTAATTTTTTCACCTTTCACTACACATTCATGCACTGCAGGGGTACCTCAGGGTGTCCCCAAATGGGACATGGCACCTAAAAACTCTTTCAGTGAAATCTGCTTTCCAAAAGCCATATGGTGCTCCTTCCCTTCTGAGCCCTGCTGTGTGCCCATACAGCACTTTACTAGCATATATGGGGTGTGGGCGTATTCAGGAGAAAATCTGTAACAAATGTGGTGGTGTGTTTTTTTTTTCCTGTTACCCCTTGTGAAGTTGAGAAGTTTGGTCCTAAAGTGACATTTTACTGAAAAAAAAGTATGTAATTTTTAATTTTTTAAGGCCAAGTTTTCAAAATTCTATGAAATGCCTGATGGGCTAAAATGCTCACTATACCCCTTGAACAATTTCTTGGGGGTGTAGTTTCCAAAATGGGGTTTGTGGTTTGCACTGCCAGCCCCATAATCTAATTTATCTTCTCACTTGGAAGTGTCAAACAGTCAAACTCACCCAGACAGCTTAGGGGCGGAGCGGCAGTGATGTGAGAGATCTCACACACCCGACTGGTCGAGCCCCATCCATAATAGTAAGTCCAGTCAGTCAGTGTAGTGCAACAGGGCTGGCAGGGACTGAGTCACTCACAGTAAGTCCCCCTGTTGCACGCAGCACGCCACACACGGCCTCAAACACCACCACCCCTCCCACCTCCATACATACTTGGAGCCCGGAGTTGAACAGTGGGGACTGAGCAGCACAGCAGGCGGTATGTGTATTGGCATGAGCTGGCTGCAACTGTTTAAAACAATAGCTGGGCTCCACCGGCCCACTGCACATGAAAAGACATGCGGCCCACCGGGAAGTTTCCTGGTACATTGTCAATCCACCCCTGTATTTTCATCACCGATTGAGTTAACATCATCTGACATTGACACATCAGCTCGATGGGGAAAACACTGATTAGGCCCCTACACATATGGAACCAAATTGCCGCTAGAATGAAGTACAATGTGTCTCTAGAAAACAGTCTCATGGCTCGGATACATAAAAGCATTCCAAAGTTATTGCCATATAAAGTGACACATGTCAGATCTGTGAAAATACGGTCAGGAAGGTGAAAATAGCAGGGTTTTGAAGGGGTTAAGCATCTCGTTCATACCTCAGAATCTTTGAATTACAAATGGGAAAGGTTTTCTGAGAATCAGAAAAAGGCTTTATATAAATATGTAATCTTATAATGCACAAGCAGATATGAAATAACAACTGCAAATTACATTTTGTTTAACCCCTTCTTTACCCTGGCTCAGTTTTCACCTTCCTGCCCAGGCCTATTTTTGCAAATCTGACATGCCCCTTTATGTGCTCATAACTTTGGAATGCTTTTACTTATCTAACAGACTGTGAGATTGTTCTCTCATCACACATTGTACTTCATGTTAGAGGTAAATTTGGGCCCATATTTTTTCTTTTATTTAAAATTTTTTTAAAATTTACTGAAAATTTGAAAACATTTTCTACATTTAAACAGATAGTGATACTTCATAAAATAGTTCATCATTTTGTAAATGTCATTTTATTTTTTTAGGACGTTAAAAGGCTTAGAATTTTAGAAGCAACCATTCACATTTTTAAGAAAATTTATAAACTCCACTTTTTTGAGGACCTTTTTCAGTTCTGATGTGACTTTGAGGTGTATTAGAAACCACACATAAATAACCCCATTTTAGAAAATGCACCCCTCAGATTATTCTAAACTTTTGTCAAGCCTTTAGGTGTTCCACAGGATTTAAAGTAAAATGGAGGTGAAATTTTAAAATTTTACTTAGAAACACTGGGCGGTGAAAATGAAAAAGCCAAATATCCCTAACTTTTTGTGAGTAGTGTATGTTGTTTTTCAAAACAAAAAAAGAACTAACTATATGGAGATGCCCTGGTATGGAGTTCAGACTAGTATTTCAGGCGTTTTCACTGACATTTCAAATGCTACATCTATTGTTTGTACAGTAAAATACTTGAACAGTTTTGTGCTTATTTCAACCACCTCAAAAATTGGATTTCTGTTAAAATGGGGGGGGGAATGAGAGAAATGTCCTTGCAGGTAGCTGCTTTTGATGTTCTGTAGCAGTTGTGCTAGGAGGCATACCCAGCCTCAGCTCCTAACTTCTAACTCCCTGGCTTTCCCTGCCTGTCCATATTCCTCACAATTCTTCTTCTTTGTAATTCTAGCCTTTTCATTTCAATGTCTTTGGCAGTAAAAAGGAGCTTGGTTATGACTTTTGACTGTCTCTAAGATCGTTTTTCTGTTATGCATACATTGCATACAATCAGGGCTGGTGCAAGGATTTTTGCCAAAACAAGCGAAGCTACATTTTGGCGCCACCCCCTCGCAGCTCACCTGGCTCTGGTCCCGTCTGCAGCAGCTGTCTTCTCCTCTGTGTGGTCCTGGTATCTTCTCTCTGCTTCAGACAATCGCTGGTTTGAGGACCGTATTTTTCGTCTCTAAGACGCACTGGCCCATAAGATGCACCTAGGATTTAGAGGAGGATAATAAGAAAAAAATATTTTCCATTGCACCTCAGGTCAGACCAGCAATCAGACACCCAATGTTAATCAGACCTCAGATCAGACCCCCAATGCCTCAGATCAGCCCCCCATGTCAGCCATCAGCCCCCCCATGTCAACCATCATGCCCCCATGTCAACCATCATGCCCCCATGTCAGCCATCATGCCCCCATGTCAGCCATCAGCCCCCCATGTCAGCCATCATCCCCCCATGTTAGCCATCATGCCCCATATCAGCCATCAGCCCCCCACATCAGCCATAAGCCCCCCCATGTCAGCCATCATGCCCTCATGTCAGCCATCATGCCTCCATGTCAGCCATCATGCCTCCATGTCAGCCATCAGTCCCCCATGTCAGCCATCATACCCCCATGTCATCCATAAGCCCCCCATGTCAGCCATCATGCCCCCATGTCATCCATCTTGCCCCCATGTCAGCCATCAGCCCCCCATGTCAGCAATCATGCCCCATGTCAGCCATCAGCCCCCCATGTCAGCCATCAGCCCCCATGTCAGCCATCAGCCCCCATGTCAGCCATCCGCCCCCCATGTCAGCCATCATGCCCCCATGTCAGCCATCATGCCCCCCATGTCAGCCATCATGCCCCCCCATGTCAGCCATCATGCCCCCCATGTCAGCCATCATGCCCCCATGTCAGCCATCATGCCCCCCCATGTCAGCCATCATGCCCCCCCATGTCAGCCATCAGCACAAATAAAATAAAATAACTTACCTCTCCTGCTCCTGGACGCTGCCGCTCCTCACCACTATCGCTGTCTCTCTTCTTCCTGGTTCTCGGCTGTCAGCTGTGAAGGCTGCGCACAGTGAGGTCACATGGTGCGCAGCCCTGCACAGCAGACAGCCGAGCGGAGGACCAGGAAGTGGTGATCCTTCACCGCTTCCCGGTCCTCCAGTACTAATAAAGCACTTCCAAAATGGAAGCGCTTCATTAGTATTCGCCCCATAAGACCCAGGGGTGAAAAATACGGGGTATTTAAAAAAAAATTAAAGTTTCATTTTTCCGCCCCCCGCCTCTGCGCCTTCAGGCTTCTGCTAGAAAGCTGAACATGAAGAGGAACTTCATCTTTCAGCATGACAATGACCCAAAGCATACATCCAAATCAACAAAGGAATGGCTTCTCTAGAAGAAGATTAAATTTTTGGAATGGCCCAGCCAGAGCCCAGACCTGAATCCGATTGAAAATCTGTGGGGTGTCCGACTTCCGGGGGCGGGACATCAAGTATGGCCGCGTTTTAACAGCGTCCTCCTCGGCAGCTAAATAATCTGCCGCCATCGGCATCCAACAGGGCGATAAATCCTCTAGGACGCTGGTGAGCTGCACGGCACTCGTATAGGCCGCTGGACCAAGCGGCTGCGGCCTGCACCCGCTCCCTGCCACCGGCTCCCTTCACAACCAGGGCCCTGAAGAAAACCCTCACCACCGAGGCCTGCACCCTTCCACCCCCACTGTACAATACTAACAGCTTGGACATATTGCATCTGCCAGGGAGATCGGCGATCCCACACAGAACCCCCTCCTGGAGTGAAGAAGGTACCTTACCTGCAGTACGAGGGACTTGTGAGTACTTTCAAGATGGCGCTTCCCCGTCCATGCTGAAGTTCCCTTCACTTCTCTCCACATAGTAACTTTTTGAGCCAACAGTGACACCTAGTGGTGTATCACGGTATAACACCATCTAATACTAATACTGATGTTCCTGCAACTCTTTATGGCCAAACTTTGCTTTTTATTCCTACCAGTATAAATATCGTACTGGGCGAACACGCCGTGTGGCCGCTAACCCATAACAGTCAAATTTAACTGCAGATCTTTTACTCCAACTGATAAAGCTCTCTATAATACCTTTACGATCGGGCGAATCGGTCCACTTACCCACACGTGAGGGCCCCCGGCCGAGGTGGCACCGAGCTACAGACGCGCTCCAGTTACGCACTCTCTCATCTACGCCTGTGTTGAGGAGGAGGCCTGGGCGTACACAACAGATCTGGACCGCCCATGTGCGTCTCCATCGGCACGCCGGGTCTTTGCTCTACCAACGGAGGCCTGGACACTTCAGGTGGGGAGGACCACACGACCCTGCCCCATAAAGCCTGTCACCAGACCCTGGGACCTTGAAACCCCACTGACCAGGGGCATATCACATGGTCTGCTGCTCACATCTGGACCGGGTCACTACCCTCTGTTACCCCCCACGCTTGCAAGAATCCTGACCAAGTGGGATCCCAATATCTTCCAGTGGGGAAGCTTGCACATTTATTAACCTATTAAGGCGTACAACCGCACAGGACGCTGAGCAACTTCTTGTCAATCGCTCACTTTTCCAGCGGTCATGGACCTCCGTATCAAATGCTATAAACAATTCCAGTAGAAGAGAGGCCCACCCTCCCAATGTAAAGATCTGGTTCTCCTAAGGCCCCCCCCCCCCCTTGACCGACCGCCCTCACCCTCCCTGCACAGGGCACAGGAATGGACAAATTCCTTATGGGACCCCAACCACAGAGAACGCAAGACGCAGCCAAGTCAAATGGCCTCCAAATCTCAACCAACTAAAGTCTCCAATAAACCTACGCTGAGGAATAAAAAGACACCTTCGTCGTCCCGAGCGGAGGAACAGACCCCAGAGTCGCCACTCTCCTGATAACAGATGATATCACACCACCAAATCTTTCACCTCCACACAGCCCGTCTCCTCAGTCACCCCAGGACAACGCACAGGCTGCGGCAGTGGCACAAGAAGTGACCCGTCTACTGTTGACACTCTTTGATAAAAGATTTGACATCCTACACGCCTCTATTAACTCTGCAATGGCCCAGATCACCGCTAATACGCAAAGGATCGCAGACCTAGAAAACAGAGTGGTCACAGGAGAAACTAATATGGAGGCAGCGCTGGCTTCACTACGACAGTGCAAAGCCACAGAGACGCTGCTTAGAGAAAAATTGGAAGACCTGGAGAACAGAGACAGGAGAAACAATCTCTGATTTGTGGGAATTCCGGAGTCGGTGACTGGGGATGTGCTAACAGCTTATCTGGCGGTAAAAATTCTGCAGGCCTTACAGCTTAACCTGCCGGCTGACCCTATGATAGTAGAGAGGGCACACAGAATAGAACCACCCAGAGACCAAGGAAGGGGGGCGCCCTAGACCCGCAATTGCTAAATACATCCAGTGGGCCACTAAAGAAAAGATTCTCAGAGCTTACCGTAACCAACAACAACTGGTGATAGACGGCCAGAGAATACTCCTTTTCCAAGACTTTTCGGCAATGGTGACACAGAAAAGAAAAGCGTTCGTGGGAATATGCAGCTACCTCAATGATCGCGACATTCGCTTCCAGCTCCTGTACCCGGCAAGGCTGCAAGTTCAACATGAGGGCCGCACACACCTGTTCAACGACCCAGCGGACGCCAGAAGATTCTTCGGTCAACCAGATGCGGGATGAACATTCATCACACATTGGGGGGAAGAACCTCCTAACCTCAATTGTTCTCTTTTCCTGCCTTTTGAATTGCACTTGAATGCCTTACCAAGGGATGCCACTTGAAATCCACTAATGTTTATTTTTGTTTATTACAAGTTGTGTTCTGTATTTCAGATTGCTAACTGTGATGCGTAACGCCACACTTGCTTGCTCGCTGGGACGGGTGGGAGAGGACCTTAACGTGACTGATCCTTCCGATGACTACCGTATAGCCCCTTGGCCAGATGAGTACCACACCTGAATCCACCACACCCACCTACAACACCTCACCACATTTAAAACTGCTCACATGGAATGTAACAGGGTTAAATACCCCAACTAAGAGAAGGAAAGTTGTGACACACCTTAAGCGATTTAAACCAGACGTTATATTTCTCCAAGAAATGCACTGGAAAAACTCCTCCCAGTCTACACTAATGGCCCCTTGGCTCTCTGAGTGTCTGACAGCCTTGCACACCTCTAAATCCAGGGGAGTAGCGATTCTGTTCAGACGTTGGCTAATATATGAGATACAGGACTCATCAATAGATCCAGCAGGACGTTACCTCCTTTTGGACGTATAGATAGAAGGAGTACCATACTCCCTACTAAACATATATGCCCCCAATTCCCTGAGCCCATCTTTTTTCACCAAAATATCAGAGATACTCACCGATCAAGCGTCATGCAAGCTCATAATAGCAGGAGATTTTAACGCCACATTAGATCCACACTTAGACAGATCACGCCACAGATCACAAACCTAATCGGCTTCCCGCGTGATACTACAACTAATGGACCAGTTACATTTATGTGACATATGGAGAACGATCCACGATAACACGAGCATATAGCTGCTATTCCAAAACCCATCATTCATTCTCACAAATTGATTTGATTCCTACCTCCACCACTCTGCTGGATAACTTGCTGGATACCACTATACATTCGATATAAATTTTGGACCATGCACCTATAATAGCTTACGTAGCACACAAGAAAAAAAAGGCAAGGGACCATTTTAACGCGTTACATTGCGACCTTCTGTCAGCTCAGAAAGCCCATTCAGAATCCCCCACACCTCAAACAAAACAGGCGTTCATAGATGACAAATAACTATTCGATACATTCGTCCAGGGTCAGGCACACTGGTTTATCCGGTGCATACAGAACAAATATTTCCGCTGGAGCAATAGGGCATAAACCCTGCTAGCCTCTCTCACTAAACCTTTTAAAAGCACTAAACCAATTGCACGAATCAAGTGCCCTGAGACTGGCCACCTATACTTCACGACAGATGAAATAATTGAGGTCTTTTTTAAGTACTATGAGGACCTTTATAGGGCCTCCAACACAGACCAGGGGAGAAATCGATCCTCCCTGAACTCCCTGTCCATGCCCTCCCTATCCGAGGAACAAAAAGCATACTTAGACGCTGACATTACCGAAGATGAGGTGAAACAAGCTATTTCAGAATCTCACAATCGCAAAACACCAGGGCCTGACGGCCTAACTGCGGAATATTACAAGGTGTTAGCACCAGAGATTATTCCAACCCTGACCACGTTGTATTTTTACTGCCTGAATAAACGCTTAAAACAAAAACTTTGTTGTCATATTTATTAAAATAGTGGCGGCCCACCACATGATACACCTATCAGGCTAAGTCTGGAGGAATGGCTCACACCACAATTGTATGGGTACAGACTCTACCTCCACACTTATTGAAACAGTGTGTATTGTCTGGATATATCAGGATTTATTGTGTATCTCTATACTCTCCTGCTCAATTATCCAAACACACTGTAGATGCTTGCTACGTGCGCTGAATACACTTGTTTTCATTTAAGTAATTTGTAACCACAGCCATACACAAAGTTGCAACTGTTGAAATGGTTGCAACAGTGTATTGCACTAGCAACCTTATGCAAATGGAGGAATAGGGTGGAAGCACTGCAGGTGAGAGCTATGTTATTGTTAAAGCTCTACCCTATAACCTGCTTCTCCCAGCCTATTACTTTCCATCACCATTTACATAAATGTCAGGACTGTCCCTGCCTAATCCTGCGTCTGCTCGACGCGTTTCTATATCACTGTTAGCGATATGTCTTCAGGAGCAGAGTGTAGTTCTCCCCATTTGTTTGTCAAGACTGACACTCAGCCTGCAGGAACACGCCGCTGCACGCTCCTGTTAGCGTGCGTGCAGCATACAATGACAGAGCCTCTGGCTCTGTTTACGGCCGTCGCATGGCCGCTCGACCGCCGCTCTTATATTAAGGTAGCCACTCCCACTAGGCGGAGCTCATCGGCATGCGGATACGTCACCTAGAAAGGAGAGACATCATCTTGCTCCGCTATGCCTATTCTAATCATGCTAACCGCTGTCATGGTTATACTTTTATTGGCAGAAAGAATTGCCTACCGTGTCAGAAGATGTACTGAAGGGTATATCATCACCCTAGAGGTAAATAAAAGGGGGATGGCAACAAACTAACACTTCTAGTGGCCACATCCCCGATCCCTCAAAAGTCACTTAAATCAATGGTGACATATTTAATACATATGTGACCTGCCAGAGGATGTAGTTATCTATATCTCATATACCACATATAGATCTATTAAAAGGATATACATGAGATATTGTTTTATTGGTTCTATAGATAACTACACCTCAGCATAAATATGGGATCACCCACATTGTACTCACAAATATACAAAGAGGGTGTGGAGGTAGATAGATTTATGGAATCTAGGGTGGTAGTGCTTCCCAAGCCATATAAGAATCCTGACCTACCACAATCCTACAGGCTAAAATCATTGCAAATAGAATGCAAACCTTTATTCCGACCTTAATCCACCCCACCCAGATGGGTTTCACACAAGGGAGACACGCGGTTAATAATGTCCGTAGAGTAGTAGCAGCCACAGTCGCTGCTCAGGACCCCACACAACCACAAATACTCCTTCTTGGCTTAGATGCCGAGAAGGCTTTCGACAAGGTGTCTTGGTCCTTCCTACAAACCCTCCTAGATGTCTACAGCTTTGGCAAAGGATTTAGGCAATTCATAACTAATACATATACTGATGTTACGACTATGATAACTATTAACAGGAAAACCTCGGGAGTCCTCGACCTCTTTAGGGGCACAAGACAAGGATGCCCCCTTTCCCAAATCTTGTTTAATCTGTCCCTGGATTCGCTCCTATACCATCTTCAATACACACATAGCTTCCGTGGGGTGACGATAGGTAATACGGAAATGAGAACCGCAGCATTTGTGGACGATGTCCTGCTGATGATCTCCGACCAAAAACATTCACTCAAAATTTTATTGGCTGAGATCCAGGATATTGGTACTTTATCAGGATATACCATTAACCTGGACAAAACAGAAGCACTACTAGTGAGCTGACCTAGGAGACCGATATGGACAAGGGCCTTCCCATTTTCATGGAAAGATAAGACCATAACATACCTAGGGGTTTCTGTCCCCAAAAAAACATTGCAATTATATAACTGTAACATAGGACCCTATCTTTCTTCTCTGGAAATAAAGTTAGAGTATAATAAAGTTAGAGTATTTCTCAGTGATAGCTGTGTGTGTGTCATGTTATTGCCAACTGAGAAATATCTCTCCTGACGTCAGTGACATCAAACCAACGTGGTCGTAGAGGTCCAGAAAGGTCCAAATCCTTTTAGTTTGGGGGCTCGTCCAGGATAGAGAAGGCCATCCTCGTGTCCGGTAAGAGAGACATCCCTTTTGTTCACTGCCTGGTCCGAGGGCACTGGCCACATCTCTACCCGGCGGGCCGAATCCGAAAGCTCTGATGTAGTGGTGGAGCTGAGCAGGCCAGCCTCCGTGGGAGCGGCACTGCTCCCTCCGACGACCTGGTGTCGCTGTGATTTGCAGGGTCGTCCCTTTCAGTCCCGGAAGCGGCAGCCCATGATCCCGGCCCGGCCTGGCTGGCTGTCCTGTGTGTGGTCGCCCCTCTCTTCCTGCAAGTGGCCTCAGGCTCCCGCCGCCTCCCTAGCCCGGGGCTGCGGGGGCCGCCGCCGCCTAACCTCCAGATTCAATATGCCGGGCCCAGTCCGCAGACCGGAAGCAGAGCCCGACCCGTGTGTATGCCACCGTCACCGATGTAAACAGCCTGAGAGGACTTGAGGAGCCGCAAATACTGGGGGTAAGAAGGGGCCAGGCTGTGCCCACATGTGATTGTGCAGGCTGTCAGGGTTATGTAGTGTATATTATTTACATACAGTCTTATAAATTATAAGACTGTATGTACACTAATATACACTACATAACCCTTACAGCCTGCACAGTCACATGCAGGGATGGACTGGGACAATAAAGTGGCCCTGGACTTCAGCCAGACCGGCCCACTGACCGGCCCACCGGGGGCGGAGCAAATAAAGGGGCGGGGCTCACATACATCCATTCAGCAGAGCCGGGGGCGGAGCAAATAGAGGGGCGGGGAAACAAGAGAGGCGTGGCTCACATCCATCCATTCAGCAGAGCCGGGGGCGGAGCGGCAGGAGGGGTGGTGGCGGTGCTCACAGCCATCCATTCTGCTAAACGGGGGGCGGAGCAGCAGTAGGGGAGGGGCTCACATTCATTCAGCTGCGCTGGAGGGCGAAGCAGGAGGCGGGGCTCACATCCATCTATTCAGCTGAGCCAGGGGCGGGGCTAACATCTCTCTTCAGTCTATCAGGGCCTCGCTGATAACCGCCCCGCCCCCGTCTGGTAGTGATGCCGCCCAGGGGCGTACATAGAAATCACTGGGCCCCATAGCAAGAATATGAATTGGGCCCCCTAACCCCACCCACTACCCATGCCTGGCCCATCCCACCTCCTGTCCTGGCTCCTCCCCCGCCACACCCCCATTTGCCAATAAAGAAATGTATACATACGTTCGTACGTATTCGTACTGACCCAGAGAATGAAGGGCACAGGTCAGTTTTGCGGTAAAGGGAATGCCGTAGGAACAAAACCCTGTGGTATCTGAATCTATGGGACTTCTGTGGATATTCCATAAAAGTTTTATCTGCAGTCCTATGTAACACTACAAATAACACAGTGATAACTATCTAAGTACTGATAATGTAGTAGATGTCACCTGTAGTCCTATGTAACAGCACAAATAACACAGTGATAGCTCTCTGAATACAGATAACACAGTGATGGCTCTCTGATTACCTAAAATGTAGTAGTATTACCTGCAGTCCTATGTAACACCACAGATAATACTAGTGTAGATAATGTGGTAGTGTTACCTGCAGTCCTATGTAAAACCACAGATAACACTAGTGTAGATAATGTGGTAGTGTTACCTGCAGTCCTATGTAAAACCACAGATAACACTAGTGTAGATAATGTGGTAGTGTTACTTACGCCCTTAGTGTGCCTCCCTGTGTCTCTCCCACGGGACTCTATGTTGGCGGCGCTGCCTCCTCTTCCATCTTCTTCTTCTTCTTGCCCCGCACAGAACGTCCTGATGCACCTGTGTCAAGACATAGGAACAGTGGTCATGGTGATGGTGACACACAGGGACAGAAACACACATACAGGGACAGACACACACACACACACACACACAGGGACAGACACACACACACACATACATAAAATAAATATGATCACATCACACATCGCTGCTCCTGCCTGTCTGCTTTGGTAAAGCCGGGCATAGATGGGCTATGTTAGGATTTAGCAGAGTGGGCACAGGACAGTGGATACAGGGCACGATATGTATGTGAGCACAGCTGAGCGAGTGCAGGGCAGGAGCACGCATACATATCGCTCCTCCTGTCTGTGTCATAACCCTCCCCCGGGCATTTTGGGGGGCATTAGAGGTTGGATAACCCCTTCAACTCTTTGCTGCTGATGCTAAGTGTGCCCAAAGCCACCAATCATATCCCCCATCAGCGTCAAGGAGTTAAAACCCCTATAATGCCCCCCGAAATGCCCAGGGGTGGGGGGGGGGGGGGGGGGGAGTAGGAGGAAAGCACACTGGAGCACATTGTCCTCCTGAATCCTCTATTAGCCCACAGACCCCCCCCCCCCCCTTAAAAAAAACACACACAAAAAACCACTGCTTGCTGTTGCTGCCCTCCCCCATCAAGAATACCCTTATGATCCAAGCACATTGTCCTCCTGACTAAGTCATCTCTACGAGCCTACAGGGCCCCCCTCCCCCTCTTACTGTGGCACAGGCACACTAGACAACAGTGTGTTTATGTGCACTGTTCACTGTCCGGACGGAGCGATCCTTCAGTCTAGCAGCAGGTGAGGGGGGGGGGGGTTGGGGGGGTCGGGACTGCAGTTGAACTTACTGTGATGAATTGAGGCAGACATGAGCGCAGCAGAAGGATACTACTCTGGCTGCACGCCTCTGTCTGTGCTTCAGCGGCGCCTGCTCCTGCTGCCTGGCCAATCAGCAGCAGGATCTTTGCTGTGCTAAACGGCCAGTGTAAAATGCAGGGAACGAGCGAGCCCGCAGCCCGGATCATGGAGCGGTCGGGGGAGGGGGGAGCAGGACGTCCGGACCCGAGGGAAAACAACTTTGTGAATAAACTGTGCAGAGTAGACAAAGGGGGCGGAGCCTTCCATGCGCTCCGGGCCCCATAGCAACGGCGTGGTCTGCCTATATTGGCGGTACGCCACTGATGCCACCGCTGAGTGTACTGTGCGTGCAGGGGGGTCGTGCGGCCAGGGCCCCCTGATGGCGGCCCTGGCCGGCCCATAATTCGATCGGCCCACCGGGATTCTCCCGGTACTCCCGATGGCCAGTCCATCGCTGGTCACATGTGGGCACAGCCCTGGCATCCAATACATATCACAGAGAGCTATACTGTGCATTATAAGCTATACTGCACAGTATAGCTCTCTGTGACATGTATTGGATGCCAGGGCTGTGCCCACATGTGACTGTGCAGGCTGTCAGGGTTATGTAGTGTATACTATTAGTTTACATACAGTCTCCAGTTTACAGGAATCTCCAGGAGTGACATCGGCTGGGCAGATCCGCTTCTAGGATCTGGGCTCCATGGACATTCTGTAACCCTCACATGCTTCTTTATGCATCACAGCAAGGAGATTGGGGCAGTTGACAGCAGGGCTCTGGCTGGAGGTAGCACTTTGTGAAAGGTTGTCACACAGGTTGTCAGGGGCTGGGAGTGGAGAACATCTTGGTGTGTAACCTGGTGTCACTATGCTATACAAATGATCTGCTGGGCATGGTGCCTCCACAGAGGGCAGGGAATCAGATTGACTGAGGAGAGCTTGTACTTTGGAGAAGAATATGTGGCTTCATGTGACAGAGCAGAGGAATCACACAGAAGAGTGTGTGGATGAGGATACGTCGTGTCTCCAGGAGCTCTGCCCCTGACATCTCCAAGTGACAGACACTGCTGGACCCCCCTGGCACCCTGCACACATTATAAATGCACAGTATAGCTTTCCCTGATATGTATTGGATGCCAGGGCCATGCCCACATGTGGCGAGTGGCGGTGCATTATACACAGCAGCACGGTGTCCGGTACTCACACAAAGACGTGGTAGACAAATGCCCAGCCTCGGGGTCTCTCCAGCACGTTGTACAGGTAGTTCTGCAGCCTCCGGTACGTCACGTTCCTCCGGCAGCTCTGGCTGCTGTTGTACGACAGCGGCTTCCCCAATAAGCTCATGCAAGCTCCCTGCTTCCCCCGGCGGCTCTCCTGCAAGCCCCCTCCCGGTCCCACACCGCTGCCCCTGCCAGTGTCACTGGTGCCCAGGAGAAGCAGCCCGTTCCCTCTACTGGAGTTCAACAGCACCCTGTTGCCCCGACCCAACTCCACCTCTTTCATGCCGTAGTAACGGTCCCTGCCCCTGCCTTTACCTCCAGAGCTACTTTTTATTCCAGAGCCTAGAGCCTCCCACATCACCTCCACTATGGTTGCAGGGCATGGCATCACCGGCGTGGGCACAGTGGGCAGTGAGGTGCTCCGGGTGCATGCACAGAGCAGACCTGGGGACAGGGTGGCAGCGCTTCCTGGCTTCAGACTGTCAGATCTGATCACAAGTTGGCACCAGCCATACATACAGGAAGGCTCTGTGTGCAGGGTGCCAGGGGGGTCCAGCAGTGTCTGTCACTTGGAGATGTCAGGGGCAGAGCTCCTGGAGACACGACGTATCCTCATCCACACACTCTTCTGTGCGATTCCTCTGCTCTGTCACATGAAGCCACATATTCTTCTCCAAAGTACAAGCTCTCCTCAGTCAATCTGATTCCCTGCCCTCTGTGGAGGCACCATTCCCAGCAGATCATTTGTACAGCACAGTGACACCAGGTTACACACCAAGATGTTCTCCACTCCCAGCCCCTGACAACCTGTGTGACAACCTTTCACAAAGTGCTACCTCCAGCCAGAGCCCTGCTGTCAACTACCCCAATCTCCTTGCTGTGATGCATAAAGAAGCATGTGAGGGTTACAGAATGTCCATGGAGCCCAGATCCTAGAAGCGGATCTGCCGAGCCGATGTCACTCCTAGAGATTCCCTTGCTGCTCTCTGTACAGGAGGGGACAGTGATCACACAGCTCTCTGCATCCAGCAGGCTGCTCAGCCTCCACACAGGCAGCTCCCAGCAGTCTACTGTGCCTTCATACATAGAAGCCTGGAGGTCACTTCCAGGCAGCTGAAACTCCATGCATGATGGTCAGAGTGGCTGTGAGAAGCTTGGAGCCCACCACCTCCAGGCAGCTGCACTTCAAAAACTTTTCCAGGAGAATCCAGCAACTCTGTGACAGCAGGAAGGGGTTGCCAGTCACTCACTTGTCCCTGTGCAGCCTGCAGCTCCAGTCCTTCTCCTGGTGCTGCTGCTGACATACATTCAAGGGGGACAGAAGGGGAAGGGGGGTGAGGAAGGGGGGTAAGGAAGAGGGGGGGTAAGGAAGAGGGGGGTGAGGTAGAGGGGGGGAAGGGGGGTGAGGAAGAGGGGGACAGAGGGGGAAGGCCAGGTACTTACAGGAGGACTATATCTGAGTATAAATTAAAGTGGTTGTTCGGGTTCAGAGCTGAACCCAGACATACCTCCATTTTCACCCAGGCAGCCCCCCTGACTTGAGCATCGGAGCAGTTCATGCTCCGATGCTCTCCTTTGCCCTGCGCTAAATCGCGCAGGGCAAAGGCATTTTTTGAAGATCTGGTGACGTACCGTGGGGCTGCCATCAGTGACGTCACCGTCACTGATGGCCGGGATTTAGCGCTGCCCTAGCCAGTAAAACGGTAATATGAACAATGGGGTTCTACAAAAGAGCTATTGTGGGGAAAGTTTCATATTCATGTTTACACACGTGTTTTAAAACGAATGCTTTCCCCTTTTATAAACAAGTAAATAATGACGCAATGCTGTGGGGCTGGTATGCAACTGTTTCCAGGGCTGGTTTTTATCCCCAGTCCGGCCCTGCACGGCATAGAGTCTCAGGGAGATCTATCCGTTAGTTGTTTTGTGTCAGGGACACACAATAGGATCTCAGGGAGATCTATTTACTTTATCTAACTGTCGACAGATTTTTTTAGTACCAGGGGTACATGTAAGAGAACAGTCTTAGGGAGACTGACCTACCTTGGTTTGATCCATATAGATAAGATTACTATTACTATAAAGTGATAAGATCAATTATTGATTATCTGTCTTGTTTTGTGGAGGTCTTGTCTGGGTGGTAAGTGTACAGACATACCTCCTTGTTACTATTGCTGTGTATTGTCATATACAGTACAGACCAAAAGTTTGGACACACCTTCTCATTCAAAGAGTTTTCTTTATTTTCATGAATATGAAAATTGTAGATTCACACTGAAGGAATCAAAACTATGAATTAACACATGTGGAATTATATTCATAACAAACAAGTGTGAAACAACTGAAAATATGTCATATTCTAGGTTCTTCAAAGTAGCCACCTTTTGCTTTGATTACTGCTTTGCACACTCTTGGAATTCTCTTGATGAGCTTCAAGAGGTAGTCCCCTGAAATGGTTTTCACTTCACAGGTGTGCCCTGTCAGGTTTAATAAGTGGGATTTCTTGCCTTATAAATGGGGTTGGGACCATCAGTTGCGTTGAGGAGAAGTCAGGTGGATACACAGCTGATAGGCCTACTGAATAGACTGTTAGAATTTGTATTATGGCAAGAAAAAAACAGCTAAGTAAAGAAAAACGAGTGGCCATCATTACTTTAAGAAATGAAGGTCAGTCAGTCAGCCGAAAAATTGGGAAAACTTTGAAAGTAAGGGCTATTTGACCATGAAGGAGAGAGTGATGGGGTGCTGCGCCAGATAACCTGGCCTCCACAGTCACTGGACCTGAACCCAATCGAGATGGTTTGGGCTGAGCTGGACCGCAGAGAGAAGGCAAAAGGGCCAACAAGTGCTAAGCATCTCTGGGAACTCCTTCAAGACTGTTGGAAGACCATTTATGGGGACTACCTCTTGAAGCTCATCAAGAGAATGCCAAGAGTGTGCAAAGCAGTAATCAAAGCAAAAGGTGGCTACTTTGAAGAACCTAGAATATGACATATTTTCAGTTGTTTCACACTTGTTTGTTATGTATATAATTCCACATGTGTTAATTCATAGTTTTGATAGTCATGAAAATAAAGAAAACTCTTTGAATGAGAAGGTGTGTCCAAACTTTTGGTCTGTACTGTATTATTATGGGTGGACAAGGTTCAAAAGTGGAGTTTCCTCCTACAAATGTAGGAGAAACATGTAAAGAATATGTTGCAAGGGTTAGTCCCACAAATTACTACCTCATCAATCCATGGGTAGATAACTTGGCAGGATGGACAGAGTTTATGGACGCATGTAGTCCATTTCCACGTGACGGTGACAATAGTCCCTATCACATGGATATGGTCAAAGGACTGTGTTTGGGAGACAAAGTCGCCTGGCCACACTTTGACCAAGACCCACAGTGGGACACAACATATATGCAAAAAGGAGGAGAACAATGGTTAGAAATAGCATGTCATTGGTATGATAGGCCCACAAAAAAGGCCAAATCACCTAAAAATTTACCCAATGACTCAAAGAAACACGATCTTGAGGCGGACCTCAGAAAGGGAAGAGAGAACAAAATCCTAGAAAAACCACCGCCATACAAAACCCAGAGTGTAACCAAAAACCACACCGTGATATTGGCTGCGGGTCATATTGTCGTGTAACCAGTGCCCACAGCACCCCGCCCGCTTGTGTCCTTGGTGGAACAGATATCAGCATCTGCCTTTCAACAACCTGATTCTTCCACTGAAGCAACAGGAGGACAAGCGTCCACACCAATAGAACCACCCAGTGTTCGGGATAAAAATTATATGTTCAACAAATCACCCCCTAGTGTCTCATCAACGCGACATCTCCCACCTACCCCCCCCCCCCCCCCCCACACACAGGTTGTACAAAAAAACACACGTTTCACTGAAAAGACACAAAGGGAGGAAGATAGGTTAACCAGTCCCGTAGCCGGACACACTAGGAGTAAAGAACAGGAGAAGGGACATGAGGATTCATTTCCCTTTATGACAATAGGAGATAAGTTAATGAAGAAACCCATAGAAATAGAGGACATCATAGGATTATCAAACATTGTCCCAAACCCACTACAGCACCATTAGGTACTATCACCTATCTGAAAAGGGCATGTAAAGGGAGAAATTGCACACAGGAGGATATGAAGCTGATAGTGGATGGTATAATAGAGATGCACTCAGGGTGGGATTGGGTTAAAATACCCAGCATTAGCCTCATTCAGACAACCCCCAATGCTACTACATACAGCCTGAACACAGAACAGGGCAGGAACAAGATGTGGGAAGAACTCACGGAACACATGAAAGAGGTTTTCAAACAGAGGTCCTCCCTCCCCATAGCCGTAGAATGCAAACAAAAGAACAATGAGTCAGTTACTGATTTCTGGAAGCAGTTCATAGACTGCTGGAAACACGAAGTAGGTCTCACAGTGACTAACCAAGATAGTTTGGTTATCTCATTCTCTTAACAGTAGCGGGGAGAAAGGTAGGTTTCATGGTAGATAGCGGAGCCACATACAGTGTCCTGTGTAGGGATTTTTACAAAGGTCCTTTAAGAAAGTCCGATCCTTCCATGGGAATCAATGGGGTTCTTACAAAAACATACAAAACTGACCCACTGACACTTGAAACCATAGACGGAGATTACATCACTGACCACACTTTCAGCATCATCCCTGAGTGTCCAGTAAACCTCTTAGGTAGAGATTTGTTCTGCAAGTTGAAACTCAAGGTTTTTGCATCTCAGGGAGGACTGGATGTGCGATCAGATCTCATACCCATTGCCAAACCCTCATCATCATCATTTTTTCCTACACTCACCACATTTGAGTCACACGAATTGGAGGACATTGACCCTAACCTGTGGTCATCCGGAGACTATGACACAGGATTCATTGACTGTACTCCATATAGGGCCACACTCAGAGCAGATGCAACCACGGTGTACCAAAAACAATACCCACTATCGAAAGAGAAAATCAAAGGGTTAAGACCCATGATACAGGAATTCCTACGGACCGGAGTCCTAGAGGACACTGTCTCACCATACAGTACACCCATCAATCCAGTGACAAAGGCCGATGGTACGGTAAGATTTGTACAAGACTTAAGGTCAATTAATAGTCTCATCATCATCCCTATTGCGCCCATTGTACCTGATGTGACACAACTGCTCTCAGCCATCCCTGCAGATGCTGTCTGTTTCAGCGTGATAGACCTGAAGAATGCTTTCTTCTCTATCCCGGTTGACAAGCAGACCAGACTCCTTTTTGCTTTTTCCTTTGAGGGTCGTCAACTCACCTGGTGCAGGATGCCCCAGGGATATGCTGATTCACCTATAGTGTACAGCAGGGATCAGCAACCTTCGGCACTCCAGCTGTTGTGAAACTACAATTCCCAACATGCTCCATTCATTTCTATGAGAGTTTTTAGAAGAGCAGGGCAAGTATGCATACTGGGAGTTGTAGTTTCACAACAGCTGGAGTGCCGGAGGTTGCCTACCCCTGGTGTACAGCATTGTCCTCCAGGCCAGTTTAAAACCATGGCACCCTTCCCCCCCAGGTTTCTGTACTCTTGCAATACGTGGATGATTTGTTATTGTGCAGTGTGTCAGAGGAGGCCAATGTAACAGATGGTTTATCTTTGTTGAAATGGTTGTCTGAATGTGGACACAAGGTGTCACGCAAGAAAATGCAATGGTGTAAAAAGCAAGTTGAATACTTGGGCTTTGTTCTCACAAAGGGAGAAAGGAGAATCAGCACAGAAAGAGTCCAGTCTGTTGCAGGCCTGGTCACCCCGCACACCAAAAAAGAAATGTTATCTTTCCTTGGTATGATAAACTACTGCAGACAATGGATTCCTGGTTGCTCCTACTATGACAATGTAATGAGACAAGCCACTCTGGCAGACATGCCAGATCTCATCAGGTGGTCTGAGGAAATGTTTAATGCATTTGATTATTTGAAATGTTCTTTAATGACAAGCCCGGGTTTGGGCCTCCCTGACTACAAACTCACATTCCACGTATATGCTCGACAAAATTGTAAAACCATGGCGGGTGCGCTGATACAATATCACGGAGGCAAGTTACGTCCTTGTGCCTTTTTCTCAAAGGTGGTTCCGGCATCCGTCCAAGGAATGCCGGCCTGTCTGAGATCTCTTGCAGCCTGTGTTATGATGGTTGAGCTTGCAACGCCACTCACAATGGGACATGAGACCTATCCTGCACATGATGTAGTAGGCCTTCTCAAAGGCATACACACACAGCACATGTCCGCACAAAGACTATCTGGATATGAGATTCTACTCCTCAGCAATCCCTCCCTCCAAATAAAATACGCAACACACACCTCAGGTCCAGCACCTATCTTGAATGCTCTATTAGGACTTAAAGGACCTGAGGATCACTTGACAGAGGCACATGATTGTATACACGCCATACAACATGAGACATCACCCCGCTCTGATTTACAATTTGTACCAGTAGAAGGGGCTCCTGATGTTTTTGTTGATGGATCCTGCAGCAGACCAAATGACAACACTTATCATGCAGGATATGCTATTGTTATGCTACCCGATGTTGTCCTGGAAGCCAGACCCATCACATACCAATCTGCACAAGCAGCAGAATTAATTGCATTCCTAGAGAGCATGCATACTATATGAAGGCAAGCCAGTCACCATTTACACTGACAGCAGGTATGCACATGGAGTGGTCTGGGACCGCGGGGTCATTTGGCAAATGAGAGGATACATTGCAGCTGATGGTAAGCACATCTCACATTCACAACTTGTCATACAACTTTTAGAAGCCATTAGATTGCCCTCACAGATTGCAATTGTCCACTGCAGGGTGCATACTGGTGGTAAAGATCATGTGTCCCAAGGAAATGCCCTGGCAGACGCGGAGGCCAAAAAGGCTGCATTGATGGCCCCGGCCACATTGCAAATGGTGAATTTAGTACCTCCTTCACTTGAGTTAACTCAGATGCTTGTGGATCTCCAGTCCTCAGCTACTGACGAAGAAATGGCCGATTGGTGTTATCCAATCTTGCAGAAGAATCCTAGGACAGGATTAATCTGCAAAGAGGGGAAACCATGCATACAACAGCACAGCTCCCCTCTGTTCATTGTACATTTTCATGGAGTAGGACACAACAGCATTCAAACAACACACATGCTGCTAGCACAAAATTTCTATATTACAGACATTAAACAGTTAGTGTCAGATTATGTGGGAAGGTGTATCACATGTTTAAGGAACAACCCAAACACCAATATCAAAGTCCCACATCAACACCTTGATTACCCCACCACTCCTTTTACACATCTGCAGGTAGATTTCACACAAATACCTAGACAGAAAGGAAAACAAGAATACGCCTTGATCATAGTTGACATGTTCTCAAGATGGCCAGAGGTCTACCCTACAAGATCAGAAGATGCCAAAACAGTAGCAAGGATACTGACACATGACATCATTCCAAGGTGGGGCTGTCCATTGGTAATTGAATCTGACCAAGGACCAGCTTTCACCAAGGGCAGACTAGATGGGCCAAATGGTTCTTATCTGCCGACACATTCTATGTTTCAAAGGTAAACAAGGAGCTGACAAAACTCCTTAAGGTTGAATGGAAAATGCATATCCCATACCACCCACAAAGCTCTGGCATTGTGGAACGCATGAACAGAACCCTAAAAGATAAATTGAGAAAGGCAACAGGGGGCACATTTGAGAAATGGAAAGATATACTGCCAATAGTCTTAGCTGAGATCAGGATGACCCCTAATAAAAAGCTAGAGATATCACCATTTGAGATACTTATGGGAAGACCTTTTCCCACACCATGGGCAAAGAACCCTCTGGTAGTACAGGAAAGGGACCTCAACCTCATTAGAGAAGAATATGTAACCAGATTGATTAAAACCCTAAGTGAAATTGAGGAAAAAGTTGCTTGTAAGTCTCTTTGTCTTCCACAGGAACCAACTCACCCATTCCAAGTGGGAGATATCGTGCTGATAAAGAAATTAAAGAAAGGAAAATTTGCATGAGACTTCACCTACGGACCACCGACTACAGTGGTAGCCGTGACCCGCACAGCTGTACTTACAGAAGAAGCACCTACCTGGGTCCACACCACCAGAGTAAAACTGGTAAAGGAGGCACGCCAAAAGGAGGTAATAACGGGGACAGACAGTCTTGACCTCGAAAAAGGACAAAGTGAGGTACTAACGGGAGCAGACAGCTCTGACCTCCACCAGGATGCACTCCCTCAATTCTGGAAGATGGCACAGACAGTCCACTTGGACTGTGGGATAACTGATGATCCTAATGACTCGGCTGGAGGATAACAAAGCTGAAGTTGCTATAACTCAGAAATGGGAAAGCACTACCTTCTGGTACAATTCCTCCAGTACTCACGTTGCAACTTACTCCTTCTGTTTATGCAGCATAATGAAGTGCAGTCCTTCCACAAGATGCGGCAACCACTATAAGAATGGACAGGCTTATGTTGGGAATCATTATCCTGATAATTATTATAGTAATAGCAATAGTTGCAACATGTATCATACCATGTGTACGGAAACTAATAATGAAAGGAGTATCAAATATGTCATTTTATGAGACTCTGCTGCCTAATCCTGAAGACAACTCACATGAAGGATATAGAAAACATCTGGCGGTATACAGGGAAAAGGGCAAGGGTAAGAACCATATTATCTAAGAAATTTGGTTCTAAGAAGGGATTGAAGAGAAATGTGACTCCATCTTGTTTCTTCTAAATATGTAAAGAATTGTTATAACATCTTACCCACGCACTGTTTCAAGTTCCCCCGCTGTGAGTTAGGTTTGCTTATCTGTCCAAGGACAGATTTTGGGAATCTCCTAGAACTAGTACAAACGTTCTTGCCTTATTCAGGGTCATTCGGCACAACTGCGTACATTCTTATATGTGACTGATTAAAACCTATTCTTTTTTTTTACTGCATGTACACATACCATAAAACGATGTTCCGGTAGTATGTGTATGAGCACCAATGTTTATCTATATGATTGGTTTAACGCTGTTGTTATGCAAACTTTTCTACTGCCTATATAAGGCCAAGCAATAGCATAATAAAGTTATTTAATAAATAAAGTATTTCTCAGTGATACCTGTGTGTGTGTGTCATGTTATTGCCAACTGAGAAATATCTCTCCTGACGTAAGTGACATCAAACCAAGGTGGTCGTAGAGGTCCAGAAAGGTCCAAATCCTTTCAGTTACAGCCCACAATTCCCCCTTTAAAATTATTCTTGGAGAAACTATCTTATATCATGTGTATGGACTGGGTGGAGGCTTCACATCAAAAAGATAAAAAAGTAGAACATTTCTTTCAGGTGTGGGAAAGTTTTATTAACATATTGCCGTTGCATATCTGTAAGGCCATACACGAATGCTTTTCGGGGACCACATGGTTTCTGCAACAGATGACACTTGGCGAAGAATCGGTTCTACTATTCTAAACCGGGGGGAGGGGGATCATAGAGCCCAGATACTCCCGAGCATCTCTGTTTTTGTTCTAGTCTTTTCTTTATTTGTCTGTGTTGTTCTCTAATTCACTTCCACGAAGTAGCACTGTACATTAGGAAAGAGAAGATATTGTGGCATCTACCCCGAGAGCCCACTAGGGACCATATCAGTCTATAATATCAAGGCTCTCTCGGGGATAGCTGCTATTGTATCCTACGGTCGGCTAATACTGATAGTTTAGTTGGGTTTTTGTCAGCCTCTGTATGTTCATGGAGAACTACAACTGATAAATAATGATGCCTGAGAGAAGCAACCATCCCATATTCCATGGGCTATCCTGCAAGACTCAGAGTGGTGGATGGAGAGGCTTCAGAGTGGTTGACCCTATGAAGAAGTTCCCCAAGACGCTGAGACTTTAACTGCATCCAGGATATAGCCATTATCTGCAGACAACAAACTGGTCTGGTTTGTTTGCTATGATCCAGATGGCCAAATAGGTTGAATAATCATACCAATTTTCATTTTAGCTAAAGCTAAAGGGCTGGAACATTTTATTTCAGTCACTTAAATGGTTAGACTATAGTTGTGGCTGCATAGATGCGTATGCCAATAGTCATCTTAGGAAGAAGCATCCCGGTCTTACTGGCCTACAGTTTGGGGTAATATATTACTCCAGAATATAAATATAAGAAAAGAAAGCAAAGGTTAAGATTCTATATTGTGATTATAGAATTTAAATAATGTTGTCCTACAGGTTATATACAGTTAACTATATAGTAATCTTACATGCTGGTAAACCAGCTGCACTGCGATCCATGCTTGATAACAAGTATCTGCCTCGGAATCCATGGCTGAGCTAAAAATACTATCATGGAACGTCAGGGGATTGGGTACGCCGCAAAAGAGATCCAAGGTATGTGCCTTTATTAGAAACTCTGGTCCACAAATTCTGTGCCTTCAAGAAACACATCTTGTAACTACCACCTCTAGGGCCCTACATAAACCTTGGGTTCAATGGGCCGAGCATTCATATCACACCTCGTCATCATGAGGAGAATCCCTATTAATCCACAAACAACTATGTTGGGAGGTAAAAGACTTAGCCGTTGATTCGGAAGGCAGTCTTTGTTCACTCTCTGATTGACAATGTACAGTACACATTATTATGCATTTATAACCCCCCCCCTGGATCTATGCAAATATTACACTTAGCTGCCACTTTTGCTGCCACCTATCCACACTCCAGAATATTATACATGGGAGATCTAAACATGACATTGGACCCCTCGTTGGACATACAGTTATAGATACAGAGGACTTGTTGGGAGCAGGGAGCCCATCGCGACTCAACAGTTTCCTGACCGAGTTTAGATGGCTTGACCTTTGTAGAATCACACACCCCAGAGACAGGGTATATTCCTGCCACAGTGGAAGTCATAATTCCCTAACCCGAAAAGATAAAATGCTAGGAAATGAGATGACCATGTTGAACCTATGCTCCATTTCATACTTAGCTAGAGGGATATCAGACCATTCGCCAATACTAGGTACTATAACGCGTGGAACATCTTCAGTAATGTACAGAATGAGTATACATCCGTTCTGGCTGGGCCTGTTAGCCTCAGCAGACGGGACCGCATATCAGTTAAAACAATTTCTGGAAGTACATGCAGATGAGCCCAATATAGCATTGGTATGGGACACCTTAAAAGCATTCCTCCGTGGGTCACTGCACACTATTATATCCCATATTTAAAAAAACACCAAACGCCTGGAGATGGAGCTGGAAACTCAGTGTAATGTACTGGAACAACAATATGTCTAACACCGGAGAGATTTTAATAGAAATGCCTGGCTCTAAGCAGGTAGGGAATACCTAACTATACTCAAAGACAAGGCAGATAAGAAATTATTCTTTATGAAACAGACCGCATTTGAACTAGGTAACCAGTCAGCTAAATTATTGGCCCAACTTATCCGCCATAACTCACCCTCTTCAACAATATTATCGGTCAGGAACCCTATGAGCCAAGTACTGAACATTGAAGATGGAATCCTACAGACGTCCACACAATTTTACCAAGAATTATATAGCTCTAGTATTACAGCTTCAGAAGCAGAAATAGATAGATATCTGGATGATATATCTCTTTCCAGGCTCACTACAACACAAAGTGCCCAGTTAGATCAACCAATTAGTTCAGAATAAATAACACAAGCCATATCAGACCTCAATAATGGGAAGTCACCTGGTCCAGATGGACTTCCTAAAGAAGTATATGCAAAATATGCAGAGGTAATGGCTCCATAATTACTAGCCACCCTCTATGTAGCCTTAGAAACAGGTCATCTACCGGAATCATTTATGGAAGCCACTATTATAGTATTGCTTAAGCCTGATAAAGACCCCCTAGACTGCAGCTCCTACAGACCCATCGCATTATTACAAAATTCTAACTAGGGTCCTAGCCACTAGACTGAACCGGGTGATCCACCATGACCAGACGGGATTGATGCCAGGGAAATCCACCACTGAAAATATCAGAAAAGTTCAAGTGGTCAGGCATCTGGGATTTTCCTTGAATGAGGATTGGGCCCTGGCCTCCTTAGATGCGACCAAGGCATTTGATTCAATAAAATGGGCCTTTTTATTTCAATGCCTAAAGGGGTATGGTTTTGGCATACAATTTCTCTCTTATATAGTAACCAGGTAAGCAGACTACTAACAAATGGAGAGCTATCAGAGACCTTCCCTCTTCACAGGGGTACAAGACAGGGATGCCCCCTGTCACCACTTCTATTCGCACTAGCAATTGAGACCCTTGCAATTAAAGTGAGAAATAGCAATAATATAGCAGGGCTGAAAATAGGAGATAGAAATCTGTATAGTATCATATGCGGACGACATGATTCTATATTTGTCATCACCCAGCGCATCTCTTGGAGGTGCAATTGGGCTGATAAATGAGTTTGGAGAGTTTTTAATATTTTTTTATGAGCTGTATGCCAAAATCATCAATATTAAAACAAGAAAAGGCTTGAACTACTTCAGTTGTGTGTAATGAATCTAAAATATATGAAAGTCTAATGTTTATCAGTACATTACAGAAAATAATGAACTTTATCACAATATGCTAATTTTTTCAGAAGGACCTGTATATGCCTCTGGGCAAGGCGAATTGGACTGGCCCATCCCATGTGGAAAGACTCAAAGTAGTGGACAATTTCAAATACCTAGGAGTACACATTACCAAAAAACACTCTCAGGCCTTATCACTTAATATACAGTCGTGGCCAAAAGTTTTGAGAATGACACAAATATTAGTTTTCACAAAGTTTGCTGCTAAACTGCTTTTAGATCTTTGTTTCAGTTGTTTCTGTGATGTTGTGAAATATAATTACATGCACTTCATACGTTTCAAAGGCTTTTATCGACAATTACATGACATTTATGCAAAGAGTCAGTATTTGCAGTGTTGGCCCTTCTTTTTCAGGACCTCTGCAATTCGACTGGGCATGCTCTCAATCAACTTCTGGACCAATTCCTGACTGATAGCAACCCATTCTTTCATAATCACTTCTTGGAGTTTATCAGAATTAGTGGGTTTTTGTTTGTCCACCCGCCTCTTGAGGATTGACCACAAGTTCTCAATGGGATTAAGATCTGGGGAGTTTCCAGGCCATGGACCCAAAATGTCAACGTTTTGGTCCCCGAGCCACTTAGTTATCACTTTTGCCTTATGGCACGGTGCTCCATCGTGCTGGAAAATGCATTGTTCTTCACCAAACTGTTGTTGGATTGTTGGAAGAAGTTGCTGTTGGAGGGTGTTTTGGTACCATTCTTTATTCATGGCTGTGTTTTTGGGCAAAATTGTTAGTGAGCCCACTCCCTTGGATGAGAAGCAACCCCACACATGAATGGTCTCAGGATGCTTTACTGTTGGCATGACACAGGACTGATGGTAGCGCTCACCTTTTCTTCTCCGGACAAGCCTTTTTCCTGATGCCCCAAACAATCGGAAAGAGGCTTCATCGGAGAATATGACTTTGCCCCAGTCCTCAGCAGTCCATTCACCATATTTTCTGCAGAAGATCAATTTGTCCCTGATGTTTTTTTTGGAGAGAAGTGGCTTCTTTGCTGCCTTCTTGACACCAGGCCATCTTCCAAAAGTCTTCGCCTCACTGTGCGTGCAGATGCGCTCACACCTGCCTGCTGCCATTCCTGAGCAAGCTCTGCACTGGTGGCACTCCGATCCCGCAGCTGAACCCCCATTTAGGAGACGATCCTGGCGCTTATTGGACTTTCTTGGACGCCCTGAAGCCTTCTTAACAAGAATTTAACCTCTTTCCTTGAAGTTCTAGATAATCCTATAAATTGCTGATTGAGGTGCAATCTTAGTAGCCACAATATCCTTGCCTGTGAAGCCATTTTTATGCAACGCAATGATGGCTGCACGCATTTATTTGCAGGTCACCATGGTTAACAATGGAAGAACAATGATTTCCAGCATCACCCTCCTTTTAACATGTCAAGTCTGCCATTTTAACCCAATCAGCCTGACATAATGATCTCCAGCCTTGTGGTCGTCAACATTCTCACCTGAGTTAACAAGACGATTACTGAAATTATCTCAGCAGGTCCTTTAATGACAGCAATGAAATGCAGTGGAAAGTTTTTTTTGGGATTAATTAAATTTTCAGGCAAAGAAGGACTATGCAATTCATCATATCACTCTTCATAACATTCTGGAGTATATGCAAATTGCTATTATAAAAACTTAAGCAGCAACTTTTCCAATTTCCAATATTTATGTAATTCTCAAAACTTTTGGCCACGACTGTATACCCCTTAATTGTCCATATACAGAATAAACTCCAAAATTGGAAGACTCTGCCCATTTCTGTGGCAGGACGTATCAATTTAATCAAAATGATTATACTTCCAAAAGCCCTCTATATCTTTCAACACTCAGAGACTTATATACCCAAATCGCTTTTTAAAGAAATAGATGCCCTGACTAGAGTCTTTGTCTGGGGCAGATCCCGACCTCTTGCAATTATAGACAAATGGAAAAGACTGATACCCACAATTACGGAAGAATGTATTTCAACTTTATTAGAATCGCATTTACATTTACAGCAGCCAATAATAAAATAATACAACTATACATCATCCATCAAATATATCTCACACCAACTAAGCTGTATAGAATGGGCAGAGCATCATCCACGGCCTGTCCTAGATGCGGGAAAATGGAGGCAGATTTTTGGCACATGATTTGGAAGTGTGGCCCGATTGCTGCATTCTGGGTGGAGGTAACATCTTTTCCATCAAGCCTGGTGCAAATTAGAGTGGAATGCACACCTGAGATACGCCTGTTGGGAATATTGAATGAGGATACTTGGGATCACTATATGACAACGTTCTTAAAAGAATCTTTATTCATGGCACGTAAATGCATTGCTCTAAAATGGTACAACCCCAATATACCGAACCTGACCATGTGGAAACAACAAATTAATCAAATCCAACCATACATAGTGCTAGTATTTAAGCACCGTAACAAACCACAAAAATTTGAGAGAGTCTGGGATTTGTGGTGTGACTCCCCTCAAACACAGTACTCATCCTCGAGACTGCAACAGGCTATATCTTCAGCTTGAGGCTTCATGGTTCAATCGGTATAATGGGAACATGAGAACGATATAGATATAGTATGGCTATATACAGATACATGGAACAAAAGTCAGTGCAGTGGGAAATTGTATATTGTAAAAGTAAAGGTTTACGGTTTGATTGAAGTTATCAGACATTCATAAGATCACTGTAAAGATTGGTAATTAGAACATGTATCAAGAACATATATATCAATGTAAAATAGTAACATAGTACATAAGGCCAAAAAAAGACATCTGTCTATCCAGTTCGGCCTGTCATCCTGCAAGTTGATCCAGAGGAAGGCAAAAAACTGTGAGGTAGAAGCCAATTTTCCCCACTTTCGGGAAATAAAAAATTCCTTCCCGACTCCAGTCAGGCAATCAGAATAACTCCCTAGATCAACGACCCCTCTCTAGTAGCTATAGCCTGTAATATTATTACACTCCAGAAAAACATCCAGGCCCTTATTGTACTCACCATCACCACCTCCTCAGGCAGAGAGTTCCATAATCTCACTGCTCTTACCGTAAAGAATCCTCTTCTATGTTTGTGTACAAACCTTCTTTCCCCCAGACGCAGAGGATGTCCCCTCGTCACAGTCACAGTCCTGGGGATAAATAGATGATGGGATAGATCTCTGTACTGACCCCTGATATATTTATACATAGTAATTAGATCTCCCCTCAGTCGTCTTTTTTCTAAAGTGAATAACCCTAATTTGATATTACTTATTACTTTAGTTGCCCTCCTCTGGACCCTCTCCAGCACTGCTATGTCTGCCTTATTCACCTGGAGCCCAGAACTGTACACAGTACTCCACTAGCGATTTGTAAAGTGGTAGGACTATGTTCTTGTCACGGGCATCTATGCCCCTTTTGATGCAACCCATTATCTTATTGGCCTTGGCAGCTGCTGTTCATTGGCTTCTACCTCACAGTTTTTTTTTTGCCTTCCTCTGGATCAACTTGTAGGATAACAGGCTGAACTGGATGGGCAAATATCTTTTTTCGGCCTTATATACTATGTTAATATGTTACTATGTTACCCAATAAGAGAAATCACATCCTCCTCTTGTCGTGCAAATTTAAGACCCACATTATTTTCCTGCACGAAACCCATGCCAAAACTCCCCAAATCTCCCTTCTTGCATTGGTATCACAGTAGTCATGCTACCTCAGCTTCTAAGGGAATAGTCATTCAGGTTAACTTCCCTTACTTCTGAAACAATATGCCGATGCAGAAGGTAGACTCCTATTAGTAAAGGGTGAGATTGCCTCATAAATGTGCACCCTTGCCAACTTTTATGCATCCAATTCAGGACAAATCCGATGGTTACTTAGAGCTTTTGATACCTTACAGCTTTTAGCAGAAGGTAACGTTTTTTTAGGTTCTGACTTGAACATAACCTTTGACCCTTTTATGGACTCCTCAACTAGATAATCAAGACATATTACTTCAGCATTAGGCTACTTTCACACTTGCGTTTGGGGTTCCGCTTGTGAGATCCGTTTGAGGGCTCTCACAAGCGGCCCCGAACTGATCCGTTCATCCCCAATGCATTATGAATGGATAAGGATCCGTTCAGAATGCATCAGTTTGGCTCCGTTCCGCCTCCATTCCGCTCTTGAGGCGGACACCAAAACGCAGCTTGCAGCATTTTGGTGTCCGCCTGGCCGTGCGGAGCCAAACGGATCCGTCCTGACTTACAATGCAAGTCAATGGGGACGGATCCGTTTGATGACACAATATGGTGCAATTGCAAACGAATCCGTCCCCCATTGACTTTCAATGTAAAGTCAGGAGTCCCTATTAATATACCATCGGATCTGAGTTTTCTCCAATCCGATGGTATATTTTAACTTGAAGCGTCCCCATCACCATGGGAACGCCTATATGTTAGAATATACCATCGGATTTGAGTTAAATCGTGAAAACTCAGATCCGACAGTGTATTCTAACACAGAGGCGTTCCCATAGTGATGGGGACGCTTCAAGTTAGAATATACTAAGAACTGTGTACATAACTGCCCCCTGCTGCCTGGCAGCACCCGATCTCTTACAGGGGGCTGTGATCCGCACAATTAACCCCTCAGGTGCCGCACATGAGGGGTTAATTGTGCGTATCATAGCCCCCTGTAAGAGATCAGGTGCTGCCAGGCAGCAGGGGCCAGACCCCCCTCCCTACACAGTATTAAATTCATTGGTGGCCAGTGCGGCCCCCCCTCCCTCCCCAGTATTAAATTCATTGGTGGCCAGTGCAGCCCCAACCCTCGCCTCCCTCCCCAGTATTAAATTCATTGGTGGCCAGTGTGGCCCCCCTCCCTCCCCAGTATTAAATTCATTGGTGGCCAGTGCGGACCCCCCTCCCTCCCCAGTATTAAATTCATCGGTGGTCAGTGCGACCCCCCCTCCCTCTCCAGTATTAAATTCCCCTCTCCCCCCCTCTAATTAAAATCCCCCCCCATCATTGGTGGCAGCTGAGAGTTCCGATCGGAGTCCCAGTTTAATCGTTGGTGCTCCGATCGTTTACCATGGCAGCCAGGACGCTACTGCAGTCCTGGCTGCCATGGTTACTTTGCAATTTTAGAAGCATTATACTTACCTGCGCTGTCTGTGGCTGGCCGGCGCTCCTCCTACTGGTAAGTGACAGGTCTGTGCTATAAGCAATGCACAGACCTTTCACTTACCAGTAAGAGGAGCGACCGGCCGGCCACAGACAGCGCAGGTAAGTATAATGCTTCTAAAATTGCTAAGTAGCGTCCTGGCTGCCATGGTAACCGATCGGAGCCCCAGCGATTAAACTGGGACTCCGATCGGAACTCTCCGCTGCCACCAATGATGGGGGGGAGTGATTTTATTTGGGGGGAGAGGGGAGGCCGCACTGGCCACCAATGAATTTAATACTGGGGAGGGAGGGAGGGGGGGCCGCACTGGCCACCAATGAATTTAATACTGGGGAGGGAGGGGGGCCGCACTGGCCACCAATGAATTTAATACTGGGGAGGGAGGGGGGGTCTGGCCCCCCACTGCCCGGCAGCACCTGATCTCTTACAGGGGGCTATGGTACGCACAATTAACCCCTCAGGTGCCGCACCTGAGGGGTTAATTGTGCGGATCACAGCCCCCTGTAAGAGATCGGGTGCTGCCAGGCAGCAGGGGGCAGTTATGTACACAGTTCTTAGTATATTCTAACTTGAAGCGTCCCCATCACTATGGGAACGTCTCTGTGTTAGAATATACTGTCGGATCTGAGTTTTCACGATGTGAAAACTCAGATCAAAAAAAGCTGTTATGCAGACGTATCCGTTCAGAACGGATACCATCGTTTGCATTATAGGTGCGGATCCGTCTATGCAGATACCAGACGGATCCGCACCGAACGCAAGTGTGAAAGTAGCCTTGTTCTGCTTCGCGTTATTGAACTGTTGTATAACACTAGTCAGACAGCTTAACAATAATTCAGAAGTCAAGAAACGTGAGACATCAGATCTGTATGTATTCTTTTTTCTGAATAACTTTGTAAAACTACAATATAAACATAAACAAAACATATGTGTCAGTACATTACATATAATACAGCAGCCTCACTCCATCAGTGAGAGTACTCACAGACAATTCCATCATTAGTCCAGGAATAGATCAAGAGCTCCTCTGCATGCAGCCTGCCACATCCAAGAGCAGTGATGAAATGGAGGAAATACAGTTCCAGGTTAAAGGTTACCGCCTCTGACTCAGAGAACAATACACTTCCTGTAAAGTTCTGGCGAAGTAGAAACTAACTCTGACCACTAGATGGCAGCAACGTCAAACATAACATTTAAATATAATCTTTACAGCACATTACATCCATTTATTATGCACAAAATGAGCAGAACACTCCCTGTCTGGCATAATTATTATGTCACTACCTAAATAACTACTGCTATGCAGGAAAAACATATAAACAGGAAATGGAATCCTAGCTAATCGGAAACTAAAACTATAATGTCAGTTATAGGTCTAAGATAGATTTTGGAAGTCCCATTCTTTGCAATCTTGACCTCCACCTTCCTAACCTTGCCATCCCTGCTTGGTAGAGCATTGACAATAAGTCCTACAGGCCACTCGTTCCTGCTCTCTTGGCTGTCTTTCAACAGAACAACATCACCCACTTTTACATTTGGGCGATCCTCAGTCCATTTCCTACGGCGTTGCAGATTGGACAGATACTCCCTCTTCCATCTTTTCCAAAAGGTGTCTGCCAAGCATTGTACTTGCTTCCATTGTTTCGCATGAACTTGTGTTGTACTTATGGTTCCGGATGGAGCAGACAAAGAGTTCACTTGTTGAGTCAACAACATTGCTGGGGTAAGGACCATAGGTGTATCTGGGTCTGAGGACACAGGAACTATAGGCCTGGCATTCATAATAGCTGTAACCTCTGCCATAAAGGTGCTTAAAGCCTCATGGGTCAAGTAAGAAGTTTTAGTTTGTAGCAACATAGCGTCCAAGATTCGCCTGGCAATACCTATAAGTCTCTCCCAGACACCACCCATGTGTGAAGAGTGCGGAGGATTAAAGACCCATGTACATCCTCTGTCTTGGAGAAAGTCTTGCATTTGTGATTCGCTGGCACAAATGTTAAGTTCCTTGCAGGCTCCTACAAAGTTTGTTCCTCTGTCAGAACGGAGCAGTTTTGCTGGGCCACGAATTGAGAAGAATCTCCTTAAGGCATTAATAAAGCTTGATGTTGACATGGTTTCAAGTAGCTCTATGTGAACAGCTCGGGTGGACAAACAAGTGAAAAGGACTGCCCATCGTTTACTGTCTGCGCTGCCTCCTCTAGTGCGGCGAGTTAAAACAGACCACGGACCAAATACATCTAAGCCCACATTAGTGAAAGGTGGTTGAGCAATTACTCTGTCCTCTGGTAGCTCTGCCATCTTTTGACTTTGTAACCTTCCTCGCAGCTTGCGACAGATGACACATTTGTGTATGACAGCTGATACCAAGCGTTTGCCACCAAGAATCCAGAAACCTGCGGATCTAATTGCACCCTCTGTGATGTGTCGGCCTTGGTGAACTACTTGTTCATGATAGTACCTAACAAGCAGTGTCGCAATGTGGTGATCATAAGGTATAATGACAGGCTGTTTCTCTTCCTCTGTAAGTTCTGCAAGAGACAAACGTCCACCTACTCTCAACAACCCATTTTTGTCTAAAAAGGGGCTAAGCTTCCTAAGACGGCTTAGTTTTGGGAATGTCTTTTGTTTTTTGATGCAGTCAATTTCCTTCTGGAAATGTTTGTTTTGAACAGAAGAGATTATAACAGACTTTGCCTGAGTAAGTTCTTCTAGATTGACCTGTTCATGGAAACTTTCCCACCTTCTGACCTGATTGCTGCTGGTTCCCCTCTGGAAGGTTCTAGCGACATGGATGAGTCTGGCTAGGGTCTTAACTAATATCTTCCAGCAAGAAAATCTATCAAAGCAATGTGAGTGAAGTGTGGCTTCAGAAGCTCTGGTGCTGAAGCTTGTAATTTCAAATCTGATTTCAGGGTCAGCTTCAGGCTCTATGAGTGGAAAAACATTAGCAGTGTCTACCTGCTCACAGTGTGGTTGGTACAGAAAGGATGGGCCTGAGAACCATATAGAGTTCTGAAGGCATGCTGCTTGAGTAGGCCTAGTAGCATAATCTGCAGGGTTTTGATCCTCTGTAGAGAGGGCCTGTTTATCATCATCTTTAGTTTTCTGAAATACTGTGATCCCTAGATTGTCTATCTCAATGTTGGAATTGACTTCTTCTTTACCATATAGTGTAGGAGAGTCACAGTGTTGTGTTGACCTGCCAAAGCTTTCCTTGACAATGAAGTTGTTGTGACAGGGACTGAGAAGGGATGTGCGTCCATTTGTTAACACAGACGTCTTCAAAGTGCTAATGTTGTCAGGCTGGTGCACTGTCCCCTGGCAAACTTCTCCTACAATGACCCACCCCAGGTCCAGTCTCTGTGCATAGGGGGCGTTATAAGGTCCATTGATTTTCTGGCGTACCTTGTGTACCTGCAGAATATTTCTTCCAAGAAGTAGAAGGATAGAAACATCTGGCTCAACAACTGGGATAAGGTGAGCAATTGAGCGGAGGTGAGGGTGGTGATGAGCCACTTCTGGAGATGGAATCTCAGTTTTGTCGTCAGGTATCATGCCACACTCTATTAGGGTAGGAAGTGGGAACTGCACTTTCTTATTGAAGGATTCAATGGTAAAGTCAGTAGCTCTTCTCCCTGTGGTTTCAATTGTCCCTGCACATGTCCTTAGAGTGTATGGAACTGCACTTGCCTTAATGTTAAAGATATCAAAGAAATCTGACTTTGCAAGGGATCTGTTGCTCTGTTCATCTAGCACTGCATACATTTTCACTGCCCTTTCTCTCTTGCCAGTGGGATACACAGTCACTAAACAGATTTTAGAGCATGATCGTGCACTCTTGCCTTGTCCACATATTTCTGTGCAATTAGACATTACAGAGGAGAGTGGGGTCTCTTGTGGCTCCCTGCCCTGATCTTTCCTGGGTTCTACAGTCTCTAGTGGGGTAGGAGCAGGGCCAGGGTGTAAAGCTGCAATATGTCTCTCACTGCCACATTCTGTACAGTCTACTGGTATTTTGCAGTCTTTGGCAATGTGATAAGTAGATCCGCAGCACTTGAAGCAGATGCCGTTTTGTTTAAGGAAGAACATCCGCTCCGCAATGGGTTTGCTTCTAAAGCCTTTGCATTTCTTTAGTGGATGTGGTTTTTTGTGTATTGGACAATGTCTGTCAGGGTTTTCTATGGTGTGTACCTTGTGGGTGCTTTGGTAGTCTGTAACTTCTGAAGGCACAGCTGTTTTGTGTGTGGATACATAGGTCCTACCGTGAGGTCTGTGAGGTCTCTCAGGTCTGTGTGATTGATTGCCGCTGGTGGCGAAGGCAAAACTGGGATCACTTCGGATTTTCGCTTGCTGTCGGACAAACCTAGAAAACACAGAAAAAGGGGGAAAAGCGACTCCATAATCTTCTTTGAATTTACCTCCCACAGACATCCACTTGTCTTGCAGATTTGAGGGTAGTTTCTCTACTATGGGATTAGTGCCTCTAGCTGTATCTAGATACGAAAGTCCTTGCAAGTAGCCATCCTCTTTGGCATATTCTATCTCTAGTAGAAGATCACTTAGTTCTTGTAGCCGCACGTTGTCTCTGTAGCCCACCCTGTGAAAGACTTCAAGTTTTTTCAACAGTGCTCCTTCTATTACCTCTGGGGATCCATACGTTTCTTCTAGTCTTTTCCAGGTCATATTGAGTCCTGCTCCAGGGTTGAACAGGTTTGCTCTTCTCATCCTCTTAGCATGCTCTGCTGACTCAGTACCAAGCCATTTTATCATTAAATTAAGCATTTCTGCTGGTGATAAAATCAGACCTTCAGTGGCATTCAGAAAGGAAGATTTCCATGCCCAAAAGTTTTCAGGACAGTCATCAAATTGGAGAAAGCCTGAGCTAACCATTTCTTTGCGGATGAGATATTTGGTGACATCCACTGCACATTGTTGTTCGCGTATGTAATCTATAGGTTGAGGTGATGGGAACACTTGTTTTTTGTTCTTAGGGGTTTCTGGTGCTTCATTCTTGATTTGCTGGCAGCCGTTGACCTCATGTGGTTGTTTGGGCCTGCTCAGGGGGTATGTTGATCTCGGCCTGAATTCCTTTGCTTCAGGTATAAGAGACTGTTCCTTTGTATGCGCATCAGTAAGGCTCTGGACGTACTCACTTGTACGATCTGCAGAGAATAGAGGTTTTTCTGGAACCTCTGAGTCTTTATATGATTTTTCACTTCCTGACCGACTTGTTCCCATGTAGGCAGCGGCCTCTGCTTCAGCAACTGCAACTGCAGTCTGTCGCTGCAGGATGAGCAATTTTGATTCTAAAACCGCTTCTTCTTGTGCTATGGCAGCTTCCCTAGCTGCTCTCTCTTGTGCTATGGCAGCTTCCCTAGCTGCTCTCTCTTGTGCTATGGCAGCTTCCCTAGCTGCTTCCATAGCTGCTTCCTTAGCTCTCTCTTGTGCTATGGCAGCTTCCCTAGCTGCTGTCTCTTGTGCTATGGCAGCTTTCTTTGCTGCTAACTCCTGTATCATCATGGCTTCTTTTTCTGCATACTGTAGCTGGACGCGGGCAGCTTCTGCCTTGGCACGAGCTCTAACTGCTGAGGAACTTGCTGAGGACATCTTGCTAGCCCGTGAAGTTCTAGAGACATGCGACCTTGCATCGTCTTGCTGGGCACTGGGAATGTTCTCCCTGCCTTGCTGTGTCGGCGGTAGCGTGGCATCAGCCTGGTACTGTGTTCCTGATCTTAGACTCATGCTGCAGTAATGGCGTCTCAGTTTATTCCAGACCGCCACGTGGGTTGTCTTTTTACTGGCTATTCCAGACCGCCAAGTGGATTGTCTTTTTACTGTTCTGCTTCGCGTTATTGAACTGTTGTATAACACTAGTCAGACAGCTTAACAATAATTCAGAAGTCAAGAAACGTGAGACATCAGATCTGTATGTATTTTTTTTCTGAATAACTTTGTAAAACTACAATATAAACATAAACAAAACATATGTGTCAGTACATTACATATAATACAGCAGCCTCACTCCATCAGTGAGAGTACTCACAGACAATTCCATCATTAGTCCAGGAATAGATCAAGAGCTCCTCTGCATGCAGCCTGCCACATCCAAGAGCAGTGATGAAATGGAGGAAATACAGTTCCAGGTTAAAGGTTACCGCCTCTGACTCAGAGAACAATACACTTCCTGTAAAGTTCTGGCGAAGTAGAAACTAACTCTGACCACTAGATGGCAGCAACGTCAAACATAACATTTCAATATAATCTTTACAGCACATTACATCCATTTATTATGCACAAAATGAGCAGAACAAGCCTTAATCAGTAAGCTTCAGGATAAGCTCAATGACATGCACCTAATAGACATCTGGAGGTCATGCAAACCATCTGCGAGGTTTCCTTATTAGCTCAAATAGCAACTACTAAAAAACTCAATAAAACATCCTTCTCGCATGACAGACAAAAATACCTTACTACCTTAAGACTCCAGCTTAGGACTCAAGCACACAAACTTATTTTATTTTTTTTGCGGGCCGTATACCGAACCATTCATCTTCAATGGGTCCTCAAAAAAAACAGAAGTTACTCTGTGTGCATTCCTTTTCCATATGTGCGTTCTGCAAAAAAAAAAATAGAACGTGTCCTATTAATGTCCGCATTATGGACAAGGATACTGTTCTATTAGGGGCCAGCTGTTTCAATCCGCAAAATACGGAAAGCACACAGACGTCATCAGTATTTTTTGCGGACTGCAAAATACATATGGTCTTGTGCATGAGCCCTTAACCACTTAACTGTTTTGAAAAAGTCCAGCTCGGTGTCACACCTGTGACAGGTGGTAGAAGATCTGAAAGACTGGCTGCATGTCAGTGATGTGACAGTTTCTTTTGGTTTCACTTTGTCCATTTTTGTCAATTTTTTGCCGGGATATCCACACCTCCTTTTCAGGTGTAGATCATGTGACCATTACTACTCCCTTCTTAGTCTGCTTTACCCATCACTCCTTGCTGTTGATAGCTCATTCTGGTTGTGGATTGTTTGGTGTCTGGATCTCGGCTGAGTTCCTGCTTTACATTTACCCAGAGTTAAGTGTCTTTCCTTTTTGTATTGTGTTTATTTCCCTGTCTCTTGGTACCAGACCTGAAGAAGACTCTTATTCCTTCAGCTGGGAAGGAACAGGTCGTCTGTGGCCCAATCACAATCTTCAGGGTCTTCTAGGGTGAGCCAGGCTTAGGTTCCTGCGGATGAACAGTCCTACCATCGGGGTCTGTTCATTCTATTAGCAGTCAAGGCTCGGGTTGGGCTTTATTAGGTGGTGACCTTTCCCCTTTCCCTAGTTTGCAGGCCTCGTACCTTCTCCCTCCCTTTTGTGTTTGGTGTGAAGTTCTCCTCCCACACCAAAACTGTCTCGCAGATCCAGAGACCTCAGGCGGCTGGTTCCGACAGTGGGAATGCGTCCGGCCTTGAACCTAAGGTTGCTCTCCCGGACAGATTTTCCGGGGGCAGTGACAATTTCATGCTGTTTAAGGAATCATGCAAATGATATTTTAAGCTATGTCCTCATTCTTCTGGTACTGAAAGTCAAACAGTGGGTATAATCATGTAATTTCTTAAAGGAGACGCTCAGGCGTGGGCTTTTTCTTTGCCGACCGGATCGCAGTCCCCCGGTTGGTAGATTAGTTTTTCGGAGCTCTAGGTCTGATCTACGAAGACCCAGATTGGATTTCCCTGGCTGAGACCAAGTTGCATGGTTTACGCCAGGGAAAGTGGTCTGCAGAGATCTATTGCTCTGAATTTAGGAGATGGGCTACCGATACGGAGTGGAATGATCCAATTCTCCGTAGTCAATTTTGTCAGGGGTTATCCGAGAGGCTGAAAATCTTTCATGAAAATCCAGAGTCATTGGAGGCGGTTATGTCACTTGCTGTACGTATCTAAGATCTAAAGTCTCTCACTCTCAGGATGTACTATCCTATGAGCTGGCAGCTTCCTCTGACACTTTGGGTGAAGAGACACTTGAGTGTATGTCTGGTGATGAGCCCATGCAGTTGGGGGGAGCTACCACTAGACCTGTGGGAAAGAATGTTGGTCATAAGAAAGGAGCCTGTTTTTTCTGTGCTAAAAAGGGACATTTTGTTAATGTATATCCCTACGTTCAGCGTCAAGGTGAAAACAAAAATAAAATGTTTAATTCCCATTTTACTCTTGTTGGTGTCGGTGGAGAGCCAGAGAACTTAAATTTATCATTTACTGGTAGTACCTGATTTCTCCTGTCTGCTGAGGTGGAGCTAGAGTCTAAAATTGTGAAAATCTAGGCCTTTATTGACAGTGGGGCTGGGGTTAACCTAGTTGATGGTCAGTTTGTTCGCATGCATGGATTGTCAACAAGTGGGGCTTTTTTTAACGTGTTAGCTGCTGACAATAGTTTTGCCATCTGCAGCCTGTGCTGTCAACGCATAAGTCACGGTAAGCCCAACACTCACCTAGGGACGACTGCCTTAACCCCTTAAGGACTTAGGGCGTACCGGTACGCCCTATTTCCCGAGTCATTAAGGACTCAGGGCGTACCGGTACGTCCTAAGTTTAAATCGCGATTGCGGCGGGGGTTAATCGCAACAGGTTGTCCGCTGAAATCTTTCAGCAGGCATCCTGTCACAATGCCGGGGGGGGGGTCCCGTGACACCCCCGTATCGGCGATCGCCGCAAACCGCAGGTCAGTTCAGACCTGCGGTTTGCGGCTTTTACCTTATCCGGCTGTTGCGGACGGCGGTGCCATCGGGTCCCCATGCGGCTGTAGGAGAGACCCGATGGCATGGAAGGCAGCGCGATGTCTAAGGAAGGCATCGCGCTGCCTTCCAGTGACGAGCCTGTGAGATCCAGCCCCCTGGATCTCACAGGCCGGAAGCTGTATGAGTAATACACAGTGTATTACTCATACAGCCAATGCATTCCAATACAGAAGTATTGGAATGCATTGTAAAAGGGATTAACCCCCAAAAGTTGAAATCCCAAAGTGGGACAAAAAATAAAGTAAAACAAAAGTTGAAAAAATAAAGTTTTCCCCCCAAAAAATTAAAAGTTTCAAGTAAAAATAAACAAAAACGTCATTTTCCCCAAATGAAGTTGAAAAAAATAGGTAAAAAATAGGGGAAAATAAAAAAAATTTATACATATTAGGTATCGCCGTGTCCGTATCGACCGGCTCTATAAACATATCACATGACCTAACCCCTCATATGAACACTGTAAAAAATAAAAAATAAAAACTGTGCTAAATAAACCATTTTTTTGTCATCTTACATCACAAAACGTACAACAGCAAGCGATCAAAAAGGCGTTTGCCCACCAAAATAGTACCAAAATGAGCCCCTACCTGAGACAATCGCCCAAAAAATAAAAAAACTATGGCTCAGAATATGGAGACACTAAAACATGATTTTTTTAGTTTAAAAAATGATATTATTGTGTAAAACTTACATAAATAAAAAAAAAGTATACATATTAGGTATCGCTGCATCCGTATCGACCGGATCTATAAAAATATCACATGACCTAACCCCTTAGATAAACACTGTAAAAAATTAGAAATAAAAACTGTGCTAAATAAACAATTTTTTGTCACCTTACATCACAAAAAGTGTAATAGCAAGCGATCAAAAGGTCATATGCACCCCAAAATAGTGCCAATCAAACCGTCATCTCATCCCGCAAAAAATGAGACCCTACCTAAGATAATTTCCCAAAAACTGAAAAAACTATGGCTCTCAGAATATGGAGACACTAAAACATGATTTTTTTTTTGTTTCAAAAATTATATTATTGTGTAAAACTTACATAAATAAAAAAAAGTATACATATTAGGTATCGCCGCATCCGTATCAACCGGCTCTATAAAAATATCACATGACCTAACCCCTCAGATGAACACCGTAAAAAATAAAAAATAAAAACTGTGCTAAATAAACCATTTTTTGTCACCTTACATCACAAAAAGTGTAATAGCAAGCGATCAAAAAGTCATATGCACCCCAAAATAGTGCCAATAAAACCGTCATCTTATCCCGCAAAAATTATAGCCTACCCAAAGTAATCGCCCAAAAACTGAAAAAATTATGGCTCTCAGACTATGGAAACACTAAAACATGATTTTTTTTTGCTTCAAAAATGAAATCATGGTGTAAAATTTACATAAATAAAAAAAAAGTATACATATTAGGTATCGCAGCGTCTGTAATAACTTTCTCTATAAAAATATCACATGACCTAACCCTTCAGGTGAATACCATAAAAAATAAAAATAAAAACGGTGTAAAAAAAAGCCATTTTTTGTCACCTTACATCACAAAAAGTGTAATAGCAAGCGATCAAAAAGTCATATGCACCCCAAAATAGTGCCAATAAAACCGTTATCTCATCCTGCAAAAATCATACCCTACCCAAGGTAATCACCCAGAAACTGAAAAAATTATGGCTCTCAGACTATGGAAACACTAAAACATGATTTCTTTTGCTTCAAAAATGAAATCATTGTGTAAAACTTACATAAATAAAAAAAAGTATACATATTAGGTATTGCCGCATCCGTGACAACCTGGTCTATAAAAATATCACATGATCTAACCTGTCAGATGAATGTTGTAAATAACAAAAAATAAAAACGTTGCCAAAACAGCTATTTCTTGTTACCTTGCCTCACAAAAAGTGTAATATAGAGCAACCAAAAATCATATGTACCCTAAACTAGTACCAACAAAACTGCCACCCTATCCTGTAGTTTCTAAAATGGGGTCACTTTTTTGGAGTTTCTACTCTAGGGGTGCATCAGGGGGGCTTCAAATGGGACATGGTGTAAAAAAAAAACAGTCCAGCAAAATCTGCCTTCCAAAAACCGTATGGCATTCCTTTCCTTCTGCGCCCTGCCGTGTGCCCGTACAGCAGTTTACGACCACATATGGGGTGTTTCTGTAAACTACAGAATCAGGGCCATAAATATTAAGTTTGGTTTGGCTGTTAACCCTTGATTTCTAACTGGAAAAAATTATTAAAATGGAAAATCTGCCAAAAAAGAGAAATTTTTAAATTGTATCTCTATTTTCCATTAATTCTTGTGGAACACCTAAAGGGTTAACGACATTTGTAAAAGCAGTTTTGAATACCTTTTTGGGTGGTTTCTATTATGTAAGCCTTGCAAAGTGACTTCAGACCTGAACTGGTCCCTAAAAATTGGGTTTTTGAAAATTTCTGAAAAATTTCAAGATTTTCTTCTAAACTTCTAAGCCTTGTAACATCCCCAAAAAATAAAATATCATTCCCAAAATGATCCAAACATGAAGTAGACATATGGGGAATGTAAAGTAATAACTATTTGTGGAGGTATTACTATGTATTATAAGAGTAGAGAAATTGAAACTTGGAGATTTGCTATTTTTTTTACAAATATCTCAGAATGGCCTGGATAAGTCAAAGCGTTTTAAAGTTATCTGCACTTAAAGTGACACTGGTCAGATTTGCAAAAAATGGCCAAGTCCTTAAGGTGAAATAGGGCTGAGTCCTTAAGGGGTTAAGAAGGCACCTGGCCTCCCATCACCGAGTCTAGTGGGAGCAACGCCGTCAGAACCCACAAAGCCACACTCCCGGCACTCCACGTCCTGCCTCTTCTCCTCTCTCCTCCCATTTGTCCTCCACTCCACCTTCCACAGTGCTGTCGTCGCGTTCATCTGGCACAAGGCAAGCTTCCGTGGCCCAAATGTTTGAGTGTAAAAAAATGATGAAGCTGGATAATCCTCTTGACCAACGGCTGACCGCTGGCTTGTTGGAACTGCTAGCCCGCCAACTACTGCCACTCGGACTGGACTCGGAGGCCTTTAGAAAATTTGTGGCCATTGGCACACCGCAATGGAAGGTCCCCAGAAGGAAATATTTCTCCCAGAAGGGCTTTCCTGAACTTTATGGCCACTTTCAGCGGCGAGGTTAATATATCTCGGGCACACAGTGTTGGTGCCAAGATTCATCTGACCACAGATACGTGGTCTAGGAAACACGGGCAGGGAAGGTACATAACTTTTACTACCCACTGGGTGAGCCTTCTGACGGCCATCTAGCATGTAAACCCGTAGCACCCGTGTGGATTTGGTGTTACCGCCGCGGATTGCATGCAGGCCTGCCTCTTCTCCTCCTCCATCCTCCGTCTACTCCTCGGCTGATTCCTCCTTTTCCACTGCTACCGCCTCTTCCGCTGCACCCCCAAGCTACCCAGAACCTATTCGACGTGCGAGATGAGACATTGCCATGCTATGCTGTGGCTGTTGTGCCTGGAAGCCAAGAGCCACACGGGTCCTGCACTGTTTTAAGTTCTACGGTCACAGGCCGATCAGTGGCTAACCCTGCTCAATTTGACAGTTGGTGAAGTAGTGTGCGACAACAGTGCCAATCTGCTGAGCGCACTGAAACAGGTCAAAATGACACACGTGCCTTGCATGGCACACGTCCTGAACTTAGTCGTGCAGCGATTCGTTGCCAAATACCCTGGGGTCCAGGACGTCTTGCAGCAGGCCAGGAAAATCTCAGGCCATTTTAGAAGATCTTACACGGCCATGGCTCGCCTTGCTGACGTTCAGCGGCGACACTACTTGCCCGTCAGACGTCTGATTTGTGACTGCCTGTCGCGCTGGAACTCCACCTTGTACAGTGCTTTGCAAAAGTATTCACCCCCTAATTATTTCGTATTTTGGTGTCTCACAACCTGGAATTAACAAGGATTGTTTGAGGATTTGCATCATTTAATTTACAGAACATGCCCACAACATTGAAGATGTTTTTTTTTTTATTTTATTGTGAAGCAAACAACAAATAGGACAAAATAACAGAAAAAAATCAATGTGCATAACTATTCACCCCCCTAAAGTCAATACTTTGTAGAGCTACCTTTTGCAGCTATCACAGCTCCAAGCCGCTTTGGATAAGTCTCTATGAGATTGCCACATCTTACTACTGGGATTTTTGCCCACTCCTCCTTGCAAAACTGCTCCAGCTCCTTCAAGTTAAATGGTTTGCGCTTGTGAACAGCAATCCTTAAGTCTGACCACAGATTTTCTATTGGATTGAGATCTGGGCTTTGACTAGGCCATTGTAACACATTGACATGTTTCCCCTTAAACCACTCAAGTGTTGCTTTAGCAGTGTGTTTGGGGTCATTGTCCTGCTGGAAGGTGAACCTCCGTCCTAGCCTCAAATCATGCACAGAGTGGTACAGGTTTTGCTCAAGAAAATCCCTGTATTTAGCACCATCCATCTTTGCCTCAAATCTGAACAGTTTCCCAGTCCCGGCTGCTGAAAAACATCCCCACAGCATGATGCTGCCACCACCATGTCTCACTGTGAGGATCGTGTTCTTTGGGTGATGTGATGTGTTGGGTTTGCGCCAGACATAGCTTTTTCTTTGATGGCCGAAAAGTTCAATTTTAGTCTCATCAGACCAGAGCACCTTCCTCTATACATTTTGGGAGTCTCCCACATGCCTTTTCATAAACTCACAACGTGCCTTTTTGTTTTTAACTGAAAGTAATGGCTTTCTTCTGGCCACTCTGCCATAAAGCCCAATTCTATAGAGCGTACGGCTTATTGTCGTCCTATGTACAGATACTCCAGTCTCTGCTGTGGAGCTCTGCAGCTCCTCCAGGGTTACCTTAGGTCTCTGTGCTGCCTCTCTGATTAATGCCCTCCTTGCCAGGCCCGTGAGTTTTTGTGGGCGGCCGTCTCTTGGCAGGTTTGCTGTTGTGCCATATTCTTTACATTTGGTTATGATAGATTTGATGGTGCTCCTGGGGATCATCAAAGATTTGGATATTTTTTATAACCTAACCCTGACTTCTACTTCTCAACAACATTGTCCCTTACTTGTTTGGAGAGTTCCTTGTTCTTCATGGCAGTGTTTGGTTAGTGATGCCTCTTGCTTAGGTGTTGCAGCCTCTGGGGCCTTTCAAAAAAAGGTGTGTATATGTAATGACAGATCATGTGACACTTATATTGCACACAGGTGGACATCATTTCCGTAATTATGTGACTTCTGAAGGTAATTGGTTGCACCAGAGCTTTTTATGGGCTTCCTAACAAAGGGGGTGAATACATACGCACATGCCAATTTTCTGTTTTCTATTTCTAAACAATAGTTCTATTTATATCTTTTTCTCTTTTCACTTCACCAACTTCACCGACTATTGTGTTCTGATCATCACATAAAATTAGGCAGACCACGCAGCTGCTATGGGGCCCGAAAGGAATGGAAGGCCCCGCCCACTCCCAGCGCAGCAGGGAGGATCGTGACCGATAAGCGCACTCGCCTAGCTCATGACAGTGTGGACTACCTCACATTTAAAAAAAATGAATGAGGAATGGATCTTGGAGGAATTCAACACCTGTGATGACCACGTGTAATTGAATTTCCTCATGCCAGCCCACACATATCCGCCACCACCCAGAACAAAGAATGGTCCTTGCCTTATGTATATACAGCGGCTTAAAAGGCCTTTTATGTCAGGTGAATGCCTAATTTTTGGGGCCTGTACTGGCTGACAGCTACATATTTATCCTGTGACCGCCTAATGTACCTCCAGCCACAGAATCCAAAGTTCTGTGCTGTTAGGTGAATGCCTATTGCCTAATTTTTGGGGCCTGTACTGGCCGACAGTTACATATTTATCCTGTCACCGCCTAATGTACCTCCAGCTACAGAATCCAAAGTTATTTGCTGTCAGGTGAATGCCTATTGCCTAATTTTTGGGGCCTATACTGGCCGACAGTTACATTTTTTATCTCTAGCCACATAATCACACCCCTGTCTCACTCCTCTGCCTCTCATTATGGTGGCTTATGAACCGCATTCACCATAAGGACCTTCTAATGTCACAGAGTCATGTGACTGTGCCCCGCACCCCGTACTGTGCCCCCTAATACCCTGTTGTGACCTCTTACACACCCTGTGCAGTGCCCCTAGTCATTCCCTGTACTGTGCCCTCTTATACCCTTTTATCCGGTCACGATATGGCGGTGTTATCCGGTCACTGTGCAGAGGTGTTATCCGGTCAATGTATGGCAGTGGTATTCAATAACTGGATGGCCATAACTGTATCCCTTTCCCTGCCCACACCATCCTTTGTTAGACCTGCCATTACCGGGAAAAATATTCAGATTGCGGAGCTAAGGACTTTTGCGTCACATTCTGTGTCAGAAATACACCTAACATAGACGTATTTCTATATAATAAATGACCACCTAATTGTATTATTATTCGGGGGTAGGGCTAATATCTTTATATTATATAGATTCTAGTGTATTATACTGTGCCCTGTATTTTCCAGTAGAAAATGATCCTTGGGAAACAGTCCTTATCCCTGACCACCAGGACCAAGTAGCGCTCTGTCAGTACATGGCGGCCTCCCCTCTCCGCCACGCTGCTCCGCTGTGTACTGGTGCTTATTCTGACATTAGGGCTGGGTTCACATCCTATTTTTGCCATCCATTTAATGCATACCAAAAATGTATGCGTTAACAGATGCCTCAGACTGATGCCGTACAGTGGCGTCCGTTCATCATACAGTTCCATGGTAGAAAAACTAATTTACGTTAACGCATGCATTTTTTAATGGACTCTGCAGGATACAAAAACATGGAGTGCTGCACATTTGTATACATCAAACCGACAGGAAATACAATTTTTCTAGGCTCCAGCAGGGCACATTTTTGAGTTTCCCTTTAGGACGCATGAAAATGGCCCCTGATTAAAATACAAATTTTGTGGGAATTTTTACCAATGATCCCCTTCTGGTATATCACTGTCCATGTTGTGGGACTATTTGTGTACCTCTAGTATGTGTTTGCTGGCTGCAAATATGACCTGAAGGTTTTTCAGGTTCGCCTGCCAATAAAGTGAATGGAGCCTGCCGCCAACGCGCATTCGCGAATCATCCCGGCCGATGCTCGTCCATCAGTAGTGGATGATTTTCATCAGGAATTAATTTTGTGTTTTGTGTTGGAGGGTCTGCCTGCTTCGTTGGTTTTTGGGCTTGCCATGGTTAAGTAAACATAATCCTACCATCGATTGGCAAGCGAGACAGATTCCTCAATTGGAGTGATTATTGCACAGTTGTCTTAATACATCGATTTCTGTTGTAACCAATAAAGCTGTACCCTCATTTATATCTGAATTCTCGGATGTGTTTTCTCAAAGTGGAGGCCAGGATTTACCTCTCAATCGGGATTATGATTGTCCCATCAATCTTATTCCCGGAGCTAAATTGCCCAAATCTCTAAAGAACGGCCATGCGAGAATATATCACAGAGAGTTTGGCTAAGTGACATATCAGACTGTCTAAATCCCCAGTGGCCGCGGGGTTTTTCATTGTGAAGAAAAAGGACGGTACTCTCAGGCCATGTTTGGACTTCCATGAACTTAATCGTATCACTGAAAAGACAAACACCAGCGGCTCAACCTCTCACCTTAAATGGATGAGGTGCTCACCTAAAACGGCCCACCCTTAGGCCCAAAAGAACGTGAAAAGTGCATATATATATATATATATATATATATATACACTGCTCAAAAAAATAAAGGGAACACTTAAACAACACAATGTAACTCCAAGTCAATCACACTTCTGTGAAATCAAACTATCCATTTAGGAAGCAACACTGAGTGACAATCAATTTCACATGCTGTTGTGCAAATGGGATAGACAACAGGTAGAAATTATAGGCAATTAGCAAGACACCCCCAATAAAGGAGTGGTTCTGCAGGTGGTGACCACAGATTACTTCTCAGTTCCTATGCTTACTGGCTGATGTTTTAGTCACTTTTGAATGCTGGCGGTGCTTTCACTCTAGTGGTAGCATGAGACAGAGTCTACAACCCACACAAGTGGCTCAGGTAGTGCAGCTTATCCAGGATGGCACATCAATGCGAGCTGTGGCAAGCAGGTTTGCTGTGTCTGTCAGCGTAGTGTCCAGAGCATGGAGGTGCTACCAGGAGACAGGCCAATACATCAGGAGATGTGGAGGAGGCCATAGGAGGGCAACAACCCAGCAGCAGGACCGCTACCTCCGCCTTTGTGCAAGGAGGAACAGGAGGAGCACTGCCAGAGCCCTGCAAAATGACCTCCAGCAGGCCACAAATGTGCATGTGTCTGCTCAAACGGTCAGAAACAGACTCCATGAGGGTGATATGAGGGCCCGACGTCCACAGGTGGGGGTTGTGCTTACAGCCCAACACCGTGCAGGACGTTTGGCATTTGCCAGAGAACACCAAGATTGGCAAATTCGCCACTGGCGCCCTGTGCTCTTCACAGATGAAAGCAGGTTCACACTGAGCACATGTGACAGACGTGACAGAGTCTGGAGACGCCGTGGAGAACGTTCTGCTGCCTGCAACATCCTCCAGCACGACCGGTTTGGCATTGGTTCAGTAATGGTGTGGGGTGGCATTTCTTTGGAGGACCGCACAGCCCTCCATGTGCTCGCCAGAGGTAGCCTGACTGCCATTAGGTACGGAGATGAGATCCTCAGACTCCTTGTGAGACCATATGCTGGTGCGGTTGGCCCTGGGTTCCTCCTAATGCAAGACAATGCTAGACCTCATGTGGCTGTAGTGTGTCAGCAGTTACTGCAAGATGAAGGCATTGATGCTATGGACTGGCCCGCCCGTTCCCCAGACCTGAATCCAATTGAGCACATCTGGGACATCATGTCTCGCTCTATCCACCAATGTCACGTTGCACCACAGACTGTCCAGGAGTTGGCAGATGCTTTAGTCCAGGTCTGGGAGGAGATCCCTCAGGAGACCGTTCGCCACCTCATCAGGAGCATGCACAGGCGTTGTAGGGAGGTCATACAGGCACGTGGAGGCCACACACACTGCTGAGCCTCATTTTGACTTGTTTTAAGGACATTACATCAAAGTTGGATCAGCCTGTAGTGTGTTTTTCCACTTTAATTTTGAGTATGACTCCAAATCCAGACCTCCATGGGTTGAAAAATTTGATTTCCAGTTTTTAATTTTTGTGTGATTTTGTTGTCAGCACATTCAACTATGTAAAGAACAAAGTATTTCAGAAGAATATTTAATTAACTCAGATCTAAGATGTGTTATTTTTGTGTTCCCTTTTTTTTTTTGAGCAGTGTATATAGGGGCACACTGCAATCGGGAGTACTAAATCCACCAAGTGGAACATGTTTAAAATACTAACACATATAAAATGCTAAATATAGCAACATAGTATACACCATATAACTCCCAGCACACAAACCCCAAAGCAATCCTTAACTGGCTGTATCATCCCTCTCCTTTATCCAGTGTACAAATGCTCCTAGGATCGTCCAGCTTAGGCAAATGTCAATCAACTAGTGAATACAACCTGCCGATGTAATATGTGCAGGTGGCTATAACACTGTGGAGGACTGTATCATCATTGCATTCAAAATCCAGGCATAGTCCAGTATGTACTTCTATTAAATCAATAGACAGTCACTGATAACTTCCGAGCAGCCACAACAGCTGTGCCTGCAAGTGCACAAACAACAGGCTCACTCCTAAACAGGAGCTGGGTCTTACCCTTCTTCACTGCGTTGTGGCAGCGCTGATTCCAGGCGGCCGCACACCAGCGGCGTCCCACGTGTTGTGCTGAACCCCTACGTGGCGTCCCACGTGACCTGGTTGCTCCGGAGATTGAATGGAACTGAAGTGACGTCACTGGTAAGCGACGATTTTTCCCGGATTCGAATGTCTCCGAATTTTTCGATTTTCTCAATTTTTTCAATTCTTTCGATTTTTTCTTTAGATGGTGATATTGTCTCTCCTTGATTAATGAGACATACGCTCACTCCTTACGCCAGACGCGTTTCGAGGTGCTGTACCTCTTCCTCAGTGGCCAACTGAGTGAGCGCTTCCACATTCTTTTAAAGGGGCTGGTGTTCCCATAATGCTCCACTTCACTAAGCAATGTTGAAACTCCGGGATGGAGTGGAATGCCTAAATTGGTGTATACGTTCTCTAACTTTACGTACATATAAAATGCATATAGGCATAACTAGAAACCTATGTCTTTCATATCTAATACCAAATAAAATCTTTGCATTAAAAAAATTATAACATTGATAAAATTATAAATATATATTAGGAATAGATGAAAATAGCGCAAATGACATAACAGTATATACTCAAGGTCATGCCGCATAGAAAACGTATGCGATACCACTGTCGATGAATTCCAACGCAAAACATCTTATAGGATATAGGGGGGATTTATTGCATAGTCATCTCATATAGTGCCCTCGATTTATAACAATCGTACACCCTCGTTCCTCGAGAGACTCATACAGGATGAATTGTTCTCGAGAACTTCCATTTCGGCGTTTAGGCCCCTTGGGAAGTCGAAATGGAAGTCTTTGGATGTCTATGAAAGTTGGGGGGGTTGTCTGGTGGTGATGAGACATCGGAGTCTGGTCGTTTATCGACATTCCGATCTCCCCTCCCTACCAGATAGCTCCTTCATTACATACAATTCCTCGATTCACTCCTTCGATATAATTCCTCGATTTACTCCTTCGATAACCCTTCGAGACTTTCTCGATATTTCCTCGATATTTTCGAGTAATCGAGAACAATTCATCCTGTATGAGTCTCTTGAGGAACGAGGGTGTACGATTGTTATAAATCGAGGGCACTATATGAGATGACTATGCGATAAATCCCCCCTATATCCTATAAGATGTTTTGTGTTGGAATTCATCGACAGTGGTATCGCATACGTTTCCTATGCGGCATGACCTTGAGTATATACTGTTGCGTAATTGGCGCTATTTTCATTGATTCCTAATATATATTTATAATTTTATCAATGTTATAATTTTATTAATGCAAAGATTTTATTTGGTATTAGATATGAAAGACATAGGTTTCTAGTTATGCCTATATGCATTTTATATGTACATAAAGTTAGAGAACGTATACACCAATTTAGGCATTCCACTCCATTCCGGAGTTTCAACATTGCTTAGTGAAGTGGAGCATTATGGGAACACCAGCCCCTTTAAAAGAATGTGGAAGCGCTCACTCAGTTGGCCACTGAGGAAGAGGTACAGCACCTCGAAACGCGTCTGGCGTAAGGAGTGAGCATATGTCTCATTAATCAAGGAGAGACAATATCACCATCTAAAGAAAAAAATTGAAAGAACTGAGAAAATCCAAAAATTCTGAGACATTCGAATCCGGGAAAAATCGTCGCTTACCAGTGACGTCACTTCAGTTCCATTCAATCTCCGGAGCAACCAGGTCACGTGGGACGCCATGTAGGGGTTCAGCACAACACGTGGGACGCCGCTGGTGTGCGGCCGCCTGGAATCAGCGCTGCCACAACGCAGTGAAGAAGGGTAAGACCCAGCTCCAGTTTAGGAGTGAGCCTGTTGTTTGTGCACTTGCATGCACAGCTGTTGTGGCTGCTCGGAAGTTATCAGTGACTGTCAATTGATTTAATAGAAGTACGTACTGGACTATGCCTGGATTTTGAATGCAATGATGATACAGTCCTCCACAGTGTTATAGCCACCTGCACATATTACATCGGCAGGTTGTACTCACTAGTTGATTGACATTTGCCTAAGGTGGACGATCCTAGAAGCATTTGTACACTGGATAAAGGAGAGGGATGATACAGCCAGTTTAGGATTGCTATGCGCTTTGTGGTTTGTGTTCTGGGAGTTATATGGTGTATACTACAGTATGTTGCTATATTTAGCATTTTATGTGTTAGTATTTTAAACATGTTTTAATAAATTACATCCACTTGGTGGATTTAGTACTCCCACTTGCTGTGTGCCCCTATATATATTAGGGCTGTACGATATGGGAATTTTGTGCGATTGCGATTAGGGCCCTAAAAATTGCGATAACGATATGCGATGCGGTATTTTAAGGGAATTGTGCTAGAGGTCTATTTGCTTGGATTTTCCTATATGAGCCACTGATGCGGCTGGGTATGACATAGTTATGGGGGATCTGTGGATGGCACTGTTATGGGGATCTGTGGATGGCACTGTTATGGGGGATCTGTGGATGATGCACTGTTATGGAGGATCTGTGGATGACGCCTTTATGTGGGGGATCTGTGGATGACGCCGTTATGTGGGGGATCTGTGGATGACGCCGTTATGTGGGGGATCTGTGGATGACGCCGTTATGTGGGGGATCTGTGGATGACGCCGTTATGTGGGGGATCTGTGGATGACGCCGTTATGTGGGGGATCTGTGGATGACCCCGTTATGTGGGGGATCTGTGGATGACGCCGTTATGTGGGGGATCTGTGGATGACGCCGTTATGTGGGGGATCTGTGGATGGCACGGTTATGTGGGGGATCTGTGGATGGCACTGTTATGTGGGGGATCTGTGGATGGCACTGTTATAGGGGATCTGTGGAGGACACTTATGTGGGGAATCTGTGGAGGACGCTGTTATGTGGGGGATCTGTGGAGGACGCTGTTATGTGGGGGATCTGTGGAGGGCGCTGTTATGTGGGGGGATCTGTGGAGGACGCTGTTATGTGGGGTGATCTGTGGAGGACACTTATGGGGGATCTGTGGAGGACACTTATGGGGGATCTGTGGAGGACACTTATGGGGGACCTGTGGATGACGCTGTTATGGGGTGGATCTGTGGATGGCACTGTTATGGGGTGGATCTGTGGATGGCACTGTTATAGGGGATGTGTGCTATGACACATAGGGCCATGAGGGGGGCCAGCATAAGACACACATATACAGTCAGGTCCATAAATATTGGGACATCGACACAATTCTAACATTTTTGGCTCTATACACCACCACAATGGATTTGAATTGAAACAAACAATATGTGCTTTAACTGCAGACTGTCAGCTTTAATTTGAGGGTATTTACATCCAAATCATGTGAACAGTGCAGGAATTACAACAGTTTGCATATGTGCCTCTCACTTGTTAAGGAACCAAAAGTAATGGGACATAATAATAATCATAAATCAAACTTTCACTTTTTAATACTTGGTTGCAAATCCTTTGCAGTCAATTACAGCCTGAAGTCTGGAACGCATAGACATCACCAGACATTGGGTTTCATCCCTGGTGATGCTCTGCCAGGCCTCTACTGCCACTGTCTTCAGTTCCTGCTTGTTCTTGGGGCATTTTCCCTTCAGTTTTGTCTTCAGCAAGTGAAATGCATGCTCAATCGGATTCAGGTCAGGTGATTGACTTGGCTATTGCATAACATTCCACTTCTTTCCCTTAAAAAACTCTTTGGTTTCTTTTGCAGTATGCTTTGGGTCATTGTCCATCTGCATCTGCAGTGCCATCCAATGAGTTCTGAAGCATTGGGCTGAATATGAGCAGATAATATTGCCCGAGAAACTTCAGAATTCATCCTGCTGCTTTTGTCAGCAGTCACATCATCAATAAATACAAGAGAACCAGTTCCATTGGCAGCCATACATGCCCACGCCATGACACTACCACCACCATGCTTCACTGATGTGGTGGTATGCTTAGGATCATGAGCAGTTCCTTTCCTTCTCCATACTCTTCTCTTCCCATCACTCTGGTACAAGTTGATCTTGATCTCATCTGTCCATAGGATGTTGTTCCAGAACTGTGAAGGCTTTTTTAGATGTCGTTTGGCAAACTCTAATCTGGCTTCCTGTTTTTGAGGCTCACCAATGGTTTACATCTTGTGGTGGACCCTCTGTATTCACTCTGGTCAAGTCTTCTCTTGATTGTTGACTTTGACACACATATACCTACCTCCTGGAGAGTGTTCTTGATCTGGTAAACTGTTGTGAAGGTGTTTTCTTCACCAGGGAAAGAATTCTTCGGTCATCCACCACAGTTGTTTTCCGTTTTACTTCCGGGTCTTTTGGTGTTGCTGAGCTCACCGGTGCGTTCCTTCTTTTTAAGAATGTTCTATCTCTCTGATGGGTTTGTTTTGTTTTTTCAGCCTAATGATGGTTTGCTTCACTGATAGTGACAGCTCTTTTGGATCTCATCTTGAGAGTTGACAGCAACAGATTCCAAATGCAAATAGCAGACTTGAAATGAACTCTGGGCCTTTTATCTGCTCACTGTAATTGTGATAATGAGGGAATAACACACATCTGGCCATGGAACAGCTGAGAAGTTAATTGTCCCATTACTTTTGGTTCCCTAACAAGTGGGAGGCACATATGCAAACTGTTGTAATTCCTACATTGTTCACCTGAGTTGAATGTAAATACCCTCAAATTAAAGCTGACAGTCTGCAGGTAAATCGCATCTTGTTCGTTTCATTTCAAATCCATTGTGGTGGTGTATAGAGCCAAAAATGTTAGAATTGTGTCGATGTCCCAATATTTATGGACCTGACTATAGCATCTTATGCTGGTCCCCCTCATGGCCCTATGTGTCCCCTCATGTGTCCTAAACTGCGCACATAACTCTCCTATTGATAAAATGGCCAGCCTCAGTCTGTACTCACTTTCACTATGAATGAGCATTGCGGCAGCGAGTGAGCCAGTCGGCGCGTGACTGACGTCACTGTCACACTCCTCCCACTTAATTCAGGAAGCAGGAGCGTGACTAAGTGACTTCAGTCACGCGCCGGCCGGCTCGCTCGCTGCCGCTCATTCATCGTGAAAGTGAGTACAGACGCTGGCCATTTTATCAATAGGAGAGAGGCCATTTTATCAATAGGGGCCCCTTCATATATAATCGCGGCATTTTCGGGTCGGCCAAATCGCCATATCGCATTTGGCGATTATCGCGATTTGATTATTTTTTCGATATATCGTGCAGCCCTAATATATATATATATATATATATACAGTACAGACCAAAAGTTTGGACACACCTAATTCAAAGAGTTTTCTTTATTTTCATGACTATGAAAATTGTAGATTCACACTGAAGGCATCAAAACTATGAATTAACACATGTGGAATTATATACATAACAAACAAGTGTGAAACAACTGAAAATATGTCATATTCTAGGTTCTTCAAAGTAGCCACCTTTTTGCTTTGATTACTGCTTTGCACACTCTTGGCATTCTCTTGATTCTCTTGTTTTCACTTCACAGGTGTGCCCTGTCAGGTTTAATAAGTGGGATTTCTTGCCTTATAAATGGGGTTGGGACCATCAGTGGCGTTGAGGAGAAGTCAGGTGGATACACAGCTGATAGTCCTACTGAATAGACTGTTAGAATTTGTATTATGGCAAGAAAAAAGCAGCTAAATAAAGAAAAACGAGTGGCCATCATTACTTTAAGAAATGAAGGTCAGTCAGTCAGCCGAAAAATTGGGAAAACTTTGAAAGCAAGGGCTATTTGACCATGATGGAGAGTGATGGGGTGCTGCGCCAGATGACCTTCCCTCCACAGTCACCGGACCTAAACCCAATCGAGATGGTTTGGGGTGAGCTGGACCGCAGAGTGAAGGCAAAAGGGCCAACAAGTGCTAAGCATCTCTGGGAACTCCTTCAAGACTGTTGGAAGACCATTTCAGGGGACTACCTCTTGAAGCTCATCAAGAGAATGCCAAGAGTGTGCAAAGCAGTAATCAAAGCAAAAGGTGGCTACTTTGAAGAACCTAGAATATGACATATTTTCAGTTGTTTCACACTTGTTTGTTATGTATATAATTCCACATGTGTTAATTCATAGTTTTGATGCCCTCATAGTCATGAAAATAAAGAAAACTCTTTGAATGAGAAGGTGTGTCCAAACTTTTGGTCTGTACTGTATATATATACACACTTAATCGTATCACTGTCTGTGATACTTATCTCCTTACTTTGATCCCTGATTTGTTTAATCAGATTGTCAGTGCCAAGGTGTTCTCCAAGTTGGATTTGAGGGGGGCATATCATCTGGTAAGAACCAAGGAAGGGGACGAATGTAAGACAGCATTTAATACCCCTGAATGTCATTTTGAGAATCTGGTCATGCCTTTTGGGTTAACCAATGCGCCTGCGTTAATGACATCTTTCATCATCTGGTGGGGAGGTTTGTTGTGGTATATCTGGATAATTCATTCTCCTGATATGAAGACCCATCAGGATCACGTGAGACAGGTGTTACAGATCCTAAGAGAGAATAAATTGTATGCTAAGATGGAGAAGTGTGTATTTGCAGTTCAGGAAGTGCAATTCCTGGGTTATCTACTCTCGTTCTCAGGATTTCAGGTTGGATCCTGAGAAGGTCCGTGCTGTGCTGGACTGGGATCGTCCCGAAAATTTGAAAGCCCTTATGCGGTTTTTGGGGTTCACCAACTACTACGTAAATTCATTTTTAATTACTCGACTGTGGTTAGAGGTGTTGGAGGCGCAGGGAGAAGCATCGGATTCTTGCCCTCCGAGGAAGTTGTTTGTTTCTTCTGAGCTACGTCACAAGGTGTTCGAGGAACATCACTATACTGTTCTCATAGGACAACCAGGGAGCCGATCCACTGTCAATCTCATATCTCGTAGATTCTGGTGGCCAGGATTACGCAAGTGTGTTGAGGACTATGTGTCAGCTTGTAGCACTTGTGCACGTGCTAAGGTGACACATACCTGGCCTTCTGGATCTTTACTTCCGCTGCACATTCCTTCTAGACCATGGACTCATTTATCCATGGATTTTATCACAGATTTACCCAATTCTTCAGGGAAAACTGTGATTCTGGTGGTTGTTGATCGCTTTAGTAAGATGGTGCACTTTATAGCCTTACCAGGTCTTTCCAATGCTAAAACTCTTGCACAGGTGTTTGTCGATAACATTGTGAAACTACATGGTATTCCCTCTGATGTGATGTCTGCTAGAGGGACTCTGGAAGGCGTTCTGTACTCGTCTGGGGGTACAATTGTCCTTATTTTCGGCCTTTCACCCTCAGTCGAACGGACAGACTGAACGCACGAACCAGAATTTGGAGACTTACTTGAGATGTTTTGTCTCAGAGAATAAAGAGGAGTGGTCTTTATTCTTGTCTTTGGCCGAATTTGCCATAAACAACCGTAGACAGGAATCTACTAATAAGTCGCCGTCTTTTGGGGCATATGGGTTCGACCTGCAATTAGGCACATTTTCTGGCACTATGACTTCTGGTATACCTGAAGAGGAAAGATTTTCTTCTTCTTTGTCAGCTAATTGGCGGAAAATTCTAAATAATCTGGAAAAGATGGTCAAGAAGTACAAACGTATGGCTAACAAGAGAAGTATAAATGGTCCGGACCTGAGAGTAGGTGATTCTGTGTGGCTGTCCACAAGAAACATTAAGTTGAAAATAGCTTCTTGGAAGTTGGGTCCAAGGTTTATTGGTCCATATAAGTAAACTGCCACTGTTAACCTGGTAGTCTTTCGTCTTGAGCTCCCCCAAGCTTTGAAAATTCATAATGTGTTCCATAAGTCGTTGTTGAAGAGTTATTTTGAACCTGTTGAACCGTCCACCTTGCCTCCTGCTCTTGTGATGGTGGATGGTAATTTGGAATTTCAAATCGCCAGGATAATTGACTCCCAACTTCTCCATAGATTCCTCCAGTATCATGTGCACTGAAAGGATTACGGACAGGAGGAGAGGATGTGGGTCCCAGCGGACGACATTAATGCTAAGCATCTGGTGAAAGCTTTTCACAGAACTCATCCAGATAAAGTGGGTCCTGGGGGTCCGGAGGCCACCCGTAGAACGGGGGGTACTGTCACACCCGTGACAGGTGGTAGAAGATCTGAAAGACTGGCTGCACATCAGTGATCTGACAGCTTCTTTTGTTTTCACTTTGTCTATGTGTTGCTGGGATTTCCACACCTCCTTTGCAGGTGTACAGTCGTGGCCAAAAGATTTGAGAATTAGATAAATATTGGAAATTGGAAAAGTTGCTGCTTAAGTTTTTATAATAGCAATTTGCATATACTCCAGAATGTTATGAAGAGTGATCAGATGAATTGCATAGTCCTTCTTTGCCATGAAAATTAACTTAATCTCAAAAAAAAACTTTCCACTGCATTTCATTGCTATCATTAAAGGACCTGCTGAGATCATTTCAGTAATCGTCTTGTTAACTCAGGTGAGAATGTTGACGAGCACAAGGCTGGAGATCATTATGACAGGCTGATTGGGTTAAAATGGCAGACTTGAAATGTTAAAAGGAGGGTGATGCTTGAAATCATTGTTCTTCCATTGTTAACCATGGTGACCTGCAAAGAAACGCGTGCAGCCATCATTGCGTTGCATAAAAATGGCTTCACAGGCAAGGATATTGTGGCTACTAAGATTGCACCTCAATCAACAATTTAAAGGATCATCAAGAACTTCAAGGAAAGAGGTTCAATTCTTGTTAAGAAGGCTTCAGAGCGTCCAAGAAAGTCCAACAAGCGCCAGGATCGTCTCCTAAAGAGGATTCAGCTGCGGGATCGGAGGGCCACCAGTGCAGAGCTTCCTCAGGAATGGCAGCAGGCAGGTGTGAGCGCATCTGCACGCACAGTGAGGCAAGACTTTTGGAAGATGGCCTGGTGTCAAGAAGGCCAGCAAAGAAGCCACTTCTCTCCAAAAAAAACATCAGGGACAGATTGATCTTCTGCAGAAATTATGGTGAATGGACTTCTGAGGACTGGGGCAAAGTCATATTCTCCGATTGTTTGGGGCATCTGGAAAAAGGCTTGTCCGGAGAAGAAAAGGTGAGCGCTACCATCAGTCCTGTGTCATGCCAACAGTAAAGCATCCTGAGACCATTCATGTGTGGGGTTGCTTCTCATCCAAGAAAGTGGGCTCACTCACAATTTTGCCCCAAAACACAGCCATGAATAAAGAATGGTACCAAAACACCCTCCAACAGCAACTTCTTCCAACAATCCAACAACAGTTTGGTGAAGAACAATGCATTTTCCAGCACGATGGAGCACCGTGCCATAAGGAAAAAGTGATAACTAAGTGGCTCGGGGACCAAAACTTTGACATTTTGGGTCCATGGCCTGGAAACTCCCCAGATCTTAATCCCATTACGAACTTGTGGTTAATCCTCAAGAGGCGGGTGGACAAACAAAAACCCACTAATTCTGACAAACTCCAAGAAGTGATTATGAAAGAATGGGTTGCTATCAGTCAGGAATTGGCCCAGAAGTTGATTGAGAGCATGGCCAGTCGAATTGCAGAGGTCCTGAAAAAGAAGGGCCAACACTGCAAATACTAACTCTTTGCATAAATGTCATGTAATTGTCAATAAAAGCCTTTGAAACGTATGAAGTGCGTGTAATTATATTTCAATACATCACAGAAACAACTGAAACAAAGATCTAAAAGCAGTTTAGCAGCAAACTTTGTGAAAACTAATATTTGTGTCATTCTCAAAACTTTTGGCCACGACTGTAGATCATGTTACCATTACTACTCATTTCTTAGTCTGGCTTTAACCATTACTCCTTGCGGTTGATAGTTCATTCTGGTTGTGGATCGCTTGGTGTCTGGATCTCGGCTGAGTTCCTGCTTTCCATTTTAACCGGAGTTAAGTGTCTTTCCTTTTTGTATTGTGTTTATTTCCCTGTCTCTTGGTACCAGACCTGAGGCAGACTCTTGTTCCTTCAGCTGGGAAGGAACAGGTCGTCTGTGGCCCAATCACAATCTTCAGGGTCTTCTAGGGTGAGCCAGGCTTAGGTTCCTGCGGATGAACAGTCCTACCATCGGGGTCTCCCACTCTTCACACACTGATAGCAACACCGCAGGAGAAATGCTAGCACAGGCTTCCAGTATCCGTAGTTTCAGGTGCTGCACATCTCGTATCTTCACAGCATAGACAATTGCCTTCAGATGATACGAGATGTGCAGCACCTGAAACTACGGATACTGGAAGCCTGTGCTAGCATTTCTCCTGCGGTGTTGCTATCAGTGTGTGAAGAGTGGGAGAAGAGGGTTGCATTGACAATCCAACACAATGGGCAGCACATTGAACACATTTTATAAGTGGTCAGAAACTTGTAAATAACTCATGAAAGAATAAAGTTACGTTAAAACCAAGCACACCATTGTTTTTCTTGTGAAATTCCCAATAAGTTTGATGTGTCACATGACCCTCTTCCTTTTGAAAAAACAAAAACTGGATTCAAAATGGCTGACTTCAAAATGGCCGCCATGGTCACCACCCATCTTGAAAAGTTTCCCCCCTCACATATACTAATGTGCCACAAACAGGAAGTTAATATCACCAACCATTCCCATTTTATTAAGGTGTATCCATATACATGGCCCACCCTGTGTATATGTATATATGTATATATATATATATATATATATATATATGTATATATATATATATATACACACACACTGCTCAAAAAAATAAAGGGAACACTTAAACAACACAATGTAACTCCAAGTCAATCACACTTCTGTGAAATCAAACTGTCCACTTAGGAAGCAACACTGAGTGACAATCAATTTCACATGTTGTTGTACAAATGGGATAGACAACAGGTGGAAATTAAAGGCAATTAGCAAGACACCCCCAATACAGGAGTGGTTCTGAAGGTGGTGATCACAGACCACTTCTCAGTTCCTATGCTTCCTGGCTGATGTTTTGGTCATTTTTGAATGCTGGCGGTGCTTTCACTATAGTGGTAGCATGAGACGGAGTCTACAAGCCACACAAGTGGCTCAGGTAGTGCAGCTTATCCAGGATGGCACATCAATGCGAGCTGTGGCAAGAAGGTTTGCTGTGTCTGTCAGCATAGTGTCCAGAGCATGGAGGCGCTACCAGGAGACAGCCCAGTACATCAGGAGACGTGGAGAAGGCCGTAGGAGGGCAACAACCCAGCAGCAGGACCGCTACCTCCGCCTTTGTGCAAGGAGGAACAGGAGGAGCACTGCCAGAGCCCTGCAAAATGACCTCCAGCAGGCCACAAATGTGCATGTGTCTGCTCAAACGGTCAGAAACAGACTCCATGAGGGTGATATGAGGGCCCGACGTCCACAGGTGGGGGTTGTGCTTACAGCCCAACACCGTGCAGGACGTTTGGCATTTGCCAGAGAACACCAAGATTGGCAAATTCGCCACTGGCGCCCTGTGCTCTTCCCAGATGAAAGCAGGTTCACACTGAGCAAATGTGACAGACGTGACAGAGTCTGGAGACGCCGTGGAGAACGTTCTGCTGCCTGCAACATCCTCCAGCATGACCAGTTTGGCATTGGGTCAGTAATGGTGTGGGCGCACAGCCCTCCATGTGATCGCCAGAGGTAGCCTGACTGCCATTAGGTACCGAGATGAGATCCTCAGACCCCTTGTGAGACCATATGCAGGTGCGGTTGGCCCTGGGTTCCTCCTAATGCAAGACAATGCTAGACCTCATGTGGCTGGAGTGTGTCAGCCGTTCCTGCAAGACGAAGGCATTGATGCTATGGACTGGCCTGCCCGTTCCCCAGACCTGAATCCAATTGAGCACATCTGGGACATCATGTCTCGCTCTATCCACCAACGTCACGTTGCACCACAGACTGTCCAGGAGTTGGCAGATGCTTTAGTCCAGGTCTGGGAGGAGATCCCTCAGGAGACCGTCCGCGACCTCATCAGGAGCATGCACAGGCGTTGTAGGGAGGTCATACAGGCACGTGGAGGCCACACACACTACTGAGCCTCATTTTGACATGTTTTAAGGACATTACATCAAAGTTGGATCAGCCTGTAGTGTGTTTTTCCACTTTAATTTTGAGTGTGACTCCAAATTCAGACCTCCATGGGTTGAAAAAATTTATTTCCATTTTTTAATTTTTGTGTGATTTTGTTGTCAGCACATTAAACTATGTAAAGAACAAAGTATTTTAGAAGAATATTTAATTAACTCACATCTAGGATGTGTTATTTTTGTGTTCCCTTTATTTTTTTGAGCAGTGTATATATATATATATATATATATACAAACCGGATTCCAAAAAAGTTGGGACACTATACAAATCGTGAATAAAAACTGAATGCAATGATGTGGAGGTGCCAACTTCTAATATTTTATTCAGAATAGAACATAAATCATGGAACAAAAGTTTAAAGTGAGAAAATGTACCATTTTAAGGGAAAAATATGTTGGATCAGAATTTCATGGTATCAACAAATGCCCAAAAAGTTGGGACAAGGCCATTTTCACCACTGTGTGGCATCTCCCCTTCTTCTTACAACACTCAACAGACGTCTGGGGACCGAGGAGACCAGTTTCTCAAGTTTAGAAATAGGAATGCTCTCCTATTCTTGTCTAATACAGGCCTCTAACTGTTCAATCATCTTGGGCCTTCTTTTTGCACCTTCCTCTTTATGATGCGCCAAATGTTCTCTATAGGTGAAAGATCTGGACTGCAGACTGGCCATTTCAGTACCCGGATCCTTATCCTACGCAGCCATGATGTTGTGATTGATGCAGAATGTGGTCTGGAATTATCTTGTTGAAAAATGCAGGGTCTTCCCTGAAAGAGATGACGTCTGGATGGGAGCATATGTTGTTCTAGAACCTGAATATTTTTTTCTGTAGAGATGGTGCCTTTCCAGACATGCAAGCTGCCCATGCCACACGCACTCATGCAACCCCATACCATCAGAGATGCAGGCTTCTGAACTGAGCGTTGATAACAACTTGAGTTGTCCTTGTCCTCTTTGGTCCGGATGACATGGCGTCCCAGATTTCTAAAAAGAACTTCGAATTGTGACTCGTCTGACCACAGAACAGTCTTCCATTTTGCCACACTCCATTTTAAATGATCCCTGGCCCTGAAAACGCCTGAGCTTGTGGATCTTGCTTATAAATGGCTTTTTCTTTGCACTGTAGAGTTTCAGCTGGCAACGGCGGATGGCACGGTGGATTGTGTTCACTGACAATGGTTTCTGGAAGTATTCCTGAGCCCATTCTGTGATTTCCTTTACAGTAGCATTCCTGTTTGTGGTGCAGTGTCGTTTAAGGGCCCGGAGATCACGGGCATCCAGTATGTATTTACGGCCTTGACCCTTACGCACAGAGATTGTTCCAGATTCTCTGAATCTTCGGATGATGTTATGCAAAGTTGATGATGATAGATGCAAAGTCTTTGCAATTTTTCGCTGGGTAACACCTTTCTGATATTGCTCTACTATCTTTCTGCGCAACATTGTGGAAATTGGTGATCCTCTACCCATCTTGGCTTCTGAGAGACACTGCCACTCTGAGAAGCTCTTTTTATACCCAATCATGTTGCCAATTGACCTAATTAGTGTTAATTGGTCTTCCAGCTCTTCGTTATGCTCAAATTAACTTTTTCCAGCCTCTTATTGCTACTTGTCCCACCTTTTTTGGGATTTGTTGACACCGTGAAAATTGGAATCACCGTATTTTTCCTTTATAATGATACATTTACTCGGATTAAACGTTTTATCTGTCATCTACGATCTATTACAAATAAAATATTGACATTTGCCATCTCCACCTCATTGCATTCAGTTTTTATTCACAATTTGTTTAGTGTCCCAACTTTTTTGGAATCCGGTTTGTATATATATGAACCTGTAATTTACATACATATCTATGTATACTTATATTTCCCCCAAGTCTGCCCAGTCCTCATTTGTATGTGTATAAAGATATACACTCACCTAAAGAATTATTAGGAACACCTGTTCTATTTCTCATTAATGCAATTATCTAGTCAACCAATCACATGGCAGTTGCTTCAATGCATTTAGGGATGTGGTCCTGGTCAAGACAATCTCCTGAACTCCAAACTGAATGTCAGAATGGGAAAGAAAGGTGATTTAAGCAATTTTGAGCGTGGCATGGTTGTTGGTGCCAGACGGGCCGGTCTGAGTATTTCACAATCTGCTCAGTTACTGGGATTTTCACGCACAACCATTTCTAGGGTTTACAAAGAATGGTGTGAAAAGGGAAAAACATCCAGTATGCGGCAGTCCTGTGGGCAAAAATGCCTTGTGGATGCTAGAGGTCAGAGGAGAATGGGCCGACTGATTCAAGCTGATAGAAGAGCAACGTTGACTGAAATAACCACTCGTTACAACCGAGGTATGCAGCAAAGCATTTGTGAAGCCACAACATGCACAACCTTGAGGCGGATGGGCTACAACAGCAGAAGACCCCACCGGGTACCACTCATCTCCACTACAAATAGGAAAAAGAGGCTACAATTTGCACGATCTCACCAAAATTGGACTGTTGAAGACTGGAAAAATGTTGCCTGGTCTGATGAGTCTCGATTTCTGTTGAGACATTCAAATGGTAGAGTCCGAATTTGGCGTAAACAGAATGTGTTGGACCCCCTTTTGCCTTCAGAACTGCCTTAATTCTACGTGGCATTGATTCAACAAGGTGCTGATAGCATTCTTTAGAAATGTTGGCCCATATTGATAGGATAGCATCTTGCAGTTGATGGAGATTTGAGGGATGCACATCCAGGGCACGAAGCTCCCGTTCCACCACATCCCAAAGATGCTCTATTGGGTTGAGATCTGGTGACTGTGGGGGCCATTTTAGTACAGTGAACTCATTGTCATGTTCAAGAAACCAATTTGAAATGATTCGAGCTTTGTGACATGGTGCATTATCCTGCTGGAAGTAGCCATCAGAGGATGGGTACATGGTGGTCATGAAGGGATGGACATGGTCAGAAACAATGCTCAGGTAGCCCGTGGCATTTAAACGATGCCCAATTGGCACTAAGGGGCCTAAAGTGTGCCCAGAAAACATCCCCCACACCATTACACCACCACCACCAGCCTGCACAGTGGTAACAAGGCATGATGGATACATGTTCTCATTCTGTTCACGCCAAATTCGGACTCTACCATTTAAATGTCTCAACAGAAATCGAGACTCATCAGACCAGGCAACATTTTTCCAGTCTTCAACAGTCCAATTTTGGTGAGCTCGTGCAAATTGTAGCCTCTTTTTCCTATTTGTAGTGGAGATAAGTGTACCCGGTGGGGTCTTCTGCTGTTGTAGCCCATCCGCCTCAAGGTTGTGCGTGTTGTAGCTTCACAAATGCTTTGCTGCATACCTCGGTTGTAACGAGTGGTTATTTCAGTCAACGTTGCTCTTCTATCAGCTTGAATCAGTCGGCCCATTCTCCTCTGACCTCTAGCATCCACAAGGCATTTTTTCCCACAGGACTGCCGCATACTGGATGTTTTTCCCTTTTCACACCATTCTTTGTAAACCCTAGAAATGGTTGTGCGTGAAAATCCCAGTAACTGAGCAGATTGTGAAATACTCAGACCGGTCCGTCTGGCACCAACAACCATGCCAAGCTCAAAATTGCTTAAATCACCTTTCTTTCCCATTCTGACATTCAGTTTGGAGTTCAGGAGATTGTCTTGACCAGGACCACGCACCTAAATGCATTGAAGCAACTGCCATGTGATTAGTTGACTAGATAATTGCATTAATGAGAAATAGAACAGGTGTTCCTAATAATTCTTTAGGTGAGTGTATATATATATAAAAATGCCCCCCAATTCCCATCTTCTCCTCTGTCATTTAACCCCTGTTCCCTACTACCCCTGTATTGATTTACCCTTTTTTTTAGGGACAGTTTATAGCCAAGTGGGAGGGTGCTGCTGTTTTGTGTGTGTGAGTATATGTTTAACTAGATTTTGGGGTATTATTAAAATATAGTATATAGTCTTTTGTCACCGCCTTAATCCAACACATGTAGAAATATGGTAAAGAAACAGGTAGAAATAGGAAATAGGCAGAGTCAGCAACAGCTAGTTACGACTATTTATTAATATAAAATATTAATAATTAATATTCCCTTTAACATTGGCTAGCCAGGCCCAATTCTAGGACTTTGTTTCTGTGTTTGGCTTTGGTGAAAACATTGCTTATTCTGTGGACTAGTCAGGTGAGAGAGACGCGGACAGTGTTGGATTCTGTGCATCCAGAGCCTGATAGTTTGGACAGGTAATGCGGTTTTCATTCAGAGCTGAACACAGGGCAAAAATCTACAGCAGAGAACCTAAATCTTTAGTTTTTTTTATAACAGATTTTAACAATTTTCTGTTGCTTTACACTCCCGTGAACACGTGCGAGCGTCCATCGAAGAAATCATCGCATACCATCGCTTTGAGAGAACTATCGCTACTATCGGGTACTATAGGACCTCCTCCAAGCAGCAAACGAAGGACAGAAAAAAGACAGCACCAGAGAAGTTGGTATCTCAAAAAGTGAGTATGGACTTCTTGACACTACAGCAATTAGCAAAACACAGCACATTTAACTCCATTCTCCCCACCACTTACAAATCTACAGAGATGCTATGGTCCACTTTGTTGGACCAGGCATACGCTCATGATAAAATATGTATTAGTAAAAGTGTCTTTAATAAAACTACCAAACGGCTCCAAATGTTAGCTAAATTGGTGCACACCTTTGAAGATACAATTTGGAAGCCAGAACATGCAGAGACACTTACCAGCACAGGAAGGGCAGAGGAAGTTTCCAACATGGCAAGCTTTCACTGCAATTGTTGGGTTGAGAACATCAGACAAGTACACACATTAGAATCTCAACTTCAAGAAAATGTCCCAGTGTACAATCGAGAGGGGCAGAGAAATTTGCGTGTTAGAGTCTAGACTCTCGGAGAAGGAGAGCTATTACTCTGACATGGACAAAAGCTGCTCAGATTGTACACTGAGATAAATCAGTTCAAGAACAGCGCTGCATCCACAGATACACTGATTGTTAAACTTAGAGAGGACATAGAAACATAGAAACATAGAATGTGTCGGCAGATAAGAACCATTTGGCCCATCTAGTTTGCCCAATATACTGAGTATTATGGATAGCCCCTGGCCCTATCTTATATGAAGGATGGCCTTATGCCTATCCCATGCATGCTTAAACTCCTTCACTGTATTTGCAGCTACCACTTCTGCAGGAAAGCTATTCCATGCATCCACTACTCTCTCTATTACTTTTAAACCTTTGCCCCTCTAATTTAAAACTATGTCCTCTTGTAGCAGTTTTTCTTCTTTTAAATATTCTCTCCTTTTACCTTGTTGATTCCCTTTATGTATTTAAAAGTTTCTCTCATATACCCTCTGTCTCGTCTTTCTTCCAAGCTATACATGTTAAGGTCCTTTAATCTTTCCTGGTAAGTTTTATCCTGCAATCCATGTACCAGTTTAGTAGCTCTTCTCTGAACTCTCTCCAAAGTATCAATATCCTTCTGGAGATATGGTCTCCAGTACTGAGCACAATACTCCAAATGAGGTCTCACTAGTGCTCTGTAGAGCGGCATGAACACCTCCCTCTTTCTACTGGTAATTCCTCTCCCTATACACCCAAGCATTCTGCTAGCATTTCCTGCTGCTCTATGACATTGTCTGCCTACCTTTAAGTCTTCTGAAATAATGACCCCTAAATCCCTTTCCTCAGATACTGAGCTTAGGACTGTATCACTGGCTGCAAAAACGCAAACCATTGCGGATTTGCAACAGGTAATATCGAATCTGTCACGGCCTGGTGCTAACGGCATGTTGCCCACAAAACAGGTTTGCATTTCGGGAACGGAACAGAGGGAGACAGCGGCAACGACGCCGATGTCTCCCACGGATCAAACATCCGACGCTCTAGACACTAGGGGACAGGTGGAAAGGACGCTATAGTTCTCCCCAACACCCAGGGAGAACAGATATATCAGCCGTGTCCAGGATCAGGACAACACTTGGGGAGGGGGAAGTGATTGGCAAACAGTATATACCACTTCCAATCCGCCAACTCGTCTGGAAACACAGGAGGAATTTTATTCTAACCACACCAGTATGGAAAGAATAAATTTCCTGTTACAGATCTGCAAGGAGATCCCAAAATACGATCCCAACGTGGATCCATTTACTTCATGTGATATCATCGAGGGTCATTGTAACAAATATTCTGTGGCCCACGAATATCGCATGGAGTTATTCAAATTATGGTTTCCTACACACCTGAATCAAAGGTATGAGGTAACGGGAAGCACGCAACCCCAAAATGGCCAGTTTCATGATAAGGAGGAACGTCTTTACATACTCATGAGACTGGCAACGGGCCATTGGGACGTTACTCCAGATATCCTTACTAAATTCAAACCCACTATGTATGATGAGCCTTTGTCTCTGTTTAGTCGGTTTGAAGCAATGTACAGAAAGGTTACGAATGATCAAGGTATCAGAATTACACAGGGTATGAGCTGCATGTTTGTGGAAAAATTCCCATACCTTGATACTGCAATCTGGCTGAGTGCAGCTAGGGAGCCATCTCTCACGGATGCAGCCATTATTTTTGAGCAGTATAGACAAGATAAACTGCATAATAATAAAATATGTCAAAGTAAGGGAGCGTGTGCCTGTACACGGTAGATCTCAAGATGAATGTGTACAGCACACTAAATCAAATTCAACTGTTCGCTCCATGGCCGCGCAATTGGAAAAGACAGGAAGCATTCAATGCTTTCTGTGTTTACAATATGGGCACATAAAGAGGAATTGTCCACAATGGCCACAAAATAATTGTGCCAATCCTGAAAAAACTGGCAATAATAATGGTTTTAAGATGAAAACGAATTATGCCAAAACAGTGGGGGAACAGGTTGAGAAAAATCTGGGGCATTCACAAGGGCAGACACCAAAATGTGTGGCCATTGTAAGTACCCCAGCCCATACAGCAGGGGGTGTGGAATCTAAGGAATCCACACCAAGTGTTCAGGGTGAGAACACACAGGTGACAGTATGTACCTCACAGGTACCTGCTGGGAGTCTGGTAGAAATTGATTGAAGATCAGGGATCCCTAAAGATCAGGCACCAGTATGTCCCATCATACTGGATTCTTCAGGGAGACCCCACATTAAAACCAGAATAAAAGATCAAGATACTAAAATCATGCTTGACACTGCTGCGGATATTTCCATTACCAACCTCAAACATGACGTCAATACCTCAACGCCAATACCGCTTTCCGCCAGAAGCCACCCAGTCAATTATGGACACTGTCCAAGAATTGAAGACGAGGGGTGTGGTTATAGAGGGAAATTCAAAATGCAACAATGACCTCTGGCCAGTAAATAAGAAGGACACCAATGCGTGGAGGCTCATCATAGACCTCAAGGTCCTTAATAAGTAAACCCCAATGTCTGCTTCGGTGGTGGCACAGACTCTCGACATCATGGCCATAATAAGCGGCAAAAGTTGCGTATTCTTGACCATAGATGTTGCGAATGGGTTCTATTCCATTAAACTTATGGAGAACTGCAGGTACAAATTTGCCTTTACGGTGGAGAACAAACAGTACATGTTTTGTGTACTCCCCCAGGGGTTCCACAGCAGTCCCACGTATTTAGCGGCCGTACTGAGCGTGTTTTTACGTCTGAATGTCTTCTACAATATGTAGACGACTTGCTCTTACATACAGAAACCATGGAAGAACACTTGTTTCTGTTGAGAGAGCTGTTGGGACTCCTGGCTAGGGACGGACTCAAGTTGAGTCGCCACAAGGCAAATATGGCCAAAGCAGAGGTGACTATCCTTAGGGTCCAGATTTATTTTGGAGCCAAAGGAATCGTGGTGGCCTGAGTGGAAGCCATGGTAAAGTTACCTAGGCCTGGCACTCTACAGGATTTGAGAAAATTCCTGGGAGTAGCCAACTTCACGAGGGAGTTCATAGAAGATTTGGCTGCCAAAGCGAAACCTCTCTATGAACTCCTCCGAGGAGAAGAGCCCTCACTCGAGGGTTGGTCAGATGCTCAGGAAGAGGCCTTTTCTACCTTGAAAAGGGACCTCTCCTCTGACCCTGTATTGGCCACTCCCCATCCAGAAGAGGAAATGGCAATACAGGCGCATGCAGGAACGGAGTCTATCTCATCAGTCCTTCTACAGCAGATTGGGTACGAGACAAGACCACTGGGATACTTCTCCAGACTACTTTCGCCCGTTGAACGAGGGTTCGATTAGTGTGCTAAACAACTGGCAGCCATACATTATGCCGTCAAAACCACTGAGCATATTGTAGGCTTCAGGCCCCTCACTTTGCAGACTCCACATTCTTCTTTGGCTCTCTTGCTCCGTGATACACTTCCCGGAGTCTCTCAACAGAGATTCGGGAGGTGGATTATGGATCTCAGTGGGATCAGGGCGGAATCTAAAGGTGAACCATCGAGCCAAGTATGTTCTGTCCCAGTTACTGAACATGCCTGGAAGCTAACATGACTGTGGAAACCAGCGCAAATCAATGCGTCACAAATGTTCAGGACTGATAGACATCCAGAAGACAGAGTCATCTTTGTTGATGGCTCTCAATTCTACATGGATTGGACATATGTGACGGGTTTTCCTGTGCCGAATGAGACCACAGGCACCCAGAGTCTCATCGGGTTGCCAGGTTACATGTCAGCACACGGGCAGAACTGGAGGCTGTCACCCTGCACCTGGACACATGGAAAAGACAAGGATTTGTGGATAGCCAGAACAAACCTCTGGCCCATGTGACGGTCCTGAAAGAATTGTAGGAATGGGGCATGGCAGACCCGGCAGAAGCAGCCATCATTAAAAACCCTGCTCATCAGAAAGATGAAGAGCCCTTGACGCTAGGCAACAACGAGGCGGATGAATTGGCCAAACTAGCAGTAGTGTTTGGGACCCTTCAGGAACCGAGCACTGAGCCGCTACCAGCTTACCGGATTGCAGTAAGACGGACCAATCTGAAAGATGGCCCTGTGTCATTTGGAGAGGAACAAACAAAAGAAAATCCTCTTCTAATGACACACATCACCATAGCATCCCTGGTCAATACGACAAGGGATCCTGTGTTATGATACCGGAACGCAGCAACTTCCTCTTCCCATGGTCCCGCAGCATCTGCAAGCAGAACTGACGAGACTGACGAGACTAAACCACCAACTGTTTGGACACCTTGGCCAGGATAAACTCTTCTCTCCTAAAGGACAAATTATACTGGCCAGGAATGTCCAATTTGGTGGAAGAAGTTACCCAACAGTGCCTGGTATGAGCTCAGGTTAACCCAAGGGCGTCAGCCCTGAAGCCAATGTTGTAGAGAGTTCCTCCTGCAGATGGTCCATGGTCCACAATCCAAATTGATTACATCGGACCTTTACCAGCAGGAAGTCGTAACTGTCGTTACGCACTGGTGGTAGTGGATGTCTTCTCTAAATGGGTAGAAGCCATCCCCAGGGTCAACGATTTGGCTGCAACTACTGCCCGTGTTCTTTGGGAACAGGTTCTATCATGATGGGGTATCCTCAGAGTGATCGAGTCAATCAGAGGAACCCATTTCACGGGAAAGGTAATGAAAGCGCTTTGTGGTCTCGTAGACATAAAACAAAGGTTTCATGTGCCTTACCCCCCTCAGTCTGCGGGCATTGTAGAGCGGATGTACCGAACCATTAAAACACGGCTTTCCAAAGCACTGCTGGAGAAAGGTTCCTCATGGGTAACATCTCTTCCAGCCTTGCTAATGGGTATCTGAGCTACCGAGGCAACCAGTACCGGTATCACACCATTTGAACTGATGACCAGATGAAAAATGCCCCTATGCCTGCCTAATGAACCTCTAGTGATTGATGGTGGATCCCTGCGACTGACATTCATATACATTATAGCTTTGGCTAGACGACGCCTACCAGGCACTCTGGTGGTATATGATTCGGCACTCCCCCTGGATGGCTGAGCACGACAGACCCGAGGGTGAGGATTATGATGGCCCTGGCCTATTGTTTGAAGCCTTCACAGAACCGGAGTTCGGAGATGCTGGAGAGTCCCGGTTCTGGGATATCCATGACTACAGGGAGGCTATGCATGATTGGGCTACAGCGAGAGAGGTGAGACAAGACCTGGCATCTCTAGTGACAATGGAGTGGGAGCTGGAACAGGATTACCAATACTTCCTCAACTCAATTTGGCCCCAATATACACTGCCAGAGAGCTGGGTGGCAGTCCCAGACCTTCAACCCTACAGTTGGGAAGATCCAACTGAAGTATCCTCTGCTTCAGTACCAGCTCCCGAGGTAGGGGACTTGACAGATCACAGGATGGAAACTCGCCATGGAGCCAAATAGCCAGAAAAGATACAGGGTTCCTCTGAACACGGAACGTCTCTATCTTGTGACACTGGTGGTAAGCATGATGATGGCAGCATTATTTGGCATGGTTAACATATCACTTAGTAAAGCTGGTCTTTTAATGGTAGAATGTTTGGGTGGCAAAATCCTGGAACCATACGATAACTTCACCTTTACTCCGGGAGAGTGGTTATCTGTATGGTTTCCAGAGGGAAGGATTTGCCAAAGGTGTAATTCAACATTATACCCCAGTGGAGAATGTGTCTGCCATACAACATGACTTACATGCCCTCTGCCTCAAGGAATTTAGACATTTTCAAGATACAGACCCAACACCTATCAAATCTTTAAGATGGGTGTCTAGGGACCCTCACTTGCACCCTTACAAGCAAGTGGAAGCCAACGCTACCACTGTGTTGTTGTACGAAAGAAAGAGTTCTGAGTCCTGAAGATGTCACTGGGGCAGAGTATAGTGGCTGGTATATCCTCAAAACTACTTTCACAAGGAAGGATAGCCATGATGGTTTGAGAGTAAGGATGTATTTTGATAGACCCATTTCTGTAAAAGGCACCCTAAAAGCTTGTTGTATGTTGAGGGATTCCCAGATGATTATCACCAGGGAATCCAGTTATGCTCAGCGACATGTGTCCAAATATTACTTACGAACTAGTGTAATGATGTTAAAGTTAAACTGCAGTAACTCTGGTTAGGCCCTATGGGATGATCAGAGTGGTCTGGTAATACTTGAAGGCTTGTATCGAGCAATAGTTTTAAAGGTATGGACTGATGCCAAGAATCTAAGGTATACTCAGGTGGAGGGATCTCCATCCATACAGTCTTTCATGATCACTATCATGATCACAGAGACAACTGTGTACCGGAGGTGACTGGGAACTATTTCGTCACGTATGCCCACTGGGAACAGGACACCCAGATGGTGATGTCGGACACTAGCGCCTGGAGATGGGATTTAGTGTGCAATGGGGTGGATACCCCTACAGTGGATTTATGGATGGACGGTGTGACTAAATCGTCACTGGGGCTGTTGGAGAGGCCTGAGGGCTAGCCTCCTTCCTTCGGACTATAGACCCATAACTATGGAGACCCCCTCAGACCTTTTGGGGTTACAATTAACTATGAATCCTGATCTGCGTGTGGAATTTATATGCCACATATTTCCTATTGCCCATTAAAGATGCAGGGTGTGAATCCAGCAACACAAAAAGGGTTAACTCTGCTCTGCGACTCCCACTGATTGTGTTAGTGATGGGATTAAGACAGCTGACTCTTGGATCAGCCGACTCCTAGATGAGTAGATCACCCTATGATACACTCAGGAGATAATCCCATCACATGTGTCTCCTCTCTCCCTATTCATTCATTATGGGGGGGGGGGGGGGGGGAGATGTCTGTTTGCAAGTTGTTCATGGTTGATTGATGTTGATTGATTTATGTTGTTAGACTTCTTGAACTGTATATATACTGAGTTGGTCTTCAATAAAGAGAGTTCCTGTTTTGCCCTCAACATAGAGTGTCATCTCATGTGTGGGGAAACAGCTATATTTACTCTGGGGATTGCTATCGGTATTATACTCCCCTGGGATTACAACACGGTTCTACCCACTGAAAGTTGGATCCTGGTCTTCGGCCCAGGGTGGGTGGAAGACGGCGAGACCTCAACCAAGCTACGGCGGTTCGTGGGGTCGGCAGTGATTACGGTGTCAAGTGGAGTTCTTGGAACTCTCAGGAAGCACTAGGAGCATCCATCAACGGAGGTACCCAGTCGGGGTGCCAGGAGATCCGTTACAGTGCTGGCAGCAGTGGGATGGCGTCCTAGTGCGAGGACAAGCAGCTCGGAGACACAGTTTGTGGAGTATATTGAGGGCAACGCTAGTATCCGTACAGCGCCCCTGGCTACAGCAGGATGGAATCGGCTAGTCTTCGGACAGCGTTCCACTACAAGGAGGAGGATTACCCGGTCTGGAGGGATGCAGTCGAGAAAGGCGTCTGGCACGAGGCCCTGGAAGACATACAGTGTCGGCTGGGTGAGAGTCTCCCCAGTGAGGAGCAGCAGTTGCGGATGTGAGTGGCCCTGCGAATGCACCTTCTGGGAGAGCAGCCCGTGGATGAGTGGGTGAAAGAACTCGAGAGCCTGGTATGGAAGAAGCTTTGGCTAGACGACGCCTACCAGGCACTCTGGTGGTACGTGATTTGGCACTCCCCCTGGATGGCTGAGCACGACAGACCCGAGGGTGAGGATTATGATGGCCCTGGCTTGTTGTTTGAGGCCTTTGCAGAATCGGAGTTCGGAGATGCTGGAGAGTCCCATTTCTAGGATATCCATGACTACAGGGAGGCTATGCATGATTGCGCTACAGCGAGAGAGGCGAGACAAAACCTGGCATCTCTAGTGACAATTTAGTGGGAGCTGGAGCAGGATTACCAATACTTCCTCAGCTCAATTCGGCCCAAATATACACTGCCAGAGAGCTGGGTGGCAGTCCCAGACCTACAACCCTACAGTTGGGAAGACCTGACTGAAGTATCCCCTGCTTCAGTACCAGCTGCGGAGGTAGGGGACCTCATAGACTGGTCCTGGGGGGAACCCCATATGGCAGGTGGAGATGGGACCAAGGTCTCTCCACCGGCCCTACAAGGATGCTGGGTGGTCGGTCCAGATCCCCAACGGCATCCGGAGTTTCAGGGAGAAGGGACAGTCCGTCTTGCTCCCCAGCGGCAGTATGTTTTGCAGGGAGAGCATCATTTTTCAGGGAGAGGAGAGCATCGTCTCCATTCCCCAGCGGCAGTGTACCTTGAAGGGAGAGGAGACAACCGGTCTATCTCCCCAACCACAGGGGGTACAGCACCCCTAACTCTGATGGTGCAGATGGGACCGCGGTCTCTGCACCAGGCCTACCAGGATGCTGGACGGCCAGTACAGATCCCCCACCAACCCCGCAGGAATGCCAGGAGGAGAAGGTAAGCGATCCCTCCTCTCTACATCCTGATTCGTAACAAGGTCCTGGGCGTAGGATTCCCTGACCCCATCCCAGAGAAAGAGCTGGTATCTGGGCAGAGTGCAGTTGGCCTCTGCCCTCCCCTATCCTCTTGTCCAGAGGCCGACTCCCCACAGGCTACCCCAGTGGAAGAGCTGGCATCTGGGACAGAGCGCAGTTGGCCTCTGCCCTCCCCTTTCCTTTTGTCCAGAGCTCGACTCCCCACAGGCTACCCCAGTGGAAGAGCTGGCATCTGAGCAGAGCGAAGTTGGCCTCTGCCCTCTTATCCTCTTGTCCAGAGGCTGATTCCCCACAGGCTACCTCAGCGAAAGAGCTGGCATCTGGGCAGAGCGCAGTTGGTTTCTGCCCACCAAGTACCCACAGCTCCAAGCTAGAGAACAACAATGCAAGGAGCAACAGACACACACTCAACAGCTGGGGACATACAGAACAGAGCCAGGCCCCAGAGTTCAACAGGACCAGTGTTTGTTTATGGGTGGGCTACTCAAATAACTCAGGCACCAACCGACAGGAGGTCAGGTACCTGGTTAGTCTACTGTTGGGAGGGCAGAAATGTGACGGACTAAATAGTCACTGGGGCTGCTGGAGAGGCCTGAGGGCTAGCCTCCTTCCTACGGACTATGGACCCAGAACTATGGAGACCACCTCAGACCTTTTGGGGTTACAAGGAACTATGAACCCTGATTTCTGTGTTGAATTTATATGCCACATATTTCCTATTGCCCATTAAAGGTGCAGGGTGTGAATCCAGCAGCACAAAAAGGGTTAACTCTGCACTGAGACTGACTCCCACTGATTGTGTTAGTGATGGGATTAAGACAGCTGACTTTTGGTCCCTTAAGTGGGAGGCACATATGCAAACTGTTGTAATTCCTACACCGTTCACCTGATTTGGATGTAAATACTCTCAAATTAAAGCTGACAGTCTGCAGTTAAAGCACATCTGGTTTTTTTTCATTTCAAATCCATTGTGGTGGTGTATAGAGCCAAAAATTTTAGAATTGTGTCGATGTCCCAATATTTATGGACCTGACTGTATACCGAGTTGGTCTTCAATAAAGAGAGTTCCTGTTTTACCCTCAACATAGAGTGTCATCTCATGTGTGGGGGAACAGCTATATTTTCTCTGGGGATTGCTATCGGTATTATATGCCCCTGGGATTACAACACGGTTCTACCCACTGGAAGTTGGATCCTGGTCTTGGGCCCAGGGTGGGTGGTAGACGGTGAGACCTTAACCAAGCTGCGGCAGTTCGTGGGGTTGGCAGTGATTATGGTGTCAAGTGGAGTGCTTGGAGCCCTCAGGAAGCACTAGGAGCATCCATCAATGGAGGTACCCAGTCGGGGTGCCAGGAGATCCGTTACAGACGGTAACCCTATGATCGGGGAATACTGGAATAGATATGCGTCTTCTGATTGGAAAGACCCCAGAGGCAGGGATATTAACTTTGACATCAATATAGATGGTTTGTTTAACCACCTGCCATCTGGGCCATTTGCCCCCTTCCTGACCAGGCCAAATTTTTCAAAACTGACATATCTCACTTTATGTGGTAATAACTTTGGAACGCCTTTATTTATCCAAGTCATTCAGAGATTGTTTTCTCGTGACACATTGTACTTCATGAAAGTCATAAATTTGAGTCAAAATATTTCACCTTTATTTATGAAAAAATCCCAAATTTACCCAAAAATTTGAAAAATTCGCAATTTTCTAAATTTCAATTTCTCTGCTTTTAAAACAGAAAGTGATACCTCATAAAATATTTATTATTTAACATTCCCCATATGTCTACTTTATGTTGGCATCATTTTGGAAATGTCATTTTATTTTTTTAGGACGTTAGAAGGCTTAGAAGTTTAGAAGCAATTCTTCAAATTTTTAAGAAAATTGACAAAACCCACTTTTTAAGGACCAGTTCAGGTCTGAAGTCACTTTGTGGGGCCTACATAGTGGATACCCCCATAAATGACCCCATTGTAGAAACTACACCCCTTAAGGTATTCAAAACCGATTTTACAAACTTTGTTAACCCTTTAGGCGTTTCACAAGAATTAAAGGAAAATGGAGATCAAATTTTAAAATTTCACTTTTTTGGCAGATTTTCCATTTTAATCAATTTTTTTCTTTAACACATCGATGGTTAACAGCCAAACAAAACTCAATATTTATTACCCAGATTCTGCGGTTTACAGAAACACCCCACATGTGGTCGTAAACTGCTGTATGGGCACACGGCAGGGCGCAGAAGAAAAGGAACTCCACATGGTTTTTAGATGCCATGTCCCATTTGAAGCCCCCTGATGCACCCTTACAGTAGAAACTCCCAAGAAGTGATCCCATTTTGGAAACTAGGGGATAAGGTGCCAGTTTTATTAGTACTATTTTTGGGTACATATGATTTTTTGATCATTCATTATAACACTTTATGGGGCAAGGTGACCAAAAAATTGGTTGTTTTAGCACAGTTTCTATTTATTTATTTTTACAGCGTTCACCTGAGGGGTTCAGTCAAGTGACATTTTTATAGAGCAGATTGTTACGGACGTGGCGATACCTAATATGTATACTTTTTCTCATTTATTAAAGTTTTACACAATAATAGCATTTTTGAAACAAAAAAATTATGTTTTAATGTGTCCATGTTCTGAGAGCTATAGTTTTTTTATTTTTTGAGAGATTTTCTTATGTAGGGGCTCATTTTTTGCGGGATGAGGTGACGGTTTTATTGGTACTATTTTGTGGGACATTCGCATTTTTGATCACTTGGTGTTGCACCTTTTGTGATGCAAGGTGACAAAAATTGCTTGTTTTGACACAGTTTTTTTTTTTTTTTTATGGTGTTCACCCGAGGGGTTAGGTCATGTGATATTTTTATAGAGCTGGTTTTTACGGACGCGGCAATACCTAATATGTATACTTTTTTTTATTTTTTCTATTTTTTACTTTTTTTTTTCATTCCTTTCTTGGGGACTTTTTTTTTTTTACATGTGAAACTTTTTTTTATTTTTTTATTTTCAACCTTTTATTTTTTTTATTTTACACTTTTCGTCCCCCATAAGGTCATACAAGACCTCTGGGGGACATTTACTTCACTTTTTTTTTTTTTTTTTTCCACTGTTGATTTCTCCTGTAACTGGGGCTGACATAGTAGCCCCAGTTACAGGACAAATACACCCCTAGAGAGGCTGTACAGCAGCAATCCAGCGCTGTACAGCCTCAGAGCAGGGCTGATCGAGGTCTCTGAGAGACCTCACACAGCTCCTGCACACTCCGGTCCTTCTCTGCATACACAGCGCTCACCGAGCGCTGTGTATGCAGCGATCCGGAAGGCAGGGACACCTGGGAACTGTCCCTGCCTTGTCTTAGGGTTGCCCTGCTGTCACTGACAGCGGGCAACCCGATCAGCAGCTGCACGATTAGCGTACAGCTGCACTTTCTGAACGGACGTTCTGGAACGTCCGTTCAGAAATAGACGTCCACCCATAGGACGTTTATAGTCTATGGGCGGACGTAAAGCAGTTAAATGGCCTTTTTGTGAGGCAGTGGATGAAGGGTGCTGGACATTTACACAGTGGGTCTATCTGTCCAAATCCAAACCCATAGGAAAACTAGTGTTACAGGCTGGAGAGAGTGCTCAATGGTATCAGTTCAGAGGTACTGGGCAAGTGTGTGTAACGGTGGTGAGAATTCCCTATGAAACGGAAGGTCTCCAGCTTGTGAAACCGCATTTGGACTCTTGCAATACCCCTATCCATCAATTGGCAGATCCTATAACTCCTCAACTGTCATCCCCATGGAAGATCATCAAACAAAATTTGTCCTATACACCTGGAGAATTTCCGTGGATGACTTCAGAGTAGACCATTGGGATCACAGATGTGAGGAGTTTGTGAGAAACCAAATTGATATGATAAGAGGTGGGATAGAGGCGGGGCAAAAGGGTAAGAAAAGATGATCCTTGACACCGGAAATACAAGGGGAGAAGAGATCTGGTTGCCATGGGACTAGGCGGAGGTGCATTGGGAGTGAGCGCCCTGAACACTATGGATATGGAAGTCCTGAGAAGTAAACTTGGGGATGTTGCGCGACACACCAGGGAAGGATTCAAAACCCAGCTTGATGTAAACCACGTTCTAGTGAGTTTACAGCATTCACACCTAGATGCCACTATATCTCTATCTTCTGCACATCCTTGTACAACGACCACTACCCATTCAACCTCTGTCAACAGGTAAGTCCCCTGATCTCTCCCTTTGCAGCCAATCACACCAACTGGTGGGTGGTTCAGTGGCACGGATGTCGGAATCTTCCTTGTACTGCATCGTCTTTGGCACCTATATCTGGCCATCTTAGACAGGGTTACAGTGCCATTACCTGGGAATTGTTATGAATAACTAGATATTACTTTATCCACAGCTCCCCTCGGACGTTCTAACCTATGAGGGAGGCCATCCTTATCTGTTTGACACAGAAGGATGTTGGAGGAAAGATGATGCTATCCTCTTTCAAGGTGGGATTGGGTGCTTAGACACCAGTGTTGGAACACCGAGGGGTCCTGTATGATGAAGGACAGCCTATAACCCTCCTCCCATCTGAAATACTTGGGACAGGGGTATTGGTACCAAGGGCAAAATTTGTCATATACAATTTATGGAACTAACTGCACTGAGAGAGGAAAACCTCCTCCGAGGAGCATATTGCACCCTTTGTCCCGTCCTAGGATTAGACGTCGCGGAACAACAGGGAAGAACATTGATCACCCCAGAGAAGAGACATTCCTCTTGGTTTTGGTAAAGAACTCCTGCTAGACTTCTGCAAAGAAGACAAGATACTTAAGAATCTTCGAGAGACTGAGAATCGGGCCACTATTCAACTAACCCATGACAAAACCAAGATAACTGCGATTGCTACTGCTTTAGAAAAGGACTCCAAGGTTTCATGGTGGGAGAGTCTATTTGGCTACAGTCCAGAGGCTTCATCATTTTTCAATCTCTTGCTACACCCGGTGAAAGTTCTTCTGGTTCTGGTTATCATCATGTACATGGGACTGTGCTTTATTTACCGGGGGTCAAGGGACTTGCTGACCAATTACACCAGAACCAGACAGAACTTCATAAAGCTAACCGGAGAAGGAGGCTCAGGATGTAACTCCAGTGAAATCCTGAAGCCAGGGACCTCATGTACATACTTTGTCTCCTATGAAGGTTCAGGGTGTAAAACCAATGCAATCCTGAAACCACATAGTGTTGTATATATATTGTTTGTGTATTTTTCTATGAATTTAAGAGTGTTGGGTGGGGGAGCGGAGCCTGACCGCTGAGCGAGATGGAAGTCTGAGACAGAGCAGACCCGTGCCAAGCTACAAAAAGACACCCCAAACTGAACAAAAATGGTGAAGATTGGGAGAGACAGTTTGAGATAACACCCTACAACCCCTAAACACAAGAAGGGGCAGACGGAGATGGATCGATTTGTGAGAAAAAAGCTGGTGCTTTCACCAGCACGCACAAAACAAAATGGCGCCGCTACCTGACTCAGAGGAGGAGGAAGCCTTACTCCAAGCAACAAAAGAGGAAAGAACTTCTTCATGATGGGGCGGCAATTCATATGTACCAGGATATAGCCCCCACAACACTAAATAAAAAGCGCATTCTCAAGCCCCTTACAGAATACCTGAGGGGCCACATAATAATGTACCACTGGCTTTTCCAATTTGGCCTTACTTTCAGCAAAGAAGGAAAAAGGTACACAGTTCGCACACCATCGGACCTATTGGACTCACCTTGGAACCGATCCGATACATATAGATTCCTGGCTACCTTTGGACAGCACAGCGCTAAAACTACCCCCACTGCCTAGGATGGAACCATGAAAGAATATAAAAACTCCAGCAATTGCGTTTTCCAGATAGTGTGAATGCACTTTTACCCCGACGCCAGTATCCTGTGCATCTACCCTAAAGCGGCAGAAGTCTGATGAAGGCCAATGTGTGCCGAAATGTCAAAAATTGTACACAGCCGCTAATATCAATTAAAGAATTTCTTTTTTGCAACGCAATTGCTGGAGTTTTTATATTCTTACTGAAACGGGGTGGGAACCCGACTTCCAGCGGCAAACGGACGGCAGAGTGCCACGAAGTTTTGCTTATATAGGATGGAACCATGGTCGGTAGTCACCAAGCACAAGTCGCCGGGCACCAGAAGAAGAAAGGATTGAATACACAGAATCCATTGCATGTTCAGATAATGTGTACCCATTCTCTTGCTGTGTCTCCTTTGCTTCCTCTCTTTACCATCATTCATCTGTCTTCTCCTCTCTTCTTCCATTATATCATTGTCTCTACATTCCTTTTCTTTCAACCTTCAAATTCTAATTATTGAGCCCACTGTGCATCCTCTCAGCGACACACCCCCTAAAATGAGACCACTAACGCTAGGGTTCTTGTCATACTTTAGCTTAATGTACAGTGAGAGCCATGCCAGTACTTAATGTGGTGTATCTAAAAAGAAATAATCTAAGATGCTCTTACTCCTTATGACTTTCCCTCTAAATCCTCCACACTTTACCAATCTATGCTTTAAATTTGCTTACTAAATATCATAACTCATATGGATCATGTATGGGCTACTTAAACTCTCCAAGGAGGGTGACATGTACAGTAGACTACCTTAGCCGATGCATGACTAAATCCTGGAAGGGATAAATACCCACTACTTTATGGAGCACGGGTCTGTGGTGCCAGATCAGGAGGTTTATTAACCACTCTCTGCCTCCACACACTCAAGTATACATGGTGAGCACTGATTTCCATCTCTTGCCTCCCATTCCCTGTGATAATATGTGGCTCACCCTAGAGTCGGTCACAATTATCTTCTTTAATAATTTGAGTGTTTGGTTTTTGTTTAATAATTTACAAGTTATGCTCTTGTTATGTACCCTTACACAGGCCGCTCCCAGGAAAGACTGCACCAATAAGTCCACCCATATCCATGCCTCATCATCATGGCAACTCTGACCACCACCTCCTTCAATGTCAGAGGCTTCAACACACCGCAAAAAAGATCCCAGTTATTTACCCTTCTGAGGAAGTACAGATTAGACATCTGCTTTCTGCAGGAGACCCACCTAAAAACTAACAAGATCCCTAAACTACCACTTACACACTATGACCACTGGTTTCACTCCACTTACAAATCAGCTGCGAGGGGAACTAGCATAGCTATAGCTAAACAAGTGCCATTTGAGCACATCCTAACACAATCAGACCCAGAAGGAAGATATGTCTTTGTGAAAGGGAAAAATTGGACATGTTATGGTCTCCCTAGCTAGACTTTATACTCCCAATACTAAACAACATACACGGATTAAAAACATACTATCCAAGTTTCAAACCTTTGCTGAAAGCATTCGCTTAGTGGGTGGAGACTTAAACGTTTCTCTTAATCACACTGTAGATATATCTAGGGGAACCTCCACTGTTTCACAAAAGACATCCAAAAAGTGCTGAGGGAAAATTACCTAGTAGACTCGTGGAGAACCCTAAATACCTCCACCAAATACTTCACATTCTATTCACAGGTACATCACAAATATCAGAGATTGGATTATATATTCATCTCTGACAATCAACTAGACATGCTCCAACACTCCGTTATTGGCTCAATAACAATATCAGACCATACTCCAGTTTCAACATCCATATACTTCCTATCTCTTCCCCCCAGAGAATGACCTGGCACCTAAACGAAACCCTGTTAGACTCAGAAGAAGCTTTGAAAAACATTAGTCACAAACTTACCTTATACTTTCAAGATAACATTCCAACAGATACCTCCAGGCCAGAGTCTGGGAGGCACACAAAGCTTACATCAGAGGAGAGTTTGTGGCGTTGGGCGCTAAGATAAAAAAAAGACAGACAAAAAATGCTCAACTCGCTGCTATCCCAAATTGCTTCAATAGAAGCCATCCGGAAACAATCTAAAGCGAGAATTATGCAAACAGATTTGGCCACACTACGCCGGAAACTAAAAGAACTACTCAACATCAAAATGTGCCAAAGCCTACCAATACACAAGGTTTAAATACTACGCACATGGGGACAAAGGTAACAAGTTGATGACTTAATTAAAAAGCGGAAAGACTCTCAATACATAAAAAGTATAAAGACTCACACGGGATCTATTACTAACGAAACTAAAACTATTGCAGCAGAGTCATTTCTAAAAAACAACTGTACAATATTCCAACACACCTAACAGCAAACACAAATCACGCTAAAAAATATCAATTCCTATCCACTCTTAAATTACCCTCAATATCTAAAGAGGACGGCTCCCTCTTGCTATCCCCCATCACATCAGAGGAAATCACTAGTATTATCACTTTGCTACCACACGGGAAAGCGCCAGGCCCCTACAGGCTACCTGCAGGGTACTATAAGAAAAACTTCTACCTATTCTACTCCCTACCTACATTACCGCATGGTGTCAATCACTAATGGAAGGAACAACCCCTCTGAAACAAACTCCTGAGGCGACCATAACTGTATTCGCTAAAGAGGGAAAGGATGATACGGTCTGTAGCAACTATAGGCCCATTTCCCTTCTTAACCTACAGTCGTGGCCAAAAGTTTTGAGAATTAGATAAATATTGGAAATTGGAAAAGTTGCTGCTTAAGTTTTTATAATAGCAATTTGCATATACTCCAGAATGTTATAAAGAGTGATCAGATGAATTGCATAGTCCTTCTTTGCCATGAAAATTAACTTAATCCCCAAAAAAACCTCCACTGCATTTCATTGCTGTCATTAAAGGACCTGCTGAGATCATTTCAGTAATCGTCTTGTTAACTCAGGTGAGAATGTTGACGAGCACAAGGCTGGAGATCATTATGTCAGGCTGATTGGGTTAAAATGGCAGACTTGATATGTTAAAAGGAGAGTGATGCTTGAAATCATTGTTCTTCCATTGTTAACCATGGTGACCTGCAAAGAAACGCGTGCAGCCATCATTGCGTTGCATAAAAATGGCTTCACAGGCAAGGATATTGTGGCTACTAAGATTGCACCTCAATCAACAACTTATAGAATCATCAAGAACTTCAAGGAAAGAGGTTCAATTCTTGTTAAGAAGGCTTCAGGGCGTCCAAGAAAGTCCAGCAAGTGCCAGGATCGTCTCCTAAAGAGGATTCAGCTGCGGGATCGGAGTGCCACCAGTGCAGAGCTTGCTCAGGAATGGCAGCAGGCAGGTGTGAGCACATCTGCACGCATAGTGAGGCGAAGACTTTTGGAAGATGGCCTGGTGTCAAGAAGGGCAGCAAAGAAGCCACTTCTCTCCAAAAAAAACATCAGGGACAGATTAATCTTCTTCAGAAAGTATGGTGAGGACTGGGGCAAAGTCATATTCTCCGATGAAGCCTCTTTCAGATTGTTTGGGGCATCTGGAAAAAGGCTTGTCCGGAGAAGAAAAGGTGAGCGCTACCATCAGTCCTGTGTCATGCCAACAGTAAAGCATCCTGAGACCATTCATGTGTGGGGTTGCTTCTCATCCAAGGGAGTGGGCTCACTCACAATTTTGCCAAAAAACACAGCCATGAATAAAGAATGGTACCAAAACACCCTCCAACAGCAACTTCTTCCAACCTATCCAACAACAGTTTGGTGAAGAACTATGCATTTTCCAGCACGATGGAGCACCGTGCCATAAGGCAAAAGTGATAACTAAGTGGCTCGGGGACCAAAACGTTGACATTTTGGGTTCATGGCCTGGAAACTCCCCAGATCTTAATCCCATTGAGAACTTGTGGTCAATCCTCAAGAGGCGGGTGGACAAACAAAAACCCACTAATTCTGACAAACTCCAAGAAGTGATTATGAAAGAATGGGTTGCTATCAGTCAGGAATTGTCCCAGAAGTTGATTGAGAGCATGCCCAGTCGAATTGCAGAGGTCCTGAAAAAGAAGGGCCAACACTGCAAATACTGACTCTTTGCATAAATGTCATGTAATTGTCGATAAAAGCCTTTGAAACGTATGAAGTGCGTGTAATTATATTTCACTACATCACAGAAACAACTGAAACAAAGATCTAAAAGCAGTTTAGCAGCAAACTTTGTGAAAACTAATATTTGTGTCATTCTCAAACCTTTTGGCCACGACTGTAGATGTGAAGATCTGGGCAAAAATCCTAGCAAATAGACTAAATCAAATTATCCCTAAAATAATACACCCAGATCAAGCGGGCTTTGTGACAGGCAGGGAAGGGAACTTCCACTCCTGCAGAATACTCCATGCAATCAAACTGACAACTAACAAAAAAAGTCCCCTTATTTTACTCGGTACAGACGCCCAAAAAACATTTGACAGAGTCAACTGGATTTATATGCAACGAGCTCTACACAGATTTGGAATACCTGACCCCTTTATTTAGCTATAATGACATTGTACAGCTGCCCTAGTGCCAGAGTAAGGGTTAATGGCACTCTTTCGGAAAAAAAATTAAACATTAGTAATGGAACCCATCAGAGATGCCCACTATCACCAACTCTATTCATTATTACTATGGAGACCCTGTTACAAACAATCAGAGACAATCCATCTATTAGAGGATTGAGGTTTAAAGAGACTGAACATAAATGTGCAGCCTTTGCAGATGACTTCCTGTTATTGCTTACGAACCCTACTCAGGCATTTCCATTGCTAATGAAGATATTTGAGGAATTTGGTTCTAGGAGCAATTTTAAAATTAATTATACTAAATCTGAAGCACTAAACATTACTCTCCTACACCCACAAATTCAAAAACTACGTGACTCCTTTCTGTTCAAATGGCAGCAAGACAAAATCAAATACCTAGGGATTTATCTAACTGCCGAGTTCTCAAAATTATACTCCGCAAACTACTCCACCCTTCTAAAACAAGTCAAAGATCAGCTAAAGTCTCTATAACTACCATACAGTATATATCATGGCTAGGTAGAAAAAAACTTGCTACAGACCTATATCATGCCAAAATTCTTACACTTGCTACAAATGGTACCCATATACCTCCCTCAAATCTTTTTTACATCAGTACGCTCCATATTCACTTTCCTATGGAAAGGTAGAAAACCGAGAATAGCATATGATAGACTAACTAAAGAACGTTCCAATGGAGGATTTGGCTTTCCAGATGTAAAAACGTATTACTGGGCAATACAACTAAAGAGATGGCTTCAGATATACATCCCCCAATTCAGGATTCTAATGTCAGATATAGAACTGGTAAGCCACTCTGATAGACAATTAGCGAGAATGTGGGGCATTGGGGTGACCTACCCACTGCCAGATGGCCTAACGAAGGGTGTTCATACTACCATTAAACTTCTGAAAACAGATAAAACTCCATTCTCTGACCCCCAAGATATATGCCCTCTTTCCTACTCCCATACCTACTATACCCTGACATGGCTGCCCCCCCCCCCTTTTTGGGGTAGTCTCAAAAACGTAAACATTGAAGAGTTAGTATTTAACACTAAAACCCCTACTGACATGGATGGTCTTTGTTCTTACTATATAAATAAAGACAACTTCCTAGCTCAAAGGGAGTTTAACCCCTTCAGGACCCTGCCATTTTTCACCTTAAAGGGATTCTGTCACCTCGTTTTAGCCTATAGAGCTGCGGACATGAACGGCTAGATCGCCGCTTGCATGTCCGCAATATACCTGTCCCATAGCGATGTGTACTTTTGTGTTTATTTTTATCTGATTTTATAGATATGTAAATTAGCCTGGTAAGGAGCCCAAGGTGCTGTACTAACCTTCTTGGAGCCCAGCCACGCCCCCTATGAAGGATTCCAGCACTGCCTGCGTCCTCCGAATCTCCTCCTTGCTCACAGTTAGATCGCCGCGAGCTCGCGCATGCGCAGTGCCGGCAAAGTGTTCCTTACCTGTGCTGGCATCAGCCTCAGGGAAGGAACTGCGCATGTGCGAGCTCACGCATCTCGAGATTATGGCGATCTAACTGTGAGCAAGGAGGAGATTCGGAGGACACAGGCGTTGCTGGGCAGCTTCATAGGGGGCGTGGCTGGGCTCAAAGAAGGTTATTACAGCCCCTTGGGCTCCTTACCAGGCTAATTTTCATATCTATAAAAAAATAAATGTAACTCAATAAAGTACACAGCGCTATGGGACAGGTATATTGCGGACATGCTAGCGGCGATCTAGCCGTGCATGTCTGCAGCTCTATAGGCTAAAACGAGGTGACAGAATCCCTTTAAGGACCAGGCCATTTTTTGCAAATCTGACATGTCACTTTATGTGGTGATAATTTTAAAACGCTTTTACTTATCCAGGCCATTCTGAGACAGTTTTCTCGTCACATATTGTACTTCATGACAGTGGTAAAATTGAGTAAAAAAAATGTATTTTTATTTATAAAAAAAATGCCAAATTAGCAAATTTCTATTTCTCTACTTTTATATTATATAGTAATACCTCCAAAAATAGTTATTACTTTACATTCCCCATATGTCTACTTCATGTTTGGATTATTTTGTGAATGCCATTTTATTTTTTGGGGACGTTAGATGGCTTAGAAGTTTAGAAGCAAATCTTGAAATTTTTCTGAAAATTTCCAAAACCCGCTTTTTAAAGGACCAGTTCAGGTCTGAAGTCACTTTGTGAGGCTTACATAATAGAAACCACCCAAAAATGACCTCATTTTAGAAACTACACCCCTCAAGGTATTCAAAACGGATTTTACAAACTTTGTTAACCCTGTAGGTGTTCCACAAGAATTAATGGAAAATAGAGATAAAATTTCAAAATTTCACTTTTTTGGCAGATTTTCCATTTTAATAAATTTTTTCCAGTTACAAAGCAAGGGTTAACAGCCAAACAAAACTTAATATTTATTGTCCTGATTCTGTAGTTTACAGAAACACCCCATAAGTGGTCGTAAACTGCTGTACAGGCACACAGCATTGCGCATAAGGAAAGGAAAGGAATGCCATATGGTTTTTGGTAGGTGGATTTTGCTGGACTGTTTTTTTGACCCCATGTCCCATTTGAAGCCCCCCTGATGCACCCTTAGAGTAGAAACTACGGGATAATGTGTCAGTTTTGTTGGTACTATTTTAGGGTACATAAGATTTTTGGTTGCTCTATATTACACTTTTCGTGAGGCAAAGTAACCAAAAATAGCTGTTTTGGCACTGTTTTTATTTTTTTATATTTACAACGTTTATCTGACAGGTTAGATCATGTGGTAATTTTATAGAGCAGGTTGTTACGGATGCGACAATACCAAATATGACAACTTTTTTGGTTGTTTGTTTCAGTTTTACGTAATGAAGCATTTTTGAAAAAAAAATTTTTTGCAGTGTTTCCACGTTCTGAAAGCCGTAGTTTTTTATTTCTTTTTTTGGCGATGGTCTTGTGTATGGGTTCATTTTTTTCGGGATGAGATGATGGTTTGATTGGTACTATTTTCGGGTGTATATGACTTTTTGATCGCTTGATATTACACTTTTTGTGATGTAAGGTGACATAAAATGGCTTTTTTGACACCTTTTATTTTTTTACGGTGTTCACCAGAGGGGTTAGGTCATGTGATATTTTTATACAGCAGGTTCTTACATACGTGGCGATACATAAATAAAAAAAAGTTGACATATTAGGTAAGTTTTACACAATGATATCATTTTTTAAACAAAAAAAAATGATGTTTTAGTGTCTCCATAGTCTGAGAGCCATAGTTTTTTCAGTTTTTGGGCGATTGTTTTAGGTAGGGTATAATTTTTTGAAGGATGACGTGACGGTTATATTGGTACAATTTTGGGGGGCATACGCCTTTTTGATTGCTTGTTGTTACACTTTTTGCGATGTAAGGTGCCAAAGTTTTTTTTTTTTTTTGACAGTGTCGATACGGACGCGGCGATACTTTGTCTACTTCCCCCCCCCCTATTTTTGACAATTTTTTAAACTTTATTTTGGGAAAAGGACACTTTTTTTTTTACTTGAAACTTGTAATTTTTTTTGTAAAACTTGTAATTTTTTGTCCCACTCTGGGACTTCAACTTTTGGGGGTCTGATCCCCTTTAAAATGCATTGGCTGTAAGTGTATTACAGCACAGTGGCTCAGTGGTTAGCACTGGTGCTTTGCAGTGCTGGGGTCCTAGGTTTGAATCCGACCAAGGGCAACATCTGCATGGAGTTTGTATGTTCTCCCCGTGTTTGTGTGGGTTTCCTCCAGGTACTTCGGTTTCCTCCCCCACTCCAAAGACATACTTACAGTGACCTTAGATTGTGAGCCCCATTGGGGACAGTTGGATGCTAATGTGTGTAAAGCGCTGTGGAATATAGTAGCGCTATATAAATACATAAAATAAATGAATAAATGAATAATACACTTACAGCCTGTTTGCCTGTGAGATCCAGGGGGCTAGATCTCACAGGCTCTCCCGGAAGGCATCGGGCTGTCTTTCCTGCCATCGGATCCCTGATGGAAGCTCCGGACATCGCACGTGCTGTGGCACATCAAGGGTTAATGCGCCGGCATCAGTGATTTCTCTGATGCCGATGCATGCAGCAGGGTCCGGCAATCCAGGGGTACCCCCGGGTACATCACCAGCTGAAATTGATCAAATACATATACGATCACACGGATTCTCCAGATGTGTTAAAATCCAGGAACAAATAATATTATAAAACAAAGACAGGTGTACTCTGCGGTCTTACTAAGCCAGGGCTTGACAAATTTCCTTGGAATCTAGGAGCCAGCTAAAAAAGTTAGGAGCCAGGCGGAGCCGCGTCATAAAGTCCCCAGTAGATGCCCCCATAGTGCTCCCCCCCCCACTTCTCCATAGAGCCGCCCCCCCCAATAATGCTGTATACCATGTTACATATGCAGTGTACATGTGCTGTATACCATGTTACATATGCAGTGTACATGAGCTGTATAGTATGGTATATGCAGTATACAGGACTATGATATATGTACAGTATATAGGACTATGACATACAGTGTACATGTGCTGACACCTCAGGCTCCTTCCTCACTTGGATGAGAGTAGTAGTAATTTGCACTGCAGGTGAACCTGAGAGCCACGAGGAGGTCAGCACTATGGCCCCACACAGCAGGTCAGGCCTCCAGCCCATCAGACACAGCAGCAGCTTAACGTGCTGCCAGGCCGGACTCTGCATTCCGCTTATAGAGCAGATGGGCCGCCCGAGCTCGCTGGGGGCAGGACGGAGCTTCTCCTCATCACACCACATCTGTCACAGTGGACTTCCGCGGCGTATGCTCAGCCATGGGCAGGGAGCGTGTCCAAAGAGCAGCCGCATATATGGAACCTAAGGCACCGTCACACAGCTCTCCGCTCATCTCCACTCCTGTGCTGCCTGTGGACAGAACGCCCCCCCCCTCCCGAGCTCCGCACCCATCGCCCGGGCACCTTTGAAAACGGGCTGACAAATACCCAAGCGCCAGGACCAAATTCCTGGTCGCCATGGCGACCTGGGATTTGTCGAGCCCTGTACTAAGCCCTCAAACTGGTGTTAAAATTGAGAGATTAGCCAACATGTCCTACACGAGGACATGTCTGAGCCCGAGCACCGCGCCAAGGTTTCTCAAGTAGCTCCTACCTGGGCCGTATGGGCGAATTACAGGAATTACAGGATCGCAAGGTCCGACTCAAAGCAATCTCCCAGTAACCTCCAGCATGTGACCATGCGTACAATGGGAGGAGGCAGAGAGCTCTGAGCCCCACCCAAGACTGACTTTGTTTATGTTATATTGTTTGTACTGTTTATCACATCCACACATTTGCTATCCTGTATAGGATGTCCATTGTGGTACTTGTGGTCCGTTGCAGGCATCCTCCATTGAATGCATTTTTGCTGGGGATTGCTCCTGTAATTCGCCCACTGGCTCCTGGTATTGCCCATACGGCCCAAGTAGGTTTAGCGTTAGGTCCCGAGCTACTTGAGAAACCTTGGCGCGGTGCTCGGGCTCAGACATGTCCTCATGTAGGACATGTTGGACATGTTGGCTAACCTCTCAATTTTAACACCAGTTTGAGGGCTTAGTAAGACCGCAGAGTGCACCTGTCTTTGTTTTTGTTATATTATTTGTACTGCTTATCACATCCACACATTTGCTATCCTGTGTAGGATGTCCATTGTGGTATTTGTGATCCGCTGCAGGCATCCTCCATTGTATGCATTTTTGCTGGGGATTGCCATTAGCAGCAAACCACAAGTGCAGGATCTGCCGCCCCCCCCCTTCCCCCCGGTATAGATGCACCACTGCATATGGGGTTGAGCACTTCCTGCTTTTTAATACCACACCAATTTGTAGTTTGTATTTTAAAATCCAGGAACACTCATACAAGACTATGAATACATGGTATAATGATCCAAACAAATTATACACAATGGGACTAAGGTAGACTAATGCTTACTGGAGATGCTCACAAACAGAAGGCTCACTGAGCAACATATTCTGGTCGTGCCCTTTAATCAAAAGATTTTGAGACCAGATAGAAAACAAAATAAATCACATATGTCTTTCCTAGTGATATCGAGGGTAATTTAAGAGTGGATAGGAATTGATCTATTTTAGCGTGATCTGCGTTTGCTGTTAGGTGTGTTGGAATATTGTACAGTTGTTGGTAGAAATATCTGAACTCTGCTGCAATATTTTTAGTTTAGTTAGTAATAGATCCCGTGTGAGTCTTTATACTTTTTATGTATTGAGAGTCTTTCCGCTTTTTAATTAAGTAAACTCTCTCCCACCTCAGTATTATTATGGCTACCCACACCGAGCTGGACTCCGAAAGCATTTGACCTCCCTACATGGTTGGTGCAGACTGCCAGATTACTAATACCCCTACATTGGCTTAATCCAGACCCTCAGACTCTGGAACAATGGCAGACGAAAGTAGAACAAATCTACCTTATGGAAGAATTAGCAAGCTGGGCTTATAGATCCCACTTTAAGTTTTGGCGCCTCTGGACACCATGTAGGGAATACAGAAACGCTAATAGATGACAAGTCCGATCTTTACTCCACAGCATAGGATCACTCTTCATCTTTAACGCCTCTGACAATACAATACAAACTGTCCATTGCTCAAGACTCCATAATTATCACATGCAGATGACTCAAAACCAGACATCTATCCTGAACACTTGAACTGCCATGGTGTGAAGCAATGTGATATTACATAATAGAAAATATGCCACATGATTGGATTTACATACCAGTAGAGCAAACCCGGGAGCGACCTGTGACCTATGACTCCTACCCTACGACCTTGGTCCAAAGACCCTTTAATGAGGTTTTCCCAACATTGTTTCTTGATTATATGTTAATATATACCTAATAGTGCCTACTTACCTGGATCAATGTCTTCCCCTCACTTCACAACTTATGTTTTGTGGAGCTAGACTTTTATTATACTCTGTCTGGCCCACTGCTAAAGGATGAGATCATATAGGGACGGGGTATTGCCATCGCCGTTCCCCTTCGTGCAGTGAACAGCCAAATCCACAATAATGTCATACTATAATATTATTATGTTCTTATTTTGAACTTCATGTTTTGTTATATGCAATTTTTGGAAAATCAATAAAAAGATATTTGATTAAAAAAAAAAAAGGGTTGGGTGGGGTTGTGACAACATGGGTTTGTGTGAATGGGGACAAGGAGTAGGGTACTCTAGGGACAGGCCCCCTCCTTTCCTACTATTTTTGCCACTCCAACCCTAAGAACGGCGGAGTTCGTAAGGGATGGACTGAATGTCAGTGCAATGTTCTTTCCCGCAGTTAGAATTTAGGTACTATGACATCACCTCTTACTCAGGGATTCTGGACTGCCTTGGTAAAGATCCACGTTTCTGTCCATGGAGGAACCTCATCAACAATCTACACTTCAATCAAAGAGAGAGGAGAAGCGTCTGGCAGAAGAAGGCCTCTGCTGAAAAAATGCCATCCCACGATACTGTACCCTAAGATTGAGGTGCCGAGTGGGTCGACCTATGAACTGCAAGGGAGAAACCATTCTGGAGTCTGAACAGAAAAAGAAAAAACGAACTCAGGATTAGTGGATACCTTATGATTGGCATAAGACTGCAGAGAAAAGAGCTTCAATCCTGACACGAGAAAGCAGGGAGGGACAAGAAAGGTGAAGACTGTTTATTTCGCGGATGGGGAAGTTGGGTTCCAGTGACGGGCAGGGAAGAGGTCACAGACACGAGAGGTGATGTCTAGGTACCTAAGGACAGGATTACACTTCAGTCCATCCTGAACTGTTACCTACAGTGAGTAGGGTTGAGAAAGCAAATACATCCTAATACAACACTTCCCTGAAACTTTATTGTCGTGTTCTCGGCAACAGGGGGATTGTAAAGGTAAGTGTGTGTGTGTGTGTATATATATATATATATATATATACACTGCTCAAAAAAATAAAGGGAACACAAAAATAACACATCCTAGATCTGAATGAATTAAATATTCTTATGAAATACTTTGTTCTTTACATAGTTGAATGTGCTGACAACAAAATCACACAAAAATTAAAAATGGAAATCAAATTTTTCAACCCATGGAGGTCTGGATTTGGAGTCACACTCAAAATTAAAGTGGAAAAACACACTACAGGCTGATCCAACTTTGATGTAATGTCCTTAAAACAAGTCAAAATGAGGCTCAGCAGTGTGTGTGGCCTCCTCTTGCCTGTATGACCTCCCTACAACGCCTGTGCATGCTCCTGATGAGGTGGCGGACGGTCTCCTGAGGGATCTCCTCCCAGACCTGGACTAAAGCATCTGCCAATTCCTGGACAGTCTGTGGTGCAACGTGACGTTGGTGGATAGAGCGAGACATGATGTCCCAGATGTGCTCAATTGGATTCAGGTCTGGGGAATGGGCGGGCCAGTCCATAGCATCAATGCCTTCGTCTTGCAGGAACTGCTGACACACTTCAGCCACATGAGGTCTAGCATTGTCTTGCATTAGGAGGAACCCAGGGCCAACCGCATGTCACGGAACCATGAACCAGACGTACAACAAGAGATAAGTGAAAATAAGAAGGCTTTATTGAAAATAAAGCTGTAAAGCAAAAGTCCAAACGAATGGTGAAACCGAAGCAGAGTCTTAGAGAGGCCAGAGATCAGGAACCAGAAGGGTAGTCAGACGAAGCCAGGATCAGGAACCAGCAGGGTAGTCAGACGAAGCCAGGATCAGGAACCAGCAGGGTAGTCAGACGAAACCAGGATCAGGAACCAGCAGGGTAGTCAGACGAAGCCAGGGTCAGGAACCAGCAGGGTAGTCAGACGAAACCAGGATCAGGAACCAGCAGGGTAGTCAGACGAAGCCAGGGTCAGGAACCAGAAGCAGCAGCAGTCTTAGAAGCATGTGAACACAGGAGGACCAAGCAAGGAACTGAAGCCACAGACCTCCTATATATATGAGCTAGGCATCCAGCTCCTCCCAGTGGGAAGGAGGAGCCGCAGGGTGGAAGGCTACAAGAAACCCAGAAACCAAGATGGCCGCCAGCACATGTCAAACGAAGGAGAACAGCAAGAAGGTAAGACCATGACAGTACCTCCCCCTCAAGGGCCCCTCCTCCGCGGAGAAAAAAACGGTTTCTGAGGGAAGCGTGCGTGGAAGGCTCGGAGCAAGGCAGGAGCATGGACATCTGCGGAGGGAACCCAGGAACGCTCCTCTGGACCATAACCACGCCAATGGACCAAAAACTGCACCCGACCGCGGACCAGGCGTGAGTCCAGGATATTGCTCACCTCATACTCCTCATGATTGCCCACTCGGACCGGACGAGGCCGAGGAAGTGAAACGATTACACACCAGTGGCTTCAACAGGGAGACATGAAACACGTTAGAGATCCGCATGCCAGGAGGAAGCGCAAGGGCATAGGCTACCGGGTTTACCCTGCGAAGCACTCGGAAGGGACCAACAAAGCGAGGCGCCAGCTTGGGAGTGGGCACTCGAAGGTTGAGGTTGCGGGTGGACAACCATACACGGTCTCCGACCTGGTAGGAAGGAGCAGGCGCTCGTCTGCGATCAGCCTGGAGTCTCGGGCGCTGCGCAGAGGCCTCAAGGGACTTCTGGATCTGTACCCAAGAAGCACGTAGGACGGAAAGGTGATCCTCCACCGCCGGAATATCCTGGGGAGAGAATACCTCCGGTAACACGGCAGGTTGGAACCCATAATTGGCCATGAAGGGAGACGTCCCAGAGGAAGAGTTCACCGCCGTGTTCCTGGCAAACTCAGCCCAAGGCAGAAGGTCAACCCAATTGTCTTGGTGATCGGAGACATAGCAACGAAGGAATTGCTCCAAGGCCTGATTGGATCGTTCTGTGGCCCCATTGGACTGAGGGTGGTAGGCCGAGGAGAAGGAGAGATGAATCCCCAACTGGGAGCAAAAGGCGCGCCAGAACCTGGACACAAACTGACTCCCCCGATCCGACACAATCTCCTTGGGCAAACCGTGCAACCGGAAGACCTCCCTGGCAAAAATCGTGGCCAACTCTTGTGCAGAGGGTAACTTCTTGAGAGGAACACAGTGGCACATTTTGGAAAACCGATCCACAATCATGAGAATGACCGTATGGCCTCGGGATGCAGGGAGGTCCACAATGAAATCCATCCCCAGGTGTGACCATGGGCGCTCCCCGGTGGCTATGGGTTGCAGAAGGCCCAACGGAAGGTGCCGAGGGGACTTACTCTGGGCACAAACGGAGCATGCCGCTACATATGCGGCGATGTCGGAACGTAGGGAAGGCCACCAGAACAGACGTGAAACAGCCCAGGACAGCTGATTCTTTCCAGGATGCCCCGCGGTCTTGGAGTTATGGTAGGTTCGCAACAACCGAGTGCGCAACTCCTCAGGCACAAAACATCTGCCGTTGGGTCTCCCAGAGGGAGCACCAGATTGAGCCGCCAAAATCTGCTCACCCAGGGGAGAGGTCAGGCTGGTGCGAATGGCGGCCAGGATCTGATTCGGAGGTATGACCGAAGTCGGAATCGACTCCTCCCTGGACAGCTCGGAGTACTGCCGTGATAAGGCATCCGCCCTGATGTTCTTGGAACCGGGTAGGTAGGAGACCACGTAATTAAAACGTGACAAGAACAGAGCCCATCTGGCCTGACGTGGTGTCAATCTCTTGGCCTCAGAAAGGTAGGTCAGATTCTTGTGGTCCGTCAGGATGAGAACCGGAACCACCGAACCCTCGAGCAAGTGCCTCCATTCTTTAAGGGCCTGCACGATGGCCAATAACT